>NW_027362769.1:379867476-380471643 GCF_046119375.1 Phyllobates terribilis | reverse complement strand
CGCGAGGCTCGTTTATTTATCTTCTCCTGGGAAAGCTGGGTGACAACCAACATGGCGGCCGAGCTTTGTCACTGGGAGACCAGATAAAAGTAAGAGAGTGAAGCGCAGACAACTCTACTTGATCAGGAAGATTGAGGAAAGTCGGATGATGTCAGCAGCCATACTGATGGTCTCCTAGCGAATAAAAGCCCCGACAAGACTCATCTGTCTCCTGGAAAGCTGGGTGATCACCACACGTTGCATGTCCGTCCTACATGACACTATGCAGATTTGTAGGAAAGCTGAGCGATAAACATCACAAGAGATAGAATGGCGGCCATATTGCTCCTCACCCAGCTTTGCCGGAAACCGGCAGATTTATCCCATGGGTCTGAAGGAAAAGATACTTCTTGTCACCCAATCACAGAGCAGCTTTCACTTTACCACAGCAGTGTAGCAACCAATCGCAACGCAGTTTTCATTTTACCACACAGGCGTAACAACCAATCACAGAGCAGCTACCCATTGCAACCTATCACAGAGCAGTTTTCATTTTATAACAGCAGTGTAGTAACCAATTACAGAACAGCTTTCATTTTAAAATAACAGTGTAGCAACCAATTACTGAGTAGCTTTTATTTTACCACAGCAGCATAACCAATCACAGCGCAGTTTATATTTTACCACAGTAATCTAGTAACCAGAGTGCAGATTTCATTTTATAACAGCTAGTAAGAAATGAAAGTCAATCTTTGTTGCCCCTAGCAACCAATCACTGAGCAGCTTTCATTTAACCACAGAAGTAGCAACCAATCACTGAGCAGCTTTCATTTTACCACGGCAGTGTAGCAACCAATCACTGAGCAGGTTTCATTTTCCCACAGCAGTGTAGCAACCAATCACTGAGCAGCTTTCATTTTATCACAGCAATGTAGCAACCAATCACTGAGCAGCTTTCATTTTCCCACAGCAGTGTAGCAACCAATCACTGAGCAGCTTTCATTTTCCCACAGCAGTGTAGCAACCAATCACTGAGCAGCTTTCATTTTCCCACAGCAGTGTAGCAACCAATCACTGAGCAGGTTTCATTTTCCCACAGCAGTGTAGCAACCAATCACTGAGCAGCTTTCATTTTATCACAGCAGTGTAGCAACCAATCACTGAGCAGCTTTCATTTTCCCACAGCAGTGTAGCAACCAATCACTGAGCAGCTTTCATTTTCCCACATGAGTGTAGCAACCAATCACTGAGCAGCTTTCATTTTATCACAGCAGTGTAGCAACCAATCACTGAGCAGCTTTCATTTTCTCACAGCAATGTAGCAACCAATCATAAACCAGCTTTCATTTTACTACAGTAGAGTAGCAATCAATCACTGAGCAGCTTTCATTTTACCACAGCAGTGTAGCAACTAATCACTGAGCAGCTTTCATTTTACCACAGCAATGTAGCAACCAATCACTGAGCAGCTTTCATTTTAATACAGTAGTGTAGCAACCAATCACTGAGCAGCTTTCATTTTACCACAGCAGTGTAGCAACCAATCACTGAACAGCTTTAATTTTACCACAGCAGTGTAGCAACCAATCACTGAGCAGCTTTCATTTTGCCACAGCAATGTAGCAACCAATCATAAACCAGCTTTCATTTTACTACGGTAGTGTAGCAACCAATCACTGAGCAGCTCTCATTTTACCACAGAAGTGTGGCACCCAATCACTGAGCAGCTCTCATTTTACCACAGAAGTGTAGCAACCAATCACTGAGCAGCTTTCATTTTACCACAGAGGTGTAGCAACCAATCACTGAGCAGTTTTCATTTTACTACAATAGTGTAGCAACCAATCACAGAACAGCTTTCATTGGTTGACACATGGATGAGGTACAATCACAAAGCAGTATTCATTGTACAATAATAGTGTAGCAACCAATTACAGAGAAGCTTTTATTTTACCACAGTAGCATATCAGTTTATATTTTACCACAGCAGTGTAGCAACAAGAGTGCAGACTTCATTTTACAACAGCTTAGTAAGAAATGAAAGTCAATCTTTGTTGCCCCTAGCAACCAATCACTGAGCAGCTTTCATTTTACCACAGCAGTGTAGCAACCAATCACTGAGCAGCTTTCATTTTACCACAGCAATGTAGCAACCAATTACAGTACAGCTTTCATTTTGCCACAGTAGTATAGCAACCAATTACAGTACAGCTTTCATTTTTCCACAGCAGTGTACCAACCAATTATGGAACAGCTTTTACAGAGCAGTTTTAATTTTACCACATCCATGTAGCAACCAATCACACAACAGTTTTCATTTTAAAATAACAGTGTAGAAACCAATTACAGAGCAGCTTTCATTTCACCACCACAGCACTGTAGCAACCAATCACAGCGCAGTTTCTATTTTACCACAGCAGTGTAGCAACCAATTACAGAACAGCTTTCATTTTACCCACAGCAGTGTAGCAACAAATCACAGAGTAGTTTTCATTTTACCACATCAATGTACCAACCAATCACAGAGCAGTGGTCATTTTACCACAGCAGAATAACAACCAATCACAGCACAATTTACATTTTACCACAGCAGTGTAGCAACCAGTCACAGCGCAGCTTTCGTTTTACCACAGCAGTGTAAGAAATGTTATTTTCGTTTCTCCAAGCTACCAATCATTGAGCAGTTTTTATTTTACCCCAGCTTTTTTTAAAAAATGAAAAGCTGAGCTCTCATTGGTTGATAGATAGCCTATAGAAGCTGGATAGAGGGAGGGCAAAAAAAATGTGAGCAGACCCTTAAATAAAAAAAAAAGCCACAAAACACTCTCTGGTTCACTGTAATCCATTGCTCTCTGTTATCAGCCAGGCTTGCAGTGACTGTAGAGTTATTTAATGGGAAGAGTCCGAGATCATTTACACAATTTGCCAACAACGTTAAGGTGACTGTTATAATGCACCGGCACTATTATAAGATGTACTGTCCCTTTAAATAGTCAGGTCTGTCTAGAGACGCAGTGAGATGCGGGGCAGGTTGTGGCCAGAGATGAATGGCTCATCAGGGGGGCGCTGCAGAGCGGTGCGGGGCGCTGCAGAGCGGTGCGGGCTGCGGATGGGTACAATTTATATTCAGGATATTTCATGCGGAAAATCAGATGTGAAGAAATCAATCCATCACTGCCAGGAGAGGCTGCACCGCACAGCACCTGCCCTCCGTCCTGTAATCACTCAGGGGGTCACATACTTATAACATGGCACCATTGCAGCTCACATAGGGTTACGTCACACAGGTTTCCTTCCATCTCTATGGGACTGGTGACAAATCAGGAGTTTGAGAAACGTGAGGACTTTGCAGATTTTGAATCACATTTGCTACGAATTTCCCCAGTGAAAATCCAAAAGCAAAGCAAAAAGGGTGAAATCAATGACAAGATCACAACAAAATGTGCATGTAACACGGAAGTAAAGGGGAAATATGGGACAAAATGTACATGTAACACGGAAGTAAAGGGGATATATGAGACAAAATGTACATGTAACACGGAAGTAGAGGGGGGAAATATGAGAAAAAATCCCCATGTAACACGGAAGTAAAGGGGAAATATGAGACAAAATCCCGATGTAACACAGAAGTAGAGGGGGGAGATATGAGACAAAATCCCCATGTAACACGGAAGTAGAGGGGGGAGATATGAGACAAAATCCCCATGTAACACGGAAGTAGAGGGGGGAAATATGAGACAAAATCCCCATGTAACACGGAAGTAGAGGGGGGGAAATATGAGACAAAATCCCCATGTAACACAGAAGTAGAGGGGGGAAATATGAGACAAAATCCCCATGTAACACAGAAGTAGAGGGGGGAAATATGAGACAAAATCCCCATGTAACACAGAAGTAGAGGGGGGAGATATGAGACAAAATCCCCATGTAACACGGAAGTAGAGGGGGGAGATATGAGACAAAATCCCCATGTAACACGGAAGTAAAGGGGAAATATGAGACAAAATCCGCATGTAACACGTAAGTAGAGGGGGGAAATATGAGACAAAATCCGCATGTAACACAGAAGTAGAGGGGGGAAATATGAGACAAAATCCCCATGTAACACGTAAGTAGAGGGGGGAAATATGAGACAAAATCCGCATGTAACACAGAAGTAGAGGGGGGAAATATGAGACAAAATCCCCATGTAACACAGAAGTAGAGGGGGGAAATATGAGACAAAATCCGCATGTAACACGGAAGTAAAGGGGAAATATGAGACAAAATGTACATGTACCACGGAAGTAGAGGGGAAATATGAGACAAAATGTACATGTAACACGGAAGTAAAGGGGAAATATGAGACAAAATGTACATGTAACACGGAAGTAGAGGGGGGGAAATATGAGACAAAATCCCCATGTAACACAGAAGTAGAGGGGGGAAATATGAGACAAAATCCCCATGTAACACAGAAGTAGAGGGGGGAAATATGAGACAAAATGTACATGCAACACGGAAGTAAAGGGGAAATATGAGACAAAATGTACATGTAACACGGAAGTAGAGGGGGGAAATATGAGACAAAATCCCCATGTAACACAGAAGTAGAGGGGGGAAATATGAGACAAAATCCCCATGTAATACGGAAGTAGAGGGGGGAAATATGAGACAAAATGTACATGTAACACGGACGTAAAGGGGAAATATGAGACAAAATGTACATGTACCACGGAAGTAGAGGGGAAATATGAGACAAAATGTACGTGTAACACGGAAGTAAAGGGGAAATATGAGACAAAATGTACATGTAACACGGAAGTAGAGGGGGGAAATATGAGACAAAATCCCCATGTAACACAGAAGTAGAGGAGGGAAATATGAGACAAAATCCCCATGTAATACAGAAGTAGAGGGGGGAAATATGAGACAAAATGTACATGTAACACGGAAGTAAAGGGGAAATATGAGACAAAATGTACATGTAACACGGAAGTAAAGGGGAAATATGAGACAAAATGTACATGTAACACAGAAGTAGAGGGGGGAAATATGAGACAAAATGTACATGTAACACAGAAGTAGAGGGGGGAAATATGAGACAAAATCCCCATGTAACACGGAAGTAGAGGGGGGGAAATATGAGACAAAATCCCCATGTAACACGGAAGTAGAGGGGGGAAATATGAGACAAAATCCCCATGTAACACAGAAGTAGAGGGGGGAAATATGAGACAAAATCCCCATGTAACACGGAAGTAGAGGGGGGAGATATGAGACAAAATCCCCATGTAACACGGAAGTAGAGGGGGGAGATATGAGACAAAATCCCCATGTAACACAGAAGTAGAGGGGGAAAATATGAGACAAAATCCCCATGTAACACGGAAGTAGAGGGGGGAGATATGAGACAAAATCCCCATGTAACACGGAAGTAAAGGGGAAATATGAGACAAAATCCCCATGTAACACAGAAGTAGAGGGGGGAAATATGAGACAAAATCCCCATGTAACACAGAAGTAGAGGGGGGAAATATGAGACAAAATCCCCATGTAACACAGAAGCAGAGGGGGGAAATACGAGACAAAATCCCCATGTAACACAGAAGTAGAGGGGGGAAATATGAGACAAAATCCCCATGTAACACGGAAGTAGAGGGGGGAAATATGAGACAAAATCCCCATGTAACACAGAAGTAGAGGGGGGAAATATGAGACAAAATCCCCATGTAACACGGAAGTAGAGGGGGGGAAATATGAGACAAAATCCCCATGTAACACAGAAGTAGAGGGGGAAATATGAGACAAAATCCCCATGTAACACAGAAGTAGAGGGGGGAAATATGAGACAAAATCCCCATGTAACACAGAAGTAGAGGGGGAAAATATGAGACAAAATCCCCATGTAACACGGAACTAGAGGGGGGAAATATGAGACAAAATCCCCATGTAACACGGAAGTAGAGGGGGGAAATATGAGACAAAATCCCGATGTAACACAGAAGTAGAGGGGGGAAATATGAGACAAAATCCCCATGTAACACAGAAGTAGAGGGGGGAAATATGAGACAAAATCCCCATGTAACACGGAAGTAGAGGGGGGAAAGACGGATTTGGGTAAGAACTTACCTGTAAAATCCTTTTCAGCGAAGGAAGGAAGGGAGACACAGACATTACTAGTGGGTAGGCGGAGCCCACACAGGATAGAACACCTCAGATTACAAAAAAGTGTTGACCGGCCCCTCCAGCTTGGGCTCCTCCTACTCCAGCTCTCCAGTCCGTACACAAGCTAAGGAAGAGCAATTAACACCAGCGGAGCAACACAACCCCTTCTGAAAAACTTAGAAAAAAGCAAGAAGACAGGTTATGCATATAACAGAAAAAAACACACAGTCCCAGGTACTACTCACTGGACCTGACCACTGCGATGAGCTGGCAATGCTGGAACAGAGCCTTAGCGCGCCGACCCCAGCCCAGATAACCGCCATCAGAGAAGGGTCACGCCGCATCTGAAAACACAACAACACACTTCTGCCATGGGAGGGAGCTGTGTCTCCCTTCCTTCCTTCGCTGAAAAGGATTTTACAGGTAAGTTCTTACCAAAATCCATCTTTCAGCAGCAGAATGGAAGGAAGGGAGACACAGACATTACTAGTGGGACGTCCCAAAGCAGTCCAGAAATTAAGGGTGGGAAAAAACAACAAAGGCAGATTCCCAACAACTTAGATAAATGCGCAACCAGCGCTAAACACAAGTTAAGGAGATAACCTAAACTACAGCCGCCTGCAGGACCCTACGTCCTAAGGCCGCATCCGCGGAAGCACTGACGTCCACCTTATAAAACTTTGTAAAAGTGTGGACGGAGCGCCAGGTAGCCGCCCGGCAGAGTTGAGCTGCCGAGGCCCCTTGATGAAAAGCCCACGATGAACCCACAGCTCTCGTGGAGTGAGCTCGAATCTTAATTGGGCAAGGCTCGCCCTTAAATCGGTAAGCTTCTAAAATGGCCGACCGAATCCATCGAGCTATAGTGTCCTTGGAAGCTCGTTGACCACGACGACGACCTGCTGGAATCACAAAAAGTGAGTCCGACTTCCGAAAACCTTGAGTAATAGACAAATAGAACTTTAACGCCCGCACCAAATCCAAAGTGTGCAAGGCCCGTTCCTTCGCATTCCTCGGCTCTGGACAGAGCGAGGGCAACACAATATCCTGGTTAACATGAAATTGTGACACCACCTTAGGTAGAAAGTCGCCCCGTGTGCGAAGCACTACACGATCCGGGTGAAACTCCAGAAAAGGAGGCGAGCAAGAAAGAGCCGCCAACTCAGAAACCCTTCTCAAAGAGGTGACCGCCACCAGGAAGGCAACCTTCCAGGAAAGCAATGAAAGGCTAACAGAGTCCATAGGCTCAAAAGGCCCATGTTGAAGAGCCTCCAAGACAAGATTGAGCCGCCAAGGAGTCACAAGTGCCTTCCGCGGCGGAAATTGACGGATTACCCCGCGAAAAAAGGAACGTACGTCCCTACGCGAGGCGATAGCCTTCCGAAACAGCAAGGATAGAGCGGAAACCTGACCCTTCAGGGTGCTAACTGCCAAACCCTTGTCCAGCCCATACTGCAAAAAGGCCAACAAATTGGGAATGGAAAAATTCCTCGGGTTCCTTGAAGAACCGGAACACCACGAGAAGAAGGCTTCCCAAGTCTTGTGATAAATCCTAGTGGTAGCAGGATCTCTGGCCGCTCGCAGAGTGGCAATGACTTCGGCTGAAAATCCTTGACGGGTCAAGATTTCGGTCTCAAGAGCCACGCCGTCAAACGCAGAGACTTCAGGTCCGGATGACGAATGGGCCCCTGGGTTAACAGGTCCGGGCGAAGTGGAAGTGGAAGCGGAGGCACTGCCAGAAGCGACACCAGCGTTGAGAACCACGTCCTCCTTGGCCAATCTGGGGCCACCAACATAGCCGAGACTCTCTCAAGTTTGATCCGACGTAACACCAGAGGAAGTAAGGATATCGGTGGAAAAACATAGATCAGCTCGAATTGGTCCCACGGAGCCACTAGAGCATCCACCGCCACAGCCTCCGGGTCCTTGTACCTGGACATGAACGTCGGTAACCTGGCGTTGAACCTGGATGCCATCAAATCCACTTGGGGAGTTCCCCAACGGGAGCACAGTAGTGCAAAAACTTCCGGATGAAGACTCCATTCTCCGGGATCCACCTTCTCGCGACTGAGGAAGTCCGCCGTGATATTCTGGACTCCTGGGATGTGAATCGCAGAGATGGCTGGAACCCTGGCTTCGGCCCATACCATGATCCGAGAGACCTCCATCATGAGCCTGGAGCTCCTCGTCCCACCTTGATGGTTGATATACGCGGCCGCCGTCGCGTTGTCTGTCTGCACTCGGACTGGCAGACCGCTTAAAGGGACCGTCCAGTGTTGGAGGCAAAGGAAAATCGCCCTCAACTCCAGGAGGTTGATCTGCAGGACAGACTCTTCTGACGACCATACTCCCTGAACCCAGAGATCGTTCCAGACCCCCCCCCAGCCCGTCAGACTGGCATCGGTGGTTATGACCGACCACCGCGGAGGGAGGAAGGACTTCCCCTGGGATAACGCTTCTGGATGTAACCACCATCCTAGAGACTCTCGCACCCTGTGGGAGATGATGACACTGCGATCCAGCGAAGCCTGCGATCGATCCCAACGGGTCAGAATGAGCATTTGGAGACCCCTGGAATGAAATTGAGCAAACGGGACCGCTTCCATTGACGCCACCATCAAACCCAGAAGGCGCATACATCTTCGAAGGGACATTGCTGTCGAAGACTTCATAACCTGTACATGTGGACGAAGACTTGCTTGCTTGTCCGGAGGCAAGGACACCACTGCCCGTACCGTGTCGAAGTGCATCCCCAAAAACAGGATTGACTGCGACGGTTCCAGAGATGACTTCTTCCAATTGACTAGCCATCCGAAGTCCTCCAGGAGCTGAAGGGATAGATTGTGAGCCCTCACCGCCTCCTCCTCTGTGGACGCCACAATCAAAAGGTCGTTTAGGTAGGGAAGAATTGTCACCCCCTGCCTTCGAAGGATCGCCATGAGAGGCGCCAGATATTTTGTAAAAACTCTGGGCGCTGATGCCAACCTGAATGGCAGGGCCACAAACTGGTAATGGTCCTGACCTATGGCAAAACGTAGGAAGCGCTGGTGAGCCCTTCCGATGGGAATATGCAAATAAGCGTCGCGAATGTCGATTGACACTAAAAAATTGTTCTGCGACAGAGCCGCCACAACTGAGCGAAGCGACTCCATGCGGAATTTCCGGGTCCGGACATGCAGATTCAATTTTTTGAGATCCAGAATGGGGCGAAATTTGTCCTCCTTTTTGGGGACCACAAAGAGGTTGGAGTAAAACCCCCTTCCCCAATCCTCCGGCGGAACCGGCACCACCACACCATTCTGCAGAAGGGAATCGACCTCCCGCCGTAGAGCGGTAGCTAGCTCGGGCTCTGACGGAATGCGAGATTGACAAAATCTGTCCGGGGGTCGAGAAAGAAACTCTATGAAATAGCCTGCCGACACAACCCGCGTCACCCAGGCGTCTGAAACGTGGGACGCCCAAGTCGACTCGAACTGGAGCAGGCGACCCCCGACTCGAGGACCTCCGAGTGAAACCCTGGCGTCAGTCCGCCTTAGCGGGCTTTTTGTCAGCTTCCCGTTTGTCTTGACGGAAGTTCTGTTTCCAGGGAGTGCGGGATTTCTGAGAGATCTTTTTTCCCGAAAATGAGGGACGACCCGATCCCCAAGAGGGCTGACCGAACCGTCCCCTGGGCCGAAAGGGCCGCCGACTACTACCGGCACTAGACTTGCCAGACGCAGAAGCCACAGCTCTACGCTGCGGTAAAGCCGTTTCTTTTGCCTTGGCCTTCGCAATCAGTTCCGTGAGGTCAGACCCAAACAGCTGACCACCCTTGTAAGCTAAACACAGCAAACCTTGCTTGGAAATCGCGTCTCCGGTCCACTGCTTAAGCCACAGTGCTCTTCTGACTGTGACAGCCGAGGATTGCGCCCTGGACAGCAGTGACGTAGTATCCAGAACTGCATCTCTGCCATATCGCGCTGCCTCTTCCAACAACTTGAAAAGCCCTTCTACCTCGGATAGCGGGGATCCATCTTGCCACGCCGTCCGTAGGCGGTCCAACCACCTCAGGGAAGCTTCACCAGCACACATAGCTCCTAAAGCTGCTCTGAATCCATGACCCGCGGCCTCGTAGATGGATTTAGCCGCCATCTAAGTTTTTCTGTCCAGCGGATCCTGCAGACTCGCCTTCCCTTTAACAGGAAGTAATGAAGATTTGCTAAGCTGGGATAAAGGGACATCCACTTCAGGAGAAGGAATCCAATTAGCAATCGACTCCGTAGAACACGGATACAGTGCCTCAAAAAACAGTGTCCCCTGAAAACGCTTATCTGGACACAGGCGTTCCTTCTCCACCGCCGCATCAAGTTCATCCAGAGATGGTAACGTTGACCGCGACCTATGCGACTCCTGAAAAAGCCGGGCCGACTTACCAGGGCGTCTAGCTACCTCCTCCGGTAACTGAAACGCCTCCCTCATAGCTCCAATAAAAGCATCCACACGGCCCAAAAGAGAGGCAGAGCCCCTGCCGATCCTCTTTATCCGAATCGGACATCTCCCCAGCAGAGCTTGAAGGGGAACCCTCCATATCAGAGATCTCCGAGTCGCTGCGCGGGGAGGACAGTACCGGCCTGTGGCGCTTCCTGCCATGAGAAGACAGTTGGGATCTAGCTGACACCCAATGACCTAGAAGGTCAGACAGGCTATCAATAGAACGAGTGAGAGCCTCCATTTTAACATCACGGAGTCCCCCGACCTGCGCTGCACTTGACGCCGTCGAGGACTCCTGCGAGTCAGATACGTGAGACTGATCCTGTAGCGGACCTGGGAGACGGACCGCGCCTCCTGGACCCTGATCTGACATGCCCTCACACAGTATATAGCAGGCTTAAGCCTGTCAGTAACTAGGACAGTGTGGCTTCTAAAAGGAAAGAAACAAACGCTGAAGGGTTAAGGCTCTTACAGGGAGAGCTACCCCAGCTGTCCCCCAATTAAGGGTTAACCGCCTACCAGGGGGTTAATGCAGCAGACTCCCCACAACCTCTGCTAAATGAAAGAGGTGTGCGAGTCCCAGACAAAAAAACCTCTATATGAGGTAGCAGCTGCAGGGCAGCGCAGTCTGCCACCTAATTGTGCCGCAGAAAGGTGCCCTGCGCTGTGGGGGTGAGGAGGTTAAGCTTCTGCCCTGACAGGCAGAAGCAACTCACCCAGCTGGCCGCGGTGCAGCGTTCCTTCGGTTCTGACGGGAGGAGAAGAGAGTGAGGAGCCGGAGGAGGCCGTCAGAAATGGCCGCCGCGCAGTGAAGAGAGAAGCCGGAAGGGGAGGGACAGGAGAAAGCGCGCGCTCAGAGCGGTACCTGCCCGCGAAAAGACCGGGAAGGCGCGAAGCCACGCCCCCCGCCGGCATTCAAAAAGGCGCGCGACTCCTCCGCTCTCCGCTCCTGCCCCGCTTCACATGTCCTGCAGGGATCCACCTGCGGACGAAAAACACACAGTCACCAACGGTACATGTAACAGCGGCCGCCGCAGCAGCCGCTGAAGCACTCAAACACATTTACAAATGCTGAGTACTCACCCAGCTGAGCGCCACAGGGACCCCCAGGGATTTGTGGCGCTGTGGCCCTTAGCTTCCCCCCAGGACGGAGCGCGCAGGGACCCCAATGGCGCGGTTTGCGTCTCCTCCGGGAAGCGTCCCTCATCCCCCGGGGCCGGCAGGGTTCTGCAGGGACCACCATAAAGGGTATGCAGATCCGCCAGGGGAGGGGTGGGGGTCCAGCAGCGCTGAGACCCCTGAGACCTCTAGACCACGGGGGGTCCAAGTCTCTGTCCGATAAAAATAAAAAAAAAATTCTGAGGAGCTGCTCCAGCAGCGACTATCCTCTGCGACCTCAAATTTTAGACTGGAGAGCTGGAGTAGGAGGAGCCCAAGCTGGAGGGGCCGGTCAACACTTTTTTGTAATCTGAGGTGTTCTATCCTGTGTGGGCTCGCCTACCCACTAGTAATGTCTGTGTCTCCCTTCCTTCCATTCTGCTGCTGAAATATGAGACCAAATGTACATGTAACATGTAAGTAGAGGGGGGAAATATGAGACAAAATCCCCATGTAACACAGAAGTAGAGGGGGGAGATATGAGACAAAATCCCCATGTAACACGGAAGTAGAGGGGGAAATATGAGACAAAATCCCCATGTAACATGGAAGTAGAGGGGGGAGATATGAGACAAAATCCCCATGTAACACGGAAGTAGAGGGGGAAATATGAGACAAAATCCCCATGTAACATGGAAGTAGAGGGGGGAGATATGAGACAAAATCCCCATGTAACACGGAAGTAGAGGGGGGAGATATGAGACAAAATCCCCATGTAACACGGAAGTAGAGGGGGAAATATGAGACAAAATCCCCATGTAACATGGAAGTAGAGGGGGGAGATATGAGACAAAATCCCCATGTAACACGGAAGTAGAGGGGGGAGATATGAGACAAAATCCCCATGTAATACAGAAGTAGAGGGGGGAAATATGAGACAAAATCCCCATGTAACACGTAAGTAGAGGGGGGAAATATGAGACAAAATCCCCATGTAACACAGAAGTAGAGGGGGGAGATATGAGACAAAATCCCCATGTAACACGGAAGTAGAGGGGGGAAATATGAGACAAAATCCCCATGTAACACAGAAGTAGAGGGGGGAGATATGAGACAAAATCCCCATGTAACACGGAAGTAGAGGGGGGAAATATGAGACAAAATCCCCATGTAACACGGAAGTAGAGGGGGGAGATATGAGACAAAATCCCCATGTAACACGGAAGTAGAGGGGGGAGATATGAGACAAAATCCCCATGTAATACAGAAGTAGAGGGGGGAAATATGAGACAAAATCCCCATGTAACACGTAAGTAGAGGGGGGAAATATGAGACAAAATCCCCATGTAACACAGAAGTAGAGGGGGGAAATATGAGACAAAATCCCCATGTAACACGGAAGTAGAGGGGGGAAATATGAGACAAAATCCCCATGTAACACAGAAGTAGAGGGGGGAAATATGAGACAAAATCCCAATGTAACACGGAAGTAAAGGGGAAATGTGAGACAAAATCCACATGTAACACAGAAGTAAAGGGGGGAAATATGAGACAAAATCCCCATGTAACACGGAAGTAAAGGGGGGAAATATGAGACAAAATGTACATGTAACCCGGAAGTAAAGGGGAAATATGAGACAAAATCCACATGTAACACGGAAGTAAAGGGGGAAAATATGAGACAAAACCCGCATGTAACACGGAAGGGGAAATATGAGACAAAATGTGCATGTAACACGGAAGTAAAGGGGGAATATGAGACAAAATCTGCATGTAACACGGAAGTAAAGGGGGAATAGGAGACAAAATGTGCATGAAACACAGAACTAAAGGGGGAAATATGAAACAAAATCCGCATGTAACACGGAAGTAAAGGGGAAATATGAGACAAAATCCGCATGTAACACGGAATTAAAGGTTAAGCATGAGACAAAATCCGCATGTAACACGGAAGTAAAGGTTAAGCATGAGACAAAATCCGCATGTAACACGGAAGTAAAGGTTAAGCATGAGACAAAATCCGCATGTAACACGGAAGTAAAGGTGAAATATGAGACAAAATCCACATGTAACAAGGAAGTAAATGGGGAAATATGAGGCAAAATCCACATGTAACACAGAACTAAAGGGGGAAAATATGAGACAAAATCCGCATGTAACACGGAAGGAGAAATATGAGACAAAATGTGCATGTAACACGGAAGTAAAGGGGGAATATGAGACAAAATCCACATTTAACACGGAAGGGGAAATAAAAGACAAAATCTGCATGTAACACGGAAGTAAAGGGGGGAAATATGAGACAAAATCCGCATGTAACACGGAAGTAAAGGGGAGAAATATGAGACAAAATCCGCATGTAACACGGAAGTAAAGGGGGAATATGAGACAAAATGTGCATGTAACAGGGAAGTAAAGGGGAAATATGAGACAAAATCCGCATGTAACATGGAAGTAAAGGGGGAATATGAGACAAAATGCACATGTAACATGGAAGTAAAGGGGAAATATGAGACAAAATGCACATGTAACACGGAAGTAAAGGGGAAATATGAAAAAATCCACATGTAACAAGGAAGTAAAGGGGGAAATATGAGACAAAATCCGCATGTAACACAGAAGTAAGGTGAAATATGAGAAAATCTGCATGTAACACGAAAGCAAAGGGGTAAATATGAGACAAAATCCGCATGTAACATGGAAGTAAAGGGGAAATATGAGACAAAATATGCATGTAAAACAGAAGTAAAGGGGAAATATAAGACAAAATCCACATGTAACACGGAAGTAAAGGGGGGGAATATGAGACAAAATCCGCATGTAACACGGAAGTAAAGGGGAAATATGAGACAAAATCCCCATGTAACACGGAAGTAAAGGGGAAATATGAGAAAATCCGCATGTAACACGGAAGTAAAGGGGAAATATGAGACAAAATCCACATGTAACACGGAAGTAAAGGGGGGGAAATATGAGACAAAATCCGCATGTAACACGGAAGTAAAGGGGGGAAATAGACAAAATCCGCATGTAACACGAAAGTAAAGGGGGGAAATTGAGACAAAATCCGTATATAACACGGAAGTAAAGGGGAAATATGAGACAAAATCCCCATGTAACACGGAAGTAAAGGGGAAATATGAGACAAAATCCACATGTAACACGGAAGTAAAGGGGAAATATGAGACAAAATATGCATGTAAAACAGAAGTAAAGGGGAAATATAAGACAAAATCCACATGTAACACGGAAGTAAAGGGGGGGAAATATGAGACAAAATCCGCATGTAACACGGAAGTAAAGGGGAAATATGAGACAAAATCCCCATGTAACACGGAAGTAAAGGGGAAATATGAGAAAATCCGCATGTAACACGGAAGTAAAGGGGAAATATGAGACAAAATCCACATGTAACACGGAAGTAAAGGGGGGGAAATATGAGACAAAATCCGCATGTAACACGGAAGTAAAGGGGGGAAATAGACAAAATCCGCATGTAACACGGAAGTAAAGGGGGGAAATATGAGACAAAATCCGCATGTAACACGGAAGTAAAGGGGAAATATGAGACAAAATCCACATGTAACAAGGAAGTAAAGGGGAAATATGAGACAAAATCCGCATGTAACACGGAAGTAAAGGTTAAGCATGAGACAAAATCCGCATGTAACACGGAAGTAAAGGTTAAGCATGAGACAAAATCCGCATGTAACACGGAAGTAAAGGTTAAGCATGAGACAAAATCCACATGTAACAAGGAAGTAAATGGGGAAATATGAGACAAAATCCACATGTAACACAGAACTAAAGGGGGAAAATATGAGACAAAATCCGCATGTAACACAGAACTAAAGGGGGAAAATATGAGACAAAATCCGCATGTAACACGGAAGGAGAAATATGAGACAAAATGTGCATGTAACACGGAAGTAAAGGGGAATATGAGACAAAATCCACATTTAACACGGAAGGGGAAATAAAAGACAAAATCTGCATGTAACACGGAAGTAAAAGGGGGGAAATATGAGACAAAATCCGCATGTAACACGGAAGTAAAGGGGAGAAATATGAGACAAAATCCGCATGTAACACGGAAGTAAAGGGGGAATATGAGACAAAATGTGCATGTAACAGGGAAGTAAAGGGGAAATATGAGACAAAATCCGCATGTAACACGGAAGTAAAGGGGGAATATGAGACAAAATGCACATGTAACATGGAAGTAAAGGGGAAATATGAGACAAAATGCACATGTAACACGGAAGTAAAGGGGAAATATGAAAAAATCCACATGTAACAAGGAAGTAAAGGGGGAAATATGAGACAAAATCCGCATGTAACACAGAAGTAAGGTGAAATATGAGAAAATCTGCATGTAACACGAAAGCAAAGGGGTAAATATGAGACAAAATCCGCATGTAACATGGAAGTAAAGGGGAAATATGAGACAAAATATGCATGTAAAACAGAAGTAAAGGGGAAATATAAGACAAAATCCACATGTAACACGGAAGTAAAGGGGGGGAAATATGAGACAAAATCCGCATGTAACACGGAAGTAAAGGGGAAATATGAGACAAAATCCCCATGTAACACGGAAGTAAAGGGGAAATATGAGAAAATCCGCATGTAACACGGAAGTAAAGGGGAAATATGAGACAAAATCCACATGTAACACGGAAGTAAAGGGGGGGAAATATGAGACAAAATCCGCATGTAACACGGAAGTAAAGGGGGGAAATAGACAAAATCCGCATGTAACACGGAAGTAAAGGGGGGAAATTGAGACAAAATCCGTATATAACACGGAAGTAAAGGGGAAATATGAGACAAAATCCCCATGTAACACGGAAGTAAAGGGGAAATATGAGACAAAATCCACATGTAACAAGGAAGTAAATGGGGAAATCTGCGAAAAAAATCTAATGACATACAGAGAAGGAAATCTGAGGAAAAAAGTCTACATGTCACACAAACATAAGGCCACATTCAGTATTTTACATCAGTATTTGTAAGTTAAAACCAGGGGAGGAACAATCAGAGGAAAAACATAACGGAAACACGTCACCACTTCTGTATTCTTCACCCACTCCTGGTTTTGGCTTACAGATACTGATGTAAAATACTGACTAAATACTGAATGTGTGAACGCGGCCTAATGGAGGGGATGCAACCAGTCAATGGAGTTTTTAAAAGGGAAAACCACCTTAAAATCATCTGTGTATTACCCTCAGGACCACCAGAGGTAAACCAAAGACAAATGAGAAAAAAATTCAGGGAGTTGTGTCATTTAGGTGGAGTTACCCTTTAAGCAAATTACATTCTGCTATGGCACAGGGCCGCACCTCTACACCCCGCCCGGGTGCGGGTAAATGAAAGCCTCCTGACATCTCAAGATTATTATTATTCATGTGGCCCCACAGCCGCAATCACTCGACCATTTGTTTTTGCTGACTAATGTCTTGCATAAAAAAATAATAATACTTTGGAGAACTGTCCAACCTTAGTCAAATTCACAGGGTAAAATCACAGCTGTCAGTGACTGAATCTATAATGTAACAGATAGTGGTATATAGAGGAGTATAGTGAGTATACGGGATGTATACAGAGGTATATATAAAGGAGTAGAGTGAGTATATGGGGTGTATACAAAGGTATATAGAGGAGTATAGTGAGTATATGGGGTGTATAGAGCAGTATATAGAGGAGTATAGTGAGCATATGGGGTGTACAGAGCGGTGTATATAAAAGAGTATAGTAATTATATGGGGTGTACAGTGGATACGGAAAGTATTCAGACCCCTTTAAAATTTTCACTATGTTTCATTGCAGCCACTTGGTAAATTCTAAAAAGTTATTTTTTTTCTCATTACAGTACACTCTGCACCCCATCTTAACGGAAAAAAAAAACAGAAATGTAGAAATTTTTGCAAATTTATTAAAAAGAAAAACTGAAATATCACATGGTCATAAGTATTCAGACCCTTTGCTCAGTATTGAGTAGAAGCACCCTTTTGAGCTAGTACAGCCATGAGTCTTCTTGGGAAAGAGGCAACAAGTTTTTCACACCTGGATTTGGGGATCCTCTGCCATTCTTCTTAGAAGATCCTATCCAGTTCCGTCAGGTTGGATGGTGAACGTTGGTGGACAGCCATTTTCAGGTCTCTCCAGAGATGCTCAATTGGCTTTAGGTCAGGGCTCTGGCTGGGCCAGTCAAGAATAGTCACAGAGTTGTTCTGAAGAAACTCCTTTGTTATTTTAGTGTGTGCTTAGGGTCATTGTCTTGTTGGAAGGTGAACCTTCGGCCAAGTCTGAGGTCCAGAGCACTCTGGAAGAGGTTTTCATCAAGGATATCTCTGTACTTGGCCGCATTCATGTTTCCTTCAATTGCAACCAGTCGTCCTGTCCCTGCAGCTGAAAAACACCCCCATAGCATGATGCTGCCACCACCATGTTTCACTGTTGGGATTGTATTGGGCAGGTGATGAGCAGTGCCTGGTTTTCCCCACACATACCGCTTAGAATTATCACCAAAAAGTTCAATCTTTGTCTCATCAGACCAGAGAATCTTATTTATCATAGTCTGGGAGTCCTTCATGTGTTTTTGAGCAAACTCTATGTGGGCTTTCATATGTCTTGCACTGAGGAGAGGCTTCCGTCGGGCCACTCTGCCATAGAGGCCCGACTGGTGGAAGGCTGCAGTGATAGTTCACTTTGTGGAACTTTCTCCCATCTCCCTACTGCATCTCTGGAGCTCAGCGACAGTGATCTTGGGGTGGTTCTTTACCTCTCTCACCAAAGCTCTTTTCCAACGATTGCTCAGTTTGGCTGGACGGCCAGGTCTAGGAAGACTTCTGGTGGTCCCAAACTTCTTCCATTTAAGGATTATGGCGGCCACTGTGCTCTTAGCAACATTGAGTAATGCAGAAATTCTTTTGTAACATTGGCCAGATCTGTGCCTTGCCACAATTCTGTCTCTGAGCTCCTTGGGCAGTTCCTTTGAGCTCATGATTCTCATTTGGTCTGACATGCACTGTGAGCTGTGAGGTCTTATATAGACAGGTGTGTGCCTTTCCAAATCAAGTCCTATCAGTTTAATTAAACACAGCTGGACTCCAATGAAGGAGTAGAACCATCTCAAGGAGGTTCACAACGAAATGGACAGCATGTGACTTAAATATGAGTGTCTGAGCAAAGGGTCTGAATACTTGTGACCATGTGATATTTCAGTTTTACTTTTTTAATACCTTTGCAAAAATTTCTACATTTCTGTTTTTTTTCAGTCAAGATGGGGTGCAGAGTGCACTTTAACCCCTTTAAAGGCCATGATGTATTAATACGGGTCTGTGCCCTGGGCTTTAAGAGCCTGACCCGTATTAATACGTCATGGCGATCGCGCGCACACACAGGCTGTGCGGGCGTGATCGCCGCCGGGTGTCAGCTGATAGTACCGGGTGTCAGCTGTGACAATGTGCAGGGAGCGGTCCCGCACCGCTCCCAGCACATTAACCCCCGCAATGCTGCGATCGAAGTCGATCGCAGCATTGCGGTGGCTAAGGGGAGGTGATCGGGATACTCACCTCCTCTTCCCGCCTCCAGCGCTGTCCGTAACGACCTGACCTATAAAATTGTCCCACTAGTTAACCTCTTCAGTGAACACGGTAAAAAAAAAAAAAAAAAAAAAGAAGCAAAAAACAAATGCTTTATCATCATACCGCCAAACAAAAAATGGAATAACACGCGATCAAAAAGACGAATATAAATAAAAATGGTACCGCTGAAAACGTCATCTTGTCCCGCAAAAAACAAGCCGCCATACAGCTCCATCATCCGAAAAATCTAAAAGTTATAGCTCTCAGAATAAAGCGATGCAAAAAAAACAATTTTTTCTATAAAATAGCTTTTATTGTGTAAAAGCGCCAAAACACAGAAAAACGATATAAATGTGGTACCGCTGTAAACGCACTGACCCGAAGAATAAAGCTACGTTATCAATTTTACCACACGCGGAGCAGCATAAAAAAATGTAAAAAAAACAATTCCTGAATTGTTGGTTTTTGTTTATTCCGCCTTCCAAAAATCGGAATAGAAAGCGATCAAAAAATGTCACGTGCCTGAAAATGTCACCAATAAAAACGTCAACTCATCCCGCAAAAAACAAGCCGTCACATGACTCTGTCGGCCAAAATATGGAAAAATTATAGCTCTCAAAATATGGCGATGCAAAAACTAGATTTTACAAAAAAATGATATGATTTTGGTATCTCTGTAGTCGCACTGACCCGAAGAATAAAGTCGTCTAATCACTTATACCGCACTAGGAACAGCGTAAAAAATAAACGCTAGGGCTGGGGTTGGTTTTCTTTTTTTCAAAAGTAAAAAAAAAAAAAAAAGATGACGATATGGCGACTAGTGTTGAGCGCAAGTGCTCGTTATTTGAGTTTGCGTCGGGTGCTTGGGTATGCATTGAGTATCGTAGGTGCTCGAGTGACATGCTCGAGTCACCGCCCCATATGCTTCGCGGCCAAAAAAACCTCGCGGGGATTGCCTGCCATGCACGAGCAATCCCCACATGTTTTTTTGGGTGTCTAATAACCGTGAAACATGCGGGCGGCGACTCGAGCATGTCACTCGAGCACCCGTGATACATGGTGCATACCCGTGTACCTGATGCAAACTCAAGTAGCGAGCACTTGCGCTCAAGACTAATGACAACTTATTCAATATGATGACCTAATGTTATCAAATTCTGTGTCATACCTCTGGGTTCAAAATGTTCACAATACCCCTTGATAAAATCCTTGAGGGGTGTAGCTTCCAAAATGGGGTCACTTGTGGGGGGTTTCCACTATTTAGGCACATCAGGGGCTCTCCAAACGCGACATGGCATCCGCTCTCGATTCCAGACGATTTTGCGTTCAAAAAGCCACACAGTGCTCCTTCCCTTCAGAACTCTGCCGTGCGCCCAAACAGTGTATTTTCCCCACATATGGGGTATTGGCGTACTCAGGAGAAATTGCACAAAAGTTTTTGGGGTCCATTTTCTCCTCTTACCCTTGTGAAAATAAAAAAATTGGGGCTAAAACATCATTTTTGTGAAAAAAGTTTGATTTTTTTATTTTCACGGCTCCATGTTATAAACTTCTGTAAAGGACTTGGGGGTTCAAGGTGCTCACCACACATCTAGATAAGTTCCCTGAGGGGTCTAGGTTCCAAAATGGTGTCACTTGTGGGGGGTTTCCACTTGTTAGGCACATCAGGAGCTCCCCAAATGCAACATGGCATCCGCTAATTATTCAAGCAAATTTTACAATCAAAAAGTCAAATGGCGCTCCTTCCCTTCCAAACCCTGCCGTGCGCCCAAACAGTGGTTTTCCCCCACATATGGGGTATCTGCTTACTCAGGAGAAATTGCACAACAAACTGCAAGGTGCAATTTCTCCTGTTACCCTTATGAAAATGCAAAATTGGGGGCTGAAAAACATTTTTGTGGGAAAAATGTGAAAATTTTATTTTTACGGCTCAATGTTATAAACTTCTGTGAAGCACATATGGGGTTATCTGCATGCCAAGGGGAAATTGCACAACAAATTTTGGGGTCCATTTTTCCTGTTACCCCTGCGAAAATAAAAAAAAAGTGGGTCTAAAGTAACATTTTTGTGAAAAAAGTTAAATGTTAATTTTTTTCTTCCACATTCCAAAAGCACCTGAAGGGTTAATAAAGTTCTTGAATGTGGTTTTGAGCACCTTGAGGGGTGCAGTTTTTAGAATGGTGTCACTTTTGGGTATTTTCTGTCATAAAGACCCCTCAAAGTGACTTCAAATATGATGTGGTCCCTAAAAAAATGGTTTTGTAAATTTTGTTGGAAAAATGAGAAATCGCTGGTCAACTTTTAACCCTTTCAGCTCCCCAATAAAAAACAATTTTGGTTCCAAAATTGTGCTGATGTAAAGTAGACATGTGGGAAATGTTATTTATTAACTATTTTGTGTGACATATCTCTCTGATTTAAGGGCATGAAAATTCAAAGTTTGAAAGTTTCAAAATTTTCACCAAATTTCCGTTTTTTTCACAAATAAACGCAAGTGATATCGAAGAAATTTTACCACAATCATGAAGTACAATATGTTACGAAAAAACAGTCTCAGAATCAGGGGGATCCGTTGAAGCGTTCCAGAGTAATTACCTCATAAAGTGACAGTGGTCAAAATTGTAAAAATTGGCCCGGTCATTAACGTGCAAACCACCTTGGGTTGTAAAGGGGTTCATGAAAAAAAAAGAACTTTTTAGAATTTACCAAATGGCTGCAATGAAACAAAGAGTGAAAAATTTAAAGGGGTCTGAATACTTTCCGTACCCACTGTATATAGGGGTAAATAGAGGAGTACAGTGAGCATATGGGGTGTATAGAGGTGTATATAAAGGAGTATATTGAGTATAAGGGGTGTATACAGCAGTATATAAACAAGTATAGTGAGCATCTGGGATGTATATGGCGGTATATAGAGTATATGGGGTTAATACAGCGGTATATAGAGGAGTATAGTGAGTATAAGGGGTGTATACAGCGGTATATAGAGGAGTATAGTGAGTATATGGGGTGTATATAGAGGGAGTATAGTGAGTATATGGGGTGTATACGGTGGTATATAGAGGAGTATATGGGGTGTATACGGTGGTATATAGAGGTGTATATGGGGTGTATACGACGATGTATATACACAGTGGTGTGAAAAAGTATTCACCTCTTTCCACTTAAATGTTTCCGATCCCAAAACAAATGTAAATATTAGACAAAGATAAGACAAGACAATTAACCACAAAATGCAGTTTTTAAATGAAGGTATTTAATATTAAGGGTAAAAGAAATCCAAACCTACAGGGCCCTGTGTGAAAAAGTGATTGCCCCCTTAACCTAATAACTTGTTGGGCCGCCCTTAGCAGCAACAACTGCAATCAAGTGTTTGCTATAACTGGCAATGAGTCTTTACAACGCTCTGGAGGAATGTTGACCCACTCATCTTTGCAGAATTGTTGTAATTCAGCCACACTGAAGTGTTTCCAAGGATGAACCGCCGTTTTAAAGATCCAGCCACAGCATCTCAATCGAATTAAGGTAAGGACTTTGACTAGGCCACTCCAAAGTCTTAATTTTGTTTTTCTTAAGCCATTTGGAGGTGGACTTGCTGGTGTGTTTTGGACCATTGTCCTGCTGCATAATTCAATTGCGCTTCAGTTTGAGGTCACGAACAGATGGCCGGACATTCTCCTTCAGGATTTTTTGGTATCCAGTAGAATTAATGGTTCCATTTACCACAGCAAGTCTTCCAGGTCCTGAAGCATCAAAACAGCCCCAGACCATCACACTACCACCACCATATTTTACTATTGGTATGATGTTCCTTTTCTGAAATGCTGTGTTACTTCCACACCAGATGTAATGGGACATACACCTTCCAAAAAGTTCAACTTTTATCTGGTCAGTCCACAGAGTATTCTCCCAAAAGTCTTGGCGATCATCAAGATGTTTTCTGGCAGAATTAAGACGAGCCTTTATGTTCTTTATGCTCAGCAGTGGTTTTCGTCTTGGAACTCTGCCATGCTGCAATTTTTGCCCAGTCTCTTTCCTATGGTGGAGTCATGAACACTGACCTTAATTGAGGCAAGTGAGGCCTCCAGTTCTTTGGATGTTGTTGTGGAGTCTTTTGTGACATTTTGGATGAGTCGTCACTGTGCTCTTGGGGTAATTTTGGTCGGCTGGCCACTCATGGGAAGGTTCACCACTGTTCCATGTTTTCGCCATTTGTGGATAATGGCTCTCACTGTGATTCGCTGGAGTCCCAAAGCTTTAGAAATGGCTTTATAACCTTTTCCAGACTGATAGATCTCAATTTTGTTTCTCATTTGTTCCTGAATTTCTTTGGATCACAGCATGTCGTCTAGTTTTTGAGGATCTTTTGGTCTACTTCACTTTGTCAGGCAGGTCCTATGTAAGTGATTTCTTGATTGAGAACAGGTGTGGCAGTAATCAGGCCTGTTTGTGGCTAGGGAAATAGAACTCAGCTTCCCAAAGATGTGATAGACCACAGTTAATTTATGCTATAGGGGAGGGGGACCAATTTCACACAGGGCCATGTATGTTTGGATTTCTTTTTCCATTAATAAAAAAGACTTCTCTTCAACCAATCACTAACCTCTGGTACCTTCCCTTCTGCCTTCAAACATGCCACAATCACGCCCATCCTCAAAAAGCCATCCCTCAACCCAACCACTTTTTCCAGCTAAAGCCCCATATCACTGCTCCCATTTGCCTCCAAACTCGTTGAGCAACATGTTCAAGCTGAACTTTCCTCTCACTTCTCAACTAACTCCCTCTTTGACAACCAACAATCTGGCTTATACCCCCCATCATTCCACCAAAACTGCCCTGACCAAAATTACTAATGACTTACTTACAGCCAAAGCTAACAGACAATTCTCTGTACTCCTTCTTCTTGACCTGTCCTCTGCCTTTGACACAGTTGACCACTGCCTCCTACTACAGATCCTCTCTTCCTTTGGTGTCAAAGACCATGCCCTATCCTCGATCTCCTCGTACCTTTCCAACCACACATTTAGCGTCTCCCACTCCCACACTACCTCCGCACCCCGCCCCCTCTCTATTGGAAGCCCTCAAGGCTCTGTGCTAGGACCCCTACTCTTCTCAATCTATACCCTTGGCCTGAGACAGCTCATAAAATCCCATGGCTTCCAGTACCATCTGTACGCTGATGACACCCAGACCTACCTCTCTGGCCCAGATGTCACCTCTCTGCTGTCCAGAATCCCAGCATGTCTATCAGCCATATCCTCATTCTTCTCTCGCTTCCTCAAGCTCAATGTGGACAAATCTGAACTCATCATCTTTCCTCGATCTCTCGTATCTTCCTCACCTGATCTTTCTATCACAATAAATGACATCACACTTTCCCCTGTACAGACAATCCACTGCCTCGGAGAAACCCTTGACTCTGCTCTGTCCTTCAAACCCCACATCCAAGCTCTCGCCACCTCCTGTCGCCTCAAGCTCAAAGATATTTCCAGAATCCGTCCTTTCCTCAACCCTCAATCTACTAAACTGCTTGTGCATGCCCTCATCATCTCCCGCTTCGACTACTGCAACACCCTCCTCTGTGGCCTACCTGCTAACACTCTCGCACCCGTCCAATCCATCCTTAACTCTGCTGCATGACTAGTTCATCTCTCACCTCGCTACTCCTCCGCAAATCCCTTCACTGGCTCCCATTCCCCCAGCGTATCCAGTTCAAACTACTAACACTGACCTACAAAGCCATCCATAACCTCTCTCCTCCGTACATCTCTGACCTAATCTCCCGATACATTCCCTTACGTAACCTCCGGTCCTCCCAAGGCCGCCTTCTCTCCTCCACACTTATTCTTTCCTCACCCAATCGCCTCCAAGATTTCTCCCGAATATCCCCCATCCTAGGGAAATCTGTGCCGCAACACGTCCGATTATCCGCCACACTCAAATCCTCCAGACGAATCTTCAAGATAGCTACAGCCTGCAATGACCCCGCAGCCTCCTCACCACCACCAGAGCTGCTGCAACCCCCCAACCTACTGTCTCCTTCCCCATCATCCTGTAGAAAGTAAGCCCGCAAGGGCAGGGTCCTCTTCCCCCTGTACCAGTCTATCACTGTTAGTTCATCTACAGTAAGTGATGTCTGTATCTGGTAAGTAATCCCTTCTCATGCACAGCACCATGGAATCAATGGCGCTATATAAATTAGAATATAATATATATATATATATATATATATTATATACACAGTACAGACCAAAAGTTTGGACACACTTCATTTAAAGATTTTTCTGTATTTTCATGAAAATTGTACATTCAAGCTGAAGGCATCAAAACTATGAATTAACACATGAGGAATTATAGACTTAACAAAAAAATGTGAAACAACTGAAAATATGTCTTATATTCTAGGTTCTTCAAAGTAGCCACCTTTTGCTTTGATGACTGCTTTGTACACTCTTGGCATTCTCTTGATGAGCTTCAAGAGGTAGTCACCGGAAATGGTCTTCCATCAATCTTGAAGGAGTTCCCAGAGATGCTTAGCACTTGTTGACCCTTTTGCCTTCACTCTGGGGTCCAGCTCACCCCAAACCATCTCGATTGGGTTCAGGTCTGGTGACTGTGGAGGCCAGGTCATCTGGCGTAGCCCCCCATCACTCTCCTTCTTGGTCAAACAGCCCTTACACAGCCTGGAGGTGTGTTTGGGGTCATAGTCCTGTTGAAAAATAAATGATGGTCCAACTAAACGCATACCGGATGGAATAGCATGCCGCTGCAAGATGCTGTGGTAGCCATGCTGGTTCAGTATGCCTTCAATTTTGAATAAATCCCCAACAGTGTCACCAGCAAAGCACCCCCACACCATCACACCACCTCCTCCTCCATGCTTCACGGTGGGAACCAGGCATGTAGAGTCCATCCGTTCACCTTTTCTGAGTCGCACAAAGACACGGTGGTTGGAACCAAAGATCTCAAATTTGGACTCATCAGACCAAAGCACAGATTTCCACGGGTCTAATGTCCATTCCTTGTGTTCTTTAGCCCAAACAAGTCTCTTCTGCTTGTTGCCTGTCCTTAGCAGTGGTTTCCTAGCAGCTATTTTACCATGAAGGCCTGCTGCACAAAGTCTCCTCTTAACAGTTGTTGTAGAGATGTGTCTGCTGCTAGAACTCTGTGTGGCATTGACCTGGTCTCTAATCTGAGCTGCTGTTAACCTGCGATTTCTGAGACTGGTGACTCGGATAAACTTATCCTCAGAAGCAGAGGTGACTCTTGGTCTTCCTTTCCTGGGGCGGTCCTCATATGAGACAGTTTCTTTGTAGCGCTTGATGGTTTTTGCAACTGCACTTGGAGACACATTCAAAGTTTTCCCAATTTTTCGGACTGACTGACCTTCATTTCTTAAAGTAATGATGGCCACTCGTTTTTCTTTACTTAGCTGCTTTTTTCTTGCCATAATACAAATTCTAACAGTCTATTCAGTAGGACTATCAGCTGTGTATCCACCAGACTTCTGCACAACACAACTGATGGTCCTAACCCCATTTATAAGGCAAGAAATCCCACTTATTCAACCTGACAGGGCACACCTGTGAAGTGAAAACCATTTCCGGTGACTACCTCTTGAAGCTCATCAAGAGAATGCCAAGAGTGTGCAAAGCAGTCATCAAAGCAAAAGGTGGCTACTTTGAAGAACCTAGAATATAAGACATATTTTCAGTTGTTTCACACTTTTTTGTTAAGTATATAATTCCACATGTGTTAATTCATAGTTTTGATGCCTTCAGTGTGAATGTACAATTTTCATAGTCAAGAAAATACAGAAAAATCTTTAAATGAGGTGTGTCCAAACTTTTGGTCTGTACTGTATATAGGCTGTGTGTATATATGGGTTGTGTGTGTGTATATATGTATATATATATATATATTTATAGGGGCTGTGTATGTATATGTGTATATATATATAAATATATATAGGCTGTGTGTCTAAGAACTGTGTGTATTTATAGTGGTTGCGTATATATAGGCTGTGTGTATATGGGTTGTGTGTGTGTGTGTATATATATATATATATATATATATATATATATATATATATATTTATAGGGGCTGTGTGTATATATATATATATATATATATATATATATATATATTATATATATATAGGCTGTGTATATAGGGGTTGTGTATGTATGTATACATATATAGGGGCTGTCTATACATGGAGGCCCTGTTCTCTGTAGATGGCCGGTAGCAGACACTGCCCGGTCTGCGGGTCTCTTACCGATACACTGCCCCACCGGGGTGCTGTACGGGTTCCCCAGTAGAAACTCCATCTTGATGACAACAAACAGCAACCGGCCTTTGCAATGGTTCCCACAGACAAGCCGAGGTCCCGCCTGCTCCCTGTGGCCATTGGATGAATTTACTGCTAATCTACAACCATTGGTCCGTTCTACTGTCCATCAATTTAACAACCCGCCCATTTTTCCGCAAAAATAAGCATCATCGACATTTGATTGGACAATATTCCTGTCATTTATTTTGATATACTGACTCGTCGACGAATTAGAAATGACCAATAACTGCCCTAAATATCGCCTTTTCCGCCCCCGGCGAAGATGACAGGACCGACACCCGCCCTGTGATACTGATTGGCCAATGGCCCACGACATTGCTTGGTCACGATAAATACCCACCTTCCCGTGACGTCATTCGTCACAAGCCGTTCCTATTGGCTAATTACAATTTGAATAACAAAACTTTATTTGTGCCAGTGTTCATTTAAGTTTATGTTCATTCATTGGTCAATGCGGATCACGGGTCTCGTTTCCCTTAGCAACCAACCAAACATTTTGTAGCTTTTGCCGATCTGACTGGTAAGAAATTGATTTTTTTTGTGTTTTTCAGTTTATTCACAGCTTTTTTCAAGCCGTGCACTGAGGCATAAGGTGCATTGTCATATTACAGCAGGTACATTAGGCATAGTCAGCTGTGGGACTACAAGTACCAGTGAGTCCTACCAGCAGGTGTAATACAAAATTCTCTAACTTCTAACATGCCTTATATTATGATTTCTTGCCATTTTCGCCTATACCTCTGCTTGCTGTCAGTGAATATACAGATATCTGATGACAAATGTGAAGAAATAATTATTTTTTTTTTACTTTTAGGAAAGAAGCCGAAAACGAGCGCCATGTACGACACGGCGGAGCCGAACGTGATCGACGACGAGATGCTGAGAGACGCCGTGGAGGAGCAGGGTCCGCGGGAGGAGGCTGGCCGCATCGCCAAGATGGAGGGCGTCAGCTTCAGGAACGTCACGGGCTTGCGCCTCGACTTCAAGAGTGAGAAGAGTGTCTGCGGCATCGTGGGCCAGGACCGGCTCCAGGCTCACGCCGCCCCCTCTGGTGTCAGAGGCCCAGTGATAGGGTCACGCAGCCCCCTCGAATGTGATGGGTCCGGTGCCAGGGTCACGACGCCCCCTCGGGTGTCATGGGCCCGGTGCCAGGGTCACGCCGCCCCCTCGGGTGTCATGGGCCTGATGCCAGGGTCACACCGCCACCTTGTGTGTCAGGGGCCCGGTGCCAGGGTCACCCCGCCCCCTTGGGTGTCATGGGCCCGGTTCCAGGGTCACACCGCCACCTCGGGTGTCATGGGCCCGGTGCCAGGGTCACGCCGCCCCCTCGAGTGTCATGGGCCCGGTGCCAGGGTCACGCCGCCCCCTCGAGTGTCATGGGCCCGGTGCCAGGGTCACGCCGCCCCCTCGTGTGTCAGGGGCCTGGTGCCAGGGTCACACCGCCCCCTCGGGTGTCAGGGGCCCGGTGCCAGGGTCACGCCACCCCCTCGGGTTTCAGGGACCCAGTGCCAGGGTCACGCCACCCCCTCGGGTGTCAGGGGCCCGGTGCCAGGGTCACGCCGCCCCCTCGGTCGGGTGTCAGGGGCCCAGTGCCAGGGTCATGCGCCACCTCAGGTGTCAGGGGCCCGGTGCCAGGGTCACGCCGCCCCCTCGGGTGTCAGGTGCCAGGGTCACGCCGCCCCCTCGGGTGTCAGGGGCCGGAGCCAGGGTCATGCTGCCCCCTCGGGTGTCAGGGGCCCGGTGCCGCCTCTTCACTTTCACACTTTTCCTCCTCGACTTCCAAGAGCTATAACTTTTTTTTTTCCTGTCCATAAAGCCATATCAGGGCTCGTTCTCTGCAGTCTGAGCTGCAGTGTCACCATCATCATTCTGGACTCTGTGCGACTGTCTGATGTCTTTTTATTCAATTTTTTTGGAAGAAGAAGTGATGATAAAACAGCGATATTTATTTATTTTATTTTCATTTCCGTGTTCACCGTATGAGATAAATGTTATATTTTATTAGTTCAGACAAATACGCACTTGACGACACCAAATCTATATTTTTTTTAACTTTTATTTCCATTTTTCCATTATATATTTTTTTCATTTATTTTTTTAAGTATATACAGTACAGACCAAAAGTTTGGACACACCTTCTCATTTAAAGATTTTTCTGTATTTTCATGACTATGAAAATTGTACATTCACACTGAAGGCATCAAAATGATGAATTAACACTTGTGGAATTATATACTTAACAAAAAAGTGTGAAACAACTGAAAATATGTCTTATATTCTAGGTTCTTCAAAGTAGCCACCTTTTGCTTTGATGACTGCTTTGCACACTCTTGGCATTCTCTTGATGAGCTTCAAGAGGTAGTCACCGGAAATGGTCTTCCAACAATCTTGAAGGAGTTCCCAGAGATGCTTAGCACTTGTTGGCCCTTTTGCCTTCACTCTGCGGTCCAGCTCACCCAAAACCATCTTGATTGGGTTCAGGTCTGGTGACTGTGGAGGCCAGGTCATCTGGCGTAGCACCCCATCACTCTCCTTCTTGGTCAAAAAGCCCTTACACAGCCTGGAGGTGTGTTTGGGGTCATTGTCCTGTTAAAAAATAAATGATGGTCCAACTAAACGCAAACCGGATGGAATAGCATGCCGCTGCAAGATGCTGTGGTAGCCACGCTGGTTCAGTATGCCTTCAATTTTTAATAAAGCACCCCACACCATCACACCTCCTCCTCCAAGCTTCACGGTGGGAGCCAGGCATGTAGAGTCCATCCGTTCACCTTTTCTGCGTCGCACAAAGACACTGTGGTTGGAACCAAAGATCTCAAATTTGGACTCATCAGACCAAAGCATAGATTTCCACTGGTCTAATGTCCATTCCTTGTGTTCTTTAGCCCAAACAAGTCTCTTCTGCTTGTTGCTTGTCCTTAGCAGTGGATTCCTAGAAGCTATTTTACCATGAAGGCCTGCTGCACAAAGTCTCCTCTTAACAGTTGTTGTAGAGATATGTCTGCTGCTAGAACTCTGTGTGGCATTGACCTGGTCTCTAATCTGAGCTGCTGTTAACCTGCGATTTCTGAGGCTGGTGACTTGGATAAACTTATCCTCAGAAGCAGAGGTGACTCTTGGTCTTCCTTTCCTGGGGCGGTCCTCATGTGAACTAGTTTCTTTGTAGCGCTTGATGGTTTTTGCAACTTCACTTGGGGACACTCTCAAAGTTTTCCCAATTTTTCACACTGACTGACCTTCATTTCTTAAAGTAATGATGGCCACTCGTTTTTCTTTACTTAGCTGCTTTTTTCTTGCCATAATACAAATTCTAACAGTCTATTCAGTAGGACTATCAGCTGTGTATCCACCTGACTTCTGCACAACACAACTGATGGTCCCAACCCCATTTGTAAGGCAAGAAACCCCACTTATTAAACCTGACAGGGCACACCTGTGAAGTGAAAACCATTTCCGGTGACTACCTCTTGAAGCTCATCAAGAGAATGCCAAGAGTGTGCAAAGCAGTCATCAAAGCAAAAGGTGGCTACTTTGAAGAACCTAAAATATAAGACTTATTTTCAGTTGTTTCACACTTTTTTGTTAAGTATATAATTCCACATGTGTTAATTCATAGTTTTGATGCCTTCAGTGTGAATGTACAATTTTCAAAGTAATGAAAATACAGAAAAATCTTTAAATGAGAAGGTGTGTCCAAACTTTTGGTCTGTACTGTATATATAATATAAAATGTATTTTTACATTTTTATTAGTCTTCCTAGGTGACTTGCACAATACACTACAATACTGTAATATTGCAGAGTATTGCAAATTACTGATCCCAAATATGGCAGAATTTTTTCATTGGGGCTACCTGGTTGCCATGAGAAAATCACCAGCACCCCTTCCTCCGATTACCAATGCAGAGGCCTTCAGTGGTGACCCCCGGCACCCATGAGAAAGTCAGTAGCTCCCCTCCTACGATTGCAGACACAGGGCATTTCAGTGGGGTCCTTTAGATGCCATGAGAAATTAAGTAGCCCCCCTATCGCCGATCGCAGGGACAGGGGCTATCTGTTAGAACTCTCCTGTTAGGTTTTTTCTATCTTCCTGGTCACATGACCTTTTTTGCCTATTTAATCCTGCTCCGCCCTCCTGGCCTTGCTGGACTTCATTGTAATTTCTACTCTTAAGCTAGCCTGGTGCTTAGTTACCTTTCTCATTCAGTTTAGCTAGGTCTTCGGACCTTTATGTTCTATGTTGTGTGTTTGTCTTTTACTGCTACAATCTCTGCTAGGAGGTGTCCAACTTTATCCCAGTCCCTAGTTCTTGTAGGGATCCCTCCCTTGCATCTATAGGTCTTTGTACAGACTAGCCGAGGACTTTAGCTGGTCTGATCGCAGGATCAGGTTCCCCATTACATCGTAGGGATCTAGCTTAGTTCTATTGTAGGGACAGATCTCCTTTCTTTCCTTAGTGCTTGTAGCAGATCATAACAGTAAGTCCAGCCCAAAATTATCTCTAAGGAAAGACCTCCAGTTTGCATCATGGTGTCGGTTCAGGATTTGGCTCAACGCCTGCAGGGACTCTCTCTGGAGGTGGCCGAGCTCCAACAACACGTGAGTAGCTGTTCTGGAGCACATTTTGTGGAGCCAAAGGTACTTTTGCCTGATTTATATTTTGGTGATCAACAAGAATTTTTTTCCTTTAAAAATGCTTGTTTGTTGTATTTTCGTTTGAGACCCAGATCCTCTGGTGATGAATCACAGCGCATAGGGTTCATAATGTCACTTTTGCGCAAAGAACCTCAGGGATGGGCCTTTTCTCTCCAATCTAGTGATCCATGCTTTAGATCAGTGGATAGTTTTTTTTCTGCTTTGGGTTTGTTGTATGATGATCCTGATCGTGTCTCATCAGCTGAGACTGAATTGAGACGTTTGAGGCAGGGATCAGGTAATGTGGAAAAATATTGTTCTCACTTCCGTCGGTGGTCTGCCCAGGTGGGGTGGAACGATTCAGCTTTGAAAAGTTTGTTTCTTGCGGGGCTAGGTGAAAGGGTTAAGGATTTGCTGATTGCTTATCCCACACCTGGAAACTTGCAGGAGGCAATGCAATTAGCTATACGGGTGGACAGGAGACTGCGTGCAAGGGTTAATGAGAGTAAATCCTCTGCCATGTCAGCTCCGAGTCTTGAGAGGGTCTGTACTGACATTGGAGAGCCGATGGAGATTGGGGCGATGGCACCCCGCTCTCAGGAAAAAGACCGCAGATCTTCTGAAGGTTTGTGCTTTTATTGCGGGAAATCTGACCATTTTATTAAGAACTGCGTGCTTCGTATGAACAAAGAAAAAAAAAAAGGTCAGTTACGCCCGTATAGCCTGTTTAAATACTAAGGGGGTATTTCTTTCTGCTACTACTGCTGCTCAGGAAGAATTAACTGAATTTCGGATATTTGTGGATTGTGGTTCTACTCTGAATGTGATTGATGGGGGATTCTTGGAAAAACTTAAATTAAAACCCAAACCTTTGTCATCCCCTATTGCTGTGGTTTCTGTCGATGGCTCCTCCTTGAAGAGTGTTACTCACAAGGTCTGTGAATTTCCCCTCACTATTAATGGTATTCACCAAGAAAATTTTGATTTGGTAGTATTAATAATTTGCCTTCTCCAGTAGTTTTGGGGTTACCCTGGTTAAAATTGCACAATCCTGTACTGGATTGGTCTACCAATGAAATTAAGTCCTGGAGCCCTAAGTGTTATGACAAGTGTTGTAACGGACGTATTGCTGCGGTGGAAAAAGGGGAATTACCTGTACCTATTCAGGATTTTTGGAGAGTTTTTTTCTGAGGAGGAGTCACAAATTTTGCCTCCCCATACAGACTATGATTGTACCATTGAATTTATCCCTGGAGCGACTCTTCCTAAAAGTCGTTTATTTAATCTTACTATTCCTGAGAGAAAGGCTTTGGAGGAATACATACAGACAAGCTTGGTCGCCGGTCACATTAGGCCTTCCAAGTCTCCTGTGGCTGTTGGATTTTTTTTTGTTAAAAAAAAGGACTGCGGTTTACGTCCTTGTCTGGATTTTCGTGAGATTAATAAAATTACTGTACGCAATCCTTACCCACTGCCATTGATTCCTGATTTGTTTAACCAGTTAGTGGGGGCCAAGTGGTTCTCTAAAATTGATCTCCGGGGGGCATACAATTTGTTGCGCATGAAGGAGGGTGATGAATGGAAGACTGCTTTTAACACTCCTGTGGGTCATTTTGAGAATATGGTTATGCCTTTTGGTCTTACCAATGCTCCAGCATTTTTTCAGAATCTTATTAATGACATCCTGAGACCTTTGATCGGCAAAAATGTGGTTGTGTATTTGGATGACATTTTGATTTATTCGCCTGATCTGGAGTCTCATTGGCGGAGCGTACGTGAGGTATTACAGTTATTAATGGACAATTCGCTTTTTGCTAAGCTGGAGAAATGTGAGTTCGCTGTACAGAGAATTAGTTTTTTGGGCTACATTATCTCCAGCGAGGGCTTTGAGATGGACCCGGTGAAAGTTCAAGCTGTGCAGGAATGGCCTAGGCCTATTGGTTTGAAATCGATACAGAGGTTTTTGGGTTTCGCCAATTATTACAGAAAATTCATTAAAAATGTTTCTATTATTGTTAAACCACTGACCGATCTCACCAGGAAAGGTGCTAATGCGGTTCAGTGGACTTCTGAGGCCATTGAAGCTTTTGTGTTTCTAAAGGAGAGGTTCACCTCTGCTCCCATCCTTATGCAGCCTGATGTGACTAAGCCGTTTTTGGTTGAGGTTGATGCTTCTTCTGTGGGGGTCGGTGCGGTGTTGTCTCAGAAAAACAAGGATGGAGTACATCCCTGTGCTTTTTTAAAAAAAAAAAATTCTGAGACTGAACTTAATTACGATATTGGTAATTGGGAATTGCTGGCGATTAAACTCGCATTTGAACACTGGCGTCACCTCTTGGAAGGTGCTGAATTTCCCATTCAGGTTTTCACTGATCATAAAAATCTGATCTATCTTGATGCTGCCAAGCGCTTGAATGCCCGTCAGGCTAGGTGGGCACTTTTTTTCTCGCGGTTTAATTTTTCCGTTACTTACATCCCGGGTACCAAGAATGTTAAAGCTGATGCTTTGTCTCGCAGCTTTTCTCCCTTGGTCGGTGCTGAGGAGGAGGGGAGCATTTTACAAGAAGGTGTTGTGATTGCTGCATTGGACTCCGTTTTGGAAGATGAGATTCTTAAAGCACTGGAGAATGCCCCATCTAACACTCCCCATGGGAGGTTGTTTGTGCCTAGGACCTTTAGGAGAGATTTGTTTGTTGAGTGTCATGAGTCTCGGTTGGCAGGTCATCCAGGAATTTCTGAGACCAAGAGACTTGTGGGTCGCAGTTTTTGGTGGCCTGGATGGCAGAAGGAAGTCATTAAGTGGGTGTGTCAATGTACTGTGTGTGCTAGATCTAAGTCTTCTCATACTCCTGCTGCGGGGTTGCTTTGCCCTCTGGAGGTTCCTAGTGCACCTTGGACACATCTGGCTATGGACTTTATTACTGACCTTCCCCCCTCTGAGGGTTTCACAGTCATCTGGGTGGTCGTGGACCGTTTTAGCAAGATGTGTCACTTGGTTCCTTTCATCAAACTGCCCTGCGCTAAGACACTCGCTAAGGCCTTTGTCAAGGAAATTGTCAGACTCCATGGTGTTCCTACTGACATTGTTTCGGATAGGGGACCTCAGTCCGTGGCTCGTTTTTGGCGTACTTTTTGTGACAGGTTGGGAGTTCATTTGTCGTTTTCATCCGGATATCATCCTGAGTCTAATGGCCAGACAGAAAGGAAGAATCAGGATGTTGAGCAGTTCTTGCGTTGTTTTGTGGCAGACAATCAGGAGGGGTGGTCTGAGTTTCTGCCACTTGCTGAGTTTGCTCTTAACAACCATACATCCTCTTCTGCTGGTTGTTCGCCTTTTTTTTGTTGTTCTGGGAGACATCCGTCTTTTGGGTCATTCTCCAAATTGGTATCGGCTGTGCCTGAGGAGGAGAGTTTTTCCGGTGATTTGGAGAGAGTTTGGACGGATGTGCGTGGTAATCTTCAGGAGCTAACAAAAAATCTAAGAGGTACTTTGATAGGAAACGGCAAGAGGTTTTGTTTGCTATTGGTGACATGGTTTGGTTGTCCTCTAAGAATCTGCGGTTGAGGATTCTGTCTAAAAAATTGGGTCCCAAGTTTGTAGGGCCCTTTAAGGTGCTTCAGGTAGTTAACCAATCTGCTGTTAGGTTGGAGGTTCCTACCTCCTGGAAGATTAATCCGGTGTTTCATGTTTCTCTGTTGAAAAGAGCTTATGTGTCGGATGGAGACGCCTCTGCCACTGTTCCTCCGGTGGTGGAGGACGGGGAATACGAAATTTCCCGCATCCTAAATTGTAGACGGTATAGAGGGAGTTTGCAGTATCTCGTCGCTTGAAAGGGTTTCGGACCCAAGGATAACTCATGGGTGAGGGCGGATGATGTTTCTGCTTCCAGACTTGTCAGAGCGTTTCACAAGAGGTTTCCTGATAAGCCTGGGCATAGGGGATCCGGAGGATCCTCATAGAAGAGGGGGTACTGTTAGAACTCTCCTGTTAGTTTTTTTCTATCTTCCTGGTCACATGACCTTTTTTGCCTATTTAATTCTGCTCCGCCCTCCTGGCCTTGCTGGACTTCATTGTAATTTCTACTCTTAAGCTAGCCTGGTGCTTAGTTACCTTTCTCATTCAGTTTAGCTAGGTCTTCGGACCTTTATGTTCTATGTTATGTGTTTGTCTTTTACTGCTACAATCTCTGCTAGGAGGTGTCCAACTTTATCCCAGTCTCTAGTTCTTGTAGGGATCCCTCCCTTGCATCTATAGGTCTTCGTACAGACTAGCCGAGGACTTTAGCTGGTCTGATCGCAGGATCAGGTTCCCCGTTACATCGTAGGGATCTAGCTTAGTTCTATTGTAGGGACAGATCTCCTTTCTTTCCTTAGTGCTTGTAGCAGATCATAACACTATCAGTGAGGGCCCCTGGCTGCCATAAGAAAGGCCCCAGCACCCATAGCGCCAATCGCAGACACAGGGGCCTTCCAGGTGACGTCCAGCAGCCATGAGAAAGTCAGTAGCACCCCTCCTCCAATCGCGGACTGCGAGCCTTCAGTGGGGTCCCCCGGCAGCCATGAGAAAGTCCATAACACCGATAGCTCCTATCACAATAGTTAGAGTGTTGCCAGCTGTATAATGGAGCCATCACCCACGCTGTGTGGATTGGACTCTGCTGTGTAGCTCACTCCATACCTTCAGTGCCGACATCCACAATACGTGTACTGCGGATATTTCCGTTTAAAACTTGGGCATAGTGGACCCCGACACAAATGTGGGTCCTCCTGAGTGCTGAGACCCGCACCAGTAGGGATCCTCAAAGGTGTTTTATCACAAAAATAACAATTTTTTATCTAACTCTAGAGTAGGTGATAAATGTCTTATCTCTGGGGATACCAACGATCGTTTGGGTTCTTCGCCTTGTTCCATCTCACTGCGATCAAGATTGACTAACGTGCCATCACATAGGCATGATGCCATATAACGTATATGGGATGGAGTTCAGCGCTAGGCTTTCTCCATCAGTCCTATAGTCAGTGAGAAGAAACAAAGGATCAGATCCCCCATTTCGTAGATCGCTGTGGTCCCTCCATAAGTATCACTTGGGGAACCATTAGGAAGGTTTACTTTATAAAGTGACATGTGACACTGAATTAAACCCCTGATGTGGCCTGGACCCCAGTAATCTGATGATGAGGGTCCAGGCTGCATGATGTTACAGATGGATTAATGTCAGTTCGGTTGTTTCAGACGTCCTGAAGGTGGATAATCTGTGGCAGTTCCACAATCTGACCAAACTGCAGCTGGACAACAACATCATTGAGAAGATCCAGGGATTAGACACGTTGGTGCATTTAGTTTGGCTCGGTGAGTAAACTGCTTTCATACTATACTTCTGAGAAACTTGCAGATCCTGAAAAATGCCTTTCTGGTGTAACTCTGCACTCTGCATTCATTTGTTCCTGCACGGTGGCACTGCTGACTGTGCAGGGAACTGCCGCTTGTCCTATTCTCCCCAATATGGCGGCTGTAGTTCTCTGTACACCTGAGTGGCTGCACGTCCTTCATTCTCACATGCCCAAGTCTTTTGACATCTTACAGACCTGTCTTTCAACAACATCGAGGTGATCGAAGGCCTGAGTGCTCTCACCAAGCTGCAGGATCTCAGTCTGTACAACAACCGCATCTCGGCCCTGGAGAACATGGACAGTCAGAAGAATCTACAGGTCCTGTCCATGGGGAACAACAGCCTGACCTCACTGGAAAATGTAAGGCAGGACGTAGGGTCCGGAGGGGTGGGGTATACACTGCGATCATTTATTACCTACCCCCAAATGTATAGATAGATGTAGGATCGCTGAAGTCTGATGGCCCCCAAAGTCCCTTGTGTGAATGGAGCCATAGTGAGCATGTGCGACCACCGCTCCGATAGGCAGTGATTGGAGCAGTGGTCACGTGAACTATCCATTCACATAGGAGACTTTATGATTATTGGGGTCTCAGCAGTTAGACCCCAAGGATTATACATTAGCCACCTATCATGTGCATCTTGCTTAACCCCCTAGAAAGTCCATTAATTAATTATGGATCAATTTAACTTCTTTTAATCTTAAAGGGGGTTTTCAGTGCCAGAACAATATGGCTGCGTTGTAAGGCCAAATTCAGATGTCCGTATGTCATGGTCCGAGTACGAACCGCGATGCACAGAACAGATGCAGTGTAAGGCTTTCAAGTCCAGGTCAGGAGTCGCCAGTCCTTTCATTGTGGACCATTACACACAGATATCTGAATCCAGCTTTACAAAACGGCACCGCACCTGTCCATGTTTTGTGTCCGATATTGCAGCTTAGCTGTACTGAAGTGATTGTAGCTGAGCTGCAGTACCTGACACAACCTGTGGACAGGGGTGGTGCTGTTTAAGAAGAAAGCAGCCCGTGCAGCCCCTTTTACCCTCTGTATGTATAAATGATGTTATGAGTGAAATAGAAAACTCCTGACATCTTTACATAACACCGTGTTATTTCCTCGCCTCCAGCTCATCTACCTCCGCAGATTCAAGCAGCTGAGGACCCTGAACCTGTCAGGAAATCCACTGTCAGAAGATGAACATTACAAGTTATTCCTGGCTGCTCATCTGCCAGACCTGGTGTACCTGGACTTCCGACTCGTAGACGAGAACATAGTATGTATAATGGTCTTTTATTTGGATAGGCCATCAATATCAAATTGGTGAGGATGCAACACTTGGTTCCCCCCCTGCTGGTCGGATGAGATCAGTTGTGGAGCTGCAAAGAACAGATCCGTCAACCTTATAGTGGTCGCGGACGAGTACTACACATCTGCCCCTACTCTTATGTATAGGAGTGGATCTGCAGCACCCCGCTGCAGCCACTACACAGTTGATAATAACAAATTGATTAGGGCACCACTATTATAATGCAAAAGGTTCAACCCGCCACATACAGTTTGTGAGTAATAATCAACAAAAAAGAAGAAACACTGTATGCCTAGACAGGGATAAAAAATCAATATTTATTGGACAAAGACCATGTAGACAACACCACAATATATTAAAAACACTTAAAACATGAATGCTTCAATATATATCAAAATCCATAGCAAGCGATCGCCTCTCCTGATGAAGCTGCTCGTGTAGTGGCGATACGTGTGGGGCTCTTGGTTGCTTGCTTACCCCCCAGGTATAGCTCATGGCTCACCTTCTGGGTCAGTTATACCATTTTCTGACCTTCTACTGATGTTTCATCTTGTCAGTAGCTTTTGCCATACTTATTGTATGACGGCACCAATGCTCTATTTTTTGTGTCAGCAGCATATCTACATATGTCTTATTAACACCTTTATTTAGGTCAATCTGTGCTGTTCATCTTTTTTCTTATATGACATTATAGGGTGTCGTAGTCATAATAGACTATTACATACTGTATATTGTCTTTGGCTTGCATACATGAGGGTCTACCATATCTTGATTTGCTATGGTTTTTGATATATATACACAGTTCATGGATCTGTGCTGTGTGGCTCCGCAACTGATCTCATATGATCGGCCAGGGAGGGAACCAAGTGTTGCATCCTCACCAATCTGATATTGATGACCTAACATAACATATAAGTACTGGATGACCCCTTTAAGGCCTCCATTTTGTACCATAGAGGGACATTGCTAATGTGAAGTACCAGTATTCTATCGAGGAGCTGAATCAGAACGAGACCCTGGAGAGGGTGAAGCAAGAGGAAGAGGAGAAGCGTCAGCGAGAGCTGGATGCTCACAAGGTACTCCCCAAATAATAAACCTGATTGTGGAAGGGGCTTGGTGTTACCCTGTCCAGCCCCTTCATCACTCATGATACCATAGTACCCATCCCGTGCAGACCCCCAGTCATGTCACAATCTTACTAAATTCACTTTTTTGTTAAATTACTAAAATACAAAAACTGACCAGCACCTAATACCAAAAAGAAACAAGTGTGAACAGGTACAAGCTGCTCTGACTGATACATGTTTGTTCAGGCCGCCTATGTGGAGTATCTGAATGGCCCCTACCTGTTTGAGGGGATGTACGCAGAGGACGTAGAAGGAACCCGGCTGTCAACTCTTCCCGCTGTAGCTGAACTTGTGGAATCATATCCTTTTATTATGCATCTTGTACAGCAGTGAATATGGCGGTATTATGTGGGCTCATCCAGGGAACATTATTGAACGAACACCTGACTTTCCACAGAAAACCTGTAGAAAGACTGTGCAGACCAGTTTAATATGTTCAGGAACTGTCCCAATTCTCATGCTCTATAACTTGCCTTTTTCTTTTCTCCAGTGGGTGGTGTCTATTCATCTGCATTCTGCCAGCACTGTAGGTGCGGAAACTTCCTTTCCTTCACTTCCCAGTATGCATTACTTCTACCATTGTCCAATGGCTTGCCTACGCTAAGATGAAAGTCGTTTCTCTGTTATGTTTGTAGGCGATTTGACAGACAGTAGATCAGAGAGACAAAGACCGACTTCCTGTAGAGAGACAAAGACCCGCCTCCACTTCCTGTAGACAAAGACTCGTCACCACTTACTATAGAGACAAAGACCTGCCCCCACTTCCTATAGAGAAAAATACCTGCCCCCACTTTCTGTAGACAGACTCATCACCACTTCCTGTAGACAAAGACTCGTCACCACTTACTATAGAGACAAAGACCTGCCCCCACTTCCTGTAGAGAAAAATACCTGCCCCCACTTCCTGTAGACAAAGACTCCTCACAACTTACTATAGAGACAAAGACCTGCCCCCACTTCCTGTAGAGAAAAATACCTGCCCCCACTTCCTGTAGACAAAGACGCGTCACCACTTACTATAGAGACAAAGACCTGCCCCCACTTCCTGTAGAGAAAAAAAATGGCCTCCACTTCCTGTAGCGAAACAAAGACCCGCCTTCACTTCCTGTAGAGAAACAAAGATCCGTCAACACTTCCTGTAGAAACAAAGACCCTCACTTTGGGTAGAGACGAAGTCCTGCCCTCACTTCCTGTACAGCGACGAAGCCCCACCCTAACTTCCTCTACAGAGACAAAGACACACTTCCTGTAGAGAGACAAAACCCCGCCTCCACTTCCTATAGAGAATCGAAGACCCGCCTCCACTTCCTATAGAGAATCAAAGACCCGCCTCCACTCCCTGTAGAGAAACAACGAACCGTCTCCACTTCCTGTAGAGAAACAAAGATCCTTCTCCACTTCCTGTAGAAACAAAGACCCCCACTTTGGGTAGAGGCGAAGTCCTGCCCTCACTTCCTGCACAGCGACGGAGCCCCACCCTAATGTCCTGTACAGAAACAAAAACCCACTTCCTGTAGAGAGACAAAAACCTGCCTCCACTTCCTATAGAGAAACAAAGACCCGCCTCCACTTTCTATAGAGAAACAAAGACCCGCCTCCACTTTCTATAGAGAAACAAAGACCCGCCTCCACTTTCTATAGAGAAACAAAGACCCGCCTCCACTTTCTATAGAGAAACAAAGACCCGCCTCCACTTCCTATAGAGAAACAAAGACCCTCCTCCACTTCCTGTAGAGAAGCAAAGACCCTCCTCCACTTCCTATAGAGAAACAAAGACCCGCCTCCACTTCCTATAGAGAATCAAAGACCCGCCTCCACTTCCTATAGAGAATAAAAGACTCGCCTCCACTTCCTATATAGAACCAAAGACCCGCCTCCACTTCCTATAGAGAACCAAAGACCCGCCTCCACTTCCTATAGAGAAACAAAGACCCGCCTCCACTTCCTATAGAGAAACAAAGACCAGCCTCCAGTTCCTATAGCGAATCAAAGATCGTCCCCCACTTCCTGTAGAGAAACAAAGACCCTCCTCCACTTCCTGTAGAGAAGCAAAGACCCTCCTCCACTTCCTATAGAGAAACAAAGACCCGCCTCCACTTCCTATAGAGAAACAAAGACCCGCCTCCACTTCCTATAGAGAATCAAAGACCCGCCTCCACTTACTATAGAGAATCAAAGACCCGCCTCCACTTACTATAGAGAATCAAAGACCCGCCTCCACTTCCTATAGAGAAACAAAGACCCGCCTCCACTTCCTATAGAGAATCAAAGACCCGCCTCCACTTCCTATAGAGAAACAAAGACCCGCCTCCACTTCCTATAGAGAAACAAAGACCCGCCTCCACTTCCTATAGAGAAACAAAGACCCGCCTCCACTTCCTATAGAGAAACAAATACCCGCCTCCACTTTCTATAGAGAAACAAAGACCCGCCTCCACTTTCTATAGAGAAACAAAGACCCTCCTCCACTTTCTATAGAGAAACAAAGACCCGCCTCCACTTCCTATAGAGAAACAAAGACCCTCCTCCACTTCCTATAGAGAAACAAAGACCCGCCTCCACTTTCTATAGAGAAACAAAGACCCGCCTCCACTTTCTATAGAGAAACAAAGACCCGCCTCCACTTTCTATAGAGAAACAAAGACCCGCCTCCACTTTCTATAGAGAAACAAAGACCCGCCTCCACTTTCTATAGAGAAACAAAGACCCGCCTCCACTTCCTATAGAGAAACAAAGACTCGCCTCCACTTTCTATAGAGAAACAAAGACCCGCCTCCACTTTCTATAGAGAAACAAAGACCCGCCTCCACTTCCTATAGAGAAACAAAGACCCGCCTCCACTTCCTATAGAGAAACAAAGACCCTCCTCCACTTCCTGTAGAGAAACAAAGACCAGCCTCCACTTCCTATAGAGAATCAAAGGCCCGCCTCCACTTTCTATAGAGAATCAAAGACCCGCCTCCACTTCCTATATAGAACCAAAGACCCGCCTCCACTTCCTATAGAGAAACAAAGACCAGCCTCCACTTCCGATAGAGAAACAAAGACCCGCCTCCACTTTCTATAGAGAAACAAAGACCCGCCTCCACTTCCTATAGAGAACCAAAGACCCGCCTCCACTTCCTATAGAGAAACAAAGACCCGTCTCCACTTCCTATAGAGAAACAAAGACCAGCCTCCAGTTCCTATAGCGAATCAAAGATCGTCCCTCACTTCCTGTAGAGAAGCAAAGACCCTCCTCCACTTCCTGTAGAGAAGCAAAGACCCTCCTCCACTTCCTATAGAGAAAAAAAGACCCGCCTCCACTTCCTATAGAGAATCAAAGACCCGCCTCCACTTCCTATAGAGAAACAAAGACCCGCCTCCACTTCCTATAGAGAAACAAAGACCCTCCTCCACTTCCTATAGAGAAACAAAGACCCGCCTCCACTTCCTATAGAGAAACAAAGACCCGCCTCCAGTTCCTATAGAGAAACAAAGACCCGCCTCCAGTTCCTATAGAGAAACAAAGACCCGCCTCCAGTTCCTATAGCGAATCAAAGATCGTCCCCCACATCCTGTATAGACAAAGACCCCCACTTTGGGTAGAGACTAAAGCCCCCGTCTCACATAGCGATATCGCTAGCGATATCGCTGCTGAGTCACGGTTTTGGTGACGAAAGCAGCGACCTCACCAGCGATGTCGCTGTGTGTGACACTTTGCAACGATCAGGCCCCTGCTGTGAGGTCGCTGATCGTTGCAAAGTGTCCTGGACCATTTTTTGGTCGTTGGCCTCCCGCTGGCCAGCACACATCGCTGTGTGTGACCAGCGGGACCAACGATCTGGCTGGTAACTATGGTAAACATCAGGTTACTAGGGGCACGCGCGCACTTAGTAACCCGCTGTTTACCATGGATACCACTCTGCTACGGTGCACGGAGGCTCCCGCGCACCGTAGCAGAGTGGTATCCATGGTAAACAGCGGGTTACTAGGGGCACACGCGCACTTAGTAACCCGATGTTTACCATAGTTACCAGCCTGCTCCTGCTTGCAGCAGGCTGGTAACGGGAGCAGGACATCGTGGAACGATTCTTTCCACGATATCGCTGCTCCCCTGATCGCTGGTGAGCCTGCCTGTTTGACAGCTCACCAGCGATGTATTAGCGATGCAGCAACGATCCCTGACAGGTCGTATCGTTGTCGGGATCGCTGCTGCATCGCTTAGTGTGACGGGGCCCTAAGTCACTTCACTGTAGAGTGACGAAGCCCTGCCCTAACTTCCTGTACAGAGACAATGCCTCACCCCCATTTCCTGTAGAGACAAAGCCCTGCCCCCACTCAGAAGTATTGCACTTGACAGCAGGTTATACAGGAGGGAGACACCTTGTGTTGCTACTTTAGAGGGATTTTTCCGGAGATGAGACATTTGTAGATAAAGGGATTTACGGATCGTCTATTTATCACATCATTTATCACATTAGATCAAGTTGTGTGGCAAGACAGTGACCATTGCAATACTGCGTATTATTCTGGCACCATATGGCGGTACAGTAATTCTTAACTTGATCCCGAATAGTTTTCAGCGCCTGACTTCTCACCTCTTACCCCGTGGTATCAGTGCCATCCGTTCTGCAAGTGCAATTCCTTAACCTGCCCCTCACCTACAGGACAAAGTGTACTGAAATCTGCCAGGATATATTCGACTATGGTCTCAAGCACCACGAGAAGAGAGAAGCAGAGATGGCGGTATTCAACGAATGTCTCCAAGAAGCCGTGACGGAAAACCAGGAGGCCGGAGCCAAGAAAATCCAAGAATTAGAGTCGAAAAATAACGAGGTGCGGAAGAAGTCACCGTCCATCGGGCTCATAATAATGAAGAGTTCTGCAACTTACTATTGCAATTCCTCACTGTTTTCAAGACCTCTGCTTGCTGTCAGCGTGTGCAGACCTGAAACCCAACACATACCTAAACCTTGTCATGGCTGAGGGTTTGCTAAAGTTGCACCCATTTTTTTCTTCCTCTCCTACTTTTACGGCACAATTCAACTGTCCCCGATGTAGTTCTGTGCTGTAGCTCGGGTTGTTCTGTTGCGCTATAAAGTGATAATTGTAGCAGATCCATCCACGCTGTATTATGTACAGTCTTACACCCATTTTTATCTTCCTCTCCTACTTTTACGGCACGATTCAACCGCCCCCGATGCAGTTCTGTGCTGTAGCTCGGGTTGTTCTGTTGTATCATAAAGTGATAATTGTAGCAGATCCGTCTGCGCTGTATTATGTACGGTCTTAAACCCATTTTTTTCTTCCTGCCTTACTTTTACGGCATGATTCAACAGCTTCCCGATGTAGTTCTGTGCTGTAGCTCGGGTTGTTCTGTTGCATCATAAAGTGATAATTGTAGCAAATTCGTATGCGCTGTATTATGTACGGTCTTAAACCCATTTTTATCTTCCTCTCCTACTTTTACGGCATGCTTCAACCACCCCCGATGTAGTTCTGTGCTGTAGCTCGGGTTGTTCTGTTGCGCTATAAAGTGTTAATTGTAGCAGATCGGTCTGCTCTGTATTATGTACGGTCTTACACCCATTTTTTTTCTTCCTGTCCTACTTTTATGGCACGATTTAACGGCTCCCGATGTAGTTCTGTGCTGTACATCAGGTTGTTCTGTTGCGTTATAAAGTGATAATTGTAGCAGATCGGTCTGCTCTGTATTATGTACGGTCTTACACCCATTTTTTTTCTTCCTGTCCTACTTTTACGGAACGATTCGGCCAGGGCCGGCGTCAGCAGCCGGCGCACCCGGGCAAATGCCGGGGCCCTGAGCAGGCAGAGGGGCCCACTGGCGGTCGCGCACCCCGCTGGGCTATGGGCGGAGGAGAGCGGTGTCAGCGCCCGCCCTTCTCCGCCGCTTGCTCAGGGCCCCGGCAGCTGGATACTTACCTCTCCCCGTGCCTCCGCAGATCAGCTGTCTTCCTGCTCTGTGCTCCCTGTGACGTCTCAGGTCAGAGGGCGCGGTGACGTCTTTACACCGCGCCCTCCCCTGAGCCGTCACAGGGAGCGCTGAGCGGGAAGACGCCGACAACGCTGGAGTTCGGACCCGAGCAGCGGGCAGCAGGTAGCAGGTGAGGAGAAGGGAGGTGAGTATTTGATTTTTTTTTTTAATGTATGGAGGCATGGGGCAGTATAAAGAGAAGGGGGGGGACATCCTGCATGGGGCATTATAAAGAGGGGGGGGTGACATCCTGCATGGGGCATTATAAAGAGGGGGGGTGACATCCTGCATGGGGCATTATAAAGAGGGGGGGGTGACATCCTGCATGGAGCATTATAAGGTGGGGAACAGCCTGCATGGGGCATTATAAAGGGGGGGGGCAGCCTGCATAGTGCATTATGTGGGGGGGAACAGCCTGCATGGAGCATTATAAGGGGGGGGCAGCCTGTATAGGGCATTATGTGGGGGGGTAACAGCCTGCATGGAGCTTTAAAAGGGGGGGGGGGGCCTGTATGGGGCATTATGTGGGGGGTAACAGCCTGCATGCAGCATTATATAGGGGCCAGTATCCTGTATGGAGCGTTATAAGGGGACCGGTATCCTGTATGGAGCGTTATATGGGGGCCAGTATCCTGTATGGAGTTTTATAAGGGGACCAGTATCCTGTATGGAGCGTTATATGGGGGCCAGTATCCTGTATGGAGCTTTATAAGGGGACCAGTATCCTGTATGGAGCGTTATATGGGGGCCAGTATTCCGTATGGAGCCTTATATGGGGGCCAGTATTCCGTATGGAGCCTTATATGGGGGCCAGTATTCCGTATGGAGCCTTATATGGGGGCCAGTATTCCGTATGGAGCCTTATATGGGGGCCAGTATTCCGTATGGGGTCCTTATATGGGGGCCAGTATTCCTTATGGAGCCTTATATGGGGGCCAGTATTCCGTATGGAGCCTTATATGGGGGCCAGTATTCCGTATGGAGCCTTATATGGGGGCCAGTATTCCGTATGGAGCCTTATATGGGGGCCAGTATTACGTATGGAGCCTTATATGGGGGCCAGTATTTACAATAGATATTGCTCATGTAATGGAAGAAGTGAAATCTTTGCATTGTACTATATATATATATATATTTCTCCGCCGTATCTCTGCATCATGAATCGTGGTATGTGTTAAAGGGGCCCACTGAGACTCTTTCGCCCGGGGCCCAGAAAAACCTGGAGCCGGCCCTGGATTCGGCCGCCACTGATGTAGTTCTGTGCTGCAGCTCGGGTTGTTCTGTTGCGTCATAAAGTGATAATTGTAGCAGATCTGTCTGTGCTGTATTACGTACGGTCTTACACCCATTTTTTTTTTGTTTTTTTTTGGCAGCTGCTATATCAACTATCCCAGATCACAGAGCAGCAGATTCTGGATGCTAAATCCTTGCAGTACAGTCAGGATGTGGCCCAGCTGATGGACGCACTGTTACATCTGGAGCTACAACTGGTGGATCAGCTCGAGGTAAAAAAAGATGTATCCGCTTATGTAACATAACTATTTTGGTTCCTCTGTTGTTCCTCCGGGAAATAACTGGATGATACCATTCCATCTTGTCAATAAGACGTCCCCGTACCGGCTTCACCTGTATAATCAGCGTTCGCAGTGGGGACGGAAACACTGTGGAAATGGCTCATACATGAGGAACAATAGGAGGAAAATGAGATTCGTTCAGCTACAGCAGCGATGCTTGGGGCCGGTGATAACTTGTCCATTTTGCTTCCTGCAGGAAATCATAAAGGAGTACGAGCGTAATATCGGCGATCTGGTGTCCACGTTCCTGGAAACCGTGCAGAGCCTATATCCTTTCTCAGTCTGCAAAGGGTGGAGGCAGCGAACAAAGTAAAATGAGTCTCTGCCGTGTTTCTCCAAAAATAAGACAGGGTCTTAAATTATTTTTTGCTCTAAAAGATTCGCAAGGGCCTATATTCAGGGGTTTGTCTGCTATTCCATGAACAACAAACTCCAAAAGAAAATGTACATTTAGATAGAATTTATTGAGAAATACAAATTAAAATATAAATATACCAATTAGCCAGTAGATGGCAGCACATAACAAATAATTCATCAAATGATAAGACTTACAATATCCAAAAGGAATTGATACCACATCTGATTGCCATGTACATGTTAGGTAAAATTCCTCTTGGAAATTGTAGGTCTTATGGGGAATGTCGTCACTCAAGCCCCTAAAATATTCCAGATTTGACATGGATTCTCTTCTAATCTATATTCTCTAGAGTAAGAGGCTTTCAGGACAACCTGTCAGAAAACCAATCACTGCTAAATATTCCTTCTCTGAGGACTTAGGATAAGGAGCTCTTGGATTTGCTAATTTCGGTGGAAGAAATTCAGCTAGCGGTGGGGTCAATGTCTAACGATGAGGCCCTTGGTTCATATGGCATCCAGTAGAAATGCATGTCTTTAGAGGAGGAAATATTGAAGCACTATTCGGAAATGATCAATAATACGTTTATATCCGGGGAACTTCCACCATGCTTGTATAAGACGCTGATAGCACAGGCGGTCGGACGATCGCAGCTTCAAGTCCCCTAAGGGAACTATTGAAGTCAGTAAAAATTGTGAAAAAAAAAAATTTTTGAAAAATATAATAAAAAAAAAAAGTTCAAAATCACCCCCCTTTTGCCCCATTGAAAATAAAACAATTAAAAAAAATACACATATTTGGTATCGCCACATTCAGAAATGTCCAAGCTATCAAAAGATAAAAACAATAATCCGATCGGTAAACGGCGTAACGAGAAAGAAAGAAATCAAAACACCTTAATTATGTTTTTTGTCCGCCGCAACATTGCAATAAAAGGCGATCAAAACAACGTATCCACCCCAAAATGGTATCAATAAACATCAGCTCAAGCCGCAAAAAATAAGTCCTCACTCGGCCCCAGATCCCGAAAAATGGAAACTCTACGGGTCTCAGAAAATGGCGACACAAGCAAAATAATTTTTTTCTTACAAACTTTGGAATTTTTTTTTTAATACTTAAATAAAAAATATATATATATATACGTTTGGTATCTGCGAACTCGTAATGACCTGGGAAATCATATTACCAGGTCAGTTTACTATATACTGAAGATGGTAAAAAAAAAAAATATTGTTGAATTGCATTTTTTTCTGCAATTTCACTGCACTTGGAATTTTTTTCCCTGTTTTCCAACCCTCTAGATGGTAAAACCAATGGTGTAATTGAAAAGTACAACTCGTCTCGCAAAAAACAAGATCTCACACTGACATATTGACGGAAAAATAAAAAAAAGTTATTGCTCTTGGGAGAGGGGGAGCAAAAAACGAAGATGAAGGTGAAACTTATTTCTGAGAAAATGCAAATACTTATGTGCATTAAATCTGTACGAGATCATATTTTCTCCAAACACTTGTTAAACATTTTCTTGATTAAAAATAATAAAATAATAATAATAATAATAATAAAATGTGCTTTCTTTACTCACCCTCCCCAGGTTCAATGCAACAGCTCCTGATGTCTCATTGTCTGCAGCGCTGATGTCACATCAACAGCGTGGCAGCCAATCAGTGAGCTCAGCTCTTTGATGGCACAAGCCGATTGGCTGCTGCTCTCTTGACGTAACATCAGCACTGCAGACAATAACAGACCCTGGGAGCTGCGGATTTGGACCTGGGAAGGGTGAGTAATGCATATATTTTTAAAAACTGATTCCGGGGAACAAGGGTTTTCTGAAACAAAGAAACCCCTTTAAATTAAAAGAATATTCTTTTCACATACCTGGCAAGTGCTTATACTTCTGCCATATTACATGAGAAGGAGATAAACTATAAAGCCTCCTATTCACTGACAGCAAGCGGAGATTTAGGAGACAATTGCATAACTTTTCCTTACTAGTAAGTGATCGCTTACATTACAAGGTTTATTGCCTCTCTGAACTTTTTGCTTTTCCTGGAGATAAGCAAGGTAAGCAATGTTTCTGGAGGTCCTCCATATTGGAGATAAAGGATGATAAAGTGGCTGATAACAGGGAACAATAGATAACCTTTAGTTGCTCACCAAATAAAGATATTATAGAGTGAGGGAGGAATAGATAAGACCTGTCCTTGGGTAAAGTGATGGAATTTTATTACCACGTTCACAAAAATTGCCCTGACTCGTCCCCATACAATGGCCCAGATCAGAGACCTGGAGAACCAGCACCACGAAAAGCTCCTGGAGCTGTGCGTCAGCCTGCTGGAACGAGTCCTGAAGGGGGAGATGGACGAAGACGTGACCGATGAACTCCGAGCGGTAATATAATTCTTAGATTTAGCAGTGTAAAGCATGGTGGACAAAGCAGCTAGGCTGAAGTCGCTGCTCGCGGTCACTCACCTTCTACTCTCCTCACAGTTATTTGTAGACAAAGACACCATCATTAATGCGGTCAGCACCTCCCACGACATCCATATGCTGAAAATCGACAACCGAGAGGACGAGCTGGTCACCAAAATCAACAACTGGGCCACAAACCTCATACAAAAGGTGAGATTCTTTGATTTGGGGGTTATACGAGGTTGACCATCAAAAAAAAAAAGTCAGAGATTTATAAAATAGAATTAGACTTACCGGTAATTCGGTTCCTAATAACCACCACGACAGCACCAAAGGAGGATGTCACCCCACCCTAATAGGGACAGGAAACACAAAAAGGTCAAATAGCCCCTCCGTCATCCTCCCTCCAGTGTCTTATAAAGGACCACACAAGTATGGATGCTTCAAATTATATTTATTCAAATTAAATGATTGGCTAACCAAGCCTGGGAGGGAATTACCAGTGCTGTCGTTAGAAACCGAATTACCGGTAAGTCTAATTCTATTTTCTCCAATAACCCCCCATGACAGCACCAAAGGAGGAGTACCAAAGACTCATGTTTAGGGAGGGACAATGGCCTGAAGCACTTTCCGCCCAAAGGCCAAGTCTTTAATGGACATTAAATTAAGTTTGTAATGCTTGGTGAAGGTATGGACCGAGGACCATGTAGCTGCTCTACATATCTGCTCGAGGGAAGCGCTAGCCTTCTCTGCCCAGGAGACGGACATGGCTCTAGTAGAGTGTGCTTTCAGTTTCTCTGGTGGTGAGAGATTTTGGATCTGATATGATTGCACAATTGCTTTCTTGATCCAAGTAGCGATGGTAACCTTTGAGACCTTCTTCCCTCTGTTCTGACCAGATGGCTGAATAAAGAGGTTCTGATCCTTCCTCCAGGCCTCTGTTTTTTGGAGGTAGTGAAGAACAACCCGCCTTACGTCCAAAGTATGGAATTCTTCTTCCCTTTTATTTTTTGGGTCTTGACAGAAGGAAGGAAGAATTATCTCTTGAGACCTATGAAAGTCTGAGACTACCTTTGGCAAGAAAGATGGGTCCAGTTGTAAAATAATCCTATCATCCAGGATTCTCAGATATGGGTCATTCACTGAGAAGGCCTGGATTTCTCCCACTCTCCTGGCTGTGGTAATCGCTACTAGAAATGTTGTTTTCCAGGCTAATTTATCCAGCTCTATTGAGGCCAAAGGTTTAAACGGTGGTAGTGTCAGACCTTTAAGGACGATATTAAGATCCCAGGAGGGAACGTGGTTAATTATTCTGGGACGCAGGCGAGTAGCTGCTATCATGAACCTTTTTACCCATCAGTGTTCAGCTAGGCTTTGGTCGAAATAAATACTCAGTGCCGCGATCTGAACCTTGAGGGTGCTGGGTCTAAGGCCCTTCTCCAGCCCTTCATGTAGAAAATCCAAGATCTGGGTCATGTCAGGATGCCGAAGATCTGGTATATTTGGTTTATACCATGTTAGGAAGGTCTTCCATATCTTGCTGTATATGGAGTTTGTGATTTGTTTCCTACTTTTTTGTAGGGTATGAATTACTCGATCTGAGAGTCCTTTGGCCTTCAGGATTGTGAACTCAGAAGCCAGGCCGCTAGATGGAGGTTCTCTGGATCTGGATGGAGTATTGGACCCTGATGGAGAAGGTTCTTGATTGCTGGCAGAATGAGGGGTCCCTCTATGCTTAAACTGTTTAGTGCACAGAACCAGCTCCTTTTGGGCCAAAGTGGGGCTATCAAAATTATCTTGACCTCCTCGGTCCTTACTTTCTGTAAGGTCTTGGCTAGCAATGGAATTGGGGGAAAAGTGTAAACCAGATGGAAATGCCACGGGTGAGCGAATGCATCTATCCCCAGGCATACGTTGTCTGGATCTAGGGAGAAGTATTTTTTTGCCTTGGTGTTCTGGCGTCTTGCAAAGAGGTCCACCTCCGAACAACCCCATTGTCTGGTCAGCATGTGGAAAATGTCTGAGTCCAGCTCCCATTCCCCCGGATGGATATTCCTTCTGCTCAGAAAATCGGCCTAGATGTTGTCTGAGCCTTTTATGTGCAGACCTGATAAGGAACGAAGATGTCCTTCTGCCCAGAAGAATATTCTTGCCGAGATACTTTTTAGATTCTCGTACCTTGTACTCCCCTGATGGGACAGGTGAACTACGGTAGTCATGTTGTCTGAATAGACATTTACGTGTTTGCCCGTAATGATTGGAGCCGACATTTTGAGTGCCTCCTCCACTGCCTTTAACTCGTGGAAGTTGGAGGATCTCCTGCTGGTCTCTTCTGTCCAGACCCCTTGGAAGGGGGTTTGAGCCACGACGGCTCCCCATCCCGTCTTGCTGGCGTCTACTGTGACTGTTATCAGAGGGAACTGAGACCATGGAACCCCTGTTCCTAGTTTTTTTTGGCTGAGCCACCATGATAGGGATGTCTTCACATAATGAAGGATCATGATCTTCCTGTTTAGGGAGTCTGGGGATCCGTCCCACTGTGCAAGAATATGGGTTTGCAACACCCTGGTGTGAGCCTGAGCCCAGGCTACGGATTGGATGCAGGCTGTCATGGAGCCAAGGGTTGACATATTCGACCTTAGGGACACTCTGTTCAGGGCCTTCAGATTCAATATCTTGGATCTCAAAAGTATCTGTTTGTCTTTCGGTAGGAAGGAGGTTTGTCTGGCGGAGTCTAGTAGAACACCCAGGAAAGTTTTTTCTGTGGCAGGGACCAGGTCTGACTTTTGATGATTTATCGACCACCCTAAAGTGGTCAGGATTTGGATTGTTCTCTGCAGGTCTTCCTGGAGTGATTCCACCGAGGGACCTACTAGTAAGAAGTCGTTGAGGTAGGGAATGATGCTGATTTTTCTTTTCTGATTGAAGCCACTACCTCTGACATAATTTTGGTGAATATTCTTGGTGCTGAGGATATCCCGAACGGCAATACGTTGAATTGAAAATGCAACGTTTGATCCTCTTGAACCACCGCAAACCTTAGAAATTTCCGGTATGTTGGATGTATAGGATGTATAGGGACGTGATAGTATGCGTCCTGTAAGTCGATGGTTGCCATCACATATCCTTGTCCTATCAAGGGAACTGCTGATCTGATAGACTCCATTTTGAATCTTCGGTAGATGATGTATTGGTTTAAGGGTTTCAGGTTTATTATTATTATTCTGTAGGTGCCGTTTGGTTTCTTTATCATAAACAGGCGTGAATAGTGGCCTGTGTGTCTTTCTGTTTTTGGGACCGGTGAAATAGCCCCCAAGGATAGTAGGTCTTAATCTCGGGGAGGTTAGACGAGTTATCCTTACTTTTCTTGGAGGATATGAGGAGAATTCGATCTTTACCCCTTCTTGAATTACCTTCAAGACCCATTGATTGGAGCAGATCTTTTGCCACTGGGGAAGGTATTTCATGATTCGTCCCCCCACTGCTCTGGCGTCACCGCTTCTGTTGTCGCTGTCCTTTTGGGAAAAAAATATTCCTATCTTTCCCTCCTTTGGGGTAGCTCCACCGACCGGACTTGCCTTTCCCTCTGTACTGGGGATTCTGTTCCCGAGGGGGGCGAAAGGGGGTCTTCTTGTAATGTCTGGGTTCAGGCAGGGATTTCTTTTTATCAGCCGCCTTCTCCAGGAGGTCGTCAAGGGCCTGACCAAACATATATTCTCCAGAGAAGGGAATGGAACAAAGTTTTATTTTAGAGGCCACGTCACCGCTCCACGATTTCAGCCATAGTGCTCGCCTTGTGGAGTTCGATAGGACTGCGGCCCTGGCGGTTACCCTCACAGATTCCGCTGAAGCATCCGCCAGGAAGTCAGTGGCTTTCTGCAGTAAAGGTAAGGAAGCTTGTATCTCCTCTCTGGATGTGCCCATAGCTAGGTGCTCTTCAAGCTGGTTGAGCCATCTCGACATGGACCGTGCAACACACGTAGAGACTACGTTTGTGTTCAGAAGGACTGCTGATGTTTCCCAGGATTTTATGAGAAGGCTGTCCATCTTGCGGTCCAGAGGATCCTTTAGTTGCGATGAGTCTTCGAATGGCAATACTGTCTTTTTAGCGACTCTTGCCACCTGAATATCGACCTTAGGTATCTCGGTCCAACATTTTGAGGTTTCTTCATCTACGGGAAACCTGTCTTTCAATTCCGCTGGTGTATTCAGTCGTCTTTCAGGATTTTCCCCATTCTTCCAGGATTAGATCCTGAATGTTTTTATGTATCGGGAACACCATCTTTTTCTTTGAGCGGAGACCACCGAACATCTCTTCCTGGACTGATCTAGAGGGCTTCTCTTCTTCCACTTCCATCGTTCTTCTTACTGCTGTGAGGAGATCTTCCATAAATTCCATTGAGAAATAATATTTCTTATCTTCCAGACCTTCCTCTGCTGGACTAAGTTCACCTTCTTCTATAGGGTCTTCTGGAAGGAACATCTCGTCCTGGGAGTTCGAGTCTTCTTTTTCTTCCAGCGAAATTTTCCTCTTTTCTGCCTTTGGAGGCGAATCAGAAGTGGATCAGGAAAAGGAGGCCAATGAAGACTGAACCTCCTGACGAACTATCCCTTTGATCTCGTCTATGAGGGACCGCTGTTCTTCCCTCAAAATCTTCTCTGTGCATTTTTGGCATAAATATTTTTTGCTTGAAGAAGATAGTTCTTTTGAACATATAGCACATTTTCGGCTAGATTTATTTCGGATCCTTGTCCCCCTAAAAAAGAGGGAGAAGGGTAATTAATGTAACAATTCTAACCTGCACCTAGGAAAGGACCCTCAGTGCCAGACTTACTGGGACTGGAATTGCGCTGGGCTCCGCAGACATGGAGAAGATAGATTCCTGACCATCCAATGTAACAATACAAAACGGATTAGGTCCTACCTTAGATGTCTTCAGTCCAGGGCTATTATATAGGCGACTGGACTCAGCGCTCTCCCTCTTTCCCTGGGGAGGGGGGTGGCAAGGCTCCTCCCCCTTGGTCCAGTTGGTGAAGCAGGAACACCTGTGGGGTTATTATTCGCTTTTTTTTTCTCTCTCTACTGAGAGCCCAAACGGACCGGAAGTGACTCAAGGGACCCTTTTCCGGCGTCCCACGTCACTTTCCGGCCGTTTCCAAGTTACTGCGTTCCAGGGTGGAACGCACACCAGAAGTGACGTTATCGGCGGTCCGCGTCACTTCCGGGATTCAGCACGTGTCTCTCCGCTATGGAGACTGCCGGAGGCTGCCTTGAGAGGGGGGAGGAGCGGGGCTGGAGAGCTCGAGGAGGCCTCCAGCCCGACACCCACCGGACCTTACCCGCAGGCGCGGACTCGGTGGGGACAGGGGTCCCGAGTCCCGGAGGAGACGGGAGCAGCATAAGGGAAGGAGAAGAAAAACTGCCCGGCTTAAAGGTATGCTAGGTGTCTGTCGCCGGCACAGAGCACCCTGGATGACCTCTTCATCCCAATAGGGACAGGAAAAAACACTGGAGGATGAGGGAGGGGCTATTTAACCTCTTTGTGTTCCTGTCCCTATTAGGGTGGGGTGACATCCTCCTTTGATGCTGTCATGGGGGGTTATTGGAGAAAACATGGCTACAGCGCCCCACCTTTCCGCAGGTTATGTGTGGTATTACAGCTGAAGTACCACACACAACCTAGGGGCATGGGTGGCACTGTTTCAGAAAGAAAGCAGCCATGTTTATTTTATTTTTTAAAGGGATTGTCTACTACTTGGACAACCCCTTCTCATTTCCGGTTTCCCCCTTGTAAAATAATAACACCTATACTCACATCCTGTGCTGTTCCATCGGTGCCGGCACTGGTTCTCCCTGTAGCCAGTCAGCGCTGGCTCCACTCTCCCTGTCTTGGGACAAATCACATACATCTGGAGGAGGTGAGAGCTACTTCATCGTTTTTTCCACTGTTACTGGGGCATCATTAAGAGCCTCAGTTACAGAGGAAAAAAGCCCCCTACAGTGACATGAGTTTTTGGCAAAACTGACCTGGCTCAGTTATGATGGCTGAAACCCGGCAATATTGTGAGCACCAGGTCCTACAGAAGCTTTAGCCGAGCAGTTCTGTAAGTACTTAGCACTAAGTGATCACTTTATAGCCGGTGAAGTAGAAGACAGAAGAGGTAATAACCCGTGTCTGTCATCTCCCCAGGGTCCCACAATACAATCATAGGATATGGTCCTGTAATCGCTCCCAGCTTTCTTCACACCGACCGTTAATTCATGGTTCTGTGATCGCGCCCTGCCGTCATCACACAGACCAGTAATTCATGGTCCTGACATCGCTCCCTGCCGTCGTCACACCCACCGGTAATTCATGTTCCTGTGATCACTCCCTGCAGTAGTCACACTCACTGGTAATTCATGGTTCTGTGATCGCTCCCTGCGGTGGTCACACCCAGCGGTAATTCATGTTCCTTTGATCGCTCCCTGCAGTGGTCACACCCACCGGTAATTCATGTTTTTGTGGTCACTCCCTGCAGTGGTCACACCCACCGGTAATTCATGTTCCTGTGGTCACTCCCTGCAGTGGTCACACCCACCGGTAATTCATGTTCCTGTGATTTCTCCCTGCAGTGGTCACACCCACCGGTAATTCATGTTCCTGTGGTCACTCCCTGCAGCGGTCACACCCACCAGTAATTCATGTTCCTGTGATCGCCCCCTGCAGTGATCACACCCACCAGAAATTCATGTTCCTGTGGTCACTCCCTGCAGCAGTCACACCCACCAGTAATCCATGTTCCTGTGATCACTCCCTGCAGTAGTCACACTCACAGGTAATTCATGGTTCTGTGATCGCTCCTTGCAGTGGTCACACTCACCGGTAATTCATGTTCCTGTGATCGCTCCCTGCACTGATCACACCCACCGGTAATTCATGTTCCTGTGATCGCTCCCTGCAGTGGTCACACCCACCGGTAATTCATGTTCCTGTGATCACTCCCTGCAGTAGTCACACTCACAGGTAATTCATGTTCCTGTGATCGCTCCCTGCAATGGTCACACCCACCGGTAATTCATGTTCCTGTGATCGCTCCCTGCAGCAGTCACACCCACCAGTAATTCATGTTCCTGTGATCACTCCCTGCAGCAGTCACACTCACAGGTAATTCATGGTTCTGTGATCGCTCCTTGCAGTGGTCACACTCACCGGTAATTCATGGTTCTGTGATCGCTCCTTGCAGTGGTCACACTCACAGGTAATTCATGTTCCTGTGATCGCTCCCTGCAGTAGTCACACTCACAGGTAATTCATGGTTCTGTGATCGCTCCCTGCAGTAGTCACACTCACAGGTAATTCATGGTTCTGTGATCGCTCCTTGCAGTGGTCACACTCACCGGTAATTCATGGTTCTGTGATCGCTCCTTGCAGTGGTCACACTCACAGGTAATTCATGTTCCTGTGATCGCTCCCTGCAGTAGTCACACTCACAGGTAATTCATGGTTCTGTGAACGCTCCCTGCAGTGGTCACACCCACCGGTAATTCATGGTCCTGTGATCGCTCCTTGCAGTGGTCACACTCACCGGTAATTCATGGTCCTGTGAACGCTCACTGCAGTGGTCACACTCTCAGGTAATTCATGGTTCTGTGATCGCTCCCTGCAGTAGTCACACTCACCGGTAATTTATGGTCCTGTGATCGCTCCCTGCATTAGTCACACTCACAGGTAATTCATGGTTCTGTGATCGCTCCCTGCAGTAGTCACACTCACAGGTAATTCATGGTTCTGTGATCGCTCACTGCAGTGGTCACACTCACCGGTAATTCATGGTCCTGTGAACGCTCACTGCAGTGGTCACACTCTCAGGTAATTCATGGTCCTGTGAACGCTCACTGCAGCGGTCACACTCACCGGTAATTTATGGTCCTGTGATCGCTCCCTGCAGTAGTCACACTCACAGGTAATTCATGGTTCTGTGATCGCTCCCTGCAGTAGTCACACTCACAGGTAATTCATGGTTCTGTGATCGCTCACTGCAGTGGTCACACTCACCGGTAATTCATGGTCCTGTGAACGCTCACTGCAGTGGTCACACTCTCAGGTAATTCATGGTCCTGTGAACGCTCACTGCAGCGGTCACACTCACCGGTAATTTATGGTCCTGTGATCGCTCCCTGCAGTGGTCACACTCACAGGTAATTCATGGTTCTGTGATCGCTCCCTGCAGTAGTCACACTCACAGGTAATTCATGGTTCTGTGATCGCTCCCTGCAGTGGTCACACTCACCGGTAATTCATGGTTCTGTGATCGCTCCCTGCAGTAGTCACACTCACAGGTAATTCATGGTTCTGTGAACGCTCCCTGCAGTAGTCACACTCACAGGTAATTCATGGTTCTGTGATCGCTCCCTGCAGTAGTCACACTCACAGGTAATTCATGGTTCTGTGATCGCTCCCTGCAGTAGTCACACTCACAGGTAATTCATGGTTCTGTGATCGCTCCCTGCAGTAGTCACACTCACAGGTAATTCATGGTTCTGTGATCGCTCACTGCAGTGGTCACACTCACCGGTAATTCATGGTCCTGTGAACGCTCACTGCAGTGGTCACACTCTCAGGTAATTCATGGTCCTGTGAACGCTCACTGCAGCGGTCACACTCACCGGTAATTTATGGTCCTGTGATCGCTCCCTGCAGTAGTCACACTCACAGGTAATTCATGGTTCTGTGATCGCTCCCTGCAGTAGTCACACTCACAGGTAATTCATGGTTCTGTGATCGCTCCCTGCAGTGGTCACACTCACAGGTAATTCATGGTTCTGTGATCGCTCCCTGCAGTGGTCACACTCACCGGTAATTCATGGTTCTGTGATCGCTCCCTGCAGTAGTCACACTCACAGGTAATTCATGGTTCTGTGATCGCTCCCTGCAGTGGTCACACTCACCGGTAATTCATGTTCCTGTGAACGCTCACTGCAGCGGTCACACGCACCGGTAATTCATGGTCCTGTGAACGCTCACTGCAGCGGTCACACTCACCGGTAATTTATGGTCCTGTGATCGCTCCCTGCAGTAGTCACACTCACAGGTAATTCATGGTTCTGTGATCGCTCCCTGCAGTAGTCACACTCACAGGTAATTCATGGTTCTGTGATCGCTCCCTGCAGTGGTCACACTCACAGGTAATTCATGGTTCTGTGATCGCTCCCTGCAGTGGTCACACTCACCGGTAATTCATGGTTCTGTGATCGCTCCCTGCAGTAGTCACACTCACAGGTAATTCATGGTTCTGTGATCGCTCCCTGCAGTGGTCACACTCACCGGTAATTCATGGTCCTGTGAACGCTCACTGCAGCGGTCACACGCACCGGTAATTCATGGTCCTGTGATCGCCCCGTGCAGCGGTCACACCCACCGGTAATTCATGGTCCTGTGATCGCTCCCTGGAGCAGTCACACCCACCGGTAATTCATGGTTCTGTGATCGCTCCCTGCCGTCATCACATACACGGGTAATTAATCTTATGTCAACTTCTGTCTAGGGTCATAGGGAAGAACTGCAAAGGAATCGGAAACGGGTCGCCGAGATCAACACCTACATCGATCACTTGCGAGACGAGCTGGACAACCTTGACGTGCTGGAGCAAATATGACATTCTCTCCAGCCCAGCGAGCAGCCGCGTTTCACACCAATTTGACCATGTGGACCAGAAACGGTCTTTTAAGGTTGAGTTCACACACGACGGTTTTCTCTGAAAGCAAACCAGCTATTTTTTCCTAATCCTCGACAACCTCCTTTAAGGATACTTGCCAAATGACTTTGAATATTGGCCTACTAAAAGAAAATAAACCGACACGGAGAAACAGTACCCCCTACATCTCCAAAGGTCTTTCTCTACCCTGCTCTGACTCAAGAGGGGCAAGATCACTGAGACCCCCCCCCCCCCCCCATGACTACAGATGAGAGGAGACGCTTGTTTGGCTAATATCCAGAGTCCCATTAAAGGGTTAAACATTGACCTCCAATAGGTGGAGAACTTTCTTCCTTTTGGACAGCTAATTTGCATACTTTTCCCAGCGCGCATTGCCTGACCTGTAAGCCCACCTATACCTGCAGGGTGGTCGCCACAAGAAGAAAAAGTCCCCCCCCACCAGACTATAATGGATCACATGACCACAACAGTCATTTCGTGTAATTGGCCCCAGGAAGAACGATCCTGTCGAATGCAGTCCTATGTAAATCGACCACACATTATATATTAACCTTTTCCTCATTTATGGTATTTATTTATTTGTTCACGTTACAAAAAAGAATATATGATCACAAATAGGGGTTGTTTTTTTCACTTGATTTCCTACCGTTTTCTGTATACAGCTCCAATGCAGACCGACTACAAATGAACCCTGTGACACCTGACCCTGCAATGACGCCTCCTTGTATCCGTCCCCTACATCTTGCTAACCTACCAAAAGTGATTCACCAAGAAGTACAGGACAGCTTGACTGCACAGCTAGCTTGTAGTCTGTAACCAAGATGAATTATTCTGCATGGGAGCTGTATACACAAAATAGTAGAATTATTATTTTTTTTTAAAAAAAAAACATTGAAATAGCATTGTGGTGAGAAACGAGAGGTCGTCCGTGCATCACGGTGGATCTGGGAGGTCAGTCCTGCAGGAGCTTGTGCTTAATACTGGAGCTTGATGAACAGAGATGGACAAACAAGGTCCCTGCGGCCGTGCGGGCCTGTAACTCCTGCAGGTCGTAGTCGTGAGCCCATTCCACGTTGCCCCAGCGCTGGATCTGTGACCACAGAGAATAAAGGGTTAAATATCCATCAGATAACAGATAGATCAGAGAGCTTTGATCCTACAAGGAGATTTCTGTTACAGGTCCCTCCCTTCCATTACAACGTTGCACCCTGCCAAAGGGGTCTGATCTCTAAAGCAAGTGTCTACAACCTGTGGCTACTAGACTACAACTCCCAGTCTACCCTATAGGCTGTCAAGAATCTGGGAGCTTTATTCTATGCACAGCTGGAGACCCCTGCTCTGTAGATTCCTTTCACAATGGTGGTCCCAGATCATAGACATCCCCAACATCTTCTCCTCACATGTACCTATCACATATCAAAGGGTCATTCCACTGGATTCCCCCTTTACATATGTCACATATCAAAGGGTCATTCCACTGGATTCCCCCTTTACATATGTCAGCTATCAAAGGGTCGTTCCACTGGACTCCCCCTTTACATATGTCACATTGTCACATATCAAAGGGTCATTCCACTGGATTCCCCCTTTACATATGTCAGCTATCAAAGGGTCGTTCCACTGGACTCCCCCTTTACATATGTCACATTGTCACATATCAAAGGGTCATTCCACTGGATTCCCCCTTTACATATGTCAGCTATCAAAGGGTCGTTCCACTGGACTCCCCCTTCACATAATGTCAGGGCCAGATGAATGAATCGGGCTCAAGAGTAGAACCCGCACCATAAGCAAGAGATGCCAGCTGTGTTACACAGATGTAACAGTAGCAACCAGCGCTAACTCCGTCCCCTGCTGTTTAACTGTTGTCAATCACTGAATGTGGCATTTAAATAGCTTGAATGCTATCAACAACCCCCCACCCCCACCCTTCCCCACAATGCAATCGCAGGGGAGATGGGATGTCATGGCTGCTTTGGACATACAGAAGGCCCCCATGGCTGCTGCCATTAATGTCCTCCTGTGGAGCCAAGCCTGCAGCTGAGGCTCATGGGAGACCGCTATGTATGTGCACCCCTTCCTTCCATGCTGCACTTAAGGGCCCATAATATGGTAAAAGAGTCCCCCTAAGGGGAATCGAGGAGTATTTTTTCCCAGGGTACCGATGTACCTGATACTCCTCCTCCAGGCGGGACAACAGGACGGCCTTTTGCACAGTCATGAATCGGTCCAGAAGGCCCATAGTGAGTATCAGTGATTTCAGCTGAGAAACCATAAACTCGATGCCTGCAGAGCAGAAATCATCAGATTAGGGACACAAACGACGCTGCAGCCACAACCCCGAGGACCGGACAACATGGTGATCACTGACCTATTAATGACCAGGAGTTGTAGGAGGCCAGATGGCGGTGTAATACCTCTCTGGTCTCATCTGGAATAACTGGACCCATGATGCTGGTGGACGAGCCAATCACAACATTGTAGCTGAGGAACAGAATAGGGGATAAAAGGTTTTTTTTTTGTTTTCCGTTTTTTTTTTTTTACCTAAATGCATATATTTTTGAGTAAAAGTAATTTTTGCAATTGGGTTTCATTAAAATGTTTCCATCGTTTGCCTTCCATAGTCTAATTCTGGCTGCAGAATGAGTAAACTGAGAATCCATTAGTGAGCCCCTTCTGAAGGTCCAGTGAGTTTCTAACTCTTATCTGAGCTCAGGTCATTTATGACCATAGAACACATTAAAAGTTGAATGTGAAGAGAAACAGCCTGTAAAAACCAAAATGGTGCAAAATATTTAATGAAACCCAATTGCAAAAAATATTTTTAGCCCAAATAAATGAATTTCAGGGAAGAAAAAAAAATATTGTCCCCATCCCTTTAACGGGTAACCAAGAACACTGCACCCTCTCACCTATTTTCCGCCCATTTCAGTACAGGGTCCCATTCATTCGTCTGTAGCTCTACTAGTGCGGGGGGCTCCTCTACTCTGTAACTGCAGAGGGAAAACAAAACAGGAAGGAGTGAGCGATCAGGACATATTGTGAGGATGTGCTGCATGTATCCCACAGCAGTGCAGAGGATTTCAGGAGAGGAATGTGTTAACGTCATGGGAGGCAGCTATCTCTTCCGTCCTATGATGAGGATGTGAAAGAGGATAGAGCAGTATATCACAGAAGCACAGAGTATTTCAGGAGTGACTTGTGCTGATCTTGCAGGGTAGGGGCAAGAAGAGTGAAGGGTAAGGCCTCATTCACAAGTCAGGATTTTTTTTTCAAGTACGAGAAAAACTGACGGAGTTTCATTGTTTTTTTTGCGTATCATTTTTTTCCTATGCAACAGTCCGTGAAAATCGGACCGCAAAAACGGAAGTGTGAATGAGGCCTAAGGGCAAGGGTTACCTGCAGCACAAAGCATTTCAGGAGTGCATTTCTAAAATGGGAGGCAATGATGTGGCCACTTTTATATTAGTGAGAACAAAGATGAATGTGCCAGGATCAGTGTGGTGGCGTGAGAAAGTAAAGTGGGGGGAACAGAGTCTGCACAGCAGCACAGAGTATTTTAGGAGAAGAGTCTTCTCATTTAGAGGCCAAGTGAGAGGCCCCAAATCAGCGATGTCCGGAGGAGAAAGAGACTCACCAGATAGTATCTGTATCGAGGAACTTCAGCGAGGCCGTGATCAGATCCTCCTTACTCCTGTGTGAAGGGTTATCCAGAGCCGTGTTACACAGGGTGGTCTGCAGAGCAGGGGAAAAGAGGGGGACGGATAGACGGACAAAGATAAATAGATGATAGATAATAAATAAATAGATAGATAAAAGATAGATAAAAGATAATTTCTTGGGCGGTCTCCATTACCAGGTGCATTGTGAAGAATTTGATGGTGTCTCTCTGAGATTCCCACTCAGTGGCCACAGCTATCGCTAGGGGTTCACTCGGGACAGTGAAGACTTTTCCCTGCGGGGTCCGTAACTTCCTACGATCCAGGTTAACCTCAAATCCACCTTATAATTACAGCAAACATCAAATTTTTCTACATAATTATAAAAGGTGAGAGCCGCAGAGAACAGGGATATCGGAGTCCAAAGTCACCCAGGGTCAAATCCCCCCAACCCACCATGAAGACAGCAGTCATAGGGTTGCTCTTTTCCCTTGATATCTTATCCTTAGGACATGCTGGGACTTTCACTATTAGGCCACGGGCCCCACTCAGTATTTGGTCAGTATTTTTTCTCAGGAGTGGGAGCCAAAACCAGGTGAGGAGCAATCAGAGAAAAGGTATAATAGAAACAAGTCACCAATTCTGTATTTATCACCCACTCCTGAGATAAAATACTGACCACATACTGATAGATAGGCCGCGGCCTTAATATTAGACCCACTGGGGTCTCTCATTTTAAGCGATGGGAATTATATATTCTCATCTAAATAAATAAATATCCCTTTAGAGGGCAGAGCTTTGTTTATCCGACACAGAGCTCCAAATCTGTACATACATTGAATTGTATTATTGACCTGGGCCTGCAGCCACCACTAGAGGGAGCTCAGTGCTTACTGATTTTACATTGATCCCAATAATAACCAAGTCTGCAGTGAGCCCCCCCCCCCCCTATATATAAAAAGCTATAACGTTCCCATGAGTCAGAATATAGGTGCGAGCTGCTCACCTTCACCTTGGGAGATGCTGACGCTCTCATAAAACTTCTTTCTTTCTAGAACAATAAAAAACAGAAACTGGTTCAGATACAATTTATAATTCACATAATCCAGAAGTGGATTTATTAAAAGGGATTGTCCAGGATCAGACATCACATGTAATATGTTTACATAAACAGCGCCACCCCTGTTATCAGGTTGTATGTGGTATTACAGCTGAGCTCTTCTGAGTTGCATTACCAGGTGTGATGCCGTTTCTGGGACATAAAAAATGCTAAGATTTTTTCTAATCTTGCACAACCCCTTTAACCCCTTCCAGAAGAGTTGATTTTTCATTTTTTTCTTCCAAGACCTGTAACTTTTTTTTTTATTCTTCCAGTCACATAGTCGTGTGAGGTCTTGTGTTTTTTTGCGGGACAAGCTTTGGTTTTCAATGACGCCATTCATTTTACTATTAAATGCACTGTAAAACGTGAAAAAAAATCCTTTACAATTGTGAAAAAAAAGAATTCTGATTATTTTTGGGTGGAGGGGTTCATTTCACTTTACTAGAAAAATAACCTGGCGACACGATTCTCAAGGTCAATAGGTCAATAAGATAATGGCAATACCGAACTTGTATTGTTGTTTTTTTTATTTTTTTTTTAATCAAAACATTTATTTTTAAGTTTAAATGGTAGAAAAAAATGTTGAAACATTTCACTCGTGTCTCAATTTTCCAAGAACAGTAATGTTTTCCTTTCTTACGTAGCAGGCACTATGTGGGGGCTCGTTTTTTACAAGGCGGGCCGACTGATTTACTGATACCATTTTGGGATTGATACAATGTTTTGATTGTTTTTGATTGCATTTTTTGTTAAAGTTGCAACAACAAAAAAAAAACAAAAAAAACACATTTCTGGCGTTTTTGTTTTTTTCCCTCTTTACTAACTTTTCTATTTTGATAGTCTGAATTTTTAAGGATGCAAAGATACTAAATATGTTTATTTTTTTCATTTTTTTTTTATATTTATTTTTATTGGGGGAATTTTTTATATATTTTTATTTTCTAGTTTCCCTAGGGGAATCTTTTTAAAAGGGAGTTTTCATGATCACTCTTCAGGAGAAGCCGACCTCTCCCTCTGTGCGCTCCCGATTATTGCCATGTCGGCATGGTTTCCCCCCTAGCTTGAACTCGGCAACATCAGGGGCACTGATCCCCTCAGCTTCAGGGCAGCGCTCGCAAGCGGTGTAGTAATAAGCTTGTAAGCGCTGTGCTCCTTGCCTAAGAGACTGGCCACCTCTCATAAGACTGCAGAGGTGGCCGGTAACCTTGACAACAAGCAATAAACAAAATAAATTTTTGAGAATTTATAATAAGAGCACTTCAAGGTGCATCCCCCTCATCCCTAGGGGTCACATACTCCTCAGTACTCACCAGTAGGGGGAGCATAGGACCTCCTCTGTGTGAAAATGCCGTCCAGTGAGCGCAGCCTCCGGCACAGGCCTCCGTTCAGACCCGCAGGCCGCGCTGACAACATACGGTGAAGGCTCGCCAGCATCCTGACTGCGAGATTTTTTTTGCAATTAGTTTAGAAAACTAAAATAAAAGAGCACAAAATAACAGTATGAATATGAAACGACAATTGTCTAGTCCTTAAAGGGGCTATTCAGAAGCTGATGCTTTACATTTAAAGGAGATGTCCACTATTGTAGACATTTAGTTAAATGCATTTATTTGGGGGTTAAAAAAAACTATTTTGCAATTGGGTTTCAGTAGAAATTTTGTATGTCTTTATTTCTGTGCACATTCAACTTTGAAGTGGTTGAGGATCAGCTAATAGGAGCTCCGAAAAAGACAGATTAGAGCTGCAAAAACTCTCCCATCAGAGAGAGCTCACTGATAGATCCTCAGTTAACTCATTCAGCAGCCAGCAACAGAAGCTAAAGAAGACGAGAGGTGGAAGATTTGTGATAACAACCAACTGCAAAAAAGGGAGAAGGGGATGAATTTTAAGGGCCACACCACTGATAACAATGTACCTGCTCACACCGTGCACAGCCTGGGGCAGGCGAGCGGCGCCATGCTGATCCTCCCGGCGCTTCTTCCTCTGGGCGCAGCCATGTTTCTGGTGACCCTGGTTTGTCTTCACGCATCACATCCCTCTTCCAACCAATCACAGCCTCCGCTCCTGGACAGTTAGGACTACATCTCCCTTCATGCAACACTCGGCTCCTCGACCAATCGTAGCGCTGGTGAGAGTGTGGGCGGGGCGTCACTCGGCCAATCGCCGCGCTCAGTGGTGAAGAGGCCTAGGCGCTCAGGCCGGGAGCGGAGAAACGGCCGAGCCCTGCGGGACGAGCTGTGCCCAGCGGCAGGGGGGCCGGCCCTGGATATGCCGGTCCGAACCGAGGCTAGCAGCACGGCCTCCGGCTCCTCGTCCCTTATCCCGCCACCTCCCATCAACACGCAGCAGCCCGGGGTGGCCACCACCCTGCTGTACAGCGGCTCCAAGTTCAGGGGGCACCAGAAGAGCAAAGGCAACTCATACGATGTGGAGGTGGTCCTGCAGGTGAGCGGGGGGCTGCCGGCCCCTCCGGCACTGAGGGGCCGGACACCAGCTAGGTCTCGGCGCTCTTCCTTTTGGGGGGGGGGGTCCCCGGCTGGTCCAAGAAGGGGGGGTCGCGGCGCTCTTCCATTGGGTGGGGGGTCCCCTGCTGGTCCAAGAAGGGGGGGTCTCGGCGCTCTTCCTTTTGGGGGGGGGTCCCCGGCTGGTCCAAGAAGGGGGGGTCGCGGCGCTCTTCCATTGGGTGGGGGGTCCCCGGCTGGTCCAAGAAAGGGGGTCTTGGCGCTCTTCCATTGAGGGGGTCCCCTTTAGTCCATTGCGGGGGGAGGCCTCGGTGCTCTTCCATTGGGGGGGGTCCTGGTGCTCTTCCAGGGAAAGGGGGTCCCGGCTCGTCCAAGAAGGGGGGTCCCAGCACGCATCCTGCCTGCTTTTTCTGCTCCTACCTCTTATTTTGCACCATGGTTACTTACCCTCCCTTTCTATCTTGCGCCCTTGTGGTCTCCCCCCACCTTCCTTGGTTGGCGACTGCACAGCTTGCCCCCTAGTTGTCGCCTCCATTGCAGAACTAGCAATTCCTTGATGTGTTATCGGGTTCACGACCAGGGGGTCTTCACCTGCCATCACCACCATAATCCAGGTGCTCCCAGCAGCAATGCCTTCCTGTGCCCGGGCTGCAGAGATCTCAGGGCAGAACAGTTGTATCTATGGCTGCAAGGAGATAAGCGGCTGCCAGACTCCTCTGATCTTTGGGGGATCTTGCCTGGCAGGTCACCCCCTCCATCCTCCAAAGTATGTGTATACTGCCCCCCACAGGGCGAGGAGCCTTCTCTGGGCAGTTTCATGGACCGACATGGCTGCTCGTGTCCTCGTGTGGCCCCCGCTGTCCTCACACCGATTCTCTGCTACATTGTAATGATAAATATACTCCGAGGTCACAGCAGACTATCAGCCGCCCGAGTCCTGCAGAATCCGCATGTGACTGATACACTGTAACAGAAGTTCAGAGTGAATGCTCTACTGGAGGCAGCAACTTTTTTTTTTTTCTGCAACTTTTTAACTTGTTTCTAATTTCGGTTCTTCATCATTTTCAAGATTTCTGCTTGTACATGAATGGAAGCCACAATCTGCAGGAACCTCCGAAATTCCATGACTCCGGGCATTACTGCATAAACATCTCGTGCCCCTATAAATCTATTGGAGCCACTCTGATGATGCTCTTCTATCCATCACCTGATCGCTGCAGCCAATCACTGGTGTAGCAGTCATTTCCTGAATGCAAGGAGTAATGTGTACTTTGTGTTCTCACAGCTGTGGGGTTGTTACAGTTGTATCCAATGTAGACCTTCAGGCTGATACATTGTAACGTAGAGTAGGTTGATGTGATCTCATGGAGGATGGTTTATACTAGATAAAACTGTAACAAATCCGCAATTATAGGTGGAAAATAAATCTAATTCACTTACAGCAAGCAGAGGTCTTGGAGCAGATGACAGAAGGAAACACAAAGTCTCTATCTCTGGCTGTGACGTCCCAGCGAGTCTCCCGCGGTGCCGCCCTGCTGGTGTCTCCTGACCCCTCCAGTCCCAGCACTTGGCAGCGGCTCCATCTGGCGGTGACCTACCGCAGTGTCGAGTCACTAACTGCTTGGATATCAAAGGAAAAAAGCCAATTATTCCTGTCCGCCTCCTGTGTATGTCTCTTAGCGGGAGTGTGACATTAGAGTCGCTGAGCCTCTGATAGGTCGCTGACTCTTTATTAGGGTACTGTTGAGTTTGGGATGCAGCGCCCCTATGATAATACTGTGTTCCTAGGGACAGGATGTGTTGTCATAGGAGCTCAGGTGCTATTAAACGTCTTTCTGCTCCTTAGCACGTGGACATGGAAAATGCTTATTTGTGTGGATACTTGAAGATAAAAGGCCTTACTGAGGTGAGTGATCCACCAGGTAGGATAAGCCCCCCCCATTACTGACACCCTACAGGTAGGATAAGCCCCCCCCATTACTGACACCCTACAGGTAGGATAAGCCCCCCCATTACTGACACCCTACAGGTAGGATAAGCCCCCCCATTACTGACACCCTACAGGTAGGATAAGCCCCCCCCCCCATTACTGACACCCTACAGGTAGGATAAGCCCCCCCCCATTACTGACACCCTACAGGTAGGATAAGCCCCCCCCATTACTGACACCCTACAGGTAGGATAAGCCCCCCCCCCATTACTGACACCCTACAGGTAGGATAAGCCCCCCCCCATTACTGACACCCTACAGGTAGGATAAGCCCCCCCCCCCCCCCCCCCCCCATTACTGACACCCTACAGGTAGGATAAGCCCCCCCCCCCCCATTACTGACACCCTACAGGTAGGATAAGCGCCCCCCCCCCATTACTGACACCCTTCAGGTAGGATAAGCCCCCCATTACTGACACCCTGCCGTGGACCCTACAGGTCAGAAAAACCCTTTAACTTAGTTGGGTTTCCCCGTCGTCCCCTTCTCATGTGCTGTGGGGTATTTAGAGGTGACGTGCCCCATTTATCCCCCCAGGACAAGAGCAGCTCGAAGTCTGGAGGCCAAATACCGGATTTGTAATAAAAACAGGGGCACAATGTAGATCAGCGACCCCATAGACTTTGCCTTTTTCCTCCTTCCCCGTGTGTGTATTTTAGGAGACTTTTTAGTGGGCACAGCTGTGACCCTGCCATCTGGGCCACCCCCCTAATAAGAAGTAGCACAGGTACTGCAAGGGAAGCTGTAAGGTCGGTCGACCACATAATGCACGGTCCTGCCGCCCTAGGCGCTGGATCTCTACTCTGCCCCTCATCAGTCCTCCACCTCTGTGACTGCACAGTCCCTTTTTAAAGGGCTATTCCCATTTCAGATATTTCTTGCGGATCCTACTTTTCTAATCTTTAGCACAGGACCTCCAGGAATAAGGAGGTGGTCTCCACGCTCGACTCTGGTCACCCCTATGGGAGCATGCTGGCCTGGCAAGTCTCAGAATTCCCATAGAAGTGAATGGAGAGGGTCACACCTGTACTGCCATTCTGCCCCCGGCTGAGCGAGAAGCCTCCTCTTTCCCATTTTCAGGTATTACAGCTTCTACCTATAGAATATGATGTATTCCCCTCCTTCATCTTTTTAGGAATACCCGACCCTCACCACCTTCTTTGAAGGGGAGATAATCAGTAGAAAACATCCTTTCCTAACGAGAAAGTGGGACGCAGATGAGGACGTGGACAGGAAGCACTGGGTGAGTGTGGGCCGGCCGCTCTCCGCCTCTCGTATTCTGTCCCTCTGGGCGCTGACCCCTCGTCTCTCCACACAGGGGAAGTTCCAGGCTTTCTACCAGTACGCCAAAACCTTTAACTCCGATGACTTTGGATTCGAGGAGCTGAAAGCCAGCGATTACGTCTTCATGAGGTGGAAGGTGCGTTTCCTCGCCTCTTAAAGGGAGAAACACGCAGATTGTGGACCCCGGATGGCATTTAGGGTTTACATGGTTTCTCTCCTCTGCAGGAACAGTTCCTGGTGCCCGATCACACAATCAAAGACATCAGCGGCGCTTCCTTTGCCGGCTTCTACTACATTTGCTTCCAGAAGTCGGCAGCATCCATAGAGGGTTACTATTATCACCGGAGCTCAGAATGGTGAGCGCTGCAAAACAAAAAAAAAAAATAGTAATTTCCACCACCAGAGGGCAGTGTTTTATTGCTCTTGGCACTGTATTATTATTAATTATTATAACGCCATTTATTCCATGGCGCTTTACATGTGATAGGGATATACATAGCAAAAACATTTACATAATCTTAACAAAACGAGTCGGCTACTGGTACAGGAGGAGCGAGGACCCTGCCCGCGAGGGCTCACATTCTACAAGGGATGGGTGGGATACAGTAGGTGGGGGTAGAGCTTGTTGTGCAGTAATGTGGTGGAGCGGTGGTTACTGCAGGTTGTAGGCTTGTCGGAAGAGGTAGGTCTTCAGGTTTCTTTTGAAGGCTTCCATGGTCCGTGAGAGTCTGATGTGTTGGGGTAGAGAGTTCCAGAGTAGGGCGGATGCACGGGAGAAATCTTGTATGCGATTGTGGGAAGAGGAGATAAGAGGGGAGTAGAGCAGGAGATCTTGTGAGGATCGGAGGTTGCGTGCAGGTAAGTACCGGGAGACTAGGTCACAGATGTATGGAGGAGACAGGTGGTGGATGGCTTTGTATGCCATGGTTAGGGTTTTGAACTGGAGTCTCTGGGTAATGAGGAGCCAGTGAAGAGATTGACAGAGAGGAGAGGTCGGGGAATAGCGGGGGGACAGGTGGATTAGTCGGGCAGCAGAGTTTAGGAGAGATTGGAGGGGCGCAAGAGTGCTGGAAGGGAGGCCACAGAGCAGGAGCTTGCAGTAGTCGAGGCGGGAGATGATGAGGGCATGTACTAGTGTTTTTGCAGAGTCTTTGCTGAGGAATGCACGGATCCGGGAGATATTTTTGAGTTGGAGTCGGCAGGAAGTGGAAAGGGCTTGGATATGTGGTTTGAAGGAGAGACCAGAGTCCAGGGTTACCCCAAGGCAGCGAGCCTGCGGGACTGGGGAGAGTGAACAGCCATTGACGTTGATGGCTAGGTCAGATGGGAGATATGAATGAGAGGGTGGAAAGATGATGAACTCTGTTTTATCCATGTTGAGTTTTAGAAATCTGGCAGAGAAGAAGGATGAGATGGCGGACAGACATTGTGGGATTTTGGTTAGTAGGGAGGAGATATCAGGTCCAGAAAAGTAGATCTGTGTGTCATCAGCATAGAGGTGATACCGAAAGCCATGAGACTCTTATGAGCTGTCCCAGGCCAAAGGTGTAGATGGAGAAGAGCAGAGGTCCTAGAACTGAACCTTGGGGGACACCGACAGATAGGGGGCGAGATGAGGAGGTGGTGCATGAGTGGGAGACGCTGAATGTCCTGTCTGTTAAGTATGAGGAGATCCAAGATAGGGCCAAGTCCGTGATGCCAAGAGATGAGAGAATCTGTAGTAAGAGGGAATGGTCCACTGTGTCGAAGACAGATGACAGGTCCAGAAGGAGGAGGATGGAGTAGTGTCGCTTGGATTTGGCAGTTAGTAGGTCGTTGGTGACTTTGGTCAGGGCAGTTTCAGTCAAGTGATGCGGTCGGAAGCCAGATTACAGGCAGTCGAAGAGGGAACAGGAGGAAAGGTGGGAGGACAGTTCAAGGTGGACATGTTCTAGTAGTTTTGAGGCAAAGGGGAGAAGTGATATGGGGTGGTAGCTAGTCAGAGAGGATGGGTCAAGGGAGGGCTTTTTGAGGATGGGTGTGATTGCAGCGTGTTTGAAACATAAGGGGAAGACACCGGTTAGTGACAGGTTGAAGAGATGGGTTAGGGTTGGGATGAAGACAGTGGTAAGGTTAGGGATGAGGTGGGATGGGATTGGGTCAAGTTTGCAGGTGGTGAGGTATGATTTGGAGAGTGAAGAGGAGACTTGACCTTCTGTAATGGTGGAAAAGTGGGGTTTGGAGGAGGAGGGTTGAGTAGATATGAGGAGGGGTTGTGCGGGCTTTAGGCAAAAGCTTTGTCTGATGGTGTCAATCTTCTGCTTGAAGAATGAAGCAAAGTCTTCGGCTGAGATGAGAGAAGAGGGAGGAGGCGCGGGGGGACGAAGGAGAGAATTGAAAGTGTTAAATAGCTGTTTAGGGTTGTGAGACAGGTAGGATATGAGAGATGAGAAGTAGGTTTGTTTTGCTGTAGTGAGTGCGGACTTGAAAATAGTGAGGGATTGTTTGAATGCGATGAAGTGCTCGATGGAGTGAGACCTTTTCCATCTCCTCTCCGCAACCCTGGAGGCCCGTCGCAGATCTTTAGTAAGTTTGGTGTGCCAGGGTTGCCTGTTGATTGTGCGAGATTTGGTATGTGTGAGAGGGGCGATCGAGTCGAGAGCTGCAGCTATTGTGGTGTTATATGAAGCGGCAGCAACATCTGCATTGTGTAGGGAATTTATGTCTGTAAGAGGAAGAAGGGATTCAGAGAGTGAGTGTAGGTCAAGGTGTTTAAGGTTTCTGCGAGTGTGTGTAAGTTTGTGGAGTGGGGATTGTGCACCTGGAGAGGAGAGGGTAGAGAATGTGAGGTTATGGTCAGAGAGAGGGAGAGGTGAGTTAGAGAGGTTAGATAGGGAACAGAGGCGGGTGAAGATGAGGTCCAGTGTGTGGCCATCTTTATGAGTAGCTGCCGAAGACCATTGAGCAAGGCCGAAGGAGGAAGTGAGGGATAGAAGCTTAGAGACAGACGAGTGGGAAGTGTCAATGGGGATGTTGAAGTCACCCATTATGATAGTGGAGATGTCAGTGGAAAGGAAGTGAAGCAGCCTGGCGGTGAAGTGGTCTACGAAAGTGGGGGCTAGCCCTGGGGGTTGGTAAATGACGGCCAGTTGGAGGTCAGAGGGGGAATAGATGCGCACACAGTGCACCTCAAAAGAGGGGAGTGTAACAGAGGGTGGCAGTGATATTTGGGTGAAAGCGCAGGTATCTGACAGGAGAAAATCTATGCCTCCACCATGTTTGCCGTTGGGGCGGGGGGTGTGGGAAAGGTGGAATCCACCATATGAAAGTGCAGCTGGGGAGGCTGTGTCAGAGGGGGTGAGCCATGTTTCTGTGATAGCAAGGAAGGAAAGTTTGTTAGTAATGAAAAGGTCGTGGATGTAGGAAAGTTTGTTGCAGATGGAGCGAGCGTTCCATAGAGCTCCTGTTAGAGCAACTGAGGAAGTGGGGATTAGTTGGATGGGTATGAGGTTAGAAGGGTTGCGACAGTTTGTGGAAGGTCGTGGATAGGAGGAAGAAGTAACTGTGGGGATATGGCGAGGAGGACCAGGATTTGGAGAGATATCTCCAGCAGTGAGGAGGAGCAGAGAAAGTGTTAGCAGGTGGGAGTAGGAGAGAGCATGAGGTGGCTGTCTGTGTTTGGAGTCCAGGATTGAATGTTGGGGAATAATTCAGAGAAGGAGGTGAGATGAATAGGGAGGATGGAGGGAGAGATGAAGAGTTCCTTACTAGGTGTAGGAATTTGAGGGGTTACTAGAAAGTGGAGGACAATAGAGGAAAAAGTGAGAGCTAACAGAAACATAGTTAAAAGAGAGTAAGTGATCAAAGTGTTGGTTACCTGACTCCTGCCCTGACTAACAGCCTCTGAAATAACTGCCACTTATCTCCGAAGCCACTATGCACAAGAAGACGCGTCCACAACCCAGCATGCGTGCACCCCTTAAGGAGCTTCTAAATATATAGGGCACACTAAACTATCAGGTGAGGGGCATTGTGGGAGCTGCTTGTGGCTAAATTAGCAGCTGGTCATCTCACCAGGAGATGGCTGGGTGATCAAAGACAGGGCTAGGACTCTGCAGGCTCTGCAGTTTAGCACCTCTAAAGTCTACAGTTGGGAAAGGACAGACATATGTGAGTATTGAGTGGAAAGGGACAGATAAAGCATAAATATCAAGCAGAGAAATCTACCAGTGAGTTGAATCAGGAAAGCAGAGCATTAGATGGCGGCATATACAGCAAGCAGAGGAAGAGCATGTACCAGTGAGTATGGTGGTATAATACCGTGGGCTCTGTAATACAGACGTCCTCCCATCACATAATGCAGGTGATATGACATCACTTTATGATTGGAGCGTGCAGATTGGAAAAAACTGTAATGAACCCTCTGCTGTGCAAAGCAATAGGCTTGGGCAACCTCTAAATAAAGCTTTTAAAAGCATCTTGTTTCCTTGCAGGTATCAGTCCTTAAACCTGACGCATGTCCCAGAACACAGTGCACCCATCTACGAATTCCGGTGACAGGAGCCCGACCTCGCCGCCGTTATCACCACCGCCGTACCGACAGAGCGGAGCTGTCCGCACCGAAACCTGCCGTTTCCGAACTGTCCGAGAGACTCTGAGAAGAATGTATGAGTGTTAAAGCAATGACGCGTGCAGCGGCATCCACTCTGTGCGCAGTTTTTATTTTAATCCGCTGGGTTTTCTTGTTTGTTCTTTTTTTTTTTTTCCTGCTTGACATTACTGCGCCTCCAGCTTTATCCCTCCATGAATAACACGGACCCCTTTTGCCTAAATACGTTCAATTGGACCAGAACATGGATTATTACACCCCCTCGTGGACACATGTAGAATGGGGGAGGGGGTGCTGCTGAAACACCCCTGAATATATGAGCGTCACACTCCATCTATGGGGGGGGGGGATCTACCCCTATTCCTAATATCAATTAACAACAAATCTTTCCCCTCCACCCCGTCCTCCGGTCCCAATGTCAAAAAGGAAATGTTTTCCGGACTGCAATACATTTTTCCGTTTTCACATTGAAAATGGGAAATGTCAGATTTTTTTTTTATATATATATATCTATAAATATATATTATAAATACACATATATTTAATCAAAGTATAAAAAAAAATTCTATGGATGCCTCCTGAGAGCCAACCGAGCTGCTGAAGTTTCAGTTCCGTATTTTGCGGCGGCCTATTTTTCCAGGGTATACTTAAACGGGTGACGGAGACGCATTGCACCCCTTGCTTGTTCAGTCTCATTTTAATGAATTCTGTATATCCGGGCTTCTCAAGGGTTTGAGTGCTAAGTGTGGGAACAGCGCCACCGGCTGGCAGACTGTGCTCACCACAGCTAAGAAAAATGACCAGCGGCAAGGCGGACTGTTGATGCAAGTGACCATTTTTTTTTCTATTTTTTTTTTTTTTTTTTCGCGAGGAGCCTGTTTTGGAGTTGTTGTCGTACTTGCTATGTTTCATGGATTAAAGCGTGGCTGGCTTTTCTCTCTGATTCTCCGCAAAAAGCTTCAGACTTCTCGTCTATTCCACAGTCGCTGCACATTTATTGAGAAACGCGTTCATTTTTTTTTTTTTAATTCCCCATCAAAAAAAAAAAACTCTTGCTGTTACACTGCTGACTTGATGCTTCAATGTGTCATTTACACCTATTAGAATGGATGGAGAAGTCAAATTTTTTATTTTATTTTATTTTTTTTTTATATATAATATAATATACCATAGAGTGGAACAGAATGCTGCCAGGTTAATGTAGGGTTAAATCTAGAGCATCTCTTGCACTAGGGCACATCGCAATGCATTGAGTTCTGGCAGCAACTGGAGCACAAGAACCGATTTGATATTTCATTGCAGCAAATGCACAATAAAGAAAAAATAATAAAAAAAAATCGATAATGGGAGGAGGTTTGATCAGCCTGGAAAGGGACGGGACGAGGTCATGGCTGGGCCTTTGCACAGTTTCTCAAATGAAATGGCAGCTGTGCACTTTTGGGTGAAGGTTTTAATTGTTAGGCTGTGTGCACACTGCGTTTTCCGACCTCAAAAAAAGAGCGCCCCATAAACTAAACATAATGCACAGCAATGTCAAAACGACACTGCTGTGCACACGTTCCAGCTCATGTCACTTCTTTTAACCGCTGCAGGGCTCGGAAAGCTTTAAAGCGGTCAAAAAGAACCGACCCGATCATTCTTTGGGCTGCTTCAGAGAATAGAGGAAAAAACGCTGCAAGAATGGCCAAACCCCTTCAGGAACCTGCGTCTCCTGGTGGCATCTAAACGATAGTGTGCACATAGCCTTAGGGTATGTACACATGGATGGTTGTTTTTAGAGAAGGTTTTGGAGCAGAAACTCTAAATTCTCCTCCAAAAACTTGAAGGTTTTGCTACGAAAACTCTGCAAAGACACTTGGGTTCAGGGTGTCTTAAGAACCTCTAAGATTATGAGGGCTATTTTGAGTGGATCTTTCAAAAATTACCTGTAAAATCGCTTCAAAAATGCATTGTGAAGCTACCTTACAGGTTTTCAGCCTGTAGGTCACATTCACACGGTCTGTATTTTATATCAGTATGTGTAATCCAAAACCAGAAAGGGTTAAAAATGTAGAAGTGGTGACGTGATTCTATTATACTTTTTCTCTGATTGTTCCACTCCTGATTTTCGCTAAAATACTGACCAAATACTGAACGTGGCCTAAGAGAAAAAAAATTTTTTCCTGGTTTTGAAAAACGGTTGAGAGAAAAAATGCATGTAATTTTCCTGGTGGAAGCTGCTCCAAACTAGGCCCTCTCCAAGCAAAAATAATGTTTCAGCGGGAAAAAAAACTTTCCCCAAGACAAAAAACTCCCCAAAGAAGGGGCATTTCCTGAGGCTATTTCCACTAGAAAACTTGTTGGTTTTGACCTCCACCGAAAAAAACAAAAAAAAAAACACATCTCCAGTTAGTTACACATGACTGCTTTTTTGCCATATACTCCATGAGGGAAAATCTGTTTTGTATTATGGTACCAAAAATGTGGATTAGATTTTAAGAAAACTCATCCAAATGCTGAAAATTTGAGTTTTTCAGCCTGTTTCTATGTCCGAAAATCTTGGTATGGATTTGCTGCTAAAATCTTGCATCCATGTGAATGTACCCTAAATCTGCAGCATATAATTGCATTTCCAGGTGGAACTTGTGAGCTTTGATTCAGATTTGCTGCAAATCTGCAGAATAATCAGCAGCGGAAAATATAGTAAGTGTGAACAGGCCCTAATACTATTATTCCAGTAGACCTTTTCTAGCTCTGAACCATCAAGCGTTCTGCTTCCCCTGTAAAGAACATAACCACCCAATGCCGTGATATATCCAAACTCTTCTGTGTGAATAGGGCGTGTGCACGCAGGGCTGATTTACTGCTGCATATTACAGTAATACCTGTGAGAAACTTTCACATAGTGCATAAAGAAATGTTACTCTGTGGATTTTCTGCAAGAAACCTGCAGCATTTCCGTAACAGAAATTCACGTTCGTATGGGGCTGTACCTTAATACGTAGAAATGCCTTAACTTCATGTGCACACAATGTTTTAATCTGTGTTTTTCCAGAGGTTTTCCTGTATTATTATGCTCACCCTTCATCTGTGTTCACACTGTGATTTTGGCCTATGTCTAACTTAGGGTAAAACGTCTGAGGTATACACAGATGAGACTGTTCTGATCAGGAGATTCGCGGCCGGTCCGGAAACCATGGTCTGTACAAGGACCATCACTCGGAAATCCAAATCCGGCCCTAATATGGGTTCTAGTTAACGGATATATCATGACATGTCCGTGAATTTTTTTTCAGGTTTTTTTTTAAGCAGATCTGCTTTAAAAAAAAAAAAATGCATGAAAAGTGCCTAATTAATACTTGACTCTTCCTACTCGGTTCAGCACTTTTTTTCCCACCCTTCCAAGCTTTGAAAAAACGTTTGTTTTGTAAAAAATAAAGTGCATGTCACTTTTTGGATCCTGATACAAAACTGCTCCAAAATAAGCACTATCCAATCAAAAGGCTTCAAAAAACATCTCCGGAAAAAAAAAACTCTCCCAAAAATGCTTCAAAATTGCATCAGGAAATATAAAACTCCCAAAAGAAGGAACATTTTCTGAAGCGGAAAGTCATTTTCAACTGCTTCAAAAAATTTTTTAGAGGTGGTCAAAAACTGAAGCTTTCGAAAAAGTTTTTCAAGCAGAAAGGGAGTTTTTGGTAAAAATGTTTTTTTTCTAGAAGCGTTTCTTGAAGAGGTTTTGGAAGAGTTTTTTCCCCTGAATTGTTCTTTGCAGCCTTTTGATTGGATAATGCCTAGTTTGGAGAGGTTTCCATCAGTATCCGCTACAAAAAAAGTGATCTACCCTGTTTGTTTTGTTTTTTTAACCAGGTTCCCTTAAGGATAAAAAAGTTCACAAAACTCCTATTAACGGCAAAGTGAATTTGCCATATAAATGAATTGGAAGAAGTTTTAGAGGAGGATTTTGGAGAGGATCCGCTGCAAAAACTCATTGTGCACGTACCATAATGTTATGTTCACGATGAGTTAGTTTTTTTTTTTTTAGCAGAAATTCTCCAAAATCCTTAAGTCCATGTGCACACAGAATTTTCAGAGCAGAAACTGCCTATATGCATCCAGAGTCTATTTGCCGAGTTATTTTTTGTTTTGCAGGAAACTGAGCAAAACCTCCCAAGTTTTTGAATAGTTTTGCGGAATTGGAAGAATTTCTACTCCGTTTCTGCTCCAAAATCTTCTTGAAATACTCCGTGTGCGCAACGCCACTTAGAGGCAACTCTCAAATCTTCTCACTTTCCGTTCAGTTTCTGCTCCAAACAATCCGCAAAAATAAAAATTGTGAAATGTTTTATTTATGTTTTTGAGGAGTCCTTTTTTCCCCCATTTTTTTGAAACCTGTTAAGCAATGAATAAAACATTAGCATTTTTATGGCAGCAAAAACACATCAAAAGCTCTTGGAAGTGTTTGGGGTTTAGTTAAGCCTTTTCATTTACTTCTTTTGTAAATTATGGAGCTGCTTCATGCTGGAAAACACTCCAGGAATGGTCAGGTCACTTTTATTAAACTCTTGGTGTTTTTTTTTAAAAAAAAACAAAGCTAGTGGAATATTCCCCTGTATACTGTATGAGATGGCGTATGTTACATCAGAGGTCAGGGCACTAAAGCGCCGCTCTTTATAAATCATGATGCCAGGAATTATATATATATATATATATATATATATATATATATATATATATATATATGCCCAGCGTCAAAATTAAAATTATTTTTAACCTTTTCACATCCGTTTTTAGTCCTTTGCATCACTTTTTATAGAGTTTGGTAACGCAATGGCTTAATATGAACCATTTAATACTAGTTGCTTTGGACACACTGCCTAACAACCATCTTTCATATGGTTGCCAAGCAGCAGTACCCTAGCAACCAGCATGTTTTAAGATTTCTTAGGCCAAGTTGACATAAAACTGAGGACTGGGAAGCGGCATGGTTGCTATGGATACACTGCCTAACAACCAGTCTCTTCCATTAGGTTGCCAAGCAGCAGTACCCTAGCAACCAGCGGGTCTTAAGATTTCTTAGGCCAAGTTGGCATAAAACTGAGGATGGGGAAGTGGCATGGTTGTATTGGGCATCCATGGTTGCTATGGATACACTGCCAGTCTCTTCCATCAGGTTGCCAAGCAGTGGGCCCTTAGTAGCAGGGCCTTTCAGATTGAGGCCAAATGGGCATCAAACTGAGGGTGGAGGAATGACAAGAAGCTTCAGATTAATGTCAATTTTAGCCCAAATAATCTGGTCCATACAGATTGGCACAGACTCGCAGCCTGACAACCCTCCAGAACTGTTGCTAAGGAGGGTATTCCTAGCAACCAAACTGTCAGGCATCACATAGCTAATCAGGTATAACCTATTTTACTGCCCATGCAGCTTAAGAGCAAGATTCAGCACAAAATCCTCTTTAGTCTCCCTGAAAACACTTTAGACAGGTTAGAAAGTAAAGTATGCGTATGAGGATTCATGCCCCATGACCAACTTAAGATAACCCATTTTGGGGTAAACAGGTACCAAGTGTGTCTTTTATTTTTGCATTTAGTCTAAAAATCAACCACTTCTTGTATAATCTGTCAAAGGAGAGACCACAGCAAAAGAAGTGAGGGAAGAATGCCCTTACTAAAAATGGCGACCGAATGACGGGTGCTGGGTAATGACGTCTGCTCGAAGCTCCACCCATCCCCGGCTCCAGTGTGCTTTGCTTCCTTTCACGTCTGTGGAGGCAGCAGTCAGGAGGCCGCAGACATGGGGATCCTGGAGAAAATCTCCGAGATCGAGAAGGAGATCGCTAGGACCCAGAAGAACAAGGGTGAGATGGGGGGAAGCACCCTGCTAGTGGTTACTATAGTGGGAAGGACCCTGCACTGGTTACTATAGAAGGGGGGATATAGTGGGGAGGACCCTGCACTGGTTACTATAGGGGGGGGGATATAGTGGGGAGGACCCTGCACTGGTTACTATAGGGGGGGGGGGGATATAGTGGGGAGGACCCTGCACTGGTTACTATAGGGGGGGGGGGATATAGTGGGGAGGACCCTGCACTGGTTACTATAGGGGGGGGGGGGGGATATAGTGGGGAGGACCCTGCACTGGTTACTATAGGGGGGGGATATAGTGGGGAGGACCCTGCACTGGTTACTATAGGGGGGGGGGATATAGTGGGGAGGACCCTGCACTGGTTACTATAGGGGGGGATATAGTGGGGAGGACCCTGCACTGGTTACTATAGGGGAGGGGATATAGTGGGGAGGACCCTGCACTGGCTACTATAGGGGAGGGGATATAGTGGGGAGGACCCTGCACTGGTTACTATAGGAGGGGGGGGTATAGTGGGGAGGACCCTGCACTGGTTACTATAGGGGGGGGATATAGTGGGGAGGATTCTGCACTGGTTGCTATAGGGGGGGGATATAGTGGGGAGGACCCTGCACTGGTTACTATAGGGGGGGGTATAGTGGGGAGGACCCTGCACTGGTTAGTATAGGGGGATATAGTGAGGAAGACCCTGCACTGGTTAATATAAGGGAGGGATATAGTGAGGAAGACCCTGCACTGGTTACTATAAGGGAGGGATATAGTGAGGAGGACCCTGCATTGGTTACTATAAGGGAGGGATATAGTGAGGAGGACCCTGCACTGGTTACTATAGGGGGGATATAGTGGGGAGGACCCTGCACTGGTTACTATAGGGGGGGGATATAGTGGGGAGGACCCTGCACTGGTTACTATAGGGGGGGGATATAGTGGGGAGGACCCTGCACTGGTTACTATAGGGGGGGGATATAGTGGGGAGGACCCTGCACTGGTTACTATAGGGGGGATATAGTGGGGAGGACCCTGCACTGGTTACTATAGGGGGGGGATATAGTGGGGAGGACCCTGCACTGGTTACTATAGGGGGGATATAGTGGGGAGGACCCTGCACTGGTTACTATAGGGGGGATATAGTGGGGAGGACCCTGCACTGGTTGCTATAGGGAGGATATAGTGGGGAGGACCCTGCACTGGTTACTATAGGGGGATATAGTGAGGAGGACCCTGCACTGGTTAGTACAGGGGGATATAGTGAGGAGGACCCTGCACTGGTTACTATAGGGGGGGGATATAGTGGGGAGGACCCTGCACTGGTTACTATAGGGGGGATATAGTGGGGAGGACCCTGCACTGGTTACTATAGGGGGGGGGGGGGATATAGTGAGGAGGACCCTGCACTGGTTACTATAGGGGGGGGATATAGTGGGGAGGACCCTGCACTGGTTACTATAGGGGGGGATATAGTGGGGAGGACCCTGCACTGGTTACTATAGGGGGGGATAAAGTGGGGAGGACCCTGCACTGGTTACTATAGGGGGGGATATAGTGGGGAGGACCATGCACTGGTTACTATAGGGGGGGATATAGTCGGGAGGACCCTGCACTGGTTACTATAGGGGGGGATATAGTGGGGAGGACCCTGCACTGGTTGCTATAGGGGGGGATATAGGGGGGAGGACCCTGCACTGGTTGCTATAGTGGGGAGGATTCTGCACTGGTTGCTATAGGGGAGGGATATAGTGGGGAGGACGCTGCACTGGTACTATAGGGGGGGTATAGTGGGGAGGACCCTGCACTGGTTAGTATAGGGGGATATAGTCGGGAGGACCCTGCACTGGTTACTATAGGGGGGGGGGGATATAGTGGGGAGGACCCTGCACTGGTTACTATAGGGGGGGGGATATAGTGGGGAGGACCCTGCACTGGTTACAATAGGGGGGGGGGGGATATAGTGGGGAGGACCCTGCACTGGTTACTATAGGGGGGGGATATAGTGGGGAGGACCCTGCACTGGTTACTATAGGGGGGGGATATAGTGGGGAGGACCCTGCACTGGTTACAATAGGGGGGGGGGATATAGTGGGGAGGACCCTGCACTGGTTACTATAGGGGGGGATATAGTGGGGAGGACCCTGCACTGGTTACTATAGGGGGGGGGGATATAGTGGGGAGGACCCTGCACTGGTTACTATAGGGGGATATAGTGGGGATGACCCTGCACTGGTTGCTATAGGGAGGATATAGTGGGGAGGACCCTGCACTGGTTACTATAGGGGGATATAGTGAGGAGGACCCTGCACTGGTTAGTACAGGGGGATATAGTGAGGAGGACCCTGCACTGGTTACTATAGGGGGGGGGATATAGTGGGGAGGACCCTGCACTGGTAACTATAGGGGGGATATAGTGGGGAGGACCCTGCACTGGTTACTATAGGGGGGGGATATAGTGAGGAGGACCCCGCACTGGTTACTATAGGGGGGATATAGTGGGGAGGACCCTGCACTGGTTAGTATAGGGGGGAATATAGTGGGGAGGACCCTGCACTGGTTAGTATAGGGGGGAATATAGTGGGGAGGACCCTGCACTGGTTACTATAGGGGGGGATATAGTGGGGAGGACCCTGCACTGGTTACTATAGGGGGGGATATAGTGGGGAGGACCCTGCACTGGTTACTATAGGGGGGGGGATATAGTGGGGAGGACCATGCACTGGTTACTATAGGGGGGGGATATAGTCGGGAGGACCCTGCACTGGTTACTATAGGGGGGGATATAGTGGGGAGGACCCTGCACTGGTTGCTATAGGGGGGGATATAGTGGGGAGGACCCTGCACTGGTTGCTATAGGGGGGGATATAGTGGGGAGGACCCTGCACTGGTTACTATAGGGGGGGGGATATAGTGGGGAGGACCCTGCACTGGTTACTATAGGGGGGGGATATAGTGGGGAGGACCCTGCACTGGTTACTATAGGGGGGGATATAGTGGGGAGGACCCTGCACTGGTTACTATAGGGGGGGATATAGTGGGGAGGACCCTGCACTGGTTACTATAGGGGGGGGGGATATAGTGGGGAGGACCCTGCACTGGTTACTATAGGGGGGGGGGATATAGTGGGGAGGACCCTGCACTGGTTACTATAGGGGGGGGATATAGTGGGGAGGACCCTGCACTAGTTACTATAGGGGGGGATATAGTGGGGAGGACCCTGCACTGGTTATTATAGTGGGGTATATAGTGGGGAGGACCACCCTGCACTGGTTAGTATAGGGGGGGTATATAATGGGGAGGACCCTGTACTGGTTATCATAGTGGGGAGGACCACCCTGCACTGGTTAGTATAGGGGGGTATATAATGGGGGGAACTCTACACTGGTTAGTGGGGGCCACTTATGACCTCTTCTTCCTTGTCTTCCAGCCACTGAGTATCACTTGGGACTGCTGAAGGCGAAGCTCGCCAAGTACAGAGCCCAGCTCTTGGAGCCCTCCAAATCTGCTGCCGCCAAAGGGGAGGGCTTCGATGTGATGAAATCCGGAGATGCCCGAGTGGCACTGATCGGGTTCCCCTCTGTGGGTAAGGTCGGTAACCACCCTGATCCCTTGTGACTACCTATGCTCTTAATTCTGCCATATACCAGACCTGATCACATCCAAAGCTGCATCCCAAATGTCGGTGGGGTACCATTGTTCAGTATTTCTCTAATCGCAGCCGATCCTTAGTCGCCCTTGCTCAGTGCTGCCCTTTATGGATGTTTCATAAACAGCTGAGCACTGCAGAGAATTGTGAATGCAGCTCTGGATGTGACTGGAGTATGATGATGTCACCATTTACATATTGTGATTTTTTATGTCGTTTTCCAGTCCACATTTTTGAGTCTGATGACCTCCACCGCTAGTGAGGCCGCCTCCTATGAGTTCACAACGCTAACCTGCATCCCGGGAGTGATAGAGGTGAGGCTGATTGGGCTTTTTCGTGAGTTGCATTATATTTTTGCAATTTGCTTTTCCGTTTTGAAGATCTCTGCTTGTTATTAAAATATCCACTTATGGGGAAACCACCTATCGTTTGGGCCATCCGTGATACTTTTCTGTGTTTTCAGTATAAAGGAGCGAACATCCAGCTGTTGGATCTGCCGGGAATTATCGAGGGTGCAGCCCAAGGTGAGTGCGAGCTCTTGCATTAACAGACTAGGACCCAAATGCTCCTGACAATCGCCTATGAGGCTCCGCATGAATGAGGCATCATCCATAATGTACCATATGCTTTATCTTCCTGTAGGAAAGGGCAGAGGTCGCCAGGTCATTGCTGTCGCTCGGACATCAGACGTGGTCATTATGATGCTGGATGCCACGAAAGGTGAAGTCCAGAGGTGAGCAGTCCGTGGCGGGCACCAGATCATGCCCTGGTGGGCACTCCTATCGTACGCTCACCATCCTGACTGTGAGCGGTTTTCTGTCTTTTCGCCAGATCCTTATTGGAGAAAGAGCTGGAGTCTGTGGGTATACGGCTGAACAAGAGGAAGCCCAATATATACTTTAAGGTAATCGACTGGAAAATATATTGTCAAAAGTCTCCAGTTCTCATAAGGTTGAGGGAGGGGGCTGAGCGGGAGATTATCTCAAAAAAATAATCACCCAGGCCACTGCCCCTATTAGCTTGTTAGTGGATCCTGCCGAAATATCGGCAACTTAATATGCTTTTGCATGCTGCATTTTTAGAAAAATATTGTAAAAAGGAAAAAAACTGTGCCAAAATACAAAACAAATTGTCACTTCTCTTCTTTTTTTTTTTTTTGCTCCATATCATACATAGACAATGGAACTGCTCAGGAATAGTAGTAGGATTTGTACATAAAGTGGCGGCACTCACCAATAATGCTTTATTATTCTATGCCGGAACAAGATTAAAAAAGAGCTATGGCCGTTTCGCGCTTATGGCGCTTCATCCAGGGCTCCTAAAAATAGGAGACCAAAGGCATGAAACAGCCATAGCCTGATTTTAGTTGTATCCTTGTTCTAGCATGGATGATCGATGGTGAGCTTAATTGTTAGGTTGAGATGGAGTTGCCCTTTAACATATTCACACTGTTTTTTGTTTTTGGTATTTGTAGCCCAAGAAAGGAGGCGGCATCTCATTCAACTCCACTCTCCCCCTGACCCAGTGCTCCGAGAAGCTGGTGCAGCTCATTCTGCATGAATACAGTATCCTTACTGCTTGTCGCAACATATCGGTCCGTCTGTCCATATAACGGAGGAGGCTGAGCGTGTGCTGATCCCGTCATACAGATCCCCAGATCCAGCCCTTAATCGTTATGGTCCTAGAGTATGATGATTGACAGTACGGGGCATTGTGTATGACGGCAACCATATTTGCACGATACAAATAATGGGAAGTAGAGGATTGCTATAATCCATGATTGGTCGCTTCTGTATCTCTTGTACCATTACTGCTGGGCCGCTGCATAGTCCTAAAACGTACATTTCCAGTAAGCTATAAATTGGACCTTAATGAGCTTCTCACCAGAAATGTTCAACGCCGAGGTGCTGTTCCGGGAGGACTGCAGCCCAGATGACTTCATAGATGTCATTGTGGGGAACAGAGTGTACATGCCATGCCTGTATGTAAGTCCTGGACATTACTGTGGTATCTGCCATCATGTTATACGTGCGTCCATACTCAGTCTAATAAAGTACAGTATATAGCGATTTGAGTAGAGTAGTCTTCTGCATGGGGGACCCCTTTTATTATTGTATTCTGCAGGGTTTTGGTATGAAGGATGGGATTATGTAATATTTGGGGTGCCCTGTTCAATATTCCACCTATTCTACTCCCCTTATATCATCTACAGGTGTATAATAAAGTAGATCAGATCTCCATGGAGGAGGTGGACAGACTGGCCCGGCAGCCACACAGCGTGGTCGTCAGGTGAGTGTTCTCCGACTATTTTTGACGCCCGCCCTCTTGGCTCTTTTTGACGCCCGCCCTCTTGACTTTTTTTTTTTCAGTTGTGGAATGAAGCTGAACCTGGACTATTTACTGGAAATGTTATGGGAATATTTGGCACTTACCTGTATCTACACTAAGAAGCGAGGAGGTAATGATGTTTTTCTCTCTCCCCACCCGGTTTTATGCTTTTTTTTTTTTTCGTGTCTGAACTTTCTAACAAGGGTCAAGCAAGTTCCCATTTACTTTTACTGAGTGGATTATACATAAGCCCCTTTCGCTCTGACATTAATGAGTGACAAGAACTGATCAGTGATTTCAGTGGGAACTGTGCAATGCTTCATTTTCCCTGTGGAGGCGCTGTGGGGAAATGAACACTTGCTGCCGCCCAGCAGTGAGTGACCTGTGATCTTATCTCCCTCTTCACCCACAGAGAGGCCGGACTTTGCAGATGCCATCATCCTCCGGAAAGGCGCTTCTGTGGAGCACGTGGTAAGGATTCCTCTTCGGGGGATCAGTTTACACCAAAAAGTGGCGAAAACCGATTCATAAATGAGGCGCTACTCTGTGTGATTCAGATTCTGTTTTTGTGTCGTATAATAATTATATCTGAGCAGATCAGACTGTGAAGTCACACCAAGAAAACTGCAGTCAACCCACTGCTCAGACAAAGATGGCTGATAACACAGGACAATAACATGAGGTGTTTAAAGTTATATTACAGCAAATCGGAACTTAGTGCCACTTTAAAGTGGATCTGTCACCAGATGACACAGTGCAAACTGCATATATTATTAATCCGACATTGGACCTGATAAGGCTGATGTACTTACCTTGATAATGTCAGAATACCTGTATCACTTATTTTTTTTGATTACGAAGTGTCCACTTCTCGGTGTCCTTCTTCGCTGCTGCTGAATCCCTTTCAATCTAGTTTTAGCGAAATCCCCTCAGTGTCTCTCCTCCCTGCTGCTGCTGAATCTCCATCCATCTAGCCTGATGGACAGCTCCTCACTGTCCCTCCTCCCTGCTGCTGAATCTCCATCTACCCTGATGGATAGTTTCTCACTGTCCCTCTTCTCCGCGGCTGCTAAATTTGCATCCATCTATCCTGATGGACAGCTCCTCGTTGTCTCTCCTCCCTGCTGCTGATTATCTATCTATCCTGATGGACAGTTCCTCAGTATACTTGCTGCTGAATCTCTGTCAGTATATTTTTATCAACATCTCCCCTCACTGTTCCTCCTGCCTGCTGATGCTGATTCTCCTCCCTTCTATTCTATCTTCTCTGCTGCTGCTGAAATCTCATACTTAGTACAAGCTGCAGCTGTCAGTCACCCCGGCCGGCTGGAGATTGAATACATTTGGATGCTCATTTTAATATCAGAATTATACAGCCAGGTTTTCAAATTAAGCACACCAGTCTCACCCGGTGTAAGATCTAATTAATAATGTATGCAGCTTCCACTGTAAAATCTTTGTTTTTTTCCCATTTTGAGCCCTTGTAATCTGTTTAACCTAACAGGATTATTATTATTATTTATTATTATAGCGCCATTTATTCCATGGCGCTTTACATGTGATAGGGATATACATAGCAAAAACATTTACATAATCTTAACAAAACAAGTCAGCGACTGGTACAGGAGGAGCGAGGACCCTGCCCGCTATGGCTCACCGTCTACAAGGGATGGGTGAGGATACAGTAGGTCTGGGTAGAGCTGGTCGTGCAGTAATGTGGTGGGGCGGTGGTTACTGCAGGTTGTAGGCTTGTCGGAAGAGGTGGGTCTTCAGGTTTCTTTTGAAGGCTTCCATGGTAGGCGAGAGTCTGATGTGTTGGGGTAGAGAGTTCCAGAGTAGGGGGGAAGCACGGGAGAAATCTTGTATGCGATTGTGGGAAGAGGAGATAAGAGGGGAGTAGAGAAGGAGATCTTGTGAGGATCGGAGGTTGCGTGCAGGTAAGTACCGGGAGACTAGGTCACAGATGTATGCAGGAGACAGGTTGAGGATGGCTTTGTTATGTCATGGTTAGGGTTTTGAACTGGATTCTCTGGGCAATGGGGAGCCAGTGAAGGGATTGACAGAGAGGAGAGGCCGGGGAATAGCGGGGGGGACAGGTGGATTAGTCGAGCAGCAGAGTTTAGGAGAGATTGGAGGGGCGCAAGAGTGCTGGAAGGGAGGCCACAGAGCAGGAGCTTGCAGTAGTCGAGGCGGGAGATGATGAGGGCATGTACTAGTGTTTTTGCAGAGTCTTTGCTGAGGAATGCACGGATCCGGGAGATATTTTTGAGTTGGAGTCGGCAGGAAGTGGAAAGGGCTTGGATATGTGGTTTGAAGGAGAGACCAGAGTCCAGGGTTACCCCAAGGCAGCGAGCTTGTGGGACTGGGGAGAGTGAACAGCCATTGACGTTGATGGCTAGGTCAGATGGGGGATATGAATGAGAGGGTGGAAAGATGATGAATTCTGTTTTATCCATGTTGAGTTTTAGAAATCTGTCAGAGAAGAAGGATGAGATGGCGGACAGACATTGTGGGATTTTGGTTAATAAGGAGGTGATATCGGGTCCAGAGAGGTAGATCTGTGTGTCATCAGCATAGAGGTGATACTGGAAGCCGTGAGACTCTATGAGCTGTCCCAGGCCGAAGGTGTAGATGGAGAAGAGCAGAGGTCCTAGAACTGAACCTTGGGGGACACCAACAGATAGGGGGCGAGATGAGGAGGTGGTGCGTGAGTGGGAGACGCTGAATGTCCTGTCTGTTAAGTATGAGGAGATCCAAGATAGGGCCAAGTCCGTGATGCCAAGAGATGAGAGAATCTGTAGTAAGAAGGAATGGTCCACTGTGTCGAAGGCAGATGACAGGTCCAGAAGGAGGAAGATGGAGTAGTGTCGCTTGGATTTGGCAGTTAGTATGACGTTGGTGACTGGTCAGGGCAGTTTGTCGAGTGATGCGGTCGGAAACCAGATTGTAGGTGGTCGAAGAGGGAACAGGCGGAGAGGTGGGAGGACAGTTCAAGGTGGACATGTTGTTCTAGTAGTTTTCAGGCAAAGAGGAGAAGTGATATGGGGTGGTAGCTAGTCAGAGAGGAAGGGTCAAGGGAGGGCTTTTTGAGGATGGGTGTGATTGCGGCATGTTTGAAACATGAGGGGAAGACACCGGTTGTTAGTGACAGGTTGAAGAGGTGGGTTAGGGTTGGGATGAAGACTGTGGTAAGGTTAGGGATGAGGTGGGATGGGATTGGGTCAAGTTTGCAGGTGGTGAGGTGTGATTTGGAGAGTAAAGAGGAGACTTGACCTTCTGTAATGGTGGAGAAGTGGGGTTTGGAGGAGGAAGGTTGAGTAGATATGAGGAGGGGTTGTGCGGGCTTTAGGCAAAAGCTTTGTCTGATGGTGTCAATCTTCTGCTTGAAGAATGAGGCAAAGTCTCCGGCTGAGATGAGAAAAGAGGGAGGAGGCGCAGGGGGGCGAAGGAGAGAATTGAAAGTGTTAAACAGCTGTTTAGGGTTATGAGAGATGAGAAGTAGGTTTGTTTTGCTGTAGTGAGCGCGGACTTGAAGATAGTGAGGGATTGTTTGAATGCGATGAAGTGCTCGATGGAGTGAGACCTTTTCCATCTCCTCTCCGCAACCCTGGAAGCCCGTCGCAGTTCTTTAGTAAGTTTGGTGTACCAGGGTTGCCTATTGATTGTGCGAGATTTGGTATGTGTGAGAGGGGCGATCGAGTAGAGAGCTGCAGCTATTCTGGTGTTATATGAAGCGGCAGCAACATCTGCATTGTGTAAGGAATTTATGTCTGTAAGAGGGAGGAGGGATTCAGAGAGTGAGTGTAGGTCAAGGTGTTTGAGGTTTCTGCGAGCGTGTGTAAGTTTGTGGAGTGGGGATTGTGCACTTGGAGAGGAGAGGGTGGAGAATGTGAGGAGGTTATGGTTAGATAGGGAACAGAGGCAGGTGAAGATGAGGTCCAGAGTGTGGCCATCTTTATGAGTAGCTGCCGAAGACCATTGAGCAAGGCCGAAGGAGGAAGTGAGGGATAGGAGCTTAGAGACAGACGAGTGGGAAGTGTCAATGGGGATGTTGAAGTCACCCATTATGATAGTGGGGATGTCAGTGGAAAGGAAGCAGCCAGGTGGTGAAGTGGTCTAAGAAAGTGGGGGCTAGCCCTGGGGGTCGGTAAATGACGGCCAGTTGGAGGTCAGAGGGGGAAAAGATGCGCACACAGTGCACCTCAAAAGAGGGGAGTGTAACAGAGGGTGGCAGTGATATTTGGGTGAAAGCGCAGGTATCTGACAGGAGAAAACCTACGCCTCTGCCATGTTTGCCGTTGGGGCGGGGGGGTGGGAAAGGTGGAATCTGCCATGTGAAAGTGCAGCTGGGGAGGCTGTGTCAGAGGGGGTGAGCCAGGTTTCGGTAATGGCAAGGAAGGAAAGTTTGTTAGTAATGAAAAGGTCGTGGATGTAGGAAAGTTTGTTGCAGACGGAGCGAGCGTTCCATAGAGCTCCTGTTAGAGCAACTAAGGAAGTGGGGATTAGTTGGATGGGTATAAGGTTAGAAGGGTTGCGACTGTTTGTAGAAGGTCGTGGATAGGAGGTAGAAGTAACTGGGGATATGGCGAGGAGGACCAGGATTTGGAGAGATATCTCCAGCAGTGAGGAGGAGCAGAGAAAGTGTTAGCAGGTGGGAGCAAGAGAGAGCATGAGGTGGCTGTCAGTGTTTGGAGATGCAGGATTGAATGTTGAGGAATAATTCGGAGGAGGAGGTGAGATGAATGGGGAGGATGGAGGGAGAGATGAAGAGTTTTTTACTAGGTGTAGGGATTTGAGGGGTTATTAGAAAGTGGAGGACTATAGAAGAAAAAATGAGAGCTAACTGAAACATAGTTAAAAGAGAGTAAGTGGTCAAAGTGTTGGTTACCTGACTCCTGCCCTGACTAACGGCCTCAGAAGTAACTGCCACTTATCTCCGAAGCCACTTTGCACAAGAAGACGCGTGGCACAACCCAGCACGCGTGCACCCATTAAAGAGCTTCTAAATATACAGTGCCTACAAGTAGTATTCAACCCCCTGCAGATTTAGCTGGTTGACACATGCGGAATTAACTTGGCATTGTAACATTTGTACTGTAGATCAGCCTGGAAGTGGGAAATGCACTGATGCAAATTTTTTTTTTTTTTTTTTTTTTTTTTAAACGTAAAAAGTTAATTCAGAGTGTCATTTATTATTCAACCCCTCAAACCACAAGAATTCTGTTTGGTCCCCCTAAAGTATTAAGAAGTAGTTCAGGCACCAAGAATAATGAGCTTCACATGTGTGGATTAAAGATCTTTTTTGCCAGCCTTTTCTGACTATTTAAGACCCTCCCCAAACTTGTGAACAGCACTCAGACATGGTCAACATGGGAAAGACAAAGGAGCATTCCAAGGCCATCAGAGACAAGATCGTGGAGGGTCACAAGGCTGGCAAGGGGTACAAAACCCTTTCCAAGGAGTTGGGCCTACCTGTCTCCACTGTTGGGAGCATCATCCGTAAGTGGAAGGCTTATGGAACTACTGTTAGCCTTCCACGGCCAGGACAGCCTTTGAAAGTGTCCTCCCGTGCCGAGGCCAGGCTTGTCCGAAGAGTCAAGGCTAACCCAAGGACAACAAGGAAGGAGCTCCGGGAAGATCTCATGGCAGTGGGGACATTGGTTTCAGTCAATACCATAAGTAACGTACTCCACCGCAATGGTCTCCGTTCCAGACGAGCCCGTAAGGTACCTTTACTTTCAAAGCGTCATGTCAAGGCTCGTCTACAGTTTGCTCATGATCACTTGGAGGACTCTGAGACAGACTGGTTCAAGGTTCTATGGTCTGATGAGACCAAGATCGAGATCTTTGGTGCCCACCACACACGTGACGTTTGGAGACTGGATGGCACTGCATACGACCCCAAGAATACCATCCCTACAGTCAAGCATGGTGGTGGCAGCATCATGCTGTGGGGCTGTTTCTCTGCCAAGGGGCCTGGCCATCTGGTCCGCATCCATGGGAAGATGGATAGCACGGCCTACCTGGAGATTTTGGCCAAGAACCTCTGCTCCTCCATCAAGGATCTTAAGATGGGTCGTAATTTCATCTTCCAACAAGACAACGATCCAAAGCACACAGCCAAGAAAACCAAGGCCTGGTTCAAGAGGGAAAAAGTCAAGGTGTTGGAGTGGCCTAGTCAGTCTCCTGACCTTAACCCAATTGAAAACTTGTGGAAGGAGCTCAAGAATAAAGTCCACATGAGACACCCAAAGAACCTAGATAACTTGGAGAAGATCTGCATGGAGGAGTGGGCCAAGATAACTCCACAGACCTGTGCCGGCCTGATCAGGTCTTATAAAAGACGATTATTAGCTGTAATTGCAAACAAGGGTTATTCCACAAAATATTAAACATAGGGGTTGTATAATAATTGACCCACACTTTTATGTTTAAAATTTAATAAAATTCAGCTGAGCAACATAACTTTTTGGTTTGTAAGATTTATGCTTCTGTTCATAAAACCTACTCTCGTTTGCAGTTTGAAGGCTCTAACTTATTTGCATCTTATCAAACCAGCTAAATCTGCAGGGGGTTGAATACTACTTGTAGGCACTGTATAGGGCACACTAAACCATCAGGTGAGGGGCATTGTGGGAGCTGTTTGTGGCTAAATTAGCAGCTGGTCATCTCACCAGGAGATGGCTGGGTGATCAAAGACAGGGCTAGGACTCTGCAGGCTCTGCAGTTTAGCACCTCTAAAGTCTACAGTTGGGAAAGGACAGACATATGTGAGTATTGAGTGGAAAGGGACAGATAAAGCATAAATATCAAGCAGAGAATTCTACCAGTGAGTTGAATCAGGAGAGCAGAGCATTAGATGGCGGCATATACAGCAAGCAGAGGAATTATGCAGGAGAAGAGCATGTACCTGTGTGAAAAGAGAAGAAGAAGACGGATGTTAGTCCATGGCCTCTGAAGTAACTGCCACTTATCTCCGAAGCCACTTTGCACAAGAAGACGCGTGCACAACCCAGCACGCGTCTGTGGGGGGAGCAGGGGCTGTGCTTGTTGGCAGAGCCTGGGTAACTCTGTGACTATATCATAGCTCCATGGAGAATGCTGTAATATATATATGTCAATTCAGAGCAGCTGTTGCCTTTCACATAAATGCATTTTTTTGGGATGTTAATATATTTTTTTTTTTCCAGTGTCACCGGATTCACAGAACACTCACCAGCCAGTTTAAATATGCTCTAGTTTGGGTGAGTATATAGTGAATGCTGTTCTGCTTTATTGTCCATGGTTAGAAAAACATGTCTGCGGTCTTTGAAAAATAGCGCCACCCAATCCACAGGTTGCATGTGGTATTGCAGCTGAGTCCCATTAATTAACCCCCTTATTATGGCAGGATAAATAAAAACTGCTGTGTAGGCTGAACCCCCTTTTCCTTATCTGTTTTATAATGTTTAGCTGCTTTGTAATAGTTACTTTAGTTATTTTATTATAATCCTAAGGTACAATAAAGTCTACATTATACTACAGAGCTGCAGTCATAATCCTGCTGGCTGATGTTTGAAAGGTTGTAGACAGACCCCTATCAACTTCTGTAGTGCAATGGGACAAGAAGTTATTTCTGTCAGATTACTGTACAGTGTCTTATATGAAGACCTCAATAACTGTGGGCAGACACATGAAGTAATAGGGGATGGAGGGAGATCTCAGCTCTGAAGCCTGGAGAACAGTGAGTGGCAGCTCTGGAGTATAATACAGGATGTAACTCAGGATCAGTACATGATAAGTAATCTAATGCATGTACACAGTGACTGCACCAGCAGAATAGTGAGTGCAGCTCTGGAGTATAATACAGGATGTAACTCAGGATAAGTAATGTAATGTATGTGCACAGTGACTGCACCAGCAGAATAGTGAGTGCAGCTCTGGGGTATAATACAGGATGTAACTCAGGATAAGTAATGTAATGTATGTGCACAGTGACTGCACCAGCAGAATAGTGAGTGCAGCTCTGGAGTATAATACAGGATGTAACGCAGGATCAGTAATGTAATGTATGTACACAGTGACTGCACCAGCAGAATAGTGAGTGCAGCTCTGGAGTATAATACAGGATGTAACTCAGGATCAGTACATGATAAGTAATGTAATGTATGTGCACAGTGACTGCACCAGCAGAATAGTGAGTGCAGCTCTGGAGTATAATACAGGATGTAACTCAGGATCAGTAATGTAATGTATGTACACAGTGACTGCACCAGCAGAATAGTGAGTGCAGCTCTGGATATAATTCAGGATATAACTCAGGATCAGTACAGGATATGTTTCTAAAGGTGCTATTGACATGAAATTCTCACCAGATGTCGATAACGACCCATTCAATCCACACAGGCAAAGGAGTCATCCATAGAGGTCCATAAATTTAGTTATGTGTAATAATGAGACATGACACATGAAGAAAGAGTGGTGCAAAAATCCATGGAAAGTCCTGACAGCAGCTGAAATCTATCAGTAACTAGAAAGTGATCATGCCACTTGGTGACAAATAATATCAGCTGGATCATCTGATGGTCTCATTACCAAGGTGCGACACATGAAACTTCTCATGATGGGTAAAACCAGTGAGCCGTCTCAAGACCTTCGCAACAATAAAACATACTGATGGCATTGGTTACAGAAGAATTTCTAAATTACTGAAGGGTCCAGTGAGCACTGTTAGGGCCATAATCTGCAAGTGGAAAGAACATAATTTCGCTATAAACCGGCCACGACCAGGTGCTCGCAAGATTTCAGACAGAGGAGGGAAAATAATTAGAAGAGTTGTCCAAGAGCCAAGGACCAACTGTGGAGAGCTACAGAAAGACCTGGAATCAGCAGGTACAATTGTTTCAAAGAAAACAATAAGTAATGCATTCAGCTTCCATGGCCTGTATGTACGCTCACCACGCAAGACTCCATTGCTGAACAAAAAGCATATTTAAGTACGTTTAAAGTTTTACTCAACATTTAGTCAAGCCTGTGAAGTACTGGGAGAATAGTCTGGTCAGATGAGAACAAAATTCAACTCTTCGGATTCCATAATACACATAATGTTTGGAGGCCAAAAGGCACTGCATATCGCCCCCCAAAAAAACACCATACCAACAGTGAAGTGTGGTGGTGGGAACATCATGGAGTGGAACTGTTTTTAATCATATGACTCTGGCAAACTTCATATAATTGAAGGAAGGATGAATGGACAAATGCACCGAGACATTCTTGATAAAACTCTGCTGCCATCTACAAGGGTAATAAAGATGAAACGAGGGTGAACATTTCATCAAGACAATGATCCCAAACACACAGCCACAGAAACTTTCAATTGGTTTCCGAGAAAGAAAGTAAAGTTGCTAGAATGGCCGAACCGATCACCGGACCTGAATCCAATAGAAAATTTATAGAGTGAACTAAAGTTCACAGTCCATAGAAGGAGCCCACGGGACCTTCAGGATGTGAAGAGTGTTTGTGAGGAAGAATGAGCCAAAATCACACATGAGCAATGTCTGCGACTAATTTCTCCATACATGAGGTGTCCTGAAGCTTCATCACCACCAAAAGCTTTTCTACAAAGTATTAATTTTTCAGCATGGTCAATTCTTTTTCCCTGTACCATTTCTCATAATTACTATTACTATAGATGATTTCTTTGCCTGTGTGGATTGGATGGGTTGTTACCGACATCTGCTGAGCATTTCATGTCAATAGCACCTTTAGAAATAGATTTACTTAAAAAAATGGGTGACGTATTCAATACTTATTTCACCCGCTGTATGTACACTGTGACTGCACCAGCAGAATAGTGAGTGCAGCTCTGGAGTATAATACAGGATGTAACTCAGGATCAGTAATGTAATGTATGTGCACAGTGACTGCACCAGCAGAATAGTGAGTGCAGCTCTGGGGTATAATACAGGATGTAACTCAGGATCAGTAATGTAATGTATGTACACTGTGACTGCACCAGCAGAATAGTGAGTGCAGCTCTGGAGTATAATACAGGATGTAACTCAGGATCAGTAATGTAATGTATGTACACAGTGACTGCACCAGCAGAATAGTGAGTGCAGCTCTGGAGTATAATATAGGATGTAACTCAGGGTCAGTAATGTAATGTATGTACACAGTGACTGCACCAGCAGAATAGTGAGTGCAGCACTGGGGTATTATACAGGATGTAACTCCGGATCAGTAATGTATGTACACAGTGACTGCACCAGCAAAATAGTGAGTGCAGCTCTGGAGTATAATACAGGATGTAACTCGGTCAGTAATGTAATGTATGTACACAGTGACTGCAACAGCAGAATAGTGAGTGCAGCTCTGGAGTATAATACAGGATGTAACTCAGGATCAGTACAGGATTAGTAATGTAATGTATGTACACAGTGACTGCACCAGTAGAATAGTGAGTGCAGCTCTGGAGTATAATACAGGATGTAACTCAGGATCAGTACAGGATCAGTAATGTAATGTATGTACACAGTGACTCCACCAGCAGAATAGTGAGTGCAGCTCTGGAGTATAATACAGGATAAGTAATGTATGTACACAGTCATCTTGACTGTAGGGCCTAGTTACACTGATGTTAACAAATTTTGTATGCTGGATAATAATAGTTCAACCATCACAATGGCGGCCCATAGAGTTGGATACATGTTTTAACCTCCGATGGGATATTTGTAGCTTTTTCTGACTTTCTTTTTTCTATTGTATTTTTAGGGAACCAGCACCAAATACAGCCCGCAGAGAGTCGGACTGACGCACAACATGGACCATGAAGACGTCATCCAAATAGTCAAGAAATAAAATGTCTGACAACACCTACGCTTAGAAGCCATGTACTGCTGCCTTACACCCTCCGAATAAATCCCCCCCCAAAAATGACATAACACCTGACACACAATACTCAGTGTTACAGCTGTATCCTCCTCCGGAATGGACACTGTTGATAGCGGGGCCATGCAGCACCCCCAGTTACTTCATGAACTGGAGAGATATCTGGCATGCAGCAAATACACAATTACTGTACCTCAGCAACTGGTCTAATTAGTGTTTCTTAACGAGTTTTTGGGGCCCATTTATTAAAAGTGACAGAAAACCTGGCCCTTTGCCACCAATCATAGCTCGGCTTTTAGGTCTGACACCTCTCTGGACAAATAAAAGGTTCACTGTGATTGGTTGCTATGGGCAACAATGTCGTGTTTCTGTCAGTTTTGACAAATTGCAGGGACATAAAATGTGTAAATGAGCAAGTTTACGAGAAAAATCTTTTTTTTTTTTTTTCCATAATTTTTCATTGTGAAGTAAAAATGGCCTGGCAAGATGATTTTGCAGATCAGTACGATTACTGCGATAAAAAAAAAAAATTTAAAATTTATTTTATTATTCCGGCTACCCCTAATTCCCCATCCCCCTACCTCCAGGGGGCTTAAAATTGCTATCATTTCATCTATTGTACTATATATGAGCTGATGGTGGTTGGCCTCATGGAAAAGTGTCAAAAAAAAGTGGAAAATTGTAAAAAAAAAAACAAAACAAAAAACAAACTCGAAAGCAATCAAAAAGGGATCAACAATACGAAAAGAAAAAAAAAGTGTCACCATCCCATAAAAAAAATAAACAATCCCTCACACAGTCCTCCATCGACGTAAAATTGAAAACGTCACAGGTCTCAGGAAATGACGACTTTTTTGTATACTTATTTCTGAGGGGTTTTTTTTTTTATAATTTATTTTTTTACTCATTTCTAAAAAAAAAAAAAAAAGTGTACATTTTTTTTTTTTTTTTTATAATTTTGATTTTTTTTATACTAGTTTATAATTTTTTTTTATTTTTTTATAAATTTTGACTGGTGTAAAAAATAGTCAAATTATAATAAAAAAAAAATAGAAACTAGTGTGAAAAATAAATTCAAAATGATAAAAAAATCAAATTCGAAAAAATTCGACAAATTTTTTTTAGTAATTAGTATAGAAAATAATGATTATTTTCATCACTTAAAAAAACTTGCAGATTATATATATTTTTTATTATTATTATTTATTGCACTGACCTGCAGACTCGTGTTACCTGGTCATTTTTATAGCACAATGTTCACCGTAAAAACAATGGTGGGATTGTTTTGTTTTTTTTTACCTCTACAATTCCACTGCACTTGGAATTTTTTTTTTGTAGGGGCTGGTCTTGGATATGCATTTGTTTTGGGAATTTAATCTGGGGACAGTGTTTATTTTGGGATCTCTTAGCTGTCCCCAGTTTATATAGGAGGAAGGGGGTTGGTTTTAGGGCCTATTTTGGCTTATGGGGGAATTGAGGGGGTCTGATCTGCAGTCCTTTTGTTTAGTGTGTCCTGATCTGGTGGGGTTTATTTTTGGGTATGAAAAATTTGGTCATAAACGCTAATGGTGTAATGCTGGAGTCTTACGCAACTACAGTTAGGTCCATATATATTTGGACAGAGACAACATTTTTCTAATTTTGGTTCTAGACATTACCACAATGAATTTTAAACAAAACAATTCAGATGCAGTTGAAGGTCAGACTTTCAGCTTTCATTTGAGGGTATCCACACTAAAATTGGATGAAGGGTTTAGGAGTTTCAGCACCTTAACATGTGCCACCCTGTTTTAAAAGGGACCAAAAGTAATTGGACAATTGACTCCAAGGCTATTTCATGGACAGGTGTGGGCAATCCCTTCACAACAGCCAACCAAGTGAACAACACTCTCCAGGATGTAGGCGTATCAATATCCAAATCTACCATAAAGAGAAGACTGCATGAAAGTAAATACAGAGGGTTCACTGCACGGTGCAAGCCCCTCATAAGCATCAAGAAGAAAAAGGCTAGACTGGACTTTGCTAAAAAACATCTAAAAAAGCCAGCACAGTTCTGGAAGAACATTCTTTGGACAGATGAAACCAAGATCAACCTCTACCAGAATGATGGAAAGAGAAAAGTATGGCGAAGGCGTGGTACAGCTCATGATCCAAAGCATACCACATCATCTGTAAAACACGGCGGAGGCAGTGTGATGGCTTGGGCATTCATGGCTGCCAGTGGCACTGGGTCACTAGTGTTTATTGATGATGTGACACAGGACAGAAGCAGCCGAATGAATTCTGATGTATTCAGAGCCATACTGTGTGCTCAGATCCAGCCAAATGCAGCCAAACTGCAGATGGACAATGACCCAAAACATAAAGCCAAAGCAACCCAGGAGTTTATTAAAGCAAAGAAGTGGAATATTCTTGAATGGCCAAGTCAGTCACCTGATCTCAACCCAATTGAGCATGCATTTCACTTGTTAAAGACTAAACTTCAGACAGAAAGGCCCACAAACAAACAGCAACTGAAAACCACCGCAGTGAAGGCCTGGCAGAGCATCAAAAAGGAGGAAACACAGCGTCTGGTGATGTCCATGAGTTCAAGACTTCAGGCAGTCATTGCCAACAAAGGGTTTTCAACCAAGTACTAGAAATGAACATTTTATTTACAATTATTTAATCTGTCCAATTACTTTTGGTCCCTTTAAAAACAGGGTGGCACATGTTAAGGAGCTGAAACTCCTAAACCCTTCATCCAATTTCAATGTGGATACCCTCAAATGAAAGCTGAAAGTCTGAACTTCAACTGCATCTGAATTATTTTGTTTAAAATTCATTGTGGTAATGTCTAGAACCAAAATTAGAAAAATATTGTCTCTGTCCAAATATATATGGACCTAACTGTATCTGTGTGCTGCTAGATAATAATGTGTTATATTTTTAGATGCATTTTTTTTATTCAAAATGGCTGCCTTCCTCACCCTCCATGTTTCAAGTATTACAGTGTCTCCTTTTATACACCAAAGTAGATTTTGGTGCCGCGGCCAAGTCCAAAGCGGCGGCAACTAAAGTCCTGCAAAGCGGGATTACAAGAGCGACAGGAGATCTGACCAATGGGAATGCAGAGTTTTGGAGGGAAAAAAGAGTCAGAATCTGTAGAGGCGCGCGTCTGAGCGTCACAGGGAATTCTGACTGGAAAATGAAAGGTCTGTGAGGAGAAACGGACACTGCTGACCGGGATGAGGACGAACAGTGAAATATGAATTAAAAATGGTGGCGATAAGTGACTAAAATGGGTAGGCGGTACCAGTCCTCTCAAAAAGATTACATACCTATATCTATGGCCTTAATGGGCACCATTTTGTTCTTGTGTAACGGCAACAACGTACAACCTGCATGTGGGTCCAATTACCCAAACTGAATTAAATCATGATATGATACCGAGTTCATGGCAATGTGGCCATATTTTATACTTGTGTGAAACTTGCTGTAAAGGGGCCATTTTAACTCGAGACTACTTTTTTTTTTTTTTAGTTTAATTAAAGCTGGCCTAGCAATGAGGTATCAAGTAGTAACTGCCTGAAGTGCAGCGAGGACTGCAGGGGTCACATTAATTACAGTAGGACTGCTGCATGGCAGTCACCGAGCATCAGACAGTCACCTTACTCACTGGTCATGAGTACACTTATGTCTGGACATCCCCCTCCATGGATTTACATTTTTGTGTGATGGACGCGCATAAATGCGTAATGAAATATAGAACAATATTGGAATCTGAGAGTCCTCAGTGGTTGATACCTTTTAATGGCTAACTGAAAAGATGGTAAACATAGCAAGCTTTCGAGACAACTCAGGTCTCTTCTTCAGGCTAATAATGACCTCATTATTAGCCTGAAGAAGAGACCTGAGCTGTCTCGAAAGCTTGCTATGTTTACCATCTTTTCAGTTAGCCATTAAAAGGTATCAACCACTGAGGACTCTCAGATTCCAATATTGTTCTATCTACTGGCTAACACGGTACAAATATTCTTTACCTTAATGAAATATAGAAAAGTACACACCAGTAAGAAATCTCTGCAGCAGCTGAGGGGTGTAGTATGATGTTCTGCAGCAGCTCACGTGTGTAGTGTGATTTTCAGCAGCTGAGGGGTGTAATGATGTTCTGCGGCAGCTGAGGGGTGTAGTATGGTGTTCTGCAGCAGCTGAGGGGTGTAGTATGGTGTTCTGCAGCAGCTGAGGGGTGTAGTATGGTGTTCTGCGGCAGCTGAGGGGTGTAGTGTGATGATCTGCGGCAGCTGAGGGGTGTAGTGTGATGATCTGCGGCAGCCAAGGTGTGTAGTTTGAGGTTCTGCGGCAGTTGAGGTGTATAGTATGATGTTCTGCAGCAGCCTAGGTTTGTACTATGAAATTATGCAGCAACTGAGTTGTGTATTATGATGTTCTGCAGCATCTGAGGTTTATAGTAGAAGGTTCTGCAGCAGCTGAGATGTGTATTGTGAGAAGCAGTAGTAAAGCGAGATCAGCAGTGCCTTTGTGGCGCCGCTTATCTCCACATTATCCTGCTATGAGAAGGTGACTCTTTTACAGTTATTACTTACAGACAGATGACGTGTAATATACAGTGATGACTCAATCGTCCCGAGGGCTGCAGCAGTTGAGGGGTTAAGCCCAGCGTCGCGGTCCCCTCTCCATCCATGACTGATTTGAGAATAATAGCTGTCATGAAATATGCATTAGGAAGGAGCGAAGGCCGGTGTGCGGTGTGTGCGGGGCCGGAGCCATGGCTCCGGGGGTCTCCTAACCCTATAATCAGACTTGCGGGACCCCTACGGCGAGGGAGGCGCCTGGCTTTAGGACTGCAGCCCTGGTGGACATGTGGCGGCTGTATTGAAGGTAAGCGCTGTCCTGCGGTTATATGATCCGGCCGCACCAATGGCTTTTGTTTGTTGCGATGGGCTCTAGGTTACGGGAAGCTTGTGTTTCCCAGGCTGCCCCTTCCTGTCTAATGTACACAATCTGTAATGGTGTCACCACCTGTCTCCAGCACTCTCTATAGGACTGGGCAGGACTGTGGCACTGCTGGGGTTAAAGACCACTTTTGTGTGTGTAAGTAAAGTTTATTGAAGTGGCACAGGACATATTGACATCCCGTTATATATTTTGTGTGGTATATGGATGGGAAGAGTAGTGCTGTGTGGGGTCAGGATTATAAATACCATTTATGATGGGATTTAGTAGTGATGGATGATGGGGAGTGTAGTCCTGTTAGGTCCTCACATTTATTTTTTACGTAAATTTCACTATTTTAGGTCTTGGGGTTTTTTTAGAGACAAATTTTAAGTGCCATTTTGTTAAACCCATATATAAAATTATTCCAATTTTTTTTTTTACGGATATAATAAAAAAAATTTATTCCGACTTTTTTTTACGCCATTTACCGATCACTGTAAATATGCTGTACAGGTTGTTACAATTACAGGGATACTGAATATGTTATTTACTTTTTTTAAAGTGTACTAAAAAAAAAGTGATTATTGTAATTGTGTTTTATTTATTTTTTTTAGTAATAGGAAAAAAATATTTTTTCTTTTGTTTTACCCCCAAATACAGATTAAAAACAAAATGAACATACACTTGTCATCAAAAGTTTACATACCCCGGCAGAATTTTTCCTTTCTTGGCCTTGTTTCAGAGAATATGAATGATAACAAAAAAACTTTTCCTCCACTCATGGTTATTGGTTGGGTGAAGCCATTTCTTGTCAAACTACTATGTTTTCTCTTTTAAAATCTTAATGACAACCAAAAACATCCAAATGACCGTGATCAAAAGTTCACATACCCCAGTTCTTAATACCGTGTATTGCCCCCTCTAACATCAATGACGGCGTGAAGTCTTTTGTGGTAGTTGTGGATGAGGTTCTTTATTTTCTCAGATGGTAAAGCTGCCCATTCTTCTTGGCAAAAAGCCTCCAGTTCTTGTAAATTCCTGAGCTGTCTAGTATGAAAACTGCTCCCTTGAGATCTCCCCAGTGTGGCTCAATGATACTGAGGTCAGGAGACTGAGATGGCCACTCTAGAACCTTCACTTTGTTCTGCTGTAGCCAATGACAGGTCGACTTGGCCTTGTGTTTTGGATTGTTGTCATGTTGGAGCATCCAAGTACGTCCCATGCGCAGCTTCCGGGCTGATGAGTGCAAATTTGCCTTCAGTATTTGCTGATAACGTGCTGCATTCATCTTTCCTTCAACTTTTACCAAGTTCCCTGTGCCTTTGTAGCTCACACATCCCCAAAATATCAGCAATCCACCTCCATGCTTTACTGTAGGAATGGTGTTCCTTTCATCATAGGCCTTGTTGACCTCTCTCCAAATGTAACGTTTTTGATTGTTGCTAAAAAGTTCAGTTTTGGTCTCATCACTCCAAATTACCTTGTACCAGAAGTTTTGAGGCTTGTCTCTGTGCTGTTAGGCGTATTGTAGGTGAGATACTTTGTGGCATTTGCGCAGTAATGGCTTTCTTCCGGCGACTCGACCATGCAACCCATTTTTCTTCAAGTGCCTCTTTATTGTGCATCTTCAAACGGCCACACCGCTAGTTTTCAGAGAGTCCTGAATTTCAGCTGATGTTATTTGTGGGTTTTCGTTTGCATCCCAAACAATTTTCCTGGCAGTTGTGGCCAAAATGTTGGTCTACCTGACCGTGGTTTGGTTTTTACAGAGCCCCTGATTTTCCAGTTGTTAATTACAGTTTGAACGCTGCTGACTGGCATTATCAATTCCTTGGATATCTTTTTGTATCCCTTTCCTGTGTTATACAGTTCAACTACCTTTTCCCGTAGATCCGTTGACAATTCTTTTGCTTTCTCCATGACTCACAATCATGTCAGTGGCTGGATGAAAGATGCAACAGTCTGTCTGGATCCCAGAAACTCACTCAGCTTTTATGCACACACACTGATTACAAGAAAACAGGACACAGGTGAGGATGTTACTTTTAGTAGCCATTCAAACCCATTTGTGTCAAATTCTGTGCATGTTATCAGGCCAAAATCACCAGGGTATGTGAACTTTTGATCAGAGTCTGTATACCCTGTACTAAGTAAATAGTATTAGTACATGTAAATAACATAGGTACTTATTGAACACTATTTTGATCTAAAAAGCATAAAAGCCATCCCACTGCAATAAGGTGTACCCAGTCAGGATCGTCTTATCCTCTATTTAAATTTCACAATGTGTCAGACGACCTCAATGTAGCTGGGGACAGAGCAGGATTCAGACACCTGCACATGGGAAGCTATATAGATGAAATGCCCAGCTCAAAAATGGAGAGCCAGGCCCATGTTTGTACAAAGAACAAAAAAACGACAGCAAAACCAAAAAAAGGAGCCAGAGCATAAGTTGATAAAAGTGCAAATGTAGGAGTACGTTCACATTGAGGCCATTTAACAGAGAAATCTTAGGTTTTGTCTATTAAAAGGTCACAGTGTGAATATGCGCCACCTTATGTTATGGCTCATTTCTTTGATATACAGATGGGTATTGATATACACTCAAAAAAATAAAGGGAACACTTATATTCTGTTGTTTAACTCCAAGTAAATCAAACTTCTGTGAAATCAAACTGTCCACTTAGGAAGCAACACTGATTGACAATCAATTTCACATGCTGTTGTGCAAATGGAATAGACAATAGATGGAAATTATTGGCAATTATCAAGACACCCTCAATAAAGGAGTGGTTCTGCAGGTGGGGACCACAGACCACATCTCAGTACCAATGCTTTCTGGCTGATGTTTTGGTCACTTTTGAATGTTGGTTGTGCTTTCACACTCGTGGTAGCATGAGACGGACTCTACAACCCACAGAAGTTGCTCAGGTAGTGCAGCTCATTGCTGTGGCAAGAAGGTTTGCTGTGTCTGTCAGAATAGTGTCCAGAGGCTGGAGGTGCTACCAGGAGACAGGCCAGTACACCAGGAGACCTGGAGGGGGCCGTAGGAGGGCAACAACCCAGCAGCAGGATCGCTACCTCCGCCTTTGTGCAAGGAGGAGCACTGCGAGAGCCTGGCAAAATGACCTCCAGCAGGCCACAAATGTGCATGTGTCTGCATAAAAGGTTAGAAACCAACTCCACGAGGGTGGTATGAGGGCCCAACGTCCACAGATGGGGGTTGTGCTCACAGCTGAACACCATGCAGGAAGCTTGGCATTTGCCACATAACACCAGGATTAGCAAAGTCGCCACTGGCGCCCTGTGCTCTTCACAGGTGAAAGCAGGTTCACACTGTGCACGTGACAGAGTCTGGAGATGCCGTGGAGACCGATCTGCTGCCTGCAGCATCCTTCAGCATGACCGGTTTGGCAGTGGGTCAGTAATGGTGTGGGGTGGCATTTCTTTGGAGGGCCACACAGCCCTCCATGTGCTCACCAGAGGTAGCTTGACTGCCGTTAGGTACCGAGATGAGATCCTCAGACCCCTTGTGAGACCATATGATGGTGCTGTTGGCAGGACAGTGCCAGACCTCATGTGGCTGGAGTGTGTCAGCAGTTCCTGCAAGATGAAGGCATTAAAGCTATGGACTGGCCCGCCCGTTCCCCAGACCTGAATCCAATTGAGCACATCTGGGACATCATGTCTCGCTCCATCCACCAACAGACTGTCCAGGAGTTGGCGGATGCTTTAGTCCAGGTCTGGGAGGAGATCTCACAGGAGACCATCCGCAATCTCATCAGGAGCATGCCCAGGCGTTGTAGGGAGGTCATACAGGCACGTGGAGGCCACACACAATACTCAGCCTCATCAGGAGCATGTCCAGGCGTTGTAGGGAGGTCATACAGGCACGTGGAGGCCACACACAATACTCAGCCTCATCAGGAGCATGTCCAGGTGTTGTAGGGAGGTCATACAGGCACATGGAGGCCACACACAATACTCAGCCTCATCAGGAGCATGTCCAGGCGTTGTAGGGAGGTCATACAGGCACGTGGAGGCCACACACAATACTCAGCCTCATCAGGAGCATGTCCAGGTGTTGTAGGGAGGTCATACAGGCACGTGGAGGCCACACACAATACTGAGCCTCATTTTGACTTGTTTTAAGGACATTACATCAAAGTTGGATCAGCCTGTAGTGTGTGTTTTTCCACTTTAATTTTGGGGGTGACTCCAAATCCAGGCCTCCATTGGTTAATAAATTTGATTTCCATTGATGATTTTTGTGTGATTTTGTTGTCAGCGCATTCAACTTTGTACAGAACAAAGTATTCAATGAGAATATTTCATTCATTCAGATCTAGGATGTGTTATTTGTGTGTTCCCTTTATTTTTTTTGAGGAGTGTATAAATATGTATGTCTGTATAAAAGTACAATATGCCTGTAAAGAAAAAAAAAATACCATTTGGCTTTTTAGGCAGATTTTTTTTCTCTTTTCCTATAGTTAGCATTGCAGCCTGTGGATCACAGCTAAAGCTGCTGCCTGCTATTCTACAGGTTGTGAGTTTGAGTCTTGGCACAAACAACAATTAAAAAAAAAAAAATGAAATATACATTTATGTAAGCAACTACTGAGCATGGAGAGATGCAGGGGGTATTTCCCCTCCAAATATCTTGAGTCGTAGAAGGAGAATCTACCAAGGGAGAAAGCTGATGCAGCACGACTGTACCCGCAATATGTTTTGTATTGCTCCAATTCAGAAGACAATACTACACATGAAAGGCTTATATACACAGCTCAGAAAACAGTATCACACATGATAGGCTTAGATACAGCAGCTGTAGATGATCCTATGAAGTCGCTGAGGATATGGAGGCCTGATATTGTGTCACCTGCAGCATTGTCCTGGCAGAGCACCAGGTGACAGCAGGAAGGGCGGCACAGCCCTGACTACAGATGATGGCTCAGTCCATGATCCTTTTTTAATGTTAATCAGGCCATTGTCATTGTTATTTACTTGTGCTGGTGACGTGCCGCTGACACCATCACTGAGGGAGCGGACAGAAGGCTGTAGGGCCAGGAATCGCCATCTATGTACAATGTCTGGGGAAGGCACTATTTCTTCTGACGTCCACCATCGGGTCTAGGGCCCACCAGCAGGTAATGATGCTTAGGTTTTGTAGGGTTCATATCACCCCAGAACATCATTACGTTGTAATTTGCTCAGTCTTTCAATTCCTCACCATTTTCCACATCTCTGCTTGCTGTCATCATGAGGGAATTGTACAATTGTATCCAGTCTAGACAATCCTCTGTGAGCCGAATGCAAACTTCCTGTTCTGATGGTTCGTTAACTTACGATGTATCCGTCTCAATTAGCTCACAGAGGATGGTAGACGTATTCGGTCAGTACAGGTTTTCTGCCGCTATCTTGTTTTTCCATCGCAGGTATACGTTGAATATTCCCCAATGTATATCCAGACATATGCCAATGTATTGACATGCAGTAACATACGCCAGCCATTAACTCCCGTTATAAAAAAAAACAAACAAACATACCAAACAGTATAAGCGAAAAATATATAGTTGAAAAATGGTATATTCATGCATATCAGCCCAATGTATGCCTAAAGGGGAGTCTTACGGGACACTCTGGGCACTTGGAGACTATAGTCACGCAAGGGGCTTTCTCAGTAAATGTGCAAAAAAATATCTTCCCTTTTGTGTAGCAGGTAGAAATCTTGAAAAGGTTGAAGAATTGGAACACATAGTATTTAATAAAGTTTGTAAAACTTTTCATGCTTAAGCTTCATTTTACAGAAATAATTTTGCATTTGGCATTAATTTACTATTAAATACTAATTAGGTCATAGGGCCTGTATCACACGACCTGCAGGTTAGCATGGCAAGATGTATAGCCTTTGTTTAGTTAACTGTGACGTTACACAGACATCATCTCGTAGTCCAGAAAGGTAGGAGGCAGCAGTGTAACCCTATTTACTATACTTTGCTTATATAGCGCCATCATACTCTGTAGCGCTTCACATACATTATCATCACTGTCCCCAATGGGGCTCACCGTCTCCATTTCCTATCAGTAAGTCTATGGAGTGTGGGAGGAAACTGGAGGACCCGGAGGAAACCCAGGCAATGTAGGGAGACCATACAATATCCCATCCTCTGTAATATATAAACCCTGGCCACTTCCTTACCTTGATAATTAAACAGGGTTTCTCACTTGCCATAAATATTTCATTTTACATTTGATGTGAATGCCGCTGTTCTCCCGAATCCGGCGTTGTTTTTCCTATATTTCTGAGCCTCTCTGTTCCTGAGATATGACCCCTTCTTCTCAGTGTATAAATCTAGTCTTGTAAGCCAAGAGGGTGTGGTCCTCAAGAACACGCCCACAGAGAAGAATTCAGGATCACGCCCAATTAGATAAAGAAAATGGATGCATATACAGAGAAGAAAGGGCAATATCTCAAGATCAGAAGCGCGCAAGAAGAAAAGAAAAATATCGCCGCATTCAGGAGAACAGCGGCATTTACATCAGCTTAAAAAAAAAAACATAAGTGACAGGTGTTTTTAAAAGGGGTCCTACACTTTAGAGGCAGCAATCGAGACCATAGGACAACTTTATGAGCTTTTCTGTACGCACATGAAATTTCTATGATTTAACGCCTGCAGCACCATTGTCGTCTTATCTTTAATGGATTTGATCTGTGGGATCAAATCTCTGCATAAGTCCTGTGTCGGTAACCCCTTAATATATGCTCTATGACATGTGTGCGTGATCTGTAATCACATGACTAGATCGTAAGGTCCCAAAGTCGGTGAAGTGTCCTACTTAGACAGGAACTTTTAAAAATTAAGGTACATTGTCATAAAACTTTTTTATATTCGGCTAAAAAACTGCATGTAAACAGCTTACTGTGCCATCTTCTGGTACAATTAGGGTACAATACCATAACCACGACCATTCCCAAAATTATTAATCATGACCCATTGTCACTAACAGGGATTCTTCCAGGCGGTTGTATATGGTTGCTCCGCCATGTGACATCGCCGGGTCTGGATTAGCTCAACCTGTGCACAGGAGGATGAGACTCCTTGTGCAACTTAAGGAGCCCCTGACATCACCCCTCTGTATATTTGATGAGTAAGGGAGGGCAACGCAGTCACAAAAGAATATTGCGGGAGTCAAAATGTAAATTTATTTGAGTAACATGATAGATGGGATCTGGTGTTAACTATTTAATGACCCGGTGATGCTGAGAACTTTAAACAGGTGCAGCAGGATTTAGTGTCTTACTCTAGAAAGACACCATTTGTACATACACTGGACAATTTAGACTTTTAACATACATGAGAATGTGAATCTTTATATTTATTAGACATTAGGGCAGTAATATTGTCACCCTTGTTTCCCAAACCTCTGAATGTCAAATCTGTAGCATAGAAGTCCTCAGGAAATATCAGGAGTCAGTGGGCCGAGATGGCTCACAATTCGTTTATTAGAGGCGGTACAATGTTTTAGTTGCTGGTCAACAATGGTGAAACGTCAGAAAATGTTTTAAAGGTGGATTTCCCCTATAGCTAAAAAATCTTTTAATTAGGAGATTGAAAACTTTGCAGAATATGATGTGGTTTGAGCCTTAAGATTGTGAGGGATTTATAGGTAACAAAAGGTTTTCCAGACTAAACGGTGGTTATCTTGCCTTCTGGAGGACTCATGTCCATGACAGACAACATTTTTCATTGTAATGCGTAAATTCTACTGTAGGGAGACTTAACACTTGTTACCAAAATCCCCTTGTTCAGCAAATCGCTCGCCTGTGATCTCAGCATATTTTCATGGTACCTGTGTAGTAAAAAAAAGTGTTAAAAAACTTGACAACTCTCTTTTTAGGTGGTCATAGACAAATTTTAGGAAGATCTATTCATGATTGGTGGGTCATAAACATCCCTCTAAAATTTACTAAACTCTACGAAAGGGCTACCTCTTGGTATGTTTGGGTGAAGTTGCCTGTCTACTATGTTTGTCCAGATTAGTATGGATGGCCGTAGGTCTGTTACCAAGTTGGCCTTAGGTCTGTTACCCCGGTCTACAGCCATTTTGTAGGGGACCCTTTGGGAGCTTTGTGCAGTCTACTAGGTAGAGGTGAATGGCAACTTTCCTTCACAGTTGAGTAGGCGCACCGGTTGCTGAAGGCGCTCTCCTAGACGTCTTTAACAATATATTACTCGTTAAGATGAGAAATCGATCTGTTCAAACAAAACAAAAGACAAATTTGGAAACATCTCTGATTAAAGTTGTATGAATTGAAAGAGACCTGAATCCAAAGCTTTCATTAATTTTTCACAGCTCTCCGGTAGCAGAAAATTATTAAGACGGTATTAGAAAAATTAACAGGTGCTGTGAAGTTTTATGTGTTGTTTGACCACGATGGCAGATACTTGGCTATCAATTTATCCTATTAAAGATGCTCCTTTTACCATTTTAATCAGTATTTAAAGCTATGGTCTACATGGTTGATCAGCGTCAAGAACTTTTTCCCATGTACAAACCAACCCACTGGAGAGCAAAAGAAGGCTTTTTTTTTACTCCTTCCGGTAAATAATAGTCTATGGCTACATTTGTTAGCCTTTACTGCCCATTCCTGTATGTGCTCTGTACATTTGTGTTAATGGATAACATACAGACACAATCTACTCTCTAAAATTGGTCCATTTTTTGTGGACCAATAGTCTACAAGAAGGGGAGACGGGTCAAAGTTTTGGTCCAATTTTCAGACCAAATTGGCCTACTCAAGTAAATGGGTCCGGTAAAAAAAAAAATGGAAACCACACCAATGCCACCCTCGTTGTAGCCATCTTTTTCACTAACTGGTTTGTAGGAGAAGTTTGGGAAACTTCCATCATTTTTTTTTTTTGCATACAAGAAAACCAGATCCAACACCGATGGTAAAAGCTAACACATGGACCAAAACTGGATAAAAATCAAGCTATTTTTTTGTGTATGAGGAAAAAATACCATACATATTAATTTAGCCTATTATAATATGAACAGATTAAAAAATAGGATTTTTCTACCAAAGAACTAGTTTTGAATCAGAATATTACTTTTGTGACACAGAACACATTTTTTTTTATCTGGATTATATTGTAGTTAGATTTTATGATACAAAATTTCATCTCCGAATTAAGTTTTCTGACAAGGATAAATCAGACTTTAATCATGTATTTTGGGTGGACTTTTTCCTGTCCTTTAAAAAAAAAAAAGCAAAGGCATCTGTAAAAGTTAAGCAGTACATTTGGATTATGCATAGATTTTATTAAACTTTTCACAACTATTTCAACCTATGTTCACAATGTTGCATGTTTAGGATAGATCTGCTAGATATCCTGTCTTGCTATATATCTGTATTGGGTAAAACTGTATTTTCTGCATCTGCAAAATTATTCTCCAATTAAAGGGTTAATATGCGACCATATACTCTCAGTCTTTTATCCACATTCGGGTTCTTGCATCTCAGCACTTAAGTCTTGTTTTTGTTGGAAAAGTCTCAGGGTGGTAAAGTAGGAATGGTACAGGCTACTTGCATTATTCATATTAAACTGAGCCAAGAATATAGTGTTACAGCACAAGAGGACGGCCACTATATCTTGGCTTCCTACTTCTCGGTGCTCTGCAGAAGCGTCACTACGGCTTGATGTAACAGGAATACCTCTGGACTTATACTGAGAATCTCAAGATTTCTTAAGACTCCGCTAAGAGTGATGTACTTATATAGATTTACCTGTTTGCCTGGAAAATGAGCTTGGTGGATTCCTGCAAAGAAGTGACAGTTTACGAAGTGACTTTTCTTGTCATCCAAAGGATGGGTGATTTGGTCATCATGCCACCACCAGAGCAAGGTAATTGAAGATGTTGATTGCAATGAGCTTGGTATTCATGATCATTTTGCATCGGTCTCAGAGCCACCTGGAAGCACAGAGTATTTTCTCTTAATTAAGGCAAAGACTTTGGTTGCGCTTACGTTACTATTTAATTCCGCTCTCCGTATCAACTAACAGCATGAGCATTCCATTTCGTAGAGTTTTAGATCTGCAATTTGCTTTTTGTGTTCTCAACCATTGTGCATACAGAACACTGCCGTATTTAATCTCAGAGACGGCAGAGACGTTGCACCATTTAGTATCCAGAGTGGAACACTAGCATGAGCTTGGAAAGTTATCATTATGGGTGGCAAAAAAGGTGATGCGAAACCAGCCAAGAGAGGTGGTGGAAGAGAATCACCCTCCAAGCCTGAACCCAAGAGCAAAGATGAAAAGAAAGGTGGTAAAGGTAAAGAAAAAGATGATAAAAAGAAAGGAAAGGATGCCAAGAAAACAAAAAAAGAAATAGTAAGCGAGGAGGAAGAGGAAGATGAAGTGTCTGAGGTAGAACGTGGTAAAAGCGAAGAGAGCAAAAATGAAGAAGAAGAAGATGAAGATACTGTACCAGCGGCTAGAGGAAGGAGAGGAAGAGAAAAAGGTGTGGCAGCGCTAAAAGGTGCTTCTAAGGCAGTGGCCGGAATGAACAAAGGTAAAGGCAAAAAAGATCCAGAAGAACCAGAATTTTCTAAAGCAAAGGATCCAAAAAAGGATTTAGCAAGAGCTCAACTAAAAGGGGCAACAAAGGCCATGGCTGGTCTGGCCAAAAAAGTAGCCGCTCCTCCTAAGAAAAAAAGAAGTTTGAAGGCAACATCAAAACTTTTCATGAAATTCAGGCAGCTAAGACCAAGAAGATCAAAAAAAGGTCACTTCAAGACTGCATCGAAACTGTTTATGGGCTTAAGAAGAAAGTTTGCAGCTTCATCTCTACTAGATAAGAAAAAGAAGTCCGCTTCGTTGTTGAAAAAAACATCCAAGCTTATGGTGGGCTTACGGAAAGGCTCAAAGAAACCATTGCCAAAAGCTAGCGCAGCGAGTGATGGGTCAAAACCAAAGCCTTCATTTTTACTGATAAGATTAGGAGGTAATGCTCCAAAACCAGATCAACAAGAAAAAAAAGGACCAGGGAAGATATTTGGGGGATTGTTTGGCCGTAAAAAAGCAAAAGATAAATTTAAACCAAAAGCTAAAGTGCTTTCTAAAGTATCAGCAGCTGCCAACTGGTTGACCAGAAGATTTCTGTCCAAGAGAAATAAATACATTCAGAATGAAAGAGCTATACAGGATGCTTGGCTTACTAGGATGGGAGCACAAAAGTTGCCATTCCCTTCACATGAGGAACTTGACAAATATAGGACGAATATGAAAAGGTTTCCAGGTGCTCACAGATTCTACGGCCAATATGAAGATGTTTATGGACATCCTAAGAACTATGAAGCCTATCGACACCAAAGATTCCCAACGCAGAGATATTTACAACATGGACCAGGAAGGCATGATGATGCATCAACTGAATATTACAACTACGACAATGAAGAATACAATTTTGATCAGAATGGATATTACAACGAGGATGAAGAATTTCCATTTGCACATAATGGTCAATATCCAGCATATGCAGAAGCCGAGGAAGAGTATGATAATTATTCTGGGTACCCTATGGAAGATGGCTACACTACATATCAAGATAATATGGAGTATTATGATGAAGGCAGTCATCTGCTTAAGAGTCAAAACTCTTATTTTCAATATGAGGTAGATGTACATAATCCACACAACGCATATTCATCATACGGTTATGACGGGAATCAAATGGGTTATTCCCAAGATCCAATGAATCCATATGATCCACAGGAAAATGAGAATGAGTCATTTGGTTATTTTGATAGTCAACCTCCTTATTCTGACATGGAGGAAACGGATGACTATAACAACTACCCCAATGGAATGAACAACGGTGGCTACATGGTATCCCCATACGCAGAACCATTAAACCCATACGCCCAACCTTCAGATGATATCATAGAATATGATGATCCAGAAACAATGGAACACAGTAATCATCAATATTACCAATTAGAAGACCAATTAGAAGAAGAATCTTCAACACTCTCCCGAAATAGGAAATATAAGCTGTTTCCAAGACCACAAGTAAAATTATTTGGTCGAGAGAGGTTAGATGTTCCACTACCCCCATCTCCACATATATCATTTACGGATTTTGATGATGATGACGAAGAAGAAGATGGTGAAGATGAACCATTACTTCACCAGAAGCAGCCTAGAAATCCAAGACCTATTGGTGCTAAATCCCTTTTTGCAAAATCAGTTCAAAGAAATTTTAGCCAGCCACATGCAAGAGGAGTGCAAAAGCTGCTATCTACAAAACCAATAGGAAAAAAAGTAAATGCTCCCTATTATCAAGAAAGTTACCCAGAGACGGATTTGCAAGACTTTTCCCCAAGAGAATTCGGGAGTCCTTTGGGTCAGTTTATGAAAAAGTCACTTTCCCCTAAGCCAATCTTAAAACGTAATGAACATCAGATCCAAAGGCGACCTCTATCTCCACCACCAAGGAATCCTTTTGCGGAGGCAACATATGAAAGACCATATTCTCCACTTCCTTCCCTAAAACGTGTTCAAATACCACAGCCGCCTAACGATTATCAGTCTAACAAAAGTCCCTCAGCACAACAATTAGAGGCCTTACAGAAAGATCTGGCAGATGAGCGAAATTCTACTCTACCATACCACAAACGGTTTGGCCATAAACTGGCAGGTATGGATTCATCAAATGTTTTAAGAAGAAAAAACCTTTCATCTTCCAGCACAAATACTGAAACAAACCCTACTTTACAGCACTCTAATCAAAGATTTTCCCCATTGCCTAATGCTGTTCCAAGATTTAGCAACCAAGGAAAGGAAATATCTATGCCTCCATCTCCAAACCTTTCGACAAGGCAGCGACCAGTCTCTCCTAAACCTACAATGAATGCATTTGGCTTGAACAAATCTACTCCTGTCTCTCAAAATCACCAACAAGCCGAGTTTCATTCTTCGTTAAGACAGAGGGGAATTATGTCCTCACCTCAGATGGGTAAACCAAATTATCGAAGGTCACCCTCACCTACCAGGGTAGCACATTGGACTTCCAATTCTAGCAATCTTCCCTCAGCTCAGTTGGACAAACCAAATTTTCCAAGGTCACCTTCACCTACAAGGCTGACACATTGGTCTTCCAACTCTAGCAATTTAAATGCTCCATCTGTTGGAGTTTCCAGTACTATGGGTGCTGTGCCCTCATCTCCACTACCTACTATGAAGAGAGAAAACAGCTTTAGAAATAATCCTCCAACTCTTCAACCATCAGTGAATTCGAGAAGTGTCTCTCCATCGCCCTCAGCAAGCCCAATGCCCCAACGAATTAGTCATTTTGCAAAAAAGGAATTCCAAATATCATCATCACCACCCTCAACCAGAAAAGCTTTTGAAAGTTCAAATTTTTATCCTGGTCGTCAGATTGCACAGCAGAAATCTCCAGAAATGGCAAGAAGAATCGATGGAAAAACAAATGATTACCAAGGAGGTTCCATGCAAAGACGAGGGATTGAAATTGAATCAAGGGAAGAAATAAAACCACTAACTATGAATCCATTTATGAAACATTTACGACGCACTGCTGATATGAAACCAAGAAGTCCATCACCAACACGACAATCAATGTCACAGATGCCACCCTATAGAGAAGATAACATAAGCCCATCTCATCCAAAGTCTCTTCGGCCACAAAACATGTATGGATTGCCTAGTTCACCATCTGAACTAAGAAAGTCACCAGTGTTGAACAGATATGACAGTATGAGAAGTTCTTCCAGTCTGTGTCCACCTAGCACTTTATCAAACACTTCAAGGCAAGGAAGTAACCATCCTATGGCCCATAACTTTCAAGAAAGTTCTTCACAATCTCCTCCTTTCTTTGATCCTCCAAGGTCCCCATTGCAGGGAAGAAATAATAGTGTAAGAAGAGTTGCAAATTCAATGCCACCTAGCCAAGCAGCACCAGAACCTGGTTTCTACTCATCAAGAGAATCTGCTGAGCCTTCTTCACATTCTGTCTCATTTTCTGATCCCACTAGGTCACCAATGCAGGGACGACCTGGCAGCATAAGAGGAACATTAAGTCGCTCATCCCAAAACCCAGTTTCCCAACCGATGGGAAGACATAATAGTATGAGAGGAATTACTAGGCCAATACCACCCAGCTCGGCACAAGGACAACAAGATGTTTTTAACTCACCAAGAGGAACATCTGGGCCTACACATTTTGGCCCATTTTCTGATCCCACAAGGTCACCAGTGATGGGAAGACCTGGTACCATGAGAGGAACGTTAAATCGCTCATCCCAAAGTCCAGTTTCCCAACTAATAAATAGGCAAGGAAGCAGCCCGGTGATAAATAGAGACATTAATGAGGGTCCAATGATGTCACCATCTGACTTGACTCTGAATTCTAAGAGTCCTTTCTGGAAGCGATTTGGCCAGCCACTTGTGGGAATGTCTCAGGGTCCCCCTCCATCACAACAGATGTTACGCAGAGAAGAACCCCCAATAACCAAACGTCTTCCGGAAAAACCTTCAAACCCATTTGTAAAAAAATTTGGCCAGATGGCAGGTAATCCAATTCAAAGGCCAAAGTCTCCCACTTTTTCTATGAAAGAAAATCTTGGAGCATGTACTTTTAATCCTCCTTCAACTCAAAATTTTGGCCATCCTTATGAGGACATGAGAAGCGTTCCAAGCCAGTCTCCAAAACGGAATCCTATGCCTTATACCGGAAACATGAGTCAATCAAGACCTCCATCACCTCAACCCGGTTTAAAGTCGTTAGGTGGGTTTATGTCTGAGTCATTAAACCAAGCAAGCCAAGGATCCCTGAATGGAAGATCTAGCATTCATTTAAAATTTCTGGGATCTCCAACTTTGGCCGGTGCCAACCATTCATTCCCACAACATCCACCACCAAGGGATCCATATATGTGGCAAGGTGCTCCAAAACATCCAGCGGAGTACTATGATGGTGACTTTGAAGATGGCAATGGAAGATATGCTGTGGTTATGCCTCAAGTTCATCAGATGGAAAACTTTAGGGGTCGTGGTAGTCTGCGAAATCGGCCTTGGCCAAGGCACCATGGAGGGAATTATCGTGAGATGCCAGGAACGTGGGAATCTGAAAAATCCATGCGTAGGCCTTGGACTGAAACCCTTAAAAGAGGTTCACAAAGGGCCAGAGAAAAAGTTGCCAATTATCTGACACATGGCAGCACCCGATCTCCAAAAAACTGGCAACAAATGGCTGGCACAAGAGGAAGGTCTCAGATGAACAGCAAGGTGCGGTAATTATTTTATCTTACTCAGTGTTATGTTATATAGCCAGAAATTACACGAAAAGGGGGGAATTTATCATCCCGCTGATGTAAAAAAAGTCGCCAATTATGGAGCATTGCACAATAATTTGCAGTTTTTTTATCTTTTCACGTCTATGTCCGTTTTCAAAAAAGTGGTTGTAGATTAATGGAAATTGTATAGCAGCACGGCAAAATTACAAACTAATACACACCAGAAAACTGACATACATGGTAGCTAAAATCTACATAGCTCATGGGTGGCGTAGATTTTATTTTCTGGCGCAAGGACAGCCCAAAGATGTGCCAAATATTTGAAACTGCATCTTTTCATAAATTTGGCGCAATTTACTCCAGCGGGGTATAGGAAACTGTTATATATCCTATCTATCTATCTATCTATCTATCTATCTATCTATCTATCTATCTATCTATCTATCTATCTATCTAACAGATAGATAGATAGATCTGGATAGATAATGGATGAATAAACAGATTCCAGTAACCTTAGATTAACCCCACAGCTGGGAACGATGTTGTGAGAAGCATTTTGTGCCCTCAATCGTTGCTCTCGGAAGTCTAATCTCTGCCTTCCTTCCATCCAGGTTATCAGTTTCAATCTGCTATGATTTTGACAGGAGCACAAAACACAGTGATTTCCCTCATAATACAGGACATAAAGGATAAGTCTGAGGGAGATGGGAGGTCGGGCGCTGATCCCACAACACAAAGAGATTTATGTAAATGTGGGGAAATGATCCCAGCCCAAGTCACCACCATAGAAAGGAGCCGAGATATTTAATTAGGAAATGGATGAGATGAAACTTTGGCAGCAATAAAGAAGCCGAGGTCATACAAGGGGAACGTGTAACTGGGAGAGAGAGGCGCCATCCATTACTGATAGTCACAGGAAAGAAAGTATAGTAGTATAAAGTAATACACCTTACTGATTATATGGAGCAGGCTGGTATAACCTGGGCATATCCTGTATATAATTATATATGTACAGCTGGTATAACCTGGGCATATCCTGTATATAATTATATATGTACAGCTGGTATAGCCTGGGCATCTCCTGTATATAATTATATGTGTACAGCTGGTATAACCTGGGCATCAATTGTATGTATAATTATATTTGTACAGCTGGTATAACCAGGGCATCTCCTATATATAATTATATATGTACAGCCGGTATAACCTGGATATCTCCTGTATATAATTATACAGTGGGGCCAAAAGTATTGGCACCCCTGCAATTCTGTCAGATAGCACTCAGTTTCTTCCTGAAAATGATTGCAATCACAAATTCTTTGGTCTTATTATCTTCATTTAATTTGTCTTCAATTAAAAAACACAAAAGAGAATGAAGCAAAAATCAAATCATTGATCATTTCACACAAAACTCCAAAAATGGGCCAGACAAAAGTATTGGCACCCTCAGCCTAATACTTGGTTGCACAACCTTTAGCCAAAATAACTGCGAACAACCGCTTCCGGTAACCATCAAGGAGTTTCTTACAATGCTCTGCTGGAATTGTAGACCATTCTTCTTTGGCAAACTGCTCCAGGTCCCTGATATTTGAAGGGTGCCTTCTCCAAACTGCCATTTTGAGATCTCTCCACAGGTGTTCTATGGGATTCAGGTCTGGACTCATTGCTGGCCACCTTAGAAGTCTCCAGTGCTTTCTCTAAAACCATTTTATAGTGCTTTTGGAAGTGTGTTTTGGGTCAATGTCCTGCTGGAAGACCAATGACCTCTGAGGGAGACCCAGCTTTCTCACACTGGTCCCTACATTATGCTGCAAAATTTGTTGGTAGTCTTCAGACTTCATAATTCCATGCACACGGTCAAGCAGTCCAGTGCCAGAGGCAGCAAAGCAACCCCAAAACATCAGGGAACCTCCGTCATGTTTGACTGTAGGGACCGTGTTCTTTTCTTTGAATGCCTCTTTTTTTTTCCTGTACACTCTATGTTGATGCTTTTTGCCCAAAAGCTCTACTTTTGTCTCATCTGACCAGAGAACATTCTTCCAAAACGTTTTAGGCTTTCTCAGGTAAGTTTTGGCAAACTCCAGCCTGGCTTTTTTATGTCTCGGGGTAAGAAGTGGGGTCTTCCTGGGTATCCTACCATACAGTCCCTTTTCATTCAGACGCCGACGGATAGTACGGGTTGACACTGTTGTACCCTCGGACTGCAGGGCAGCTTGAACTTGTTTGGATGTTAGTCGAGGTTCTTTATCCACCATCCGCACAATCTTGCGTTGAAATCTCTCGTCAATTTTTCTTTTCCGTCCACATCTAGGGAGGTTAGCCACAGTGCCATGGGCTTTAAACTTCTTGATGACACTGCGCACGGAAGACACAGGAACATTCAGGTCTTTGGAGATGGACTTGTAGCCTGGAGATTGCTCATGCTTCCTCACAATTTGGTTTCTCAAGTCCTCAGACAGTTCTTTGGTCATCTTTCTTTTCTCCATGCTCAATGTGGTACACACAAGGACACAGGACAGAGGTTGAGTCAACTTTAATCTATGTTAACTGGCTGCAAGTGTGATTTAGTTATTGCAAACACCTGTTAGGTGCCACAGGTAAGTTACAGGTGCTGTTAATTACACGAATTAGAGAAGCATCACATGATTTTTCAAACAGTGCCAATACTTTTGTCCACCCCCTTTTTTAGGTTTGGTGTGGAATTATATCCAATTTGGCTTTAGGACAATTCTTTTTGTGTTTTTTCTTTGAAGACAAATTAAATGAAGATAATAATACCTAAGAATTTGTGATTGCAATTATTTTCAGGAAGAAACTGAGTATTATCTGACAGAATTGCAGGGGTGCCAATACTTTTGGCCACCACTGTATATGTACAGCTGGTATAACCTGGGCATCTCCTGTATATAATTATATATGTACATCTGGTATAACCTGGGCATCTCCTGTATATAATTATATATGTACAGCTGGTATAACCTGGGTATCTCCTGTATATAATTATATATGTACAGCTGGTATAACCTGGGTATCTCCTGTATATAGTTATATATGTACAGCTGGTGTAATCTGGATATCTCCTGTATATAGTTATATATGTACACCTGGTATAACCTGGGCATCCCCTGTATATAATTATATATGTACAGCTGGTATAACCTGGGCATCTCTTGTACATAATTATATATGTACAGCTGTTATAACCTGGGCATCTCCTGTATATAATTATATATGAACAGCTGTATAACCTGGGTATCTCCTGTATATAATTATATATGTACAGCTGGTATAACCTGGGCATCTCCTGTATATAATTATATATGTACAGCTGGTATAACCTGGATATCTCCTGTGTATAATTATATATGAACAGCTGTATAACCTGGGTATCTCCTGTATAGAATTATATATGTACACCTGGTATAACCTGGGCATCTCTTGTACATAATTATATATGTACAGCTGTTATAACCTGGGCATCTCCTGTATATAATTATATATGAACAGCTGTATAACCTGGGTATCTCCTGTATATAATTATATATGTACAGCTGGTATAACCTGGGTATCTCCTGTATATAATTATATATGTACAGCTGGTATAACCTGGATATCTCCTGTGTATAATTATATATGAACAGCTGTATAACCTGGGTATCTCCTGTATAGAATTATATATGTACACCTGGTATAACCTGGGCATCTCCTGTATATACTTATATATGTACAGCTGGTATAACCTGGGCATCTCCTGTATATAATTCTATATGTACAGCTGGTGTAAGTTATAAATCTTGTGTATAGTGATATGGACCATGCTGGTATATCCTGGGTACTTCCAGGTGAATGATTGTATATGTACAGCTTATATAAGTTATGAATATGCTTATGTACATTATATATTGCTATGATGCAGCTGTGGGACTGGTACATGGTGAGCTTTAGGATACCTTTGCATCCCTGTGTTGCTGGTCGATGTCCCCCTACATTTGGCATACTCCATACTCTGCATCTATTATCCTCCTCACAGATAAACGAGTGATCATTGCAGTAATTATTGCTGCTCTGCTATGAGGTGGAAGCGTTTATTATCTTACAGATGCCAAATATCAAGGGTATATCAGTATATTTAAAACCACTCCTCATGCTTTCCCATGTCCTAAAATCCTTTGAATCCAACTAGCACCAAACAAGAACGAAAAACCTTCAGGATTATCAAACATTCTGGATGATAAAACGGTCAGAAATGGGACGATGGAAATTATATTTCCGAGTCGAAATTCTCCCAATCCAATAAAAATTTGTATAAAAAAAATGATTACCGTAAATATATTTAGAGATTATTCATTATTTTATCAGAATTACTGGATCAAGTGGATTTTATTGTTTTATTGTACATGGGAAAGCATAAGGGTTTTGGTGCATTTTTTTTATGTCTTAAGAACAAATTTTGGACGGCAAACTATAACGCAGTTCTGAAAAATGTGCACCAAATAATGACAGTGTGAACAAAGTCAAAAAACGTCACATATTAGGAGAAACTTCATTTTCAGTGAGGGACGTTTACTAATAAGGTGCAATGTATAAAGCACTCGCTGAATGTACGAGCAACCAAGACCGAAAGGGACTTGATTGTTCGGGGGTGTATTATACATTACTAGTAGTTGGGGGCAGAAAACTGCAAGTAGTCCCCAAAACTTTATCCTGGAGACAGTGATGCAGCTTGAGTTGGTAGCAAGTATTTTGCTACCTTTAACCCATGAATTTAACCCTAAACCCAACCCAATCTCTAGCCCTAAGACTAACCCTAGTCTTAAAGGGGTTATCTGGTCTTAGCATGCAGTGCAGGCTTGTAGGTTATGAGGATTCTGCGATGTTAGGAGCGGCGTGTGCATGATCACAAGTATGTGATTTGCATACATGCAGTCACATGCCGACTAGACTGTATCCGGCCTCGCTCAATGCAAGTGTATGGAGCGAGGTTGGAAGAGTATAGTCGGAATGTGGCCGGAAGTATACAAATCACATACTTGCGGTCACATAATGGCCTGCTCCCAGGGCTGGCACCGGAAAATCCACACAGCACGCAGTGCAGATTTGTAGCTTAAGACTGGATAACTCCTTTAAGCCTAACCCTAAGCAAATTCTAAACCTTAGTTTCTCATGCTAAGCTTTGTCATTTCGGTTGCTGCCTATGCAGAGTGCAGGAGCTGATGACAAATTCATCTTCACTGCTGCACTTTGCACAAGCAGCTCCAGGCAGGCACTCACTGAACTCTTGAAGGTGCTAATTGGCAAGCACCCCCCTGGCCCACACCACACTACCACTGCCACTGCCTGGAGAGACCTAAAGGACATCAGCACCCTCACTTCCTTGCAATGCAGCTGTGATTTAAGGAGGGCAAATGCAGATGGAACAATCCCTTTAAAGAGACATGACAAAATTATTCAAATTGGGGATCCAAAGAACCCCAAAAGTGCCCTATATTAGCCCCATATTGCACCATATTAGCAAATGTCCTTAGTCTAGTGGCGTGAGGCCGGGTCTCTGATCCCAAGAGGCAATTACACTGTGACGACACTGCATGCAAATTTTATTTTTCTTGCTCTTGAGTGATGGAGGATTTCCTTGTTATTGTATATTAGGTATTTCCATAGCTTTTTGTGGTGACAACTAGTATAAACTCTTGCTGATCCTGTCCAAGGAATATGTAATCCCTATGTCTTAATGAGAAATGTACTATTGTACAAAGTTGTCAGCCAAAAGTTTATTAAAGAGACATTCCAGTTGTGCACGTCCATCGTTCTGTGCACTGCATGTTAAATAAACCCGCACGGGGTAAGTAGATCCTGCAAAGAAACAGCAAGTCACACGAGACACAAGATCCTTGCAGCTATTTGCTTCGTTCTTGGCAGCTCTTTTGGTGCTCGGTGCTCCTTAAAGGAAGTTTATATATACAGTGCCTACAAGTAGTATTCAACCCCCTGCAGATTTAGCTGGTTTGATAAGATGCAAATAAGTTAGAGCCTTCAAACTGCAAATGAGAGTAGGTTTTATGAACAGAAGCATAAATCTTACAAACCTAAAAGTTATTTTGCTCAGTTGAATTTTATTAAATTTTAAACATAAAAGTGTGGGTCAATTATTATTCAACCCCTATGTTTAATATTTTGTGGAATAACCCTTGTTTGCAATTACAGCTAATAATCGTCTTTTATAAGACCTGATCAGGCCGGCACAGGTCTGTGGATTTCTATTGGCCCACTCCTCCATGCAGATCTTCTCCAAGTTATCTAGGTTCTTTGGGTGTCTCATGTGGACTTTATTCTTGAGCTCCTTCCACAAGTTTTCAATTGGGTTAAGGTCAGGAGACTGACTAGGCCACTCCAACACCTTGACTTTTTCCCTCTTGAACCAGGCCTTGGTTTTCTTGGCTGTGTGCTTTGGGTCGTTGTCTTGTTGGAAGATGAAATTACGACCCATCTTAAGATCCTTGATGGAGGAGCGGAGGTTCTTGGCCAAAATCTCCAGGTAGGCCGTGCTATCCATCTTCCCATGGATGCGGACCAGATGGCCAGGCCCCTTGGCTGAGAAACAGCCCCACAGCATGATGCTGCCACCACAATGCTTGACTGTAGGGATGGTATTCTTGGGGTCGTATGCAGTGCCATCCAGTCTCCAAACGTCACGTGTGTGGTTGGCACCAAAGATCTCGATCTTGGTCTCATCAGACCATAGAACCTTGAACCAGTCTGTCTCAGAGTCCTCCAAGTGATCATGAGCAAACTGTAGACGAGCCTTGACATGACGCTTTGAAAGTAAAGGTACCATACAGGCTCGTCTGGAACGGAGACCATTGCGGTGGAGTACGTTACTTATGGTATTGACTGAAACCAATGTCCCCACTGCCATGAGATCTTCCCGGAGCTCCTTCCTTGTTGTCCTTGGGTTAGCCTTGACTCTTCGGACAAGCCTGGCCTCGGCACGGGAGGACACTTTCAAAGGCTGTCCAGGCCGTGGAAGGCTAACAGTAGTTCCATAAGCCTTCCACTTACGGATGATGCTCCCAACCGTGGAGACAGGTAGGCCCAACTCCTTGGAAAGGGTTTTGTACCCCTTGCCAGCCTTGTGACCCTCCACGATCTTGTCTCTGATGGCCTTGGAATGCTCCTTTGTCTTTCCCATGTTGACCATGTCTGAGTGCTGTTCACAAGTTTGGGGAGGGTCTTAAATAGTCAGAAAAGGCTGGCAAAAGAGATCTTTAATCCACACATGTGAAGCTCATTATTCTTGGTGCCTGAACTACTTCTTAATACATTAGGGGGACCAAACCGAATTCTTGTGGTTTGAGGGGTTGAATAATAAATGACACTCTGAATTAACTTTTAACGTTTTAAAAAAAAAAAAAAAAAAAAAAAAATTGCTGCAGTGCATTTCCCACTTCCAGGCTGATCTACAGTACAAATGTCACAATGCCAAGTTAATTCCGCATGTGTCAACCAGCTAAATCTGCAGGGGGTTGAATACTACTTGTAGGCACTGTATATATATATACACAGTATATATATAAAGTTGCTTTTTTTTTTTTTTTTTTTTTAGAGAAGTGGCACATTGGAGATTGTCCGGCTCTTGTAGGACTCAAGGAGGTCTCCCATTTTTTTCCAGAGAGTGTTCCAGTAGAGTTAATAAGGGGCATATATGCCGTTTGTCTTAGGATACACTTAAGTTCATTTCCTATATTTCTTTTTGTGATGATGTTGAACATGTAATCTTATTAACTGCATTTTGCACATAAGGAGGTTATGGGGGGTGCAGCAGTGCCCCCTTATTTGACCGTCCTAAGAAATAGAATAGACCACAGTTCAGACAATCATATGGTAAGTCCAAAATGCCTTAAAAGGGTTTGTCCTACGCAACTTGCAGAAGATTCTGGTCAATTTCTGACATTTTTGTTGGTTTACCCAAGATGCAACCCATGAGGAGCCCTCAGAACACGGGGCCAAGCCAAGGGCAGGATGAGAATGGGGTGCAGGACATGACGCAGCTGGAGTGAGTATCATCATATGATGGGTTTGCTGCAAAGTTACTTTATGTTTTCAACATTCTGCATGTAACATTGTATATTGGGTGTGAAGTATCCATTGTCATTTTGCAGGGACTTACAGGAAGCATCGGTCCTCCAAAACCTGAGAAAAAGGTTTGAGCGAGAGCTGATATATGTGAGTATGGCGTCCTCTGAGATTCTAAAGGGGTTCTCCAGTGAATTAACTGTCCACAGGATAGGTGATAACTTAATGATCGGTGCCTGGTCGGTGGGCGCCTGGTCGGGCCCGCATAATGGGGGACTTTAATTCCCATTGCAAAATGGAGCAGCTAGTAGGATGCCTGATTGCCACTCCATTCATTCTTGTTAGGCTCACCAGGTGAGGTGGATCCTCAAAGCCCAAGGTCCGGGTGGGCACATGGGCCATGGGCGTTGGTGCATCAGGCAGCTGAGCCATTCGGAAAACAGGTAGCAGAAGTACAGGAGACTGCAGACAGACAGGAGTCCGGGAACAGGTAGCAGAGGTCCTGGAAATCGTAGACGGGTAGCAGAGGTCCTGCAGACCGCAGACAGGTAGCAGAAGCTCTGGAGACCGCAGACAGGTAGCAGAGATCCTGGAGACCGCAGGCAGGTAGCAGAGGTCCCTGCAGATCGCAGACAGGTAGCAGAGGTCCTGCAGATCGCAGACAGGTAGCAGAGGTCCTGCAGATCGCAGACAGGTAGCAGAGGTCCTGCAGATCGCAGTCAGGCAGCAGAGGCTCTTGAGACCGTAGTCAGGTAGCAGAAGTCCTGGAGAACAAAGACAGATAGCAGAGGTCCTGGAGACCGCAGACAGGTAGCAGAGGTCCTGGAGACCGCAGACAGGTAGCAGAGGTCCTGGAGACCGCAGACAGGTAGCAGAGGTCCTGGAGACCGCAGACAGGTAGCAGAGGTCCTGGAGACCGCAGACAGGTAGCAGAGGTCCTGGAGACCGCAGACAGGTAGCAGAGGTCCTGGAGACCGCAGACAGGTAGCAGAGGTCCTGGAGACCGCAGACAGGTAGCAGAGGTCCTGGAGACCGCAGACAGGTAGCAGAGGTCCTGGAGACCGCAGACAGGTAGCAGAGGTCCTGGAGACCGCAGACAGGTAGCAGAGGTCCTGGAGACCGCAGACAGGTAGCAGAGGTCCTGGAGACCGCAGACAGGTAGCAGAGGTCCTGGAGACCGCAGACAGGTAGCAGAGGTCCTGGAGACCGCAGACAGGTAGCAGAGGTCCTGGAGACCGCAGACAGGTAGCAGAGGTCCTGGAGACCGCAGACAGGTAGCAGAGGTCCTGGAGACCGCAGACAGGTAGCAGAGGTCCTGGAGACCGCAGACAGGTAGCAGAGGTCCTGGAGACCGCAGACAGGTAGCAGAGGTCCTGGAGACCGCAGACAGGTAGCAGAAGCTCTGGAGACCGCAGACAGGTAGCAGAGATCCTGGAGAGCCGCAGACAGGTAGCAGAGATCCTGGAGACCGTAGACAGGTAGCAAGGTCCTGGAGACCGTAGACAGGTAGCAGAGGTCCTGGAGACCGCAGACAGGTAGCAGAAGCTCTGGAGACCGCAGACAGGTAGCAGAAGCTCTGGAGACCGCAGACAGGTAGCTGAGGTCCTGGAGACCGCAGACAGGTAGCAAGGTCCTGGAGACCGCAGACAGGTAGCTGAGGTCCTGGAGACCGCAGACAGGTAGCAAGGTCCTGCAGATCGCAGACAGGTAGCAGAGGTCCTGCAGATCGCAGATAGGTAGCAGAGGTCCTGCAGATCGCAGACAGGTAGCAGAGGCTCTGGAGACCGCAGACTGGCAGCAGAGGCTCTTGAGACCGTAGTCAGGTAGCAGAAGTCCTGGAGACCACAGACAGATAGCAGTGATCCTGGAGACAGCAGACAGGTAGCAGAGGTCCTGGAGACCGCAGACAGGTAGCAGAGGTCCTGGAGACCGCAGACAGGTAGCAGAGGTCCTGGAGACCGCAGACAGGTAGCAGAGGTCCTGGAGACCGCAGACAGGTAGCTGAGGTCCTGGAGAACCCAGACAGGTAGCAGAGGTCCATGAGGCACACAGGTGTGTGTCTTGGGAGGCCTTATATAGGCCTAGGTAGATGATCACATAGGAGCATGCCGGGCCACCTGCAAAGCATGACGTGGAGCACAAGAAAGTTTAATGGACCTGGGTGAAGGGAGCAGAGCCCAGACCTGGGACAGCTGTGTAAGCAGCATTGCACCTGCAGTCATTCTAACGGGGTAATAGCGCCCCATTCTGGCAATCAGTACTGATACCAGTAGTTGGACCCCCACTGATCAATATGTTGTCACCTGTCCTGTGGATAGGTGATAACTTGTTTTCACCAGACAACTCCTTTAATAGTTAAAGTTTTCTTTAAGAATATAGTAATAAGTCTATCTCTTTTCCTTCTTTCTTAGACTTACATCGGTAGCATCCTCCTGTCATTAAACCCATACAGGCTGCTGAATATTTATGGGACGGACCATGTCTTGTATTACGAAGGGAAAGCCTTGGGGGAAACTGCCCCGTAAGTTATCTATACTCCTCATCTCTCATCTTGTACATACTCCTATAGACGAGTGCTGCAATCAGATGCAAAATCAGCAGCAGATTTCTTCTGTCCCACGTTGGCTTTGCCCGTACTGTTTATGGGCCATGAGAAGAAGCCCAGATATCCACAGCCAAGGTGCATAGTTTCTCCTATTAAGGCTAAATCCACACATTGAGGACTATAGTAGCAGCCAAGTAAATTTTTCACTTGGAAAATTGACCTACAATGCAGATTTTGAAATCAGCAGCTCGGCAATTTCAGCTCTTGATTTTCACTACAGATTTTCATTGCAGAAATGAAAATCTATATGAACCCACAGGATAACACTCAGGTTCGCTTTGGATTTTCAGAAAAAAAAAATCAGCTGCGACTTTTAGGAACGTCTATGGGCTGTTATTTAGGGCCGAGCTATGCAGATTACATGTGCGATGTCCTTCCTATTAAGCCCAAATTCGCACATTGCCGAAAACATTGGCAAGAAAGTGAATGACATAAATCTCATCAAAAAGCTGCACAAAATTTTCTGCACGGTGCGGATTGTAAACTACATGGCGTGTCAGTTTCAGTGGAGGATTTTTTACCCCTTTAAATGTAGTGGAGGTGAAATCAGCGCAGCAATATCCAGGCAAGTGAAATCTACTGCAGATGTTTTCATCAGCCCCTGAACAATAGTCCCTGATGCAAATAGTATAAACATCTCTTGTACTTTTACTGTATATGTTATACCTTTTTATAACATTGTTATTGTTCCAATACCTGTAAAGAAAAACAAAACTATGTAACTTTGCCAATAATCTCTATTAGGAATTTCCTACTGTTTTGTGTACACAGTCCCTATGCAGACCTATGTGTTGCCTTACTGTGATCTTGCATTCATGTATGATTATATATATATATATATATATATATACAGTACAGACCAAAAGTTTGGACACACCTTCTCATTTAAAGATTTTTCTGTATTTTCTTGACTATGGAAATTGCACATTCACACTGAAGACATCAAAACTATGAATTAACACATGTGGAATTATATACTTAACAAAAAAGTGTGAAACAACTGAAAATATGTCTTATATTCTAGGTTCTTCAAAGTAGCCACCTTTTGCTTTGATGACTGCTTTGCACACTCTTGGCATTCTCTTGATGAGCTTCAAGAGGTAGTCACCGGAAATGGTCTTCCAACAATCTTGAAGGAGTTCCCAGAGATGCTTAGCACTTGTTGACCCTTTTGTCTTCACTCTGCGGTCCAGCTCACCCCAAACCATCTCGATTGGGTTCAGGTCTGGTGACTGGAGGCCAGGTCATCTGGCGTAGCACCCCATCACTCTCCCTCTTGGTCAAATAGCCCTTACACAGCCTGGAGGTATGTTTGGGGTCATTGTCCTGTTGAAATATAAATGATGGTCCAACTAAACGCAAACCGGATGGAATAGCATGCCCCTGCAAGTTGCTGTGGTAGCCATGCTGATTCAGTATGCCTTCAATTTTGAATAAATCCCGAACAGTGTCACCAGCAAAGCACCCCCACACCATCACACCTCCTCCTCCATGCTTCACAGTGGGAACCAGGCATGTAGAGTCCATCCGTTCACCTTTTCTGCGTTGCACAAAGACACGGTGGTTGGAACCAAAGATCTCAAATTTGGACTCATCAGACCAAAGCACAGATTTCCACTGGTCTAATGTCCATTTCTTGTGTTCTTTAGCCCAAACAAGTCTCTTCTGCTTGTTGCCTGTCCTTAGCAGTGGTTTCCTAGCAGCTATTTTACCATGAAGGCCAGCTGCACAAAGTCTCCTCTTAACAGTTGTTGAAGAGATGTGTCTGCTGCTAGAACTCTGGCATTGACCTGGTCTCTAATCTGAGCTGCTGTTAACCTGCGATTTCTGAGGCTGGTGACTCGGATAATCTTATCCTCAGAAGCAAAGGTGACTCTTGGTCTTCCTTTCCTGGGGCGGTCCTCATGTGAGCCAGTTTCTTTGTAGCGATTGATGGTTTTTGCAACTGCACTTGGGGACACTTTCAAAGTTTTCCCAATTTTTCGGACTGACTGACCTTCATTTTTTAAAGTAATGATGGCCACTCATTTTTCTTTACTGAGCTGCTTTTTTCTTGCCATAATACAAATTTTAACAGCCTATTCAGTAGGACTATCAGCTGTGTATCCACCAGAGTTCTGCACAACACAACTGATGGTCCCAACCCCATTTATAAGGCAAGAAATCCCACTTATTAAACCTGACAGTGCACACCCGTGAAGTGAGAACCATTTCCGGTGACTGCCTCTTGAAGCTCATCAAGAGAATGCCAAGAGTGTGCAAAGCAGTCATCAAAGCAAAAGGTGGCTACTTTGAAGAACCTAGAATATAAGACATATTTTCAGTTGTTTCACACTTTTTTGTTAAGTATATAATTCCACATGTGTTAATTCATAGTTTTGATGCCTTCAATGTGAATGTACAATTTTCATAGTTATGAAAATACAGAAAAATCTTTAAATGAGAAGGTGTGTCCAAACTTTTGGTCTGTACTGTATATATATATATATTCATACATTAATGATATAGTCTATAGGACATTTCTGTTACTGAGCTCCCAATCCAGTGAAATGATAAAACGATTTCTATTTGCAGCCACCACTAGAGGGCACTAGCTGTATACTGCTGTATACTATACAGTAAAATTTGAGGTAGTAGCTGCAGGCAGTCACATATGCATCATGTACCTCGATGACTATGCAGGGGATAATGATGAACTGAACTCCCTGGATAGATTTATGACACAGTCACTGTGAAGTAGTTTTTTTTTGTTTTTTATTCTCAGGCACCTTTTTGCAATTGCAAACGTAGCCTACACCAAACTGATGGATGCCAAACACAACCAGTGTATTATCATTAGGTGAGCTGAGATTTACCGTGAAGGCGACTTATCGTGTGAGTTCTTTTTTTAATTATTGTATAATTAATTTATTTCTTATCATTAGTGGTGAGAGCGGATCTGGTAAAACAGAAGCCACTAAGCTGGTCCTGCGTTACCTGGTGGCGGTTAATCAGAGGCGCGGAGTGACCAACCAGGTGAGAAATCAAAATAATACCATTATTAGCACCAACTCGCATCATTGCCGCATGTACGAGGATGTTACCCCCTATATACCGGAGGACCCTTGCATCTGTTGCCAGGTTATTATTTCTTGAGTTCACAAGGTTTCAAGTATTATCTATTACACGTCAGTAATGGATCAGACCCCAGAGCTTGTATGGACCAATATAAACCCTGTGTGATAAACCCTGTGTAATAAGACTATGTGTAACCTCAGTCATAAGCTGCCCAGGAACAACAGCCGGTTATTAATGTGCGAAAATAAAGATAAATATTATTATATCATTAATATATGATCATCTAATCACATCTTACTCCTTTTTGTATCCATATTTTACTGGATTTCACAGATAGAGGTACTGCATGTTATATACTCAATTGTTACCTAGAGATTGAGATCTACTGTATCGATCTATTATCTATCATCTATCTATTATCTATCTATCGTCTATCTATCATCTATCTATTATGTATCTATTATCTATCTATTATCTATCATCTATCTCTCTATCTATCTATCATCTATCTATTATCTATCTATCTCTCTATCTATCTATTATCTATCTATCTATCATCTATCTATATATATATCTATTATCTATCCATCTATTATCCATCTATTAATTAATTATCTATTATCTATCTATCATCTATCTATTATCTATCTATTATCTATCTATTATCTATCATCTATCTCTCTATCTATCTATCATCTATTATCTATCATCTATCTCTCTATCTATCTATCATCTATCTATTATTTATCTATCTCTCTATTATCTATCTATCTATCATCTATCTATATATATCTATTATCTATCCATCTATTATCCATCTATTAATTAATTATCTATTATCTATCTATTATCTATCATCTATTATTATCTATCTATTCTCTCTATTATCTATCATCTATCTATTATCTATCTATTATCTATCGTCTATCTCTCTATCTATTATCTATCTATCTCTCTATCTATCTATCATCTATCTATTATCTATCTATCTATCATCTATCTATATATATCTATTATCTATCCATCTATTATCCATCTATTAATTAATTATCTATTATCTATCTATTATCTATTATTATCTATCTATTCTCTCTATTATCTATCATCTATCTATTATCTATCATCTATCTATTATCTATCATCTATCTATTATCTATCATCTATCTATCGTCTATCTATCATCTATCTATTATGTATCTATTATTTCTCTATTATCTATCATCTATCTATTATCTATCATCTATCTCTCTATCTATTATCTATCTATCAATCATCTATCTATATATATCTATTATCTATCCATCTATTATCCATCTATTAATTAATTATCTATTATCTATCTATTATCTAGCTATCTATTATCTATCATCTATCTATCGTCTATCTATCATCTATCTATTATGTATCTATTATCTATCTATTATCTATCATCTATCTCTCTATCTATCATCTATTATCTATCATCTATCTCTCTATCTATCTATCATCTATCTATTATTTATCTATCTCTCTATTATCTATCTATCTATCATCTATCTATATATATCTATTATCTATCTATCTATTATCCATCTAATAATTAATTATCTATTATCTATCTATTATCTATCTATCTATTATCTATCATCTATCTATCGTCTATCTATCATCTATCTATTATGTATCTATTATCTATCTATTATCTATCATCTATCTCTCTATCTATCTATCATCTATTATCTATCATCTATCTCTCTATCTATCTATCATCTATCTAATATTTATCTATCTCTCTATTATCTATCTATCATCTATCTATATATATCTATTATCTATCCATCTATTATCCATCTATTAATTAATTATCTATTATCTATCTATTATCTATCTATTATCTATCTATTATCTATCATCTATCTATCTATCATCTATCTATTATCTATCTATCTATCAATCATCTATCTATATATATCTATTATCTATCCATCTATTATCCATCTATTAATTAATTATCTATTATCTATCTATTATCTATCTATTATCTATCATCTATCTATCTATCATCTATCTATTATCTATCTATCAATCATCTATCTATATATATCTATTATCTATCCATCTATTATCCATCTATTAATTAATTATCTATTATCTATCTATTATCTATCTATCTATTATCTATCATCTATCTATCATCTATCTATTATCTATCTATTATCTATCATCTATCTATCGTCTATCTATTATCTATCATCTATCTATTATCTATTTATCTATCTATCATCTATCTATCATCTATCGATCTATTATCTATCATCTATCTATTATCTATCTATTATCTATCATCTATTATCTTTCTATCTATTATGTAGAATCTATTATCTATCTATCTATCTATCTATCTATCTATATATTATCTATCTCTCTATCTATTTGGATCCTACATTTCTCATTTCCCTCTTTCGCTGTGCAGATTTTAGAGGCGACGCCTCTGCTGGAATCTTTCGGAAATGCCAAAACAGTCCGGAATGATAATTCCAGCCGGTTTGGAAAATTTGTGGAAATTTATCTGGAAGAGTGAGTATTACACAGGCAGGATGACATCCAGCATATTCACTGTCCCGTATACTGACATGTTGCTTCCTCTATAGGGGTGTGATATGTGGTGCCATAACATCCCAATACCTGCTTGAAAAATCCAGAATTGTATTTCAGGTAAGTCACCTCTGCCCCATCCTGCTGCCATTTGTGAAGCTCCGGAGCCCTTCGACTGGGGGCCCAACAATTACATGCAATTTCTTTTTATCCATTTTTTTATTTTTTATTTTCAGGCCAAAAATGAGAGGAATTACCACATTTTCTATGAGATGTTGGCTGGTCTCCCCTCTCAGCAGAAGCAGGCGTTTTACCTACAGGATGCTGAAACATATTACTACCTGAATCAGGTACAGTGCGCCAAAGGTCCGGGCGGATAGAAAGTGACCCCACAGCGTGTTTCCGTGTATGCGTCTCCTGTTACTTCTATGGGAATTAGGGAAACAGCCAAACACACGAGTTGTCATCTCTCCATTCATTCCAATCCCAGATGTGACAGCAAATATCCACATCACAAGGGCGAGAGACCCCCGCTCTCCACATAGGTGGGATTCACATCTACCAGCCGTTTATGGATGTTGGGAATACCCATTTACTCCTCACTGACTTATGGACTTATGCCCTGTGTAGTGGCAGGATCCTGGTACCGCATCTTTCTCCCATTCACTTAAATACGAGCTGAGCTGGAGTATCTGAGAACGGCCACTACACAGTGTACAGAGCCGCTCTTTTCTGCCTCTGTACAATACTTATTTCTGGACATTGCTGGACCTGCTAGTCAGTGGGGTTGTCCGGTGTCGGATTCCCACTGATCCAACATTGATAACCTATTCTAAGGATGGATGTTATGTCTTACCTAGTGAGGAAGATCCTGGAAGCATATGTTTTGAATGATCAGTTCTTGAACAAAATGGAAAGTTGGCACCGGTGCAGCAAGACTGTTAGGTCGGTATGAAATGGTCTTGTGTTACAGGCTGTAGAGGAGATGCTGAATTGGTAAAGCAGGGCTGGAACAGCGAAGATGGATATAGCAGAGCTGGAACAGCGAAGATGGATGTAGCAGAGCTGGAACAGCAATGACTGATGTAGTAGAGCTGGAACAGCAATGACTGATGTAGCGAGCTGGAACTGCAATGACTGATGTAGCAGAGCTGGAACTGCAATGACTGATGTAGCAGAGCTGGAACTGCAATGACTGATGTGATGTAGCAGAGCTGGAACAGCAATGACTGATGTAGCAGAGCTGGAACAGCAATGACTGATGTAGCAGAGCTGGAATAGAACAGCGATGACTGATGTAGTAGATCTAGAGCAGCTATTACTGATGCAGCAGAGCTGGAGCAGTGATGACTGATGTAGCAGAGTTGGAACAGCGATGAGTAATATAGCAGAGCTGGAACAGCGATGACTGATGTAACAGATCTGGAAAGGTGATAATTGATATATCAGAACAGGAGCAGCAAGACTGATGTAGCAGAGATGAATCAGCGATAACTGTTGCAGCAGAGCTGGAACAGCAATGACTGATATATCAGAGCTTAAACAGAAATAATGATAGGTTATCAATATCAAAATCCTGGACAACCACTTTAAACCCAAATAAGGTTACCTATTTTTAAACATTTTACTATATTCCCATTTGTTTATTTTTACTGTAGTCCGACTTGTCCTTTCCTGTTGGGGATGGAATTTTCTTTTTTTTGTCCACTCTTTTGTACAATATTTTGTGTGAATTCCCAAAAAAACATCTTGGTGTCTTTTTGTTATATCTGTTTTAATGTCATGATTTCTGGTCCTTTTTGGGGAAAGGGTTCTCTACAGTAAGAACAGCAGGTCCACTATGAAAGGATATAATTGCAAAACTGATGACATAGAAAAAAAAATCATATAATTAAAGACTAAGGGTATGTGCCCACGTAGCGTTTTACAAGCGTATTTGATGCGGAATTTCCGCAGCGGAAACGCTTGTAAAACGCTAGGTAATCCGCACCCCATGGTCCCCAATGAGAATCCGCAAGTTCTATGCCCATGCTGCGGATTTTTCCGCAGCGTTTTTGATGCGCACAAAAATCCGCAGCATGTCAATTAATTTTGCGTTTCCGCATGCGGAATTGCCTTTTCAATGCAATAAAAAGCGCAAGGCAATTCCGCATGTCGAAAAACGCGCGATAAACGCTTGCGAAATTCCGCATGCGTTTTTCCGGGAAAGGACATGCAGAAATGAAGCGCAAATTTTCCGCAACGTGGGCACATAGCCTAAAGATATTTGTGGGGTAAGAAATGTTTTCCATGTGAGGCAAAGATTTTTGTTTTTGATTACCCTAAATGTAGGCCATTAAAGGGGTGAACTTGGACACATAACGGTAATGTTACTATCTGGACAAAATTATCTATACAATACCGCCCCCTATGGTCAAGAATAAGAATCTGATCATGTAGAAGAACATTCACATTCCTGTTTGCAGTCGGATATCAGAATTGTTGACTGTCTCCATATTTAGGGAGGTAACTGTGAGATTCCCTCTAAAAGTGACGCCGAGGATTTCCGAAGACTCCTGAATGCCATGGAATCTCTCAGCTTCACCACAGAGGATCAGGACAGCATCTTTCGAATCCTCTCTTCTATCCTGCATTTGGGGAATGTCTATTTTGAGAAATATGAGGTAAGAACCAATAAATAAAAATGTTAACGTTTGCCTTCCTGGGGCTTTATAATCCACCGGTGGAGTTTTTCTAAGGACGCCATGCATCGGTGGCTACGTCCACACTTGTCAGATTTGCATGTGGATTAGCTTTATTGTCATTCCATGGAGCTAATCTTATTTCCGTGCAAAACCTGCACCACATTCATTATTCTGTGCAATTTTTTTCTCTTGAATGGTGCAAAAAATATGAATTTTGACCATGTAAAAATGGCCCAATATTGGTCAAGGTTAACATGTGCAAATTACTAAAGGATCTGGGGCTGACACAGTTGGATGTGCCATGAATCCGGATGAGGATGTCATTATATTAGTTATCATATTAATCTCTATAGAATAGATTCACACCGCAGATGTGCAGATGTTGATGGTATTAAAAGAGACTGTGACTTTTCTTTTTTTTACCCTTGGAGAAAAAAACGATTCTTGCTCATTTCTTGGAATTGCACGTCTATCACGTTATGAACTGATTCTGGGACTTCCCTCGGAGCCATATTGACCTGACACTTAAGTGTGTGCTCTCCGGGTGTACCTACTGACCACGATCTGAAGAGGTGACCCTTTGTGGAGCAGATTGGGTGCTCTAACAAGCCCACTGAGTAGTGTTAATCCATATGGGGCTGATCCTCCAGTTTTTCTGTGCAGATCTATGGAAATAAGTAGCATGCTATTTATTTTCTATTACTTGTATGCAAAAATCCATACTTTTTTTCTCAGTGCATGTAGATGGGTTTGCAAAATCCCCATTCATATGCATTGAATGCAGATTGTCATTGGATTTGCCGCAGATCTGCTTCCAATCACATAGGCAATAGTGGTTCAAGATGGATTCAAGGTTAGTTTACGTCACATAGCATGACACACAGTTGGATTCCTGTTGCAGGTTAATGTGTCATGGATCTGCACTAGGATGTTAGAGTTATTATATTAATCTGTTAATCTTTGATGCTTGATAAAATAGGTCTTGATTTGATTCACACCACAGGACAGGTAGACGTTCTGGCAGATGTGTTGACAGTGCTCCAAGAGACCGTGACTTTTTGACTTTCTGAGAAGTAATGATGGTTATACCATAATAGGTCAGCAATGTCGAATATCAGGGTTGGTGCTGAGCTGTCCAGCGCTGACCTAGCGATACTTTCTTCCAGACTGAATCCCAGGAGGTGGCTTCAGTTGTGAGTGCAAGCGAGATACGAGTGGTGTCCGAACTACTACAGATATCCCACGAGGGTCTCCAGAAAGCCATCACATACAAAGTGACTGTAAGTATGACCCTGCAGGTAATTGGGATAAATCCCGCAACAGGGAGACAGATCCGACTCATGTTCTTGTTTTTTGCAGGAAACCATGAGAGAGAAGATCTTCACCCCTCTGACGGTGGAAAGTGCTGTTGATGCCAGGTGGGCAGAAATTTACGGCAAGACAGTGAATGAGAGCCCGTGTTAGGACGGAGGGATAATCTGGAGATTGATCAGAACATTTTATTATTTATTACAGAGATGCAATTGCCAAGATTTTATACTCCCTGCTCTTCAGCTGGCTGACAGATAGAATTAACAAGCTGGTCTACCCCAAACAAGACGCCCTGTCCATTGCCATACTGGACATTTATGGCTTTGAGGTAATGGATTTGTTCAGTACTTGCCTGATTTGTTCATCTCCGTGCATCCCTTTTTTGCACGGAGGTCATCCTCCTGTGTTAGGGTGACGTACACATTTTGGCACTATATACATGAGAGCATTTGGCCTATGAGAAAGCCTAAAAAAAGGATAGTGCATGCTGGATGTCATCATGCCTGATCTTTTGTTCTCTAGGAGCAAAAGTCGTTGCTAAACTAGATGTTTGGCTGTAGCTCACTCCCATCTTCTTTCAGAGAACACGTGCACATTCTGGCAATGTGATCATGCATCTATACCGAGAGTCATTAGGAATAAGTTGTCAAACGTTCATACAACAATTATCGACAATTTATCACCAGAATTTCCTCAGTCTCCCGTCCTCGAAATCCCCATTGTCCTACTCGCTGTTGAAACATTTTCTCCCATTTCCGGCCACACCACTTCCATGCATGAATCTTTTGGAAATGCCTCCTGGAGTTTTTGGCAGTGCCCAGGATATTTGCCAACTTCTCCAGGTGTCGGGATGTCTCTCCTTGATCCGAGTTGACAAGTATGAAATATCCCAAATAATTCCTGATCCGTAGCCATCTTGGTTGTAGCATCATGGAGAGCGCACATAAACTTGTGAGCGCCTCGAACATCTCATGGGGAGATTTCATACTAATGTTTCTCTTCTGCTGGACCCCTAGAGTCCATGTTAAGAGTCCGGGACCAATGTGGTCCTTGATTCCCGTATGTGCCTCATTATTGCTCCGGCCCTATAATAATCCCGTCCTTTAATTAACCCACAGGATCTGAACTTTAACAGCTTCGAACAATTGTGCATCAACTACGCAAACGAATATCTGCAGTTCTTCTTCAACAAGATCGTGTTCAAAGAGGAGCAGGTGAGTGAGACAGGCGACAGGTTCACATTTAAAGGGGTTTTCCACCCCATTCATGTATTTTACATATGGCCTGAGTATGCCAGCTATCAATACCCCGCAGCTCCTTCATACCACTGGCCATGTGCCCTACCTGTCTACTCTCCAACTGCTGTCTGCACGTGACCACTGTTGCCAATCAGTAGGAGAATAGAACGGTGGTGGGAGTCCCGGAAGGAGCAGCGGAGGATTGATAGGTGATTATATGCAATTTATTATTGCACGCTCAGGACAAATGTAAAAATGTAGAAAATTATGAAAAACTTTTTTTAAAGGGGTACCCCGTGGATTGCATAGAAAATACCCAATTATTTACGTCATTCTTCGGCATTCATCACCATTATGCACCAACAGGAGGAATACATCCGTGAGCAGATCGACTGGAGGGAAATTTCCTTTGTGGATAACCAGTCCTGTATAGATCTTATTTCTCAGAAGCCTTATGGAATTCTTCGGATCTTGGATGACCAGAGCGGCTTTCCCCAGGTAATAAGGCATAATGACATTTTAAAGGAATTATCTGGTTTTCATAGAACTGAAAAAAAAGGCAGATTCTATGCAAGGGATCCATAAAGAAAAACATAATTGTGATGGGATGTAATTCCCTGGCTATTTAATGGCATTTAATGGGAAGAAGGGGGGTGGTCTGCACTGCCCCTCCATCTCCCGACCCTCCCGCACCTCACCGCTACCACTTAGTAATATGTATATCCTGCACTCACCCTTGTCGTTCAGGCCACAGATCACACCTTTCTCCAGAAGTGTCACTACCACCATGGCACCAACGAGCTGTACTGCAAGCCGAAGATGCCGCTCCCGGAATTCGGGATCAAGCATTTTGCTGGGAAGGTTACATACCAGGTATGTCCTACTATACCCATCCAACATCCGGCTGCACCACGGGGAGCATTGCAAGCATAGAAATATCATTTTTTGTGTTTTTTAGATACACGGCTTAGATTCACATAATGGGTATCGCACATGATAGGTTTAGATTTCATGGGACAGTAATATACATGAAAGGCTTAGATACACTGAGACTGTATCATACATGGTAGACCTAGATACAAGACAACATCAGACATGATAGGATTAGATACAACGAGATAGTATGAAACATGAAAGGCTTAGATACAACAATACATTATCACAGAGTATAGGCATAGATACACTGATTCAGTATCACCCAGTATAGGATTACTGTAGATACACTAGCTTGGCTAAGCTCAACAGCATGATGGGGATTGTAGTCCCATATAGTTTTTTAACAGATCTTCATGATATATTAAAATTATGTCCTAATTTCAGGTCCACAAATTCTTGGATAAAAACTACGACCAAGTGAGACAGGACGTCCTGGACCTTTTCGTAAACAGTAAAATTAAGGTAAGGATATTGGGTGAGGACGTACTAATCAATCTGGTCATTATGTGACCTGTTAACATTGTTGCAGGAATTGGAATTTACTGAGACAAAAATAGGAATATTTCCATTGATACCCGGTTTCGCCTTCTTCGCTCCCTCAGGTGCTGGCCAATCTGTTTTTCAGCCATGCTCAGGTGCTGGCTCAGCAGAAAAGCATGATGGGTAAAAGCAGTACCGTCACGCGGAAGATCAAGGCCCAAACAGTAGCTGCAAAGTTCCAGCAATCCCTCCTGGAACTGGTGGAGAAGATGGAGAGGTATGAAGCATATGTGTCACCTAAAGGGGTTCTCTGCCACAGCGCTGATGTTTTAGCATCTACACATACCTGACATGACTTGTGTTCCCTCTTTTTTTTTTACTCCCATCTGCTCTGCTGTGTCTCACGTCACCCTTGTTGTTCAGGAAGCTGAGATCTGGGGTGCTATTTGTCACATTCCTCACATTGTAGAGCAGCATTAGCTCTGCTTCTCCATAGCATAGAGGGAACACTATAGTCACTGATGAATCATAGTCCCATTATAAGAAATATATATATTTTCCTTACAGGTGTAATCCATTTTTTGTCCGGTGCCTCAAACCTAATAGCAAAAAGGTGAGCGAAATATGAAACATTGGTATAAATGATCCTAGTATTGCTTAAAACTATTTAAATGCTGCCTGAATTTATTGAGATAGTCTGTGAGTCCTGCTTCCCCCCACCCACTCATAAAGAAAGACTGTGAGTCCTTCCCCCGCCCACTCATAAAGAAAGACTGTGAGTCCTGCTTCCCCCCGCCCACTCATAAAGAAAGACGGTGAGTCCTGCTTCCCCCTGCCCACTCAAAGAAAGCCTGTGAGTCCTGCTTACCCCTCACACTCATAGAGAAAGCCTGTGAGTCCTGCTTACCCCTCCAACTCATAGAGAAAGCCTGTGAGTCCTGCTTCCCCCGTCCACTTATAGAGAAAGCCTGTGAGTCCTGCTTCCCTGCCACTCATAGAAAAAGCTTGGGAGTCCTGATTTACCCACCCACTCTTAAATAAAGCGTATAAGTCCTTCTCCCCTCTCCCACTCATAGAGAAAGCCTGTGAGTCCTTCTCACCCCTCCCACTCATAGAGAAAGACTGTGAGTCCTGCTTCACTCACCCACTCATAAAGAAAGCCTGTGAGTCCTTCCCCACTTCACACTCATAGAGAAAGCCTGTGAGTTCTGCTTCACCCACTCATAGATAAAGCCCGTGAGTCCTGCTTACCCCTCCCACTCAAAACAAGACTGTGAGTCCTTCTTCCCCCACCCACTCATAGAAAAAGTCTGTGATCCTTCTACCCTTCCCACTCATAGAAAAAGCCTGTGATCCTTCTACCCCTCCCACTCATAGAGAAAGCCTGTGAGTCCTTCTTCCTCCTCCCACTCATAGAGAAAGCCTGTGATCCTTCTCCCCCTCCCACTCATAGAGAAAGCCTGTGTTACTTCTCCCCCTCCCACTCATAGAGAAAGCCTGTGAGTCCTTCTACCTCTTCCCACTCATAGAGAAAGCCTGTGAGTCCTTCTTCCTCCTCCCACTCATAGAAAAAGCCTGTGATCCTTCTCCCCCTCTCATTCATAGAGAAAGCCTGTGAGTCCTTCTTCCCCCTCCCACTTATAGAAAAAGCCTGTGAGTCCTTCTTCCTCCTCCCACTCATAGAGAAAGCCTGTGAGTCCTTCTTCCCCCTCCCACTCATAGAGAAAGCCTGTTAGTCCTTCTTCCTCCTCCCACTCATAGAGAGAGCCTGTGAGTCCTGCTTCCCCCTCCCACTCATAGAGAAAGCCTGTGAGTCCTGCTTACCCCTCCCACTCATAGAGAAAACCTGTGAGTCCCGCTTACCCCTCCCACTCAGAGAAAGCCTGTGAGTCCTGCTTTCCCCACTTACACAGAGTAACTGACAGCTTTCCATGTATTAGTTTGTATCCTGGAAGGTATGTGTCTATCACTCTGTGTTTGGGTGGGTGAGGCAGGGCTAGAATACTACAATGTATAGTGTGCTGATAGTTAGGGGTGTCAGACCTCACACCGATTACACATTGATGGTTTATCCAATTCAAACCTGGTAACCCCCTTTAAGGTAACATGTGTACAGTAGAAACATATACCTGCTGTATGTCATCTGTATATGGGCTCCTGCACAGATCTGTTTCCTCCTAGGAACCTTGCCTGTTTGAAGCCGACATTGTGATCAGTCAGCTGAAGTACTCCGGTATTCTAGAAACCATCAGAATCCGTAAAGAAGGATTCCCGGTCCGGATTCCTTTCCATATATTTCTTAGTAGGTAAGGAGGTATTGAAGGATTTAAAGGGGTTGTTCCAACATGCAACTTTCCAATTTACTTCTTGGTAAATATCGTCAAGAATGCAGGAATTTTCTAGGTTTCTGCTCATTGCATAGATACCGGCCACCACTATAGTCTATCAGAGCTGGTACGTATCTAAAGAGGATGAATTTCAGGTTCGCTCATTTATTAGAAGCCTCCAGTGTCAGACAAGCGACAGTAATTATAGAAGCCGCAAAGTAAATATCTAAACATGGATTTCATCTCCAGGTATCGCTGTGTCATGGACCTGGGACGCAATATCCGTGCGGATGGCCCTATATGTGTCACTGTGCTAAGGAAACTATGTCCATCTGTTCACCCCTCCATGTACTGCATCGGGGTCAGCAAGGTGACTCTTTACGTTACTTTTCCTACCTATTCTACTTACTGATGGTAAGATGGTAAGAGCTGTGACTACAAACCTGCCGAAGCTGACCCTACAGCCATTAGCCCGCCTCATGTATTAGCCCCTCATCATGTATTAGCTCTGTTTAATCTATTAGCCCCTTCTTGTTTATAAGCTACTTATCATCTATTAGCCTCTCATCTATTAGCCCCTCCTCATATATTAGCCCCTCCTCATCTATTAGCGATTCCTAACCTATTAGCCCCTCCTCATCTATTAGCCCCTCCTCATCTATTAGCGATTCCTAACCTATTAGCCCCTCCTCATCTATTAACCCCTCCTCATCTATTAGCCATTCCAAACGTATTAGCCCCTCCTCATCTATTAGCCCCTCCTCATCTATTAGCCCCTCCTCATCTATTAGCGATTCCTAACCTATTAGCCCCTCCTCATCTATTAGCCATTCCTAACCTATTAGCCCGTCCTCATCTATTAGCCATTCCTAACCTATTAGCCCCTCCTCATCTATTAGCCATTCCTAACCTATTAGCCCCTCATCATCTATTAGCCCCTCATCATCTATTAGTCCCTCTTCATCTATTAGCCATTCCTAACCTATTAGCCCCTCCTCATCTATTAGCCCCTCCTCATCTATTAACCACTCCTCATCTATTAGCCACCCCTCATCTATTAGCCCCTCCTCATCTATTAGCCACTCCTCATCTATTAGCCCCTCCTCATCTATTAGCCCCTCCTCATCTATTAGCCCCTCATCTGTTAGCCACTCCTCATCTATTAGCCACTCCTCATCTATTAGCCCTTCCTCATCTATTAGCCCCTCCTCATCTATTAGCCCCTCCTCATCTACTAGCCCCTCCTCATCTATTAGCCCCTCCTCATCTATTAGCCACTCCTCATCTATTAGCCCCTCCTCATCTATTAGCCATTCCTAACCTATTAGCCCCTCCTCATCTATTAGCCACTCCTCATCTATTAGCCATTCCTAACCTATTAGCCACTCCTCATCTATTAGCCACTCCTCATCTATTAGCCCCTCCTCATCTATTAGCCACTCCTCATCTATTAGCCCCTCCTCATCTATTAGCCCCTCCACATCTATTAACCCCTCCTCATCTACTAGCCCCTCCTCATCTATTAGCCCCTCCTCATCTATTAGCCCCTCCACATCTATTAGCCCCTCCTCATCTATTAGCCACTCATCATCTATTAGCCACTCCTCAACTATTAGCCCCTTCTCATCTATTAACCCCACCTCATCTATTAGCCCCTCCTCATCTATTAGCCCCTTCTCATCTATTAACCCCACCTCATCTATTAGCCCCTCCTCATCTATTAGCCCCTCCTCATCTATTAGCCCCTCCTCATCTATTAACCCTCCTCATCTATTAGCCACTCCTCATCTATTAGCCCCTCCACATCTATTAACCCTCCTCATATATTAGCCCCTCCTCATCTATTAACCCTCCTCATATATTAGCCCCTCCTCATCTATTAGCCACTCATCATCTATTAACCCTCCTCATCTATTAGCCACTCCTCATCTATTAACCCTCCTCATCTATTAGCCACTCCTCATATATTAGCCCCTCCTCATCTATTAACCCTCCTCATATATTAGCCCCTCCTCATCTATTAACCCTCCTCATCTATTAGCCCCTCCTCATCTATTAACCCTCCTCATCTATTAGCCACTCCTCATCTATTAGCCATTCCTAACCTATTAGCCACTCCTCATCTATTAGCCACTCCTCATCTATTAGCCCCTCCTCATCTATTAGCCACTCCTCATCTATTAGCCCCTCCTCATCTATTAGCCCCTCCACATCTATTAACCCCTCCTCATCTACTAGCCCCTCCTCATCTATTAGCCCCTCCTCATCTATTAGCCCCTCCACATCTATTAGCCCCTCCTCATCTATTAGCCACTCATCATCTATTAGCCACTCCTCAACTATTAGCCCCTTCTCATCTATTAACCCCACCTCATCTATTAGCCCCTCCTCATCTATTAGCCCCTCCTCATCTATTAGCCCCTCCTCATCTATTAGCCACTCCTCATCTATTAGCCCCTCCTCATCTATTAACCCTCCTCATCTATTAGCCACTCCTCATCTATTAGCCCCTCCACATCTATTAACCCTCCTCATATATTAGCCCCTCCTCATCTATTAACCCTCCTCATATATTAGCCCCTCCTCATCTATTAGCCACTCATCATCTATTAACCCTCCTCATCTATTAGCCACTCCTCATCTATTAACCCTCCTCATCTATTAGCCACTCCTCATATATTAGCCCCTCCTCATCTATTAACCCTCCTCATATATTAGCCCCTCCTCATCTATTAGCCACTCATCATCTATTAACCCTCCTCATCTATTAGCCCCTCCTCATCTATTAACCCTCCTCATCTATTAGCCCCTCCTCATCTATTAACCCTCCTCATCTATTAGCCACTCCTCAACTATTAGCCCCTCCTCATCTATTAGCCCCTCCACATCTATTAACCCTCCTCATATATTAGCCCCTCCTCATCTATTAACCCTCCTCATATATTAGCCCCTCCTCATCTATTAGCCACTCCTCATCTATTAACCCTCCTCATCTATTAGCCCCTCCTCATCTATTAGCCCCTCCTCATCTATTAACCCTCCTCATCTATTAACCCTCCTCATCTATTAGCCCCTCCTCATCTATTAGCCACTCCTCATCTATTAACCCTCCTCATCTATTAGCCACTCCTCATCTATTAGCCCCTCCTCATCTATTAGCCCCTCCTCATCTATTAACCCTCCTCATATATTAGCCCCTCCTCATCTATTAACCCCTCCTCATCTATTAGCCTCTCATCATCTATTAGCCCCTCCTCATCTATTAACCCTCCTCATATATTAGCCCCTCCTCATCTATTAACCCCTCCTCATCTATTAGCCTCTCATCATCTATTAGCCCCTCCTCATCTATTAACCCCTCCTCATCTATTAGCCTCTCATCATCTATTAGCCACTCCTCATCTATTAACCCCTCCTCATCTATTAGCCACTCCTCATCTATTAGCCACTCCACATCTATTAACCCTCCTCATATATTAGCCCCTCCTCATCTATTAACCCTCCTCATATATTAGCCCCTCCTCATCTATTAGCCACTCATCATCTATTAGCCACTCCTCAACTATTAGCCCCTCCTCATCTATTAGCCCCTCCTCATCTATTAGCCACTCCTCATCTATTAGCCCCTCCACATCTATTAACCCTCCTCATATATTAGCCACTCCTCATCTATTAACCCTCCTCAACTATTAGCCCCTCCTCATCTATTAGCCACTCATCATCTATTAACCCTACTCATCTATTAGCCCCTCCTCATCTATTAACCCTCCTCATATATTAGCCCCTCCTCATCTATTAACCCTCCTCATCTATTAGCCCCTCCTCATCTATTAGCCACTCCTCAACTATTAGCCCCTCCTCATCTATTAGCCCCTCCTCATCTATTAACCCTCCTCATCTATTAGCCACTCCTCAACTATTAGCCCCTCCTCATCTATTAGCCACTCCACATCTATTAACCCTCCTCATATATTAGCCCCTCCTCATCTATTAACCCTCCTCATATATTAGCCCCTCCTCATCTATTAGTCACTCCTCATCTACTAACCCTCCTCATCTATTAGCCACTCCTCATCTATTAACCCTCCTCATATATTAGCCCCTCCTCATCTATTAACCCTCCTCATCTATTAGCCACTCCTCATCTATTAGCCACTCCTCATCTATTAACCCCTCCTCATCTATTAACCACTCCTCATCTATTAGCCCCTCCTCATCTATTAACCCTCCTCATCTATTAGCCACTCCTCATCTATTAGCCACTCCTCATCTATTAACCCCTCCTCATCTATTAACCACTCCTCATCTATTAGCCCCTCCTCATCTATTAGCCCCTCCTCATCTATTAGCCACTCCTCATCTATTAGCCCCTCCTCATCTATTAACCCTCCTCATATATTAGCCCCTCCTCATCTATTAACCCTCCTCATCTATTAGCCCCTCCTCATCTATTAACCCTCCTCATCTATTAGCCACTCCTCATCTATTAACCCCTCCTCATCTATTAGCCACTCCTCATCTATTAACCCTCCTCATCTATTAGCCCCTCCTCATCTATTAACCCTCCTCATCTATTAGCCACTCCTCATCTATTAACCCCTCCTCATCTATTAGCCACTCCTTATCTATTAACCCCTCCTCATCTATTAACCACTCCTCATCTATTAGCCCCTCCTCATCTATTAGCCCCTCCTCATCTATTAGCCACTCCTCATCTATTAGCCCCTCCTCATCTATTAACCCTCCTCATATATTAGCCCCTCCTCATCTATTAACCCTCCTCATCTATTAGCCCCTCCTCATCTATTAACCCTCCTCATCTATTAGCCCCTCCCCATCTATTAGCCCCTCCACATCTATTAGCCCCTCCTCATCTATTAGCCACTCCTCATCTATTAACCCTCCTCATATATTAGCCCCTCCTCATCTATTAACCCCTCCTCATCTATTAGCCACTCATCATCTATTAACCCTCCTCATCTATTAGCCCCTCCTCATCTATTAACCCTCCTCATCTATTAGCCCCTCCCCATCTATTAGCCCCTCCACATCTATTAGCCCCTCCTCATCTATTAGCCACTCCTCATCTATTAACCCTCCTCATATATTAGCCCCTCCTCATCTATTAACCCCTCCTCATCTATTAGCCACTCATCATCTATTAACCCTCCTCATCTATTAGCCACTCCTCAACTATTAGCCCCTCCTCATCTATTAGCCACTCCACATCTATTAACCCTCCTCATATATTAGCCCCTCCTCATCTATTAACCCTCCTCATATATTAGCCCCTCCTCATCTATTAGTCACTCCTCATCTATTAACCCTCCTCATCTATTAGCCACTCCTCATCTATTAACCCTCCTCATATATTAGCCCCTCCTCATCTATTAACCCTCCTCATCTATTAGCCACTCCTCATCTATTAGCCACTCCTCATCTATTAACCCCTCCTCATCTATTAACCACTCCTCATCTATTAGCCCCTCCTCATCTATTAACCCTCCTCATCTATTAGCCACTCCTCATCTATTAGCCACTCCTCATCTATTAACCCCTCCTCATCTATTAACCACTCCTCATCTATTAGCCCCTCCTCATCTATTAGCCCCTCCTCATCTATTAGCCACTCCTCATCTATTAGCCCCTCCTCATCTATTAACCCTCCTCATATATTAGCCCCTCCTCATCTATTAACCCTCCTCATCTATTAGCCCCTCCTCATCTATTAACCCTCCTCATCTATTAGCCACTCCTCATCTATTAACCCCTCCTCATCTATTAGCCACTCCTCATCTATTAACCCTCCTCATCTATTAGCCCCTCCTCATCTATTAACCCTCCTCATCTATTAGCCACTCCTCATCTATTAACCCCTCCTCATCTATTAGCCACTCCTTATCTATTAACCCCTCCTCATCTATTAACCACTCCTCATCTATTAGCCCCTCCTCATCTATTAGCCCCTCCTCATCTATTAGCCACTCCTCATCTATTAGCCCCTCCTCATCTATTAACCCTCCTCATATATTAGCCCCTCCTCATCTATTAACCCTCCTCATCTATTAGCCCCTCCTCATCTATTAACCCTCCTCATCTATTAGCCCCTCCCCATCTATTAGCCCCTCCACATCTATTAGCCCCTCCTCATCTATTAGCCACTCCTCATCTATTAACCCTCCTCATATATTAGCCCCTCCTCATCTATTAACCCCTCCTCATCTATTAGCCACTCATCATCTATTAACCCTCCTCATCTATTAGCCCCTCCTCATCTATTAGCCCCTCCTCATCTATTAGCCCCTCCTCATATATTAGCCCCTCCTCATCTATTAACCCCTCCTCATTTATTAGCCCCTCCTCATCTATTAGCCCCTCCTCATCTATTAGCCCCTCCTCATATATTAGCCCCTCCTCATATATTAGCCCCTCCTCATCTATTAACCCCTCCTCATTTATTAGCCCCTCCTCATCTATTAGCCCCTCCTCATTTATTAGCCTCTCCTCATCTATTAGCCCCTCCTCATATATTAGCCCCTCCTCTTTTTAAAACTTTGTTGCAAAGCTAGTTTTTATCGAAAGCCCTGAACTTTTATAATGCAGATTTACTATAAAACAAAAAAACTTACAATTACAGGGGGAGGCCATGTCATGTGACAAAGCAGCCGCTGCCTAAGTTTGGGCTATGCAACAGCTTTTTGTTTCTTCCTAAGTCATTGGTGGCCAGCGGGAGCCATGTTGGACTCGTTGTTGCAGGGATACTGATTTTCCTTGAGTTTTTTAGTCCAATGCTCCTTGGGGAATAAATGCTGTGCCATTTAGCTCTCTCCCAGAAGGAAGGAAGGAAATCTGTCTCTCACGGGCCGAGCTTTTAATGAGCCTTACAACATGACCAATGGTATTAGTCAAACAAGAGTCTCCACCAAAAGGCGCCCATCTGTAGACAGCTGTTTTGGGGTTCTTGCTCCTCCCCATTACTTTTCTTGGAGATAATTAACTCCTTTTACAAGAAGACAAAAGTAGCAATTTCCTATAATAATACCGCACTGGGAGTAGTAAGCGGAAATGCAGGGAATACAAAATCCCTGTGCCTCCCCTGCACTCTTATCATCAGATGATACATTTTCTTTCTTGTCGTTTATCCATTTCAGCTCTTTATGAAGGAGAATCTTTACCAGCAGCTAGAGAGCAAACGAGACCAACTGATGAACAAGGCGGCCGTCACTCTTCAGCGCTACGGACGTGGGTACCTGACCCGCAAACGTTTCCGGACCCTCCGCTACAGGATTATCCAACTGCAGGCTCTGGCTCGTGGCTACCTGGCAAGGTGCAAAAACTGTACTATACACATATCAGAGATAATTATACAATGGATTTCTGCTTTCAAAGAGTTGTACCTATTTCTTTAAGGCCGTACACACCATAGGGGCAGCCCATGCCTTTGCTATAGAGCCCCTTGGGACAAAGGGCCTGGCTTAGCTTTAGGTTGGGTAAAAGCAAACTAAACAGACCAGGTAAGACCCGTCCTACCATGAGGAATAGACAAGAGGTTGACTATTCCCTCAAATTGGGGGCATGTAATGTTATGTTCCAACACATCAAAGGGGCTCCACTGTAAATTGCTCTAGAGTCCCATCTTCTCTATGCTCGGCCCCTACATTTCCATATACATTGAGGATCTGTACTACCTAGAGGGCGAAACATGTTATTACTAGACCGCTTTTTGCTTTTTTGTAATTAATTTTTAATTATTTTGCTTAGTTTTTTTAAATTATTTTTTATCTATTTTGCTGTTTTTTTATTCTTTTTTATAATAGAATTTTTTTTTTAGTTTTTTTAATTAATTAATTTATTTGTATATTGTATTTATGCATCTTTTTTTTTTCTTTCTTGAAGACGTAAGTTTCACAACTGGAGAAAGAGCATGCTGAAATTTCGAGCTCTGGTCCACATGTATGTGAATCGAAGGAGATACCTGAGGGTAAGACGCTATTACTGTCAGTCACTTATAAGGAGGTTTGATATGCTATAAATGTTTTATTGTGGCGGTCTAACCATAATGTGGCATCGCATTATAGAGTACAAGCGCTCAAACGATTCAAGGTTTAAGCCTCCCAGGAGAATGAAAAAATTAATTAAAAATGAATAAATAATAATAATAATAAAAAAAAAATTATATATACGCATATATATACAGTACAGACCAAAAGTTTGGACACACCTTCTCATTTAAAGATTTTTCTGTATTTTCATGACTATGAAAATTGTACATTCACACTGAAGGCATAAAAACTATGAATTACCACATGTGGAATTATATACTTAACAAAAAAGTGTGAAACAACTGAAAATATGTCTTATATTCTAGTTTCTTCAAAGTAGCCACCTTTTGCTTTGATGACTGCTGTGCACACTCTTGGCATTCTCTTGAGCTTTAAGAGGTAGTCACCGGAAATGGTCTTCCAACAATCTTGAAGGAGTTCCCAGAGATGCTTAGCACTTGTTGGCCCTTTTGCCTTCACTCTGCGGTCCAGCTCCCCCCAAACCATCTCGATTGGGTTCAGGTCTGGTGACTGTGGAGGCCAGGTCATCTGGTGTAGCACCCCATCACTCTCCTTATTGGTCAAATAGCCCTTACACAGCCTGGAGGTGTGTTTGGGGTCATTGTCCTTTTGAAGAATAAATGATGGTCCAACTAAACGCAAACCGGATGGAATAGCATGCCGCTGCAAGATGCTGTGGTAGCCATGCTGGTTCAGTATGCCTTCAATTTTGAATAAATCCCCAACAGTGTCACCAGCAAAGCCCCCCCACACCATCACACCTCCTCCTCCATGCTTCACGGTGGGAACCAGGCATGTAGAGTCCATCCGTTCACCTTTTCTGCGTCGCACAAAGACATGGTGGTTGGAACCAAAGATCTCAAATTTGGACTCATCAGACCAAAGCACAGATTTCCACTGGTCTAATGTCCATTCCTTGTGTTCTTTAGCCCAAACCAGTCTCTTCTGCTTGATGCCTGTCCTTAGCAGTCGTTTCCTAGCAGCTATTTTACCATGAAGGCCTGCTGCACAAAGTCTCCTCTTAACAGTTGTTGTAGAGATGTGTCTGCTGCTAGAACTCTGTGTTGCATTGACCTGGTCTCTAATCTGAGCTGCTGTTAACCTGCGATTTCTGAGGCTGGTGACTCGGATAAACTTATCCTCAGAAGCAGAGGTGACTCTTGGTCTTCCTTTCCTGGGGCGGTCCTCATGTGAGCCAGTTTCTTTGTAGCGCTTGATGGTTTTTGCTACGGTTCTTGGGGACACTTTCAAAGTTTGCCCAATTTTTCGGACTGACTGACCTTCATTTCTTAAAGTAATGATGACCACTCGTTTTTCTTTACTTAGAATTTGTATTATGACAAGAAAAAAGCAGATAACAGTCTATTCAGTAGGACTATCAGCTGTGTATCCACCAAACTTCTGCACAACACAACTGATGGTCCCAACCCCATTTCTAAGGCAAGAAATCCCACTTATTAAACCTGACAGGGCACACCTGTGAAGTGAAAACCATTTCTGGTGACTACCTCTTGAAGCTCATCAAGAGAATGCCAAGAGTGTGCAAAGCAGTCATCAAAGCAAAAGGTGGCTACTTTGAAGAACCTAGAATATAAGACATATTTTCAGTTGTTTCACACTTTTTTGTTAAGTATATAATTCCACATGTGGTAATTCATAGTTTTGATGCCTTCAGTGTGAATGTACAATTTTCATAGTAATTAAAATACAGAAAAATCTTTAAATGAGAAGGTGTGTCCAAACTTTTGGTCTGTACTGTATATATATATACCGTATATATACATAAAACAATAAACTTTGGAATCACCCCTCCTTTTTCCAATACTTTGCAAAAGTTAAGAATTTAAAAAAAGAGACATATTTGGATTCGCCACATCTTTAAAAGTTCAATTTATGAAAATATAGAATTAATTAACCCATACAGTATGCCTCGGACAGAAAATGCCATACCTATCCTCTGCAAAAAAAAAAAAAAGCAATAAAAATTAGGAATCGAAAATCTGTACGTACCCTAAAATGTTATCAATAAAAATTTAAATTACACCTTGTCCTAACCATTGAAAAAAAATTAAAAAATGGAGACACAAACCTATTTGTGTATATATATATATATATATATATATATATATAAGTTCTTTTTGTTTTTAACAACTAATATATATAAAAAAGTATACAATTTTGCATTATTAATGGTGCAATTTATGGAAACATCTCGGAATTCCCGACACAAAATAAATCCAGAGTGAAATTTGCAAATTTTGCCGGTATAATTGACAAAGTCTCAAGGTCCAGAAGGAGTCGTGTACGTCTATGTATCATTGTCAGGGCGCAGTCTGGTTATGTGTATACAAGTGAGTCAGTGAGTGAAGAGCAGGTGTGGGTATATACACTAGAAAGGTCAAGCTGATGCCAAATATAACTACGAAATATAACTCCGGGCCCAGAAAAATTGCACTGACCTGTAATAACAAACACCAGCCACAGACGCAGGTGGCGTTATTTTGGGGGCTATTAAAGGGGTATGAGTTAACTGAGAATCAGTCAGTGAACTCATTCTGACTATCCTATCTGAGAATTTGTCTTTTTTCAAGCTCCTGTCAGTCGATTTATGACCACAGACCACATCAAAGTTGAATGTGCATGGAAACAAAAAGCTTGTAAAAGCCAAACGGTACAAAATATTTAATACCACCCAATTGAAAAATGATTTTTAACCCCAAATACGGGCACTTAAGTAAAATAAAACGTTCCCATAAAAAAAGGGGAGTTGGTAAATCTTCCGGATGAATGCCAAATCTTCTCAAAACCTTGTGGGAAGTACTGCATCCGCACGGGACGTGGAAGAGGTGTGGTTGGGGTGTGTGCAGCTATTGATGAAAAATATCCAGTGCTACGCTTCTCACCCTGCCTCCTATCTCCTGCTGGAAAAATGATGTGAAAAGTTGGCTAGTAAGCCATATCGAAATCTAGCTCAGGATTCCGCTGCATTGTGGGGTGACAGAGCTATATGGTCACATGTCTGACAACAGCTGGAGCTAAACTGTAGTCTGTTTCCAAGGGCAACCAGCAGGATTTTGTAAGCAGGTGTGAATGTAGATGAAAAGAGTGACAATGAGTGGTCTCAGATCCTGAAGGTGGGACCCCCAGCTGTCAGTAAGTTATCACCTATCCCGTGGACAACTTGCTAAGATGGGAAAAACCCCTTTAAGTTGGGGCCACATGGAAAACAGATGCAGGAGACCAGGTGTCTGTGTGCTCCAGCTGCTTTTGTCCTGATGGCTATTAATAAGTATGACAATACCTGGGCTGCAGTGACACCACACCTATCCCTGCTGTGCGGTGACGGACGCAGCGCAGTATGAGGCAGTATGCACTGCAGAGCAGGGCAGCATGAAGCGTGTGCACTTCGCTCCACACCTGGAGCATCATGGCGGTTTATTTCAGGTATGGATACTATAAATATAAGGGGGGCAGATGTTACGTGGGGCAAACATTTCTTATTCTTGCAGATAAAGGCAGAAGCTCGCAGGCTGGCTGAAGAAGAGCGCAGGAAGGCGGAGCAGGTGAGCGCTGCACCTATTGCTATTGTCCAAGTGTTATTTATTACTTTTTTTTTAACAGATGTTTTATAAATTTATATAGTTTTTATTTATTTTTTGTGCCACTTGAAAAATATCAGAAAAAAATACATATTAGACATGTAATGAACAGGAAAGAGTCATTAAATAATGCTTGGAAAAACTCATCAGTTAATTAATTAATTAATTAATTAATTAATTTTTTTGCTTGTCTTCTTTTCAGCAGCCATAATTTTTTTTTTCATTGATGTGTCGGGACAAATTGTATTATTATTTTAGCGTTGTTAGGGGTACATATAAATTACTGTGTCATTTATATCATTTTTTTGTGACACAAGTGTAGGAAAAAAAAACAATTATTGGTCTAGTTTTTATTTTTTACTGCTCATGTTTCACACCAAATTACAATTTGAATGAATTCTCCATGTTACTTATTACGACCTCATGGATACCTAATATGTAAAATTGCAGTGTGTTCTCAATGGGGAAAGGATTACAAGTCACTGCCAGACAATTCTGGTGTGAGCTTACCTCTTGGGAAAACAAAGGATCGGACATATGGAAATTCAGCATGTTCAATCTTTTTTTTTTTCTTAACATTTACCCAAATGAATGTTAGACGAACACCTAACACACTTTACATGGTCACCCAGTCCAGCTGGCAGGCTTAGCCAAAACTCCTTTAATGAGTATGGCCACTATTAGAAACAGCTGAATTTCAGCCTCTTTTACCCTAAAATGACCAGATCGGGGTGGATGGTGGGGGGAGACCTGTAGACTCCAGATTATAACTATAATATTTTTCTCTATCCAGGAGCTAACTAAGAGAGAAGTATTTAATGTGACCCATATAGAGATCCCGGCTGAGCTGTCCGGCCTCCTCCGCACGTCGTCAGGTAAAACACCTCACCCAGAAGATAGTCTCTATGCTACCCCATTACTAGGGTGCCATAAATTGATTAAGGAAGACCCCTTGAAAAAGCATTTTTTTAATAACTCACATTAATGCTGAGATATAATCACTTAAAGATACAGGCCCAAAGCCTGAAGCTGCACTACTGAGATGGCCTGTATCATTATAATTGTCTTCTTTTTCGTCCCTCCAGCTCAGAAGAACATCATGCTGGAGTATGTAATGCCAACTCACGTCCCGAGGGTGCAGGCCTTCACCCAGCTCACCCTGCCCCTCGACATCAACAACTACCCCATGTTCAAATACGTTCGAGTCTTTTTCAGGGTAAGAAAATACACAATGGCGTTCTTAACTGGGGAGGGGGCATCCATCTCTAGGCCCTTTTATCTGCATGGATCAGGGAGTCCTGCAGACCACCAGTTTTCGTTCCATGGACATTTGCAAGTTTTCTTTTTGGTCAGTCCTCCCCCTGCCTTAGAACAGATTCTAAGATCTTGACAAATTCTTGTAGGAACCTCTGTTTGGCATGTTAGCAATGACACTCGGATCCTCCCTGCTTCCAGTTGAAGATGATCTCAAGCCACAAGCCGTAACGTCCTTCAAACTGGTAATTATTTTATTTCAGAAACAAATTTAATAGAAAATGTAAAATTGACTGTAGAAATAGGGAGGCAGTACTATATGTGCCTACATCACTTAGTGAGTGCCTACAGTGCCAGTGAAAACGTTTCCTCCATCTTGCTAACCTTTATATCATTTAGAAGGTGAGACATGGTGGCAGTACTATAAGTGCCTACATCACTCAGTAAGTGCTTCCAGTGCCCAATGAAAACTTTTCCTCCATCCTGACATTCCTTATATAATTTAGTCAGTGAGACAGGTCGGCAGTACTATCTGTGCCTACATCATTTTGTGAGTGAGAAAGGGAAACAAAACTACCTCTAACTACATCATTTAAGCCACATAAAAAGGGCGGTACCAGGGTGGCAGACCTCTTACTGCCTACTTATTTTACAGAAAGAGACAAGGAGATAGAACTATCTGTATCTACTTTATTATGTTATTATTAATGGACAGTAATACAGTATTATCTGCACCTACATCATTTAGTAAGCGTCTCCTGTGTCCGTGAAAAGTTTTCCTCAATCCTAATATTCTTTACATCATATAGTCAGTGAGACAGGGAGGCAGTACTATCTGTGTCTGCTTCATTTACAGAGAGACACAGTGAGAGAGTCCTATCTAAACCTATATAATTCATGAGAAGAGACAGTGAGGCAACACTGTATGTACCAACATCATTCCATGTAGAGACAAAAAGGTAGTACTATCTGTACCTACATGATTTACAGGTAGAACCAGGGATGCAGTACTAACTGACTGCATTTACATCATTAATAGGTAAAGACATGGAGGTAGTACTATCTGTACATACTGTACATGACAGTGACAGGTAGAGTTAGGAATGCAGTATGAGCTGTATCTAAATCATTCAGGGTAGAGACAGGGAGGCAGTACTATCTGTATCATCATCCTTTACAGGTAGAGACTAAGAGGAAGCACTATTTGTATGTACGTTATTTACAGGTAGAGACAGGGAGGCAGTACTATTTGTATCATCATCCTATTTTATTATTATTACTATTATGCAAACAAATGTGGACTTTATAAAACGGCAACGTTTCGGCTTGTGGAACGTTTTTTTAAACCAAAACGTTGTCATCTGGGCTTAATAAAGTCCACATTTTTTTGCATTTGCTTTAGAGTGCTGCCTTCCTTTTTGATATATTGTAGTATTATCTGTATCTACATCATTTACACGTAGAGAGAGGGACACAGTACTAGCTGTATCTACATAATTTACAGGCAGAGACAGGGACACAGTACTAGCTGTATCTACATAATTTACAGGCAGATACAAGGACATAGTACTAGCTTTAGCTACATCATTTACAGGCAGAGACAGTGACATAGTACTAGCGTGTATCTACATAAATTACAGGCAGAGACAGGGACATAGTATTAGCTGTAGCTACATCATTTACAGGCAGAGACAGGGACATAGCACTAGCTGTATCTACATAATTTACAGGCAGAGACAGGGACATAGTACTAGCTTTAGCTACATCATTTACAGGCAGAGACAGTGACATAGTACTAGCGTGTATCTACATAAATTACAGGCAGAGACAGGGACATAGTATTAGCTGTAGCTACATCATTTACAGGCAGAGACAGGGACATAGCACTAGCTGTATCTACATAATTTACATGCAGAGACAGGGACATAGTATTAGCTGTAGCTACATCATTTACAGGCAGAGAAAGGAACACAGTACTAGCTGTATCTGCATAATTTACAGGCAGAGACAGGGACACAGTACTATCTGTATCTACATAATTCACAGGCAGAGACAGGGACATAGTACTAGCTTTAGCTACATAATTTACAGGCAGAGACAGTGACAAAGTACTAGCTGTAGCTACATAATTTACAGGCAGAGACGGGGACATAGCACTAGCTGTATCTACATAATTTACAGGCAGAGACAGGGACATAGTACTAGCAGTAGCTACATAATTTACAGGCAGAGACAGGGACATAGTATTAGCTGTAGCTACATCATTTACAGGCAGAGACAGGAACACAGTACTAGCTGTATCTGCATAATTTACAGGCAGAGACAGGGACACAGTACTATCTGTATCTACATAATTTACAGGCAGAGACAGTGACATAGTACTAGCTTTAGCTACATAATTTACAGGCAGAGACAGTGACAAAGTACTAACTGTAGCTACATAATTTACAGGCAGAGACGGGGACATAGCACTAGCTGTATCTACATAATTTACAGGCAGAGACAGGGACATAGTACTAGCAGTAGCTACATAATTTACAGGCAGAGACAGGGACATAGTATTAGCTGTAGCTACATCATTTACAGGCAGAGACAGGAACACAGTACTAGCTGTATCTGCATAATTTACAGGCAGAGACAGGGACACAGTACTATCTGTATCTACATAATTTACAGGCAGAGACAGGGACATAGTACTAGCTTTAGCTACATAATTTACAGGCAGAGACAGTGACAAAGTACTAGCTGTAGCTACATAATTTACAGGCAGAGACGGGGACATAGCACTAGCTGTATCTACATAATTTACAGGCAGAGACAGTGACAAAGTACTAGCTGTAGCTACATAATTTACAGGCAGAGACGGGGACATAGCACTAGCTGTATCTACATAATTTACAGGCAGAGACAGGGACATAGCACTAGCTGAAGCTACATAATTTACAGGCAGAGACGGGTACATAGCACTAGCTGTATCTACATAATTTACAGGCAGAGATAGTGACAAAGTACTAGCTGTAGCTACATAATTTACAGGCAGAGACGGGGACATAGCACTAGCTGTATCTACATAATTTACAGGCAGAGACAGGGACATAGCACTAGCTGTATCTACATAATTTACAGGCAGAGACAGGGACATAGCACTAGCTGTATCTACATAATTTACACGTAGAGACAGGAACATAGTACTAGCTGTAGCTACATAATTTACAGGCAGAGACGGGGACATAGCACTAGCTGTATCTACATAATTTACAGGCAGAGACAGGGACATAGTACTAGCAGTAGCTACATCATTTACAGGCAGAGACAGGGACACAGTACTATCTGTATCTACATAATTTACAGGCAGAGACAGGGACATAGTACTATCTGTATCTACATAATTCACAGGCAGAGACAGGGACATAGTACTAGCTTTAGCTACATAATTTACAGGCAGAGACAGTGACAAAGTACTAGCTGTAGCTACATAATTTACAGGCAGAGACGCGGACATAGCACTAGCTGTATCTACATAATTTACAGGCAGAGACAGGGACATAGTACTAGCAGTAGCTACATAATTTACAGGCAGAGACAGGGACATAGTATTAGCTGTAGCTACATCATTTACAGGCAGAGACAGGAACACAGTACTAGCTGTATCTGCATAATTTACAGGCAGAGACAGGGACACAGTACTATCTGTATCTACATAATTTACAGGCAGAGACAGTGACATAGTACTAGTTTTAGCTACATAATTTACAGGCAGAGACAGTGACAAAGTACTAGCTGTAGCTACATAATTTACAGGCAGAGACGGGGACATAGCACTAGCTGTATCTACATAATTTACAGGCAGAGACAGGGACATAGTACTAGCAGTAGCTACAGAGACAGGGACATAGTATTAGCTGTAGCTACATCATTTACAGGCAGAGACAGGAACACAGTACTAGCTGTATCTGCATAATTTACAGGCAGAGACAGGGACACAGTACTATCTGTATCTACATAATTTACAGGCAGAGACAGGGACATAGTACTAGCTGTATCTACATAATTTACAGGCAGAGACAGGGACATAGCACTATCTGTATCTACATAATTTACAGGTAGAGACAGGGACACAGTACTAGCTGTAGCTACATAATTTACAGGCAGAGACAGGGACACAGTACTAGCTGTAGCTACATAATTTACAGGCAGAGACAGGGACACAGTACTATCTGTATCTACATAATTCACAGGCAGAGACAGGGACATAGTACTAGCTGTAGCTACATCATTTACAGGCAGAGACAGGGACACAGTACTATCTGTATCTACATAATTCACAGGCAGAGACAGGGACATAGTACTAGCTGTAGCTACATCATTTACAGGCAGAGACAGGGACACAGTACTATCTGTATCTACATAATTCACAGGCAGAGACAGGGACACAGTACTAGCTGTAGCTACATCATTTACAGGCAGAGACAGGGACATAATACTAGCTGTAGCTACATCATTTACAGGCAGAGACAGGGACACAGTACTAGCTGTAGCTACATCATTTACAGGCATAGACAGGGACACAGTACTATCTGTATCTACATAATTCACAGGCAGAGACAGGGACATAGTACTAGCTGTAGCTACATCATTTACAGGCAGAGACAGGGACACAGTACTATCTGTATCTACATAATTCACAGGCAGAGACAGGGACACAGTACTAGCTGTAGCTACATCATTTACAGGCAGAGACAGGGACATAATACTAGCTGTAGCTACATCATTTACAGGCCGAGACAGGGACACAGTACTAGCTGTAGCTACATAATTTACAGGCAGAGACAGGGACATAATACTAGCTGTAGCTACATCATTTACAGGCAGAGACAGGGACACAGTACTAGCTGTAGCTACATCATTTACAGGCATAGACAGGGACACAGTACTAGCTGTAGCTACATCATTTACAGTAAAAGACAAGGAGTTAGTACTAGCTGTACATATGTCATTTAATGGGAAAAAATGAAGGCAGTACTATCTGTAGTCATTTTTAAGCAAAAATAATTTATTATTCCCCTAGCAAGATGACCACCAGATGGCACTATAACATAAGCACAGATATGGCGTCCACCTTGCTGACCTGCCAGGTACTTTACCATACATGTCTTGTCTCCTTATAACCAAGGTGTTGAGGTTCATGGGTGACCCGTTCCTCAACGGAGCCCAGGAGATCCTATTTGGAAATTACATCATCCAGAAAGGATTGACCAATACTGGTCTGCGGGATGAGATCCTGGCTCAGATCGGCAATCAAGTCTGGAGGAACACCAACCCGAACAACGAGGAACGAGGCTGGTACCTACTGGCCTCGTGTCTCAGCAGCTTCGCTCCATCCCCAAACCTGGACAAGTATCTTCTGAAGTAAGACTGTTCTAAAAAATCAGATTGAGCTCTAGATTAATTTTTCTTTGTTATGCCCCAATATTAGCATGGACAGTCCTGGGTGTTAAACCCATGGTCTCTGATTCTGACCCAGGATCCGGTAGTGGTGGTTCAGCCTGGTACTGAATAAACATGATCAGTTTTCCATTTCTGTAAGGGATTGTCCAGGATTAGAAAAACATGGCTGTCTTATTCTAAAAACAGCGCCACTAACATTTACAGTTTGCGTCTGGTATTGCAGCTCCATTGGAGTGAGTAGTGTGGAGCTGCAATACCGCCCACAAGCTGTAAACAGGAGAAGCGCTGTTTTAGAAAGAAGGAAGCTGTTTTCTAATCCCGGAGATCCATTTAAAGGGATTATTTCCATTTTTTAAAATGGTTGTTGTCAGATAGAGCAGGTAAATACAAGCACTTTTGCAATTTACTGCTTATTAAAATTTTCAGCCTTTTTTGAGATATTAACACTTTTCTTTTGTTTACAGCTGGTTGCCTTGGAAGCCGACCACCGCTGCTAGACAGCAGAATATACCCAGTGCTTACAAGCTTTTTTACTATTGAACTTACAATCACTGTTTTAAAGCTGGTCAGAATCGCTGAAGAGCGCTGTTACCTCCTAATCCTGCTCAGTGCTTACAAGCTAGATAGGAGCGGTGGTCGGTCTCCTAGACAACGACCTGTAAACAAAAGAAAAGCGTTAATATCTCAAGAACAGATGCAAATTTTAATAAGCCGTAAATTGCAAAAATGCTTGTTTTTATGAGCTCTATCCAACAATATCCATCTATGAAGATGAGAAAAACCCCTTTAAGAATCCCGAAAGTGACCTAGCGTAAGAAATCTTAAAATCAGTTGACCCCAAATGTTGTGAATGAGGTTTTAAGATGCACTATTGACTCCATTTTTCAGGTACGTCTCCGACTATGCTTACAATGGCTATAAACCCATTTGCCAACACAAGCTCATCCTAGCAATTCAGAAAGCTCAGCAGGGCTCCGAAACGGCACGGACATTCCCGCCGTGTTTAATGGAGTGGACAGCGAGCAGAGAGAGAGCCAACATGGCCTTGGACATCCACTGCTTCGATGGTACAAGACTGAGCTCAGTCTATATGAATTTGCATTAACCTGACAACTAGTGCAAGGCCTGACACCGACAATCATTCATTTTTTTACCTTTTTGTGTAGGTGCAAAGATGCTCTGCCCCATCCATTCATGGACTGATGGAGAGGAGATAGCAGGGGACGTCCTTAGACACAGGTAAGCTGCAGAAGAATGGTACGTGTCAGAGAATAATATAAAATAATATAAAACTGTAATGTTAAAAAATAGAATAAAAAATAATAAACCCCAAATCCAATAATAAAAATACAATCTTATATAATTAAAAATAAAAAAATTAATTTTATATAATAATAAAAAATATATAATATTTCCCATTTCTACACTCGACTATCATATACTAAAGCGCCATCTATTGACCACTAAAAGAAAACTGCAGCGATATTGACGCCATTTCATTTTGTCCCGCAGCACTCTCCAAACTTATAGCAATTGAGAACTATAACAGCTAGCATGCTCTTAGGAAAAATTGTATGCAGGACAACCTAGTGGTGGCTGTATATATTTGTATGTTGGGAGCTCCCCCTAGTGGTGGCTGTATAATCTGTATGTAGTGAGCTCCCCAAGTGGTGGCTTTAGAAATCTGTATGCAGTGAGCTCCCCTTAGTGGTGGCTGTATATCTATAAATTTACTGAGCTCGCCTTAGTGATGGGTGTATAAATCTGTATGTAATGAGCTCCCTCTAGTGGTGGCTGTATAAATCTGTATATAGTGAGCCCCCCAAGTGGTGGCTTTATAAATCTGTATGCAGTGAGCTCCACCTGGTGGTGACTGTATAAATCTGTATGCAGGGAGCTCTCCCTAGTGGTGGCTGTAGGAATCTATATGTAGTGAGCTCCCCCTAGTGGTGGCTTTATAAATCTGTATGCAGTGAGCTCGCCCTAGTGGTGGCTGTATGCATCTGTATGTAGTGAGTTCCCCCTAGTGGTGGCTGTATGCATCTGTATGTAGTGAGCTCCCCCTAGTGGTGGCTGTATAAATCCTTAGAAACATTTCTGACTATTGGTAGAAAAAGTGAATTTCTGCTTCTTTCTCCTTCAGGGGGGTGATAGAAGGATGGAGAGGATGGTCGGTATGTATGAAGGATGGGGGACAATGGTCAGAACTGGCCGGACACGATTACGTCCTGGATCTGATCTCGAATGTGGAATTACCCAGAGAGTTTCCCAAACAGAAATCTTATTTCATCACCTCAGAAGCAGCTCAGGAGAACGTGGAAAGACGCAGCACGTAAGTATCATACTGAATACAGACAGACCAACACTTTTACAGATAATTGAAAAGATGGTAACAAATTGCAAGCTTTCAAGACTACGCAGGTCTCTTCATCAGGCTAGTATACCACAAAATCTGAAGAGTCACATATTTATACACAATAAGGCACAAAAATAATGCAATAAATAAGACAGGTGATGGAAAGCAGAGCTATTATGGAAGAGATAAACAGTTCTGGCTATAAATATTTTAGCAGTTAATAGATAAGGAGTGTGAACATTTTATTGTCCTGTGACTAGGTCCAGTGTTATGATGGCCTCACAAGTCTGAGGGGCACATTCCTTAGTTGATGTAGAATGACATACAGTATAGACCAAAAGTTTGGACACACTTTCTTATTTAAAGATTTTTCTGTATTTTCATGACTATGAAAATTGTACATTAACACTGAAGGCATCAAAACTATGAATTAACACATGTGGAATTATATACTTAACAAAAAAGTGTGAAACAACTGAAAATATGTCTTACATTCTAGGTTCTTCAAAGTAGCCACCTTTTGCTTTGATGACTGCTTTGCACACTCTTGGCATTCTCTTGATGAGCTTCAAGAGGTAGTCACCGGAAATGGTTTTCACTTCACAGCTGTGCCCTGTCAGGTTTAATAAGTGGGATTTCTTGCCTTATAAATGGGGTTGGGACCATCAGTTGTGTTGTGCAAAAGTCTGGTGGATACACAGCTGATAGTCCTACTGAATAGACTGTTAGAATTTGTATTATGGCAAGAAAAAAGCAGCTAAGTAAAGAAAAACAAGTGGCCATCATTACTTCAAGACATGAAGGTCAGTCAGTGCGAAAAATTGGGAAAACTTTGAAAGTGTCCCCAAGTGCAGTTGCAAAAACCATCAAGTGCTACAAAGAAACTGGCTCACATGAGGACCGCCCCAGGAAAGGAAGACCAAGAGTCACCTCAGCTTCTGAGGATAAGATTTTCCGAGTCACCAGCCTCAGAAATCGCAGGTTAACAGCAGCTCAGATTAGAGACCAGGTCAATGCCACACAGAGTTCTAGCAGCAGACACATCTCTACAACAACTGTTAAGAGGAGACTTTGTGCAGCAGGCCTTCATGGTAAAATAGCTGCTAGGAAACCACTGCTAAGGACAGGCAACAAGCAGAAGAGACTTGTTTGGGCTAAAGAACACAAGGAATGGACATTAGACCAGTGCAAATCTGTGCTTTGGTCTGATGAGTCCAAATTTGAGATCTTTGGTTCCAACCACCATGTCTTTGTGCGACGCAGAAAAGGTGAACGGATGGACTCTACATGCCTGGTTCCCACCGTGAAGCATGGAGGAGGAGGTGTGATGGTGTGGGGTGCTTTGCTGGAGACACTGTTGGGGATTTATTCAAAATTGAAGGCATACTGAACCAGCATGGTTACCACAGCATCTTGCAGCGGCATGCTATTCCATCCGGTTTGCGTTTAGTTGGACCATCATTTATTTTTCAACAGGACTATGACCCCAAACACACCTCCAGGCTGTGTAAGGGCTATTTGACCAAGAAGGAGAGTGATGGGGTGCTACGCCAGATGACCTGGCCTCCACAGTCACCAGACCTGAACCCAATCGAGATGGTTTGGGGTGTGCTGGACCGCAGAGTGAAGGCAAAAGGGCCGACAAGTGCTAAGCATCTCTGGGAACTCCTTCAAGATTGTTGGAAGACCATTTCCGGTGACTACCTCTTGAAGCTCATCAAGAGAATGCCAAGAGTGTGCAAAGCAGTCATCAAAGCAAAAGGTGGCTACTTTGAAGAACCTAGAATATAAGACATATTTTCAGTTGTTTCACACTTTTTTGTTAAGTATATAATTCCACATGTGTTAATTCATAGTTTTGATGCCTTCAGTGTGAATGTACAATTTTCATAGTCATGAAAATACAGTAAAATCTTTAAATGAGAAGGTGTGTCCAAACTTTTGGTCTGTACTGTAAATCCATGAGAAGATTCAGAACCCACCCAAACTGAAGGAAAAGGGATCTTGACAACTAAGAAGAGGTCAGATTGGACACCTTCACCTGGACAAAACCCTCACTTGGATACATATATAGACTCCTTCAGACATGTGATAAAATCCACCATCCTAGACACAAACAGGAGACAAGCATCCAACATCAGTGCCCAGGAGAGAACGGCCATGCAATCTTTGAAAACCAACAAAGAAATCATCATTAAACCTGCTGACAAGGGTGGTGAAATAGTGATGATGAACACACAGACTACATGAAGGAAGCAAACAGACAACTGATGGACATGCGCTACTACAAAAAACTGCAGTCTGACCCTACACAGGACTATTACAAGGAACTAAACAAGTTGGTATCGTGTCAGCCTGATGAATCCATAAGAGCCGATGACCTGATACCAGAGAGTCCAAGAATAGGGACATTCTATATGCTCCCCAAAATCCACAAATCTGGAAATCCAGGAAGAGCAATTATTTCATGTGTGGGCTCCTTACTGAGCACGTTTCTGGATGGGTAGAGCGTGTTCTTAAACCCCTGGTAAAGAGTACACCCAGCTACATTCAGGACACGACAGACCTACTGAATAAACTAGCAGCAATAGGTCCTCTACCAGAAGGAACCATCCTGGCCACCATGGATGTGGAATCTTTGTATTCTAATATCCCACACCAGGATGGATTAAATGCCTGCAACATCTTCATGGAAAATACAGGAATTGTTGCGGATTCTGTGGTCAAATTTACAGAATTCATCCTCACCCACAATTACTTTGAATTTGATAACATATATCTACAGGAGACTGGTACAGCGATGGGAAGTAAAATTACTCCACAGTACGCAAATCTTTTCATGGCCATGCTTGAAAGTGACTTTTTGTCCTCATGTCCCATCAGGCCTCTGGCCTACTATCGGTTCATTGACGATATTTTAATCATCTGGACGGGGTCTGAGCAACAGCTGAAGACGTTCCATGAACACTTTAATCGATTTCATCCCACCATCAACCTAACACTCAACTACTCCTGGACTGAAATTAACTTTTTGGACACCATCATCAAGCTACAGAACAATGAAATAGAGACATCCTTGTACCGGAAACCAATCGACCATCCTACATACCTTAAATGGGACAGTTTCCATCCAAAACACATAAAAACTCTATTGTTTACAGCCAAGCCATCAGATACAATCGGATATGTTCCAACGCTATGGATAGAGGCAAACACCTTGGTGGCCTCAGAAAGACCTTTTTGAATCAGGGCTACCATCCAAGAACAATTGAGAACCAGATTACAAGAACCACCAGAATATCAAGGAATCATCTCCTACATTACAAAACCAAACAAGAAAGCAACCGGGTGCCTCTAGTAGTCACCTACAATCCAAATCTGGAGGCGCTAAGAAGAGCTGCACGGAAACTACAACCCTTACTACAAAAAGATGCCCGATAACAATCCAGATTTCCAGACCCCCCACTTCTGTGTTTCAGGCAGCCCCCAAATCTAAGAAGTATCATTGTCAGAAGCTCCCTGTCATCTCCTCCAGCTACAGGTACCTTTCCTTGCAACCAGAAAAATGTAAAACCTGTCCGTTTATAACGACCACAGACAAGATAAAGATCCACAATTCACATCAGGACTATAAGATCCAGGTACCTTCAGCTGTATCACATCTAACGTAGTGTACTTAATTATATGCACCAAATGTCCAGCTGGGGGTCTTTATGTAGGGGAGACAGGGCAAAAACTTAGGACTAGGATGAATCATCATCCCCACACAATAAAAGAAAAAAGAATAGATCTACCTGTAGCCAAGCATTTTTGTCCCCCTGATCACAGCATCAAAGACATGAAATTACTGGTATTAAAAGGCAACTTCAAATCTCAAAGAGAAAGAAGAATCTCAGAATATAAACTGATAATGACCTTTAACACTTTCAGAGCAGGAATGAATGTGTCGAATGGATTTATGTCATTCTACATCAACTAAGGAATGTGCCCCTCAGACTTGTGAGGCCATCATAACACTGGACCTAGTCACAGGACAATAAAACCTTCACATTCCTTATCTATTTTACTGCTAAAATATTTATAGCCAGAACTGTTTATCTCTTCCATAATAACTCTGCTTTCCATCACCTGTCTTATTGTGTATAAATATGTGATCTGATGAAGAGACCTGCGTAGTCTCGAAAGCTTGCAATTTGTTACCATCTTTTCAGTTAGCCATTAAAAAGTATCAACCACTGAGGACTCTCAAATCTAAATATTTTTCTATCTACTGGCTAACACGGTACAAGAATAAATATTTTCCCTTTTACAGATAATAAAGTGGGATTTTAGGAAAATCTGTTTTTACTTTTAGCATTTTTCCTGCTGCTTTTTTATATATTTTTTGTAGTTAAAATGCTGCAGTTGAATCTTGAATGTTATAGAATACACTACAAACAACACATTTTTCTGCCATTTTTTGCATTTATTTTGGTCCTTTATTTTCAATGCAGCATGCTCTGCTACAGAGTTTTGTCAGGACATAGGCTTCTCTATAAGACAGTGTATTTATTTCACAGAGTGTTTGAGAGCAAGCCTGATACTGAAGAAAACGTCCCTCCTCCGCCCATGATGAAAGCTCCATCTCTACCTCCGCAGGGGGTCCCAGAGTCAGAAGGTTATTACAGTCACGGTGAGGAATACTGTAATAAGGCTGCGTGTTATGTTTTTGCATTGCCCATTTTTAACAAGACAATAGATGCAATGAGATATTTAATATATAGGAGCATGTATGGAAAGTAACTGCCACTAGGGGGAGCTCACTGAACACAGATTTATACTGCATTTATACTACCCCACCAAACAGTTCAATGATAGCTGTATAAATCCATATGCAGTGAGCTCCCCCTAATGGTGGCTGTATAAATCCATATGCAGCGAGCTCCATCTAGTGGTGGCTGTATATATCAATGCAGCGAGCTCCCCCTAGTGGAGGCTGTGAAAATCCATATGCAGCAAGCTCCCCCTAGTGGCCGCAGTATAAATCCATGTGCAGTGAGCTCCTCCTAGTGGTGGCTGTGAAAATACATATGCATCAAGGTCCCCCTAGTGGCCACTGTATAAATCCATATACAGTCAGCTCCCTCTAGTGGTGGCTGTATAAATCCATATGCAGCAAGCTCCTTCTAGTGGTGGCTGTATAAATCTGTATGCAGTGAGCTCCCCCTAGAGGTGGCTGTATAAATCTGTATGTAGTGAGCTCCCCCTAGTGGTGGCTGTATAAATCTGTATGTAGTGAGCTCACCCTAGTGGTGGCTGTATAAATCTGTATGTAGTGTGCTCGACCTAATGATGGCTGTATAAAGCTATATGCAGTGAGCTCCCTCTAGTGGTGGCTGTATAAATCCATATGCAGCAAGCTCCTTCTAATGGTGGCTGTATAAATCTGTATGCAGTGAGCTCCCCCTAGAGGTGGCTGTATAAATCTGTATGTAGTGAGCTCCCCCTAGTGGTGGCTGTATAAATCTGTATGTAGTGAGCTCACCCTAGTGGTGGCTGTATAAATCTGTATGTAGTGAGCTCACCCTAGTGGTGGCTGTATAAATCTGTATGTAGTGTGCTCGACCTAATGATGGCTGTATAAAGCTATATGCAGTGAGCTCCCTCTAGTGGTGGCTGTATACATCCATTTGCAGCAAGCTCCTTCTAGTGGTGGCTGTATAAATATGTATGCAGTGAGCTCCCCCTAGTGGTGGCTGTATAAATCTATATGCAGTGAGCTCACCCTAGTGGTGGCTGTATAAATCTGTATGTAGCGACCTTCCCATAGTGGTGGTTTTATATAATTGTATGTAGTGAGCTCCCCCTAGTGGTGGTTGCATAAATCTATATGCAATGAGCTCCCTCTAGTGGAGGCTGTATAAATCCATATGCCGCAAGTTCCTTCTAGTGTTGGCTGTATAAATCTGTATGCAGGGAGCTCACACTAGTGGTGGCTGTATAAATCTGTATGTAGCGAGCTTCCCCTAGTGGTGGCTTTATATAATTGTATGTAGTGAGCTCCTCCTAGTGGTGGTTGTATTAATCTGTATAGAGTGAGCTCCCCCTAGTGGTGGCTATATGTAAATAGAATTATATTATTTATAATGTAACTTTAATTACTACAGACTTTGTGGCCAGGCCTAATGATATCTGTATACATACAGGTGCTTGTCACAAAATTAGAATATCATCAAAAAGTTAATTTATTTCAGTTCTTCAATACAAAAAGTGAAACTCGTATATTATATAGAGTCATTACAAACAGAATGATCTATTTCACGTGTTTATTTCTGTTAATGTTGATGATTATGGCTTACAGCCAATGAAGACACAAAAGTCATTATCTCAGTAAATTAAAATAATGAACAAAAAACACCTGCAAAGGCTTCTTAAGAGTTTAAATAGGTCCCTTAGCCTTAGTAGGCTCCACAATCATGGGGAAGACGGCTGACTTGACAGATGTCCAGAAGGCAGTCATTGACACACTCCACAAGGAGGGTAAGCCACAAAAGGTCATTGCTAAAGAAGCTGGCTGGTCACAGAGTGCTGTATCCAAGCATATTAATGGAAAGTTGAGTGAAAGGAAAAAGTGTGGTAGGAAAAGGTGCACAAGCAACCGGGATAACCACAGCCTGGAAAGGATTGTTAAGAAAAGGCCATTCAAACATTTGGGGGAGATTCACAAGGAGTGGACTGCTGCTGGAGGCATTGCTTCAAGAGCCACCACACAGACGTATCCAGGACATGGGCTACAAGTGTCACATTCCTTGTGTCAAGCCCCTCATGACCAATAGACAACGCCAGGAGCGTCTTACCTGGGCCAAGGAGAAAAGACCTGGACTGTTCTCAGGGGTCCAAGGTGTTTACAGAGGAAAGTAAATTTTGCATTTCATTTGGAAATGAAGGTCCCAGAGTCTGGAGGAAGAGTGGAGAGGCCACAATCCAAGCTGCTGGAGGTCTAGTGTGAAGTGTCCACAATCAGTGATGGTTTGGGGAGCCATGTCATCTGCTGGTGTAGGTCCACTGTGTTTTATCAAGACCAAAGTCAGCGCAGCCGTCTACCAGGACATTTTACAGCACTTCATGCTTCCCTCTGCCGACAAGCTTTTTGGAGATGGAAATGTCATTCTCCAGCAGGACTTGGCCCCTGTCCACACTGACAAAAGTACCAATACCTGGTTTACACACAACAGTATCACTGTGCTTGATTGTGAGCAAACTCGCCTGACCTTAACCCCATAGAGGATCTATTATAGAGAATCTATGGGGTATTGTCAAGAGGAAGATGAGAGACTCCAGACCCAACAATGCAGACGAGCTGAAGGCTGCTATCAAAGCCACCTGGGCTAGTGGTGGCTGTATAAATCTGTATGTAGTGTGCTCGACCTAATGATGGCTGTATAAATCTATATGCAGTGAGCTCCCTCTAGTGGTGGCTGTATACATCTGTATGTAGTGAGCTTCCCCTAGTGGTGGTTTTATATAATTGTATGTAGTGAGCTCCCTCTAGTGGAGGTTGTATAAATCCATATGCCGCAAGTTCCTTCTAGTGTTGGCTGTATAAATCTGTATGTAGCGCGCTCCCCCTAGTGGTGGCTTTATATAATTGTATGTAGTGAGCTCCTCCTAGTGGTGGTTGTATTAATCTATATGCAATGAGTTCCCCCTAGTGGTGGCTATATAAATCTGTATGCAGTGAGCTCCCCCTAGTGGTCACTTTATATATCTGTATGCAGTGAACTCCCCCTAGTGGTGACTGTATATATCTGTATACAGTGAGCTCCTCCTAGTGGTGGCTATGTGTAAATAGAATTATATTATTTATAATGTAACTTTAATTACTACAGACTTTGTGGCCAGGCCTAATGATATCTGTATACATACAGGTGCTTCTCACAAAATTAGAATATCATCAAAAAGTTAATTTATTTCAGTTCTTCAATACAAAAAGTGAAACTCCTATTATATAGAGTCATTACAAACAGAGTGATGTATTTCAGGTGTTTATTTCTGTTAATGTTGATGATTATGGCTTACAGCCAATGAAAACACAAAAGTCATTATCTCAGTAAATTAAAATAATGAACAAAAAACACCTGCAAAGGCTTCCTAAGAGTTTAAAAAGGTCCCTTAGCCTTAGTAGGTTCCACAATCATGGGGAAGACTGCTGACTTGACAGATGTCCAGAAGGCAGTCACTGACACACTCCACAAGGAGGGTAAGCAACAAAAGGTCATTTCTAAAGAAGCTGGCTGTTCACAGAGTGCTGTATCCAAGCATATTAATGGAAGGTTGAGTGAAAGGAAAAAGTGTGGTAGAAAAAGGTGCACAAGTAACCGGGATAACCGCAGCCTTGAAAGGATTGTTAAGAAAAGGCCATTCAAAAATTTGGGGGAGATTCACAAGGAGTGGACTGCTGCTGGAGGCATTGCTTCAAGAGCCACCACACACAGACGTATCCAGGACATGGGCTACAAGTGTCGCATTCCTTGTGTCAAGCCCCTCATGACCAATAGACAACGCCAGAAGCGTCTTACCTGGACCAAGGAGAAAAAGACCTGGACTGTTCTCAGGGGTCCAAGGTGTTGTTTTCAGATGAAAGTAAATTTTTACATTTCATTTGGAAATCAAGGTCCCAGAGTCTGGAGGAAGAGTGGAGAGGCCACAATCCAAGCTGCTGGAGGTCTAGTGTGAAGTGTCCACAATCAGTGATGGTTTGGGGGGCCATGTCATCTGCTGGTGTAGGTCCACTGTGTTTTATCAAGACCAAAGTCAGCGCAGCCGTCTACCAGGACATTTTCCAGCACTTCATGCTTCCCTCTGCCGACAAGCTTTTAAGAAATGGAAATGTCATTCTCCAGCAGGACTTGGCCCCTGTCCACACGGCCAAAAGTACCAATACCTGGTTTACACACAACAGTATCACTGCGCTTGATTGGCAGCAAACTCGCCTGACCTTAACCCCATAGAGAATCTATTATAGAGAATCTATGGGGTATTGTCAAGAGGAAGATGAGAGACCCCAGACCCAACAATGCAGACGAGCTGAAGGCTGCTATCAAAGCAACCTGGGCTCCATAACACCTCAGCAGGGCCACAGGCTGATCCCTCCATGCCACATGCCACATTGATGCAGTAATTGATGCAAAAAGAGCCCCGACCAAGTATTGAGGGCATTTACTGAACATACATTTCAGTAGGACAACATTTTGGATTTTAAAAACATTTTTCAAGCTGTTGTTATAAAGTATTCTAATTTACTGAGATAATGACTTCTGTGTTTTCATTGGCTGTAAGCCATAATCATCGACATTAACAGAAATAAACACTTGAAAGAGATCCCTCTGTGTGTAGTGACTCTATATAATAGATCCCTCTGTGTGTAATGACTCTATATAATAGATCCCTCTGTGTGTAATGACTCTATATAATAGATCCCTCTGTGTGTAATGACTCTATATAATAGATCCCTCTGTAATGACTCTATATAATATAGAAGTTTCACTTTTTGAATTGAAGAACTGAAACAAAATAACTTTTTGAGGATATTCTAAATTTGTGAGAAGCACCTGTAAATATATACGATGTACAGATAATCAGAGTGTGCTGCAATACATCTGATTTTAATTGATGCTTTTTTGTGCCAGCAGACTCGGATACCTTCAGCGAGCCCCCTACTCAGAAAGGCATGGATCATTACTTAGACAGCCTGTTTGATCCTGTTCTGTCTTATGGAAATGGGGTAAGATATTATATGAGGCAGTAATTTGCATTTAGTCCAGGACATCCAGAATTCTGCTGGCGCTGTGCTGGCAAACTTATCTCTTCGGTGCATTGCAGGCGATGGAGTTTTATTTTTCTACTTGTAACAGAAATATAGGGATTATTATATAGGTTTTGGAGCCAGAATTAAAGTGTTATCCCCATCATCATAAATGGGATATTGTCGGATAGAGCTTGTAAATACAAACATTTTTGTAATTTACTGCTTGTTAAAATTTTCAGTAGTTCTTTAGATATTCACAATATTCTTTTCTTTACAGCTTATTGCCTTGGAGACCGACCACCACTGCTAAACAGCAAAACATGTGCAGTGCATATAAATTATTTTCTGTTGAGCTTGTAAGAACTGTTTTCAATTTTTCCAGGATCTCTGGGGTGCGCTGTTATCTCCTAATCCCAGCAGCCAGATTCAGTGCAATGCTTACTTGCTACACAGCAGCGGTGGTCGGTCTCCTAGGCAACGAGCTGTAAACAAAAGAAAAAGTCTTAATATCTCAAGAATGGCTGAAAATTTTAATAAGCAGTAAATTGCAAAAGTGTGTGTTTTTACCAGCTCTATCCAACAACATTAATTTAGGAAGATTGGAATAACCCTTTAAAGATAATGCAGGAGAATTTTGAATGCAGCTCTGGAGGTGACTAGAGAAGAAATGACCGTGTAGCTCAAGATCAGTGCAGGATATGTGTTACTTGATATCATGGGTGGCTGTAAACGGTAAAATGATGATCATATATAAAGGTAAGATACCAGATCTCTGTGACCGTGTCTGAGGCAGTGAACTAGGTCCGTGCACTCCGCACACGGTATTACTGTATCCTATTGCTCCCTCCATGCACTGTCTGCTGCAGGGTGCCATCCCTGAATTGCATTTGATAAGATTTTGACAGGCTTTATACAAGTGGATCTTTCAGGGCTTTATAGTTGCATGTGTCCCTATGACAACTCTTCCTGTTGCGGCATGCTACCAGGACCATTGATCCTCATAGCCACCACTCAAATTTTTTACTATTATTTCTTGTTACGTTTTCTAGAAAACTTAGAGTAACCGTCTTTATAATTTTTATTTCGTAAATCAATACTGCACATGAAAATAAGTAATTTTGTAATATATCTTATAAAAGGAATCTGCTTCTTTCTTTTCCTGCTCTGATCTTTTACTCTCAAATCACAGGTAAAATATATAAAATGTGTCTTCAGTGAAGGCAGATCTTCCCGTTACTGAGATAAGAGATGACAGTTGGTGCTTTAAAAGTTCTATGGAGAAATGAGGGGGCGGAGTTAGAGGCAGAGACAGATATCCTTCTGAAATGACAGTTACAGTTCTCCATAGAACTTTATAAGCACCAACTGTCATCTATCTCAGTAATAGGAAATTTTGCACTGAAGACAGATTTTATCCATGAATTAAGAATAATAGATCAGTCCAGGAGGAGAAAGAAGCAGATTTCTCTTATGAGACATATTAGAAAGTTTCTTATTTTAATTTGAATTATTGATTTATGAAATAAAAAATTAAAACGATGGTTAGGCCAAGAGGTGTTGTCATGGGGATATGATATAAGTAGCACTTCTAAATACTCTGATGAAGATTTCTGGACTCGTTAATAGCAGTCATATAGTCTGTGTAATATTTTTGTGTGGCTGTACTGGTTGGCAGGACTTACATGGACACAATGGTTTCCTGCTGACACCTGATCCCCCCCCACCATCTCGCTCTTTGTCAGATATCACGTTCCAGCTCATCCCTGTGTGGGTTTAGGCCACTTACCTGCATCTCTTCTCCTCTGTAGGATCTGGAAAAACTGACGGCGATGTCCCAGAAAATGAAGGGGGGCGGAGGTGTGGGCGGCAGGGATGGCACCGAGGTGCCCGGAGAATCCAATTTACCTGGTGAAGGATCGCACCGTAACGGTGAGTGTAATACATCAATCACTAATATGCATATATACATATATACTGTATACTCATATATCTTTCATTTCTTTCTGTAGAGCAAAGCATGTACGCTCAGCAACAAGCCTATATCAACCAGCAGGCCATGTTACTGGTGAGTACCGTCCTCCAGACTGACCTTACTAATGGAGCAACAACCCCCTTAAAGAGACTATTTCCATTTTTATAAATGGGGTATTGTCGGACAGAGCTTGTAAATACAAGCAATTTTGCAATTTATTGCTTATTTAAATTTTCAATCGTTCTTGAAATATTAAGACTTTTCTTTTGCTTACAGTTCATTGCTTTGGAGACCGACCACCGCTGCTTGACAGAAAAACATGCGCAGTGCTTATATGCTCTTTCCTATTGAGCTTGTAAGCAGTGTTTTCAAGTTGGCCGGGATCGCTGGAAAGCTTTGTTGACTCCTAACGTCGCTCAGTGCTTAAAAACTAGATAGAAGCGGTGGTCGGTTTCCTAGGCAACGAGCTGTAAACAAAAGAAAAGTGTTAATATCTCAAGAACGGCTGCAAATTTTAATAAGCAGTAAATTGCAAAAGTGCTTCTTTTTACAAGCTCTATACAACAGTATACATCTATAGAAAGAGAAAAAACCCTTTAAACGAAGATTTTACACATACTGTCCAACAATATCCATCTGTGAAGATGGAAATGCCCCTTTAACTTTTAGAGGGGGATGTGGGCTATGATGTAGGCTTTCCTGTATTATTCCAATTGGCGTTGATTATTGTAGAAAGCAGGGCAGGGTCTGTGTATACTTGTATGTAGATAAGTGACCAGGTTACTGAAGATATATATTGTTTTTCATCTCCTAATCTCCAGGCCCAGCAGATGACCATGCAGGCGATGGCTCTGCAGCAGCAAATGATCAGCAATTCATCTGTCAGTCCTTCCATTTCCAGCAGTCCGAAACAAGGCATGAAGACTCCATCCAGCAGAGCCAGTTCTTATAGGGTGACTCCTACCGTAGCTCCAATGCCCAGGACTGGGACACCGAGCCATGTACGTGGCAAGCAATGTACAGGATTGATAAATAGATGATCCATTAATAGGATAGCTAATCAATATCAAATCGATGGGGGTGCTGTTTTCATCTCCTATGGTGGCTGGATGTACAGCGCTGGTAGTTTAGTGGCCGATCTTGAGTACTGCAGGTCAGCACTCATTTACTTCAATAGAGCAGTGCTGCAGTACCTAAGAATGGCCACTACATGGTGTACGGAGCTGTGGCACCAATGCTCTGTACACTGGTGCAGCAAAAGCTGCAAATGGCTGATTAGTGGGGTTACTGGGTGTAGGACCCTCATCGATCTGACACTGATGACCTATCCTAAAGGTAGGCCAACAGTATCAAGATTCTGGAAAACCCCTTTAATTCTACTTTCTGATTTGCCTCCCAGAGCAACGTCGAAAATGGATCTCCCTACCGGACCCGAAGATCTCCAACCAGGGACAGCTCCTTCCGTTACACACCTGGTGAGTACGCCCTTCTATATGGTGGGGGGTAGGGGGTCCCCGACGGCCATTGGCTTGTCTGGCAATCCTATAGAGAACGTTGCCGTTTCAGGACCCTCCAGTCAGATGCATCCAGAGGATCGCATCCATCACAGCACCCTAAATTCAGAACATTTTTCCGAACCATCGCACAACATCAAAGATATCATAAATCAGTACAAGCAGCCAGGTGCGACCAGACCGGTCCCCGCTCCGGTAAGGTGAGTCAACCATCTTAAACCAGTGATGAAACTACAAGTCCCAGCATGGCTTTGGGTTACAGACTAGTGCCATCAATTACAATTTGATTAGGTGCTCTCTTTGGTTTATAGGAGGGAGCCACCTAAAATTTTTGGAAGGAAAATGGACCCACATGAAGAAGCTTTGAAGATACTCAAGGGGCAAATGTCCAATCGACCACTTGCGGGACCTTCGCCTGTCTCCAATATGTCTTATGTTCCTAAGGTAAAGCAGACGCTCTATGAAAAGGCTAGAAAGCACAAGTACGGTCATGCAAAAATCCTGTCTGCCCACAGTCGCCACTAGGGGGAGCTTAGGAGCTCACTGCATACTGAATTACATAGGAATAAATCTTCAAGCTCCCTCTAGTGGTGGCTGTAGGTATCTTTACTACATTTATCATGCAGTGGATTTGGAGCTGAAAACCCTATAAAGATATATTATAAAATTATTAAGCAGAACATTTTGGTCTTGAAAACTAAAATATGGAGACACATAAGATTATATCCACCATTTCTGATCTCTAGGCTTCCAGAGACACAGTCGCATTGGTAAAACCTGTCCCGAGCATTAAGCAGAAGAAGCCCGCCAGCCCACCACCAGTCAGTGCCGTGAGGCCCACCACAGCTCCCATAGGTAATGCCTATATATTGGGTATGGCAAAGTTACAGAATCTAATACAAAACAGGAAAGGAAGACCCCGATAATAACTTTTATTCCCCCCCTGATAGAGCAGGTATGAGTTCTTGTACTCTTTTTTTTTTCCGCCTCTCAGTGTCAGTCTCGCGGGAGCTGTCGGAGGAACAGGAGAATATCCAGACGCAGTTGCATCGGCAATATAGCGAGGAGTTTTACACCTACAGCAACGTGTCCTGGAGGATCCACATCAGGAAAGAGGTGCAATATCCACCCCAACACTTACAAAAAACAATATGGCCGCCATTGTCGATCTGCTGCTTTCCGCAGACTGGCGGGATGTAAAGTGGTGAACCTTATATTGGCAACCATCTTTAAAAAAAAATGCAATTAAAATGCACATTTCTAAAACTTTGGAAATAAGATTTTATTTTTTTTTCCAGGTTTTTTACCCCAGAGACAGCATCAACAACCCTCTCATCCTGGACCTCATCTTCAAGCAGGTGAGACTCCTCATCTCCCCAAAAGCTGATATGGAAACTCCATTTGCACAATCTGCTAATTAAAGGGGTTGTTCGGTGAAAAGTATCCACTGGGGATACCTTTAAGTTATCACCTGTCCATAGCTGATCTGACTAATTGTCTGTGGATAGATGATAACTGTTTTTTTTTGCAGGACATGCTGGAAGTTGTAGTTCCACAAAAAAAAACATACTTTGCAAATTGAAGGTGCAGCATTTCCACATTTGCATTATGCCCTTTGCTCTGCCGTATCACAGATCATCAATGACACCATGTCCGAGAGCTGCATCAGGATCAACCGGGAGGAGAGACAGAAGATGAGGTCTCTGCTAGGTGAGCCGAGCCGGTAATCAAGGAAGGACTGACCGGATCCATCGTCCTGTCCGGTCCTCAGTGGCAGCTGGTCTTCATTTCTGCACCCAGCCAAGGATCCTGGACGCCTCTTGGCTTATAAGGGACTGAGACGTCATGACAGCAGCAGATGTGCCCAGGATACGGGGCTGCCACTGAGGACCGGGCTGGATGCCAGCGCCAATAGAATTGCTAATCCCAAAAAGTACCTTAATGGGCAGAGTTGGTGCAAATCGCTTTGCAGGACCTGGGCCGTCAGGCACGTCAGTGATCTGTGGCTGCTGGAGAAACCGCCGCTTACCTGATGGGATCCGCGGCTCTTCTTTTGATTAGCTGGCCTGGCGCGACATCACATTGCAACGCCTAGCTGGCTAATAAAAAGATGCCGCCAGGTAGGAAGCAGATCTCATGGGTCTAGTAAACCGGCCACAGCGTGCGCAGTGGACCAGGTCCTGCCAATCAATTCACACCATGGTGGACAAATATCATTGGGTCTGTTCACATGGAGAAGATTTTTCTGCAGCATGAATTTTTGTTTGATCCCCACAGCGGAGTACAGAGTGGATTCTCTCAGCGCCATCGCAGACGACGTGGTGAAAAAAAAGGTTGTGACTGCCGCACGGGAGGAGTGGGAGGTGTATTTCTCAAGGCTTTTCCCAGCTGCAGTAAGTCCTTCCACCACCACAATGTCTGGAGTTTTCCCTGGTGACTTGAGTGGCAGCTCCGCTTTCTTCTACAGGGCAGCGTTGGCACCGGGGTACAGATTCTTGGGGTTTCTCATACTGGGATAAAGCTCCTGAAGATGCTGAAAAGTGGAAGCAACAGCCCGGAACAGCTGCGAGTCCTGAGGAGCTACAGGTATGTGGGTGCTGAGCTTCATCACCACTAGGGGGCAGTAAAAGACAGGAGCCGAGGTTGTCGGCCAAAGACTATAATCACTTTTTCAGAAATCCAAGACTTTGGCTGCCATCCATTACTGGCATTTGCACCATTTTTTGTCTATTTTTCATTTGCGCTTTTCATTCTTCTTTTCATTGAAAACCAAAAAATAAAGATTTGATTTTTTTTTTCATTTTGCATAAAATTCGCTGCGCCGTTTTGAAGAATTTGGTGCCACACACCAGTTCCGCCAAAAGTTGATACAATTTCAAGTTGGAACAAAAATTTTGCAACATCGGAAAGAGTTTTACGAGAGAATTCTGGCAAAAGCTCTTTCATGAATCGGACCCTTAGTCCATTCCCAAAAAAATGTTCTTCCTTCCTTCTCTCCATACAGTTACACGGACATCATGTTCGTCACCGTACTCTCCAAGAACATGCTGGAGTTTAACCTGACCAATGAGAAACTTATCCTTTTCTCGTCGCGGTCCAGCCAGGTGAAGAGTTTGGTAGATTGCTTCTTAATGGAGCTGAAGAAGGTGAGTGTCCATGGTCAGCTATAACCATCATGGCGTCGGCTAGGTCTAAGCGTCCATATATAAAGCCACGTGCTGATGAAGCTCAGGAGAGAACAATAAAGGAGGACAGGAAGCGAGTGGGTCCCGCACACTACCTGTCTCTCCACACCATTATATGCACTTGTCATTTACTTTTAGGCGAAACTGATTTGTCTTTTTTTTTTTGTCTTCTCAGGACTCTAACTATGTGGTCGCTGTGCAAAATTATGTCACAGAAGACAAAAGTTTCCTGAGCTTCCATAAAGGAGACATCATTCGATTGCAGCCTGTGGAAGGACTGCAGAAAGGTGAGCTGGGGGGGGACGCATGTGATCCCCAATTTATAGAAATTAATGTTACGGATCGGATATATTTGTTTATTTTTCTGTAGTTGGGGCTAAAAATAATTTTTCTAATTGGATTTCACAAAAAAAATTACACCCTTTTGGCTTTTTTTTTTTTAAAGAATGAGTTAACTGAGGATCCAACAGTGAGTTTGTAATTCTTTTAGCTTCCTGTGTGCTGATACATAACCACAGACCACATCAAAGTTGTGCTGAACTTTGATGTGGCCATAAATCAGCTGAGAGGAGCTCAGTAAAAGACAGGTAAGTGAGTTTCAAACTCCCGGTTAGAAAGAGTTCACTGATGGATTTTCAATTGACTCATTTTACAACCATTAAACAATGAGACAAATTTTTAATAAAAAATGAATTGCAAAAATTATTTTTAGACCGAAATACATGCATTTAAGTAAAAAAAATGTCCTTTAAGGTCACGTGTTTAAGCTGTTGCATCTTTCTAACATCGTCTGTGAATTCTTAATGCTGCCTTCATGGATCCTTGCACAGGCCAAAGCTATGGCTGTGTGGTGCGGAAGAAGGTGATGTATTTGGAGGAGCTGAGACGCGGCACTCAGGATTTCGGTGGGTTTTCCAAGCATGGTCTACTTATCTCTTCATTGCTGTGATCCCCATGTGCATGAATTATCCACCATGTGTAGATATGTCTTCTTTTTTATATGAAGCTTAGGACAGCATATTCAGCTCTGCTACATCAAAGTATGTAAATACCCAATCAATCAATGGACGTCAACGCAATCTGTTATCTCCCAGGCTGGAAATTTGGGGCCCTCCATGGCCGGGCCGGACTCTTCCCAGTTGAGTGTGTGCAGCCGGTAGTGGCTCCGGATTTTGTGAACCTTCCAGCCGATCGGAAAGAAGAGCCGAGAAATCGTCAGAGCCGAGCGGCGGTGTCTGCGGCGGTGGCTGTTGCCGTGGCCTCAGCGGCCGTGGCTCATGAATTTGATAAGAAAATGGATGTAAGTTGGTAAAACTTTTTTTTTCAGTTTCAATAAAAAAAAATGAGTGGACTCAATATTACGTCGTGTTTTTCCAGGGGTCGCCCACGCCTAGTGAATATGCCGAGAGCCTGGATGAATATACGGAGGTGGACACTTCGGAGATCGTGCTGCAGGGGAGCTCGTATAACATGCTGGAATTCGCCAAAAAGTATTTCCGAGAGGGGCAGAGGATGTTGGCGCAAGAGGAGGCGGCCAAGACGTCTGGGTAACGCCAGCATTTGTAGCATACATGAGATTGGATGTGGCCGTACAGGGGTGGACAGACTTGGTTTATATATATATATATATATATATATATATATATATATATATATATATATATATATATATATATTTTTTTTTTGCTTTTTAATGCAGAGAGTCTTCTAAACAAGGATCGAAGAAGAGTCGAGAGTTCAAAGACCCGGCAGATATGATGAAATTTACCAAGGCGAGTTCACAGTTACTTACAACATGGCTCCGCAGCTGTTGCAAAACTACAACTCCCAGCATAGCCTGACAGCCTTGAGGGGTTATGATTCAGGGTGGTTGGAGACCCCCGGATTCTTGTATTAATGATACTCTCTGCATTTGCCTAGAATCCCGTACAAGAGTCGCTGATCGAGTTCAGCGATAGCAGCATGAACAGAGTCGCCTCTGACCTGTTCCTAGGTAAGTACCCCGCGTATATAAAGGTATACACTAGCTGCATCGCATGGATCCATATATATATCCCGCCCAATATACTAAAACCTCCCATTGTCTCTGCTGCAGCTGTGATGAGGTTTATGGGGGATGCACCGATGAAGGGTCAGTCCGAGCTGGATGTGGTGTGCACAGTTCTGAAGGTAAGGGAGGATGGCGGCTTTTTTTTTTTTTGCAAATTGTGCATTAGTAAAAGTCTATTTTTTGGGGACTGTTCGCTCCTTGTCATTGCAGCTGTGCGGGGACCATGAGGTCTTGAAGGATGAAGGCTACTGCCAAATCGTCAAGCAGATTACTGACAACTCCAGCACTAAGACGTAAGTCGCTTGCCGTACTCTCCTACCCCAGAGGCTACCAGGCTCGCATTTTCCCTGTTGGGACACTTGAAGGGTCAATACATGAAGACAGCAAACATTTTTGGAAACTGCTCGCTCCCTTGCCTATATTGCTATGTGACCTGTAAGACATGTTTCTATTACAGGGACAGTTGTCAGCGAGGATGGCGGCTCCTGTACATCCTCACCGCATATCACCGATGCTCCGAAGTCCTCAAGCCATACCTATTTAAATTTCTTCAGGACACATGCCGAAGTCCAGGTCTGCACTTCCAAGGTAACTAAAACATACGAGACCACACTTCTATATACCACCTGAGTACAAGTACTGTCCGCCGGGCAATTGTCTTATTTACAGTGTTATTCACCATCTTCACAAGTGAGTATTTTTGGATAGAGCTCGTAAATATGAGCAATTTTGCCATTTACTCCTTCTTAAAATTTTCAGCCGTTCTTGAGATATCAACACTTTTTCTTTTATTTACAGCTTGTTGCCTTGGAAACCGAAAACCGCTGTAGACAACAAAACATGCGCCGTGCTCACAAGCTGGTTTCTATTGAGCTTGTAAGCGTTGTCTTAAAGCTGGAGCGAGCTGTTACCTCCTAATCCCAGCCAGCTTCAGAGCAGTGCTTGCAAGCTAGACAGCCACGGTGGTCGGTCTCCTAGACAACGAGTTGTAAACAAAAGAAAAGTGTTAATATCTCAAGAACGGTTGCAAATTTTAACAAGCAGTAAATCACCCTCAAAGTCTTTTTATATTTTGAAATAATTTATTTCCTAATATTCACCTTAATCAGGGATCGCAAAAGCCTGCGAGCAGAATCTGCGTAAGACCCTGCAGTATGGAGGGCGATCTGAGCACCCCAGTGCAATGGAGCTAAAAGCAATGGTGGTAAGTAGAAAACCAATAAAGTGGGACTCCTAATCCTGCAGTACCTATGTTTTACCACTTGGGGCGTCTTATATTCATTATTTTAAGAATTTTGATTGTTTTACCAGCAAACTATATTTACCCGCAGGCTGGGAGGAGCTCCAAGAGACAGCTGTTTCTACTGCCCGGAGGAATTGAGCGACATCTCAAGATAAAGACTTGTTCGGTAGGTGAAATTCTGGAAAAATAATTAAAGGGGTTGTCCAGTTAGAACAAGTTAGGTGATAACTTACTGATTGGTGGGGTTCCGACTGCTGGGACCTGCACTGATCGGCAGAACGGGGAACTTTTATCCAAATTACAGAATGGCGTTGCAGGTGGGATGACCGACCATCCTCCATTCATTCTCTATGGGGCTTCCAGAAATAAGCCAAGCCATCCCCTAGAGAATGAATGGAGCGGTGGTCGAGCACGTGCAGCTCTATTGTAACGGAGATAAAAATTCCCCGTTTTGACGAACGGCAGCAGTCCTGGCTGTCGGACCCCCACGGATCAACATGCTATCACCAATCCTGTGGATAGGCATGATAACTTTATTTCCCCGGACAACCCCTTTAAGTGCCGGATTATTGGAATTATGTGGACGTTCCATGGATCCTGTGTATGGACGATTGTCTCTCTTATGGATATTATCTGCAGGTGGCCTTTGATGTCATCGAGGAGATCTGCACGGAGATGGGGGTACACAGGGACGAGGCGTACAATGAATATGCTATTTTTGCGGTGACTAATAGGGGTAAGTAGTGAAGACTGTGCTCTCTCCTGGGCCGTAGTGTCGTCCTATTCTCCGGTGATCTGACACCGTATATAGGGCTTCAAGAGGAGCATATCCAGGAGAAGAAAATGTCTTCTTTATTGTTGTCATGTGCAGGTCAGAATGTGAGACCCATCAACAGGAAGGAGTACATCCTGGACGTGTCCGCCGAGATGGAGAAGATCGACAGCAACTACATGTTCTGGTTCAGACGCGTCATCTGGGCACAACCACTCAAGTTTGAAAACGAGTTATATGTGACCATGCACTATAACCAGGTATATACGGGGGGCACTGAGCCCCCTCATCTACATCAAGAGGGATGTGTGTATGGGGGGCAACATGATGGCTCCTCATAACAAGTACTGTGACACCTGGGGTACAGGATAATGACACCTGGGGTACAGGATAATGACACCTGGGGTACAGGATAATGACACCTGGGGTACTGGATAATGACACCTGGGGTACAGGATAATGACACCTGGGGTACAGGATAATGACACCTGAGATACAGGATAATGACACCTGGGGTACAGGATAATGACACCTGGGGTACAGGATAATGACACCTGGGGTACAGGATAATGACACCTGAGATACAGGATAATGACACCTGGGGTACAGGATAATGACACCTGGGGTACAGGATAATGACACCTGAGATACAGGATAATGACACCTGGGGTACAGGATAATGACACCTGGGGTACAGGATAATGACACCTGGGATACAGGATAATGACACCTGGGGTACTGGATAATGACACCTGGGGTACTGGATAATGACACCTGGGATACAGGATAATGACACCTGAGATACAGGATAATGACACCTGAGGTACAGGATAATGACACTTGGGGTACAGGATAATGACACCTGGGATACAGGATAATGACACCTGGGGTACAGGATAATGACACCTGGGATACAGGATAATGACACCTGGGGTACTGGATAATGACACTTGGGGTACAGGATAATGACACCTGGGGTACTGGATAATGACACCTGGGGTACAGGATAATGACACTGGAACTCGGGGTACAGGATAATGACACTGGCACTCGGGGTACAGGATAATGACACTGACACTTGGGGTACAGGATAATGACACCTGGGATACAGGATAATGACACTGGCACTCGGGGTACAGGATAATGACACTGACACTTTGGGTACAGGATAATGACACCTGGGATACAGGATAATGACACTGACACTTGGGGTACAGGATAATGACACCTGGGATACAGGATAATGACACTGACACTTGGGGTACAGGATAATGACACCTGGGATACAGGATAATGACACTGACACTCGGGGTACAGGATAATGACACTGACACTTGGGGTACAGGATAATGACACCTGGGATACAGGATAATGACACTGACACTTGGGGTACAGGATAATGACACCTGGGATACAGGATAATGACACTGACACTCGGGGTACAGGATAATGGCACTGACACTTGGGGTGCAGGATAATGACACTGACACTCTTGTACAGGATAATGACACTGACACTCGGGGTACAGGATAATGACACTGATACTCGGGGTACAGGATAATGACACTGACACTTGGGGTGCAGGATAATGACACTGACACTTGGGGTGCAGGATAATGACACTGACACTCGGGTACAGAATAATGACACTGACACTCGGGGTACAGGATAATGACTCTGACACTCGGGGTACAGGATAATGACTCTGACACTCGGGGTACAGGATAATGACTCTGACACTCGGGGTACAGGATAATGACACTGACACTCGGGGTACAGGATAATGACACTAATACTTGGGGTACAGGATAATGACACTGATACTCGGGGAACAGGATAATGACACTGATACTTGGGGTACAGGATAATGACACTTACACTGTGGGTACAGGATAATGACACCGACACTTGGGGTACAGGATAATGATACTCGGGGTAAAGGATAATGACACTGACACTCGGGGTACAGGATAATGATACTCGGGGTACAGGATAATGACACTGACACTCGGGGTACAGGATAATGACACTGACACTCGGGGTACAGGATAATGACACTTGGGGTACAGCATAATGAACCTGACACTCGGGGTACAGGATAATAACCCTTGGGGTACAGGATAATGACACTGACACTTGGGGTAAAGGATAATGACACTGATACTCGGGGTACAGGATAATGACACTTGGGGTACAGGATAATGACACTGACACTCGGGGAACAGGATAAGGACACTGATACTTGGGGTACAGGATAATGACACTTCGGGTACACGATAATGAACCTGACACTGATGGCTCCTCATAACAAGTACTGTGACACCTGGGGTACAGGATAATGACACCTGGGGTACAGGATAATGACACCTGGGATACAGGATAATGACACTGACACTTGGGGTACAGGATAATGACGCTCTCATTTGGGGTACAGGATAATGACACTGATACTTGAGGTACAGGATAATGACACTGACACTCGGGGTACAGGATAATGACACTGATACTCGGAGTACAGGATAATGGCACTGACACTCGGGGTACAGGATAATGACACTGACACTTGGGGTACAGGATAATGACACTGACACTTGGGGTACAGGATAGCGACGCTGATACTTGGAGTATATGAAAATAGCACTGATACTTGGGGGTCTCCATCTTCATGTTAGGGTGTTCTTGCTCCGCAGGTGTTACCGGATTACTTGAAAGGACTTTTCAATGTTTTTTCTCACGCTAAACCCACGGAGGCGCAGTTTCAGCAGATATCGAGACTGGCAGCTTTGCAGCATCGTGCCAAGGACAGCGTCTACCTGCCGACTGCGTGCGTATCCTCCTCCTCACCAACTTATTCCTCTGCTTCCCTGTATATAAGTATTTCTATTCACCCTGCTTGATACATCACAGCCTCCATATACAGCACAATCTCCACATATAGCACAGCCTCCATATGTAACACAGCCTCCATATATAACACGGCCTCCATATACAGCATAGCCTCCCCATATAGCACAGCCTCCATATGTAACACAGCCTCCACATATAACACAGCCTCCATATACAGCACAACCTCCACATATAGCACAGCCTCCATATGTAACACAGCCTCCACATATAACACGGCCTCCATATACAGCACAACTTCCACATATAGCACAGCCTCCATATGTAACAAAGCCTCCACATATAGCACAGCCTCCATATACAGCATAGCCTCCCCGTATAGCACAGCCTCCATATGTAACACAGCCTCCACATATAGCACAGCCTCCATATACAGCAGTGCCTCCACATATAGCACAGCCTCCATATGTAACACAGCCTCGACATATAGCCCAGCCTCCATATACAGCCCAGCCTCCATATGTAGCACAGCCTCCATATGTAGCACAGCCTCCACATATAGCACAGCCTCCACATATAGCACAGCCTCCATATATAGCACAGCCTCCATATGTAGCACAGCCTCCATAAGTAACACAGCCTCCACATATAGCACAGCCGCCACATACAGCCCAGTCTCCACATGTAGCACATCTTCCATATACAGCCCAGCCTCCACATGTAGCACAGCCTCCATATACAGCCCAGCCTCCACATGTAGCACAGCCTCCATATACAGCCCAGCCTCCACATCTAGCACAGCCTCCATATGTAGCGCAGCCTCCATATGTAGCATAGCCTCCATATATAGCACGCCCTCCATATATAGCACCGCCTCCACATATAGCACAGCCTCCATATGTAACACAGCCTCCATATATAGCACATCCTCCATATGTAACACAGCCTCCACATGTAACACAGCCTCCACATGTAACACAGCCTCCATTTTCAGCACAGCCTCCACATGTAGCACAGCCTCCACATGTAGCACAGCCTCCACATGTAGCACAGCCTCCACATGTAGCACAGCCTCCATATGTAACGCAGCCTCCACATATAACACAGCCTCCATTTTCAGCACAGCCTCCACATGTAGCACAGCCTCCACATGTAGCACAGCCTGCATATAAAGCACAGCCTCCACATATAGCACGGCCTCCACATACAGCACAGCCTCCGCATGTAGCACAGCTTACATATAGCAGAGCCTCCACATGTAGCACAGCCTCCATATATAGCACACTCTCCATATATAGCACAGCCTCCACATATAGCACAGCCTCCCTATGTAGTACAGCCTCCATATATAGCACACTCTCCATATATAGCACAGCCTACATATGTAACACAGCCTCCAAATATAGCACAGCCTCCATATGTAGCACAGCCTCAATTTTCAACACAGCCTCCACATATAGCACAGCCTCCACATATAGCACAGCCTCCACATATAAAGCACAGCCTCCACATATAGCACAGCCTCCACATATAAAGCACAGCCTCCACATGTAGCACAGCCTCCATACAATAAGTCCCTGTGTCCCTTCTTCCTACAGTCGGGAGGTGCAGGACTACATCCCCAGCCAGTACTACAAGGTGGTGAAGCCTCAGTCCTGGCTGAACATGGTGATGCATCATATGCAGCAGATCCAACCTCTCAGCCCGCACCAGGGACGGGCTCAGTTCTTAGGTAATAAATGACTAACACTAATATTGCTCAACTGGCAATTCCTAGATCCAGTGATGAGCAAAGGAGCATAGATAACTCTCCAGGGCGGCAGCGGCTGCTACTATTCCCGGCAGGACTGCACCTGTACCCGCCATAAAGAAGTCTATATCTGTCTATATCTGCGGAGTCTCCATTCTCTTCCATGGATTCTGCGAGTGAACTCACCCTTGGGGGAATTGTCCTATAAGCCATTGCCTGATACACACGGGGCTGAACTCATACATTGCCGGCTTCTTCCCGCAGGTCTGGTCAGCGCTTTCCCCATGTTCGGCTCCTCTTTCTTCTACATCCAGAGTTGCAGTAACAACATGGTGGTCTCTCCGTGCATCCTGGCCATCAATCAGAACGGCCTGAACTTCCTCAACAAAGAGACCCACGTATGTATCTAGGACGATGACTGACCCTAGGGGTCCATGCACACAGCAAAGCCGCACACAGATCCCGTATGGCGGTAACACAGAGGCCCTGCTGGTCCATATTACAGATGCACTCTATGTGCCGCCATATGGTTCTTTCATAAAGCAACATCTGCACTCAGAACTGCATTGGGTTTTTTCCAAAAAATAAAGCCCAAAGGTGTCGCCCCAATAATGCATTACGTCCCCGATTCACAATAACATAGCGATTTTATCTGATTGGTCACATTTAAATCTGTTTTCCAGGAGCTGATGGTGACGTTTCCTCTGAAGGATATCCAGAGCACTAGGACCCAGCGTCCCGCCCCGGGCCTCAGCTACCCTTACGTTGACATCATGCTGGGTGATATGATGTCACAGCGGGTAACGCAGCTGCAGCTGGAGCAGGTAAAGCAGCGGCCGCCTGTCATACGCTGCGTCATCTAGCACCGATGGAAGGGAACCATGCCGGAAATAGCAATTAGTCAGCCTGAATGATCAACCCGTCCTTTTCCCACCCTCATAGTTTAAAAGTAGCTATTGATCCGCCATTTAAAGGGTTTTCCAGTTTTCTAACACTCAATCACTGTATAATGAAGTTCTGACCTTTTGTGGGTCAGTTCCTCGCCCTTATCAGGATCTTTGCTTCTGGTTAGTGAACGGAAACTAGAAAGCCGTTCACTGACCGTAAGCAAAGATCCTGAAAGTAGTTAGGAATTGAAAACACAAAGTATCTTAGAACTCTGGAAAACTTTTATTTCCTTATGTCTTTATGAAGACATTTAATGAAGAAATGTAAAATAATCTTTTGCTTCTATATAAAGTTTTCTTCTGCTTCCGTCTTTATAACTTGTCTCTTCTGTCTATGGGACCTCCTCTCGCGTCACTTCTTGTCTTCTGCTTTGCCTGTGGACCCCGAGTCAGAGCCGGTAGCCATGGGTACGTTCCTGGTTTCCACTTATCACTCACCAATATTCATTAAACCCATCTCATCATTTAGGATCGTTAGCAGAAATTGTAAATTTGGAGTAAAGGCGGCAGAAATATAATAAAGGTGTCTATACACAGGCAATAACCATCAACCCTGACCTCTCCCCCCAAATGCATAAATGCTCTGCTCAGCTGAGCCTGCATGTGTTCTCTGTGCAGAAAGCAGAATAAGCCGCTGCCAGATGCCTATGGCAGCTGCCTATCTTCCATGAAAACAAAGGATTGGGCATGTTAAAATTCAACATGACCTTTCTTTCTTCTAACCTCTGCCATGAGGGGAAGAGTCATGACACCGCCATACACATTAGATATGGCGACAGAAGGGCATCTGCCTTGAATTAAAGCACAACTGAGACATGTTATACCATAGAAAGCTGCACGGTGTCCTCACTATAACATTTCAGGAAAGTTTAGGACCCCGGTAATGCGGCTGAATGTCCTATTTATTGCACCTTAATAGTCATATATCACTGACATCTGGGGTCATCATCTCCATTCCCACCTGTAGGGGGCGCATTATTCTCACCTGTTGGAGTCACATTATTCCCACCAGTAGAGAGTGCATTATTCCCACCTGTAGGGGGCGCATTATTCCCACCTGTAGGGGCGCATTATTCCCACCGGTAGGGGGCGCATTATTCCCACCAGTAGAGAGTGCATTATTCCCACCTGTAGGGGGCGCATTATTCACACCGCTAGAGAGTGCATTATTCCCACCTGTAGGGGGCGCATTATTCCCACCGGTAGGGGTGCATTATTCCAACAGGTAGGGGGCGCATTATTCCCACCAGTAGGGGTGCATTATTCCCACCTGTTGGGGGCGCATTATTCACACCGGTAGAGAGTGCATTATTCCCACCTGTGGGGGGGCGCATTATTCCCGCCGGTAGGGGTGCATTATTCCAACCCATAGGGGTCGCATTATTCTCACCTGTAGGGGTCGCATTATTCCCACCGGTAGGGGTAGCATTATTCCCACCGGTAGAGAGTGCATTATTCCCACCTGTAGGGGACACATTATTCCCACCTGTAGGGGACGCATTATTCCCACCCGAAGGGGGTGCATTATTCCCACCGGTAGAGAGTGCATTATTCCCACCTGTAGGGGGTGCATTATTCCCACCGGTAGAGAGTGCATTATTCCCACCGGTAGGGGGTACATTATTCCAACCGGCAGGGGTCGCATTACTCCCACCAGTAGGGGTCGCATTATTCCCACTGGTAAGGGGCGCATTATTCCCACCTGTAGGGGGCACATTATTCCCACCAGTAAGGTTCACATTATTCCCACCGGTAGAGGTCGCATTATTCCCACCAGTAGGGGGTCGCATTATTCCCACCTGTAGGGGTCGCATTATTCCCACCGGTAGGGGTAGCATTATTCCCACCGGTAGAAAGTGCATTATTCCTACCTGTAGGGGACACATTGTTCCCACCTGTAGGGGATGCATTATTCCCACCCGAAGGGGGTGCATTATTCCCACCGGTAGAGAGTGCATTATTCCCACCTGTAGGGGGCGCATTATTCCCACCGGTAGAGAGTGCATTATTCCCACCGGTAGGGGGTGCATTATTCCAACCGGTAGGGGTCGCATTATTCCCACTGGTGAGGGGCGCATTATTCCCACCTGTAGGGGGCACATTATTCCCACCAGTAAGGTTCACATTATTCCCACCGGTAGAGGTCGCATTATTCCCACCTGTAGGGGTCGCATTATTCCCACCGATAGGGGTAGCATTATTCCCACCGGTAGAGAGTGCATTATTCCCACCTGTAGGGGACACATTATTCCCACCTGTAGGGGACGCATTATTCCCACCCGAAGGGGGTGCATTATTCCCACCGGTAGAGAGTGCATTATTCCCACCTGTAGGGGGCGCATTATTCCCACCGGTAGGGGTGCATTATTCCCACCGGTAGGGGGTGCATTATTCCAACCGGCAGGGGTCGCATTACTCCCACCGGTAGGGGTCGCATTATTCCCACTGGTAAGGGGCGCATTATTCCCACCTGTAGGGGGCACATTATTCCCACCAGTAAGGTTCACATTATTCCCACCGGTAGAGGTCGCATTATTCCCACCTGTAGGGGTCGCATTATTCCCACCGGTAGGGGTAGCATTATTCCCACCGGTAGAGAGTGCATTATTCCCACCTGTAGGGGACGCATTATTCCCACCCGAAGGGGGTGCATTATTCCCACCGGTAGAGAGTGCATTATTCCCACCTGTAGGGGGCGCATTATTCCCACCGGTAGGGGTGCATTATTCCCACCGGTAGGGGGTGCATTATTCCAACCGGCAGGGGTCGCATTACTCCCACCGGTAGGGGTCGCATTATTCCCACTGGTAAGGGGCGCATTATTCCCACCTGTAGGGGGCACATTATTCCCACCAGTAAGGTTCACATTATTCCCACCGGTAGAGGTCGCATTATTCCCACCAGTAGGGGTCGCATTAGTCCAACCTGTAGGGGTCGCATTATTCCCACCTGTAGGGGTTGCATTAGTCCCACCGGTAGGGGGTGCATTATTCCAACCTGTAGGGGTCGCGTTATTCCCAACTGTAGGGGTTGCATTATTCCCACCGATAGGGGTAGCATTATTCCCACCGGTAGAGAGTGCATTATTCCCACCTGTAGGGGACACATTATTCCCACCTGTAGGGGACGCATTATTCCCACCCGAAGGGGGTGCATTATTCCCACCGGTAGAGAGTGCATTATTCCCACCTGTAGGGGGCGCATTATTCCCACCGGTAGGGGTGCATTATTCCCACCGGTAGGGGGTGCATTATTCCAACCGGCAGGGGTCGCATTACTCCCACCGGTAGGGGTCGCATTATTCCCACTGGTAAGGGGCGCATTATTCCCACCTGTAGGGGGCACATTATTCCCACCAGTAAGGTTCACATTATTCCCACCGGTAGAGGTCGCATTATTCCCACCTGTAGGGGTCGCATTATTCCCACCGGTAGGGGTAGCATTATTCCCACCGGTAGAGAGTGCATTATTCCCACCTGTAGGGGACGCATTATTCCCACCCGAAGGGGGTGCATTATTCCCACCGGTAGAGAGTGCATTATTCCCACCTGTAGGGGGCGCATTATTCCCACCGGTAGGGGTGCATTATTCCCACCGGTAGGGGGTGCATTATTCCAACCGGCAGGGGTCGCATTACTCCCACCGGTAGGGGTCGCATTATTCCCACTGGTAAGGGGCGCATTATTCCCACCTGTAGGGGGCACATTATTCCCACCAGTAAGGTTCACATTATTCCCACCGGTAGAGGTCGCATTATTCCCACCAGTAGGGGTCGCATTAGTCCAACCTGTAGGGGTCGCATTATTCCCACCTGTAGGGGTTGCATTAGTCCCACCGGTAGGGGGTGCATTATTCCAACCTGTAGGGGTCGCGTTATTCCCAACTGTAGGGGTTGCATTAGTCCCACCAGTAGGGGGTGCATTATTCCAACCTGTAGGGGTCGCATTATTCCCACCGGTAAGGGTCGCATTAGTCCAACCTGTAGGGGGCACATTATTCCCACCTGTAGGGGTTGCATTATTCCCATCGGTAAGGGTCGCATTATTCCCACCTGTAGGGGACACATTATTCCCACCTGTAGGGGACGCATTATTCCCACCCGAAGGGGGTGCATTATTCCCACCGGTAGAGAGTGCATTATTCCCACCTGTAGGGGGCACATTATTCCCACCGGTAGGGGTGCATTATTCCCACCGGTAGAGAGTGCATTATTCCCACCGGTAGGGAGTGCATTATTCCAACCGGCAGGGGTCGCATTACTCCCACCGGTAGGGGTCGCATTGTTCCCACTGGTAAGGGGCGCATTATTCCCACCTGTAGGGGGCGCATTATTCCCACCAGTAAGGTTCACATTATTCCCACCGGTAGAGGTCGCATTATTCCCACCAGTAGGGGTCGCATTAGTCCAACCTGTAGGGGGCGCATTATTCCCACCTGTAGGGGTTGCATTAGTCCCACCGGTAGGGGGTGCATTATTCCAACCTGTAGGGGTCGCGTTATTCCCACCTGTATGGGTTGCATTAGTCCCACCGGTAGGGGGGTGCATTATTCCAACCTGTAGGGGTCGCATTATTCCCACCGGTAAGGGTCGCATTAGTCCAACCTGTAGGAGGCAGATTATTCCCACCTGTGGGGGTTGCATTATTCCAACCTGTAGGGGTCGCATTATTCCCACCGGTAAGGGTTGCATTATTCCCACCGGTAAGGGTCGCATTATTCCCACCGGTAAGGGTCGCATTATTCCCACCGGTAAGGGTCGCATTATTCCCACCGGTAAGGGTCGCATTAGTCAAACCTGTAGGGGCGCATTATTCCCACCGATAAGGGTCGCATTAGTCAAACCTGTAGGGGGCGCATTATTCCCACCTGTAATGGTCGCATTAGTCCAACCTGTAGGGGGTGCATTATTCCAACTGGTAAGGGTCGCATTACTCCCACCGGTAGGGGTCGCATTATTCCCACTGGTAAGGGGCGCATTATTCCCACCTGTAGGGGGCGCATTATTCCCACCAGTAAGGTTCACATTATTCCCACCGGTAGAGGTCGCATTATTCCAACCAGTAGGGGTCGCATTAGTCCAACCTGTAGGGGGCGCATTATTCCCACCTGCAGGGGTTGCATTAGTCCCACCGGTAGGGGGTACATTATTCCAACCTGTATGGGTCGTGTTATTCCCACCTGTAGGGGTTGCATTAGTCCCACCGGTAGGGGGTGCATTATTCCAACCTGTAGGGGTCGCATTATTCCCACCGGTAAGGGTCGCATTAGTCCAACCTGTAGGGGGCAGATTATTCCCACCTGTAGGGGTTGCATTATTCCCATTGGTAAGGGTCGCATTATTCCCACCGGTAAGGGTCGCATTAGTCCAACCTGTAGGGGTCGCATTATTCCAACCTGTAGGGGGTCGCATTATTCCCACTGGTAAGGGTCGCATTATTCCCACCAGTAAGGGTCGCATTATTCCCACTGGTAGGGGTTGCATTATTCCCACCGGTAAGGGTCGCATTAGTCAAACCTGTAGAGGGCGCATTATTCCCACCGATAAGGGTCGCATTAGTCAAACCTGTAGGGGGCGCATTATTCCCATCGGTAAGGGTCGCATTAGTCAAACCTGTAGGGGGCGCATTATTCCCACAGGTAAGGGTCGCATTAGTCAAACCTGTAGGGGGTGCATTATTCCCATCGGTAAGGGTCGCATTAGTCCAACCTGTAGGGGGTGCATTATTCCAACTGGTAAGGGTCGCATTATTCCCACCGGTAGGGGTTGCATTATTCCCACCTGTAGGGGGCGCATTATTCCCACCAATAGGGGTCGCATTATTCCTACCGGTAAGGGTCGCATTAGTCCCACCGGTAGGAGTTGCATTATTCCCACAGGTAAGGGTCGCATTAGTCAAACCTGTAGGGGGCGCATTATTCCCATCGGTAAGGGTCGCATTATTCCCACCGGTAATGGTCACATTAGTCCAACCTGTAGGGGGTGCATTATTCCAACTTGTAAGGGTCACATTATTCCCACCGGTAATGGTCACATTAGTCCAACCTGTAGGGGGCGCATTATTCCAACTGGTAAGGGTTGCATTATTCCCACCGGTAAGGGTCGCATTAGTCCAACCTGTAGGGGGTGCATTATTCCAACTGGTAAGGGTCGCATTATTCCCACCGGTAATGGTCACATTAGTCCAACCTGTAGGGGGTGCATTATTCCAACTTGTAAGGGTCACATTATTCCCACCGGTAATGGTCACATTAGTCCAACCTGTAGGGGGCGCATTATTCCAACTGGTAAGGGTTGCATTATTCCCACCGGTAAGGGTCGCATTAGTCCAACCTGTAGAGGGTGCATTATTCCAACTGATAAGTGTCGCATTATTCCCACCGGTAAGGGTCGCATTAGTCGAACCTGTAGGGGGTCGCATTATTCCCACCAGTAAGGGTCGCATTAGTCAAACCTGTAATGGTCGCATTAGTCCAACCTGTAAGTGGTGCATTATTCCAACTAGTAAGGGTCGCATTATTCCCACCGGTAGGGGTCGCATTATTCCCACCAGTAGAGGTCGCATTATTCCCACCGGTAATGGTCACATTAGTCCAACCTGTAGGGGGTGCATTATTCCAACTGATAAGGGTCGCATTATTCCCACCAGTAAGGGTCGCATTATTCCCACCGGTAAGGGTCGCATTAGTCAAACCTGTAGGGGTTGCATTATTCCCACCGGTAAGGGTCGCATTAGTCAAACCTGTAGGGGGCGCATTATTCCCACCGGTAAGGGTCGCAGTAGTCAAACCTGTAGGGGGCTCATCATTCCCACCTGTAATGGTCGCATTAGTCCAACCTGTAGGGGGTGCATTATTCCAACTGGTAAGGGTCGCATTATTCCCACCGGTAATGGTCGCATTAGTCCAACCTGTAGGGGGTGCATTATTCCAACTGGTAAGGGTCCCATTATTCCCACCGGTAAGGGTCGCATTATTCCCACCGGTAGGAGTTGCATTATTCCCACCGGTAAGGGTCGCATTAGTCAAACCTGTAGGGGTCGCATTATTCCCACCGGTAAGGGTCGCATTAGTCAAACCTGTAGGGGGCGCATTAGTCCCACCTGTAATGGTCGCATTAGTCCAACCTGTAAGGGGTGCATTATTCCAACTGGTAAGGGTCGCATTATTCCCACCGGTAAGGGTCGCATTAGTCAAACCTGTAGGGTGTGCATTATTCCCACCTGTAATGGTCGCATTAGTCCAACCTGTAGGGGGTGCATTATTCCAACTGGTAAGGGTCGCATTATTCCCACCGGTAGGGGTCGCATTATTCCCACTGGTACGGGGTGCATTATTCCAACTGGTAAGGGTCGCATTATTCCCACCTGTAGGGGGTGCATTATTCCCACCGGTAAGGGTCGCATTATTCCCACCGGTAGGGGTTGCATTATTCCCACCGGTAAGGGTCGCATTAGTCAAACCTGTAGGGGGCGCATTAGTCCCACCTGTAATGGTCGCATTAGTCCAACCTGTAAGGGGTTCATTATTCCAACTGGTAAGGGTCGCATTATTCCCACCGGTAGGGGTCGCATTATTCCCACCGGTAAGGGTCGCATTAGTCAAACCTGTAGGGTGCGCATTATTCCCACCTGTAATGGTCGCATTAGTCCAACCTGTAGGGGGTGCATTATTCCAACTGGTAAGGGTTGCATTATTCCCACCGGTAGGGGTCGCATTATTCCCACCGGTACGGGGTGCATTATTCCAACTGGTAAGGGTCGCATTATTCCCACCGGTAAGGGTCGCATTAGTCCAACCTGTAGGGGGTGCATTATTCTAACTGATAAGGGTCGCATTATTCCCACCAGTAGGGGTCGCATTATTCCCACCGGTAAGGGTCGCATTAGTCAAACCTGTAGGGGGCGCATTATTCCCACCGGTAAGGGTCGCATTAGTCAAACCTGTAGGGGGGCGCATTATTCCCACCGGTAAGGGTCGCATTAGTCAAACCTGTAGGGGGTTCATCATTCCCACCTGTAATGGTCGCATTAGTCCAACCTGTAGGGGGTGCATTATTCCAACTGGTATGGGTCGCATTATTCCCACCGGTAATGGTCGCATTAGTCCAACCTGTAGGGGGTGCATTATTCCCACCGGTAAGGGTCGCATTAGTCAAACCTGTAGGGGTCACATTATTCCCACCGGTAAGGGTCGCATTAGTCAAACCTGTAGGGGGCGCATTAGTCCCACCTGTAATGGTCGCATTAGTCCAACCTTTAAGGGGTGCATTATTCCAACTGGTAAGGGTCGCATTATTCCCACCGGTAGGGGTCGCATTATTCCCAGCGGTAAGGGTCGCATTAGTCAAACCTGTAGGGTGCGCATTATTCCCACCTGTAATGGTCGCATTAGTCAAACCTGTAGGGTGCGCATTATTCCCACCTGTAATGGTCACATTAGTCCAACCTGTAGGGGGTGCATTATTCCAACTGGTAAGGGTTGCATTATTCCCACCGGTAAGGGTTGCATTATTCCCACCGGTAGGGGTTGCATTATTCCATCTGGTAAGGGTCGCATTATTCCAACTGGTAAGGGTCGCATTATTCCCACCTGTAGGGGGCGCATTATTCCCACAGGTAAGGGTCGCATTATTCCCACCGGTAGGGGTCGCATTATTCCCACCGGTAAGGGTAGCATTAGTCATACCTGTAGGGGGCGCATTATTCCCACCGGTAAGGGTCGCATTAGTCAAACCTGTAGGGGGCGCATTATTCCCACCGGTAAGGGTCGCATTATTCCCACCGGTAATGGTCACATTAGTCCAACCTGTAGGGGGTGCATTATTCCAACTTGTAAGGGTCACATTATTCCTACCGGTAATGGTCACATTAGTCCAACCTGTAGGGGGCGCATTATTCCCACCGGTAAGGGTCGCATTATTCCCACCGGTAAGGGTCGCATTGTTCCCACCGGTAAGGGTCGCATTAGTCCAACCTGTAGGGGGTGCATTATTCCAACTGATAAGGGTCGCATTATTCCCACCAGTAAGGGTCGCATTATTCCCACCGGTAAGGGTCGCATTAGTCAAACCTGTAGGGGGCGCATTATTCCCACCGGTAAGGGTCGCATTAGTCAAACCTGTAGGGGGCGCATTATTCCCACCGGTAAGGGTCGCATTATTCCAACTGATAAGGGTCACATTATTCCCACCAGTAAGGGTCGCAGTAGTCAAACCTGTAGGGGGCTCATCATTCCCACCTGTAATGGTCGCATTAGTCCAACCTGTAGGGGGTGCATTATTCCAACTGGTAAGGGTCGCATTATTCCCACCGGTAAGGGTCGCATTAGTCAAACCTGTAGGGGGTGCATTAGTCCCACCTGTAATGGTCGCATTAGTCCAACCTGTAGGGGGTGCATTATTCCAACTGGTAAGGGTCGCATTATTCCCACCAGTAGGGCTCGCATTATTCCCACCGGTAAGGGTCGCATTAGTCAAACCTGTAGGGTGTGCATTATTCCCACCTGTAATGGTCGCATTAGTCCAACCTGTAGGGGGTGCATTATTCCAACTGGTAAGGGTCGCATTATTCCCACCGGTAGGGGTCGCATTAGTCCACCCTGTAGGGGGCGCATTATTCCCACCGGTAGGGGTCGCATTATTCCCACCAGTAGGGGGTGCATTATTCCAACTGGTAAGGGTCGCATTATTCCCACCGGTAGGGGTTGCATTATTCCCACCGGTAAGGGTCGCATTAGTCAAACCTGTAGGGGTCGCATTAGTCAAACCTGTAGGGGGCGCATTAGTCCCACCTGTAATGGTCGCATTAGTCCAACCTGTAGGGGGTGCATTATTCCAACTGGTAAGGGTCGCATTATTCCCACCGGTAGGGGTCGCATTATTCCCACCGGTAGGGGTCGCATTAATCAAACCTGTAGGGGGCGCATTATTCCCACCTGTAATGGTCGCATTAGTCCAACCTGTAGGGGGCGCATTATTCTAACTGGTAAGGGTCGCATTATTCCCACCGGTAGGGGTCGCATTAGTCCAACCTGTAGGGGGCGCATTATTCCCACCGGTAGGGGTCGCATTATTCCCACCGGTAGGGGGCGCATTAGTCCAACCTGTAGGGGGCACATTATTTCCACCTGTAGGGGGCGCATTATTCCCATAGTTAGGGCGTGCATTATTCCCACCGGTAGGGGGCGCATGAGTCCAACATGTAGGGGGCACATTATTTCAACATGTAGGGGAAGCATTATTTCCACCTGTAGGGGGCACATTATTTCAGTGCCTCTTCTAATAACCTCATCTCCTTTTCCTACAGGGCTTGGAGTTATGCCGGGTGGTCGCAGTCCACATGGAAAACCTTCTCCTGAGTTGTGATAAGCGGCTCACGCTGCCACCCAGCGAGATCACGCTGCTCTGAAAGCCGCCATAATGGCCAGAACTGGACGGTTACACTCTGCACTTTAGATTTTGGCATTAGATGACTTGTACCCGTGAACGTACCCCACTGCCGCTCCAAATGTGTGCATGGTGCTAGAGATGGGCACGGGCAAGCTTAGCACAGAGCATCTGCCGCTACTGTGGGGCCCATGGATAGAAGGACCCCCAATTCAAAATGGATCCACACCCCATGGACGAGATGCACCTTATCAGGGTTCCCCCTCATAGGAGCATGTTAGCAAACTTGGGATCCCATCTTGAACGTAACACATAATTTTATGATGATTACAATCTATTTGGTTTTTATCACGGTCACTGGTGCCCCAAAGGTGTTTTTTTATTTTCAATCAGTGAATGGGATTATGTTCTCACCATTTTTCATTAGGTCCAATATTCGGTGCCTACAGAGCACCAAATCCACTAGGATTCTGCCTGCAGCCACCACTAGGGGGAGCTCCCTTTATACAGAGATACATGATAAGATTCTGTCTGAAACCACCAATAGGGGGAGCTCCCTGTATACAGAGATACATGATACGATTCTGTCTGCAGTGACCACTAGGGGGAGCACCCTGTATACAGAGATACATGAGAAGATCCTGTCTGCAGTCACCACTAGGGGGAGCTCCCTGTATACAGAGATACATAAGATTCTGTCTGCAGCCACCACTAGGGGGAGCTCCCTGTACACAGAGATACATGATGATTCTGTCTGCTGCCACCACTAGGGGGAGCTCCCTGTTAACAGAGATACATAATAAGATTCTGTCTGAAACCACCACTAGAGGGAGCTCCCTGTATACAGAGATACATGATAAGATTCTGTCTGCAGCCACCACTAGGGGGAGCTCCCTGTATAGAGAGATACAGGATAAGATTCTGTCTGAAACCACCACTAGGGGGAGCTCCCTGTATACAGAGATACAGTACAGACCAAAAGTTTGGACACACCTTCTCATTTAAAGATTTTTCTGTATTTTAATGACTATGAAAATTGTACATTCACACTGAAGGCATCAAAACTATGAATTAACACATGTGGAATTATATACTTAACAAAAAAGTGTGAAACAACTGAAAATATGTCTTTTATTCTAGGTTCTTCAAAGTAGCCACCTTTTGCTTTGATGACTGCTTTGCACACTCTTGGCATTCTCTTGATGAGCTTCAAGAGGTAGTCACCGGAAATGGTTTTCACTTCACAGGTGTGCCCTGCCAGGTTTAATAAGTGGGATTTCTTGCCTTTTAAATGGTGTTGGGACCATCAGTTGTGTTGTGCAGAAGTCTGGTTGATTCACAGCTGATAGTCCTACTGAATAGACTGTTAGAATGCGAATTATGGCAAGAAAAAAGCAGCTAAGTAAAGAAAAACGAGTGGCCATCATTACTTTAAGAAATGAAGGTCAGTCAGAGCGAAAAATTGGGAAAACTTTGAAAGTGTCCCCAAGTGCAGTTGCAAAAACCATCAAGCGCTACAAAGAAACTGGCTCACATGAGGATCACCCCAGGAAAGGAAGACCAAGAGTCATCTCTGCTTCTGAGGTTAAGTTTATCCGAGTCACCAGCCTCAGAAATCGCAGGTTAACAGCAGCTCAGATTAGAGACCAGGTCAATGCCACACAGAGTTCTAGCAGCAGAAACATTTCTTCAACAACTGTTAAGAGGAGACTTTGTGCAGCAGGCCTTCATGGTAAAATAGCTGCTAGGAAACCACTGCTAAGGACAGGCAACAAGCAGAAGAGACTTGTTTTGGATAATGAACACAAGGAATGGACATTAGACCAGTGGAAATCTGTGCTTTGGTCTGATGAGTCCAAATTTGAGATCTTTGGTTCCAGCCACCGTGTCTTTGTGCGACGCAGAAAAGGTGAACGGATGGACTCTACATGCCTGGTTCCCACCGTGAAGCATGGAGGAGGAGGTGTGATGGTGTGGGGGTGCTTTGCTGGTGATACTGTTGGGGATTTATTCAAAATTGAAGGCATACTGAACCAGCATGGCTACCACAGCATCTTGCAGCGGCATGCTATTCCATCCGGTTTGGGTTTAGTTGGACCATCATTTATTTTTCAACAGGACAATGACCCCAAACACACCTCCAGGCTGTGTAAGGGCTATTTGACCAAGAAGGAGAGTGATGGGGGGCTACGCCAGATGACCTGGCCTCCACAGTCACCAGACCTGAACCCAATCGAGATGGTTTGGGGTAAGCTGGACCGCAGAATGAAGGCAAAAGGGCCAACAAGTGCTAAGCATCTCTGGGAACTCCTTCAAGATTGTTGGAAGACCATTTCCGGTGACTACCTCTTGAAGCTCATCAAGAGAATGCCAAGAGTGTGCAAAGCAGTCATCAAAGCAAAAGGTGGCTACTTTGAAGAACCTAGAATATAAGACATATTTTCAGTTGTTTCACACTTTTTTGTTAAGCATATAATTCCACATGTGTTAATTCATAGTTTTGATGCCATCAGTGTGAATGTACAATTTTCATAGTCATGAAAATACAGAAAAATCTTTAAATGAGGTGTGTCCAAACTTTTGGTCTGTACTGTACATGAAACGATTCTGTCTGCAGTCACCACTAGGGGGAGCAACCTGTATACAGAGATACATGAGAAGATCCTGTCTGCAGTCACCACTAGGGGGAGCTCCCTGTACACAGAGATACATGATAAGATTCTGTCTGCTGCCACCACTAGGGGTAGCTCCCTGTTAACAGAGATACATAATAAGATTCTGTCTGAAACCACCACTAGAGGGAGCTCCCTGTATACAGAGATACATGATAAGATTCTGTCTGCAGCCACCACTAGGGGGAGCTCCCTGTATACAGAGATACATAAGATTCTGTCTGCAGTCACCACTAGGGGAAGCTCCCTGTATAGAGAGATACAGGATAAGATTCTGTCTGCTGCCACCACTAGGGGGAGCTCCCTGTATACAGAGACACATGATAAGATTCTGTCTGCGACCACCACTAGGGGGAACTCCCCGTATACATTGAAAAATAAGATCATGTCTACATCTACCACTAGTGGGAGCTCATTACATACAGTTTATGCATTGAACTCAATAATAAAACTATGCACTGAGCTCCCTCTAGTGGTGGCTACAGTCATAGGTATTACACCCATCATACTTACAGAGATGACCTCAGCTTTCTTCTTCTGAATCCGCACTGCATGAAAAGAGTAGGTTGGAATTTGCTGGATTTACAAAACCTGTACAGGAATCTTTTATACTGAAATTATATCGCCTTATTTTTTTTTTTGTGTTTTTACAAATTTTAGTTTTTTTTACAGAACACACTTTTTCTTGGAGTCATGTACAAAAACTGTTGCATTAAAGGGGCGTCTTAGAGTCACAGGGGGTTTGATTGTCATAACCAAATGTTCTGTTTTGGGACAGTTTCTATATATGAATGCTCTTTTTCCACTTTTGTCCTAATTTTTAGTCATTTTTGTTGGTTTTATAACTTGTGTATTTTTTGGTGTAACTGACATTCAATTTTGTAATAGTTTTTTTTTCACTCTGTTGTAATAAAATGTTTTTTTTTTTTTTTTGTCTTATATTTACTGATGAATAAATGTTTTACCAAAACTTATCATTTCTGTGTGTGATTTAAGGTAAACATTTAGGGCAAGTAATGAATTTATGGAAAGGAGTACTCCCATTATTTGACCCTGGGTGCAGCAGGGGTGAAACAAAACATTACGTGGCCGAAACCTCACCAACCTGCGGTGGCCGACCGCCACTCCATTTATTATTGGCTGCTCATGCTGGCTGCATGTCTGGTTGCACCCTTAAATTTTCACGCTGTGGTTATCTTAATAGGTAGCCAATGGTCATCTTAATAGGTAGCCAATGGTCACACAATTCTGCAAGTAAAGGGAGGTAGTGCCTGTAAAATCGTGCAGCCATTGACATGAATGAAGCACAACGCATTTCACTCCAACTCTGCACTTCTTTGCGTTTACCTACACTGATGCATTGTAGCATTCTGCAGTACAGAACCTGGGTCAGTGCTTTGTAGGACCACCTTTCACTGCAATTACTGCTGCAGTCTTTTGGGGTCTGTCTCTTGCACATCTAGAGGTGACATTTTTGCCCCTTCTTCTTTGCACACTTGCTCAGTGAGATTGGATGGAGATGTCTGTGATCAGTAATTTTCACGTCTTGTCACAGATTCTCTGATTTTTCGGTCTGGACTGTGACTCGGCCGTTCACACACATGAATATGCTTTGATCTAAACCCTCCATTGTAGCTCTGGCAGGATGGTTAGGGTCGTTGCTCTGCTAGAAGGTGAAACTACACCCCAGTGTCAAGTCTTTTGCAGGCTCCAACAGGTTTTTCTCCAGGATTGCCCTGTATTTAGCTCAATCAATCTTCCCATCACCTCTGACCAGCTTCCCTACCCCTGCTGAAGAAAAGCCTCCCCACAGCATGATACTGCCACCACCATGTGTGATGGTGGGGATGGTGTTTTCAGGGTGATGTGGTGTTCAGGGTGATGGCGTTTTGCATTTAGACCAAAAAGTTCTACTTTGGTCTCATCTGACCAAAGCACCTTTGTCCACATTCTCGCTGAGTCCCCTACATGGCTTTTTGCAAACTGAAAACAGGACTTCTTATGGTTTGCTTTCAAATATTGCTTTCTTCTTGCCTCTCTTCCATAAAGGCCAGATTTATGGAGTATACAGTTAACAGTTGTCCTGTGGAGAGATTCTTTCCCCTGAGCTCTTCCAGAGTGACCATGGGCATCTTGGCTGCTTCTCTCATTAGTACTCTCCCTGTTTGGCATGTCAGTGTAGGTGGACAGCCATGTCTTGGTAGGTTTGCAGGTGTGACATTCTCATTCAATGTTTGGATGATGGATTGAATAGTGCTCTGTGAGATGTTAAGAGCTTGGGTTATTTTTTTTTATAACCTAACCCTGCTCTACTCTTCTCCGCAACTTTTTCCCTGACCTGTCTGGTATTCTCCTTAGTTTTCAGCTTTATCCCTGACATGTCTGGTGTGCTCCTTGGTTTTCAGCTTTATCCCTAACCTGTCTGGTGTGCTCCTTGGTTTTCAGCTTTATCCCTGACCTTTCTGGTGTGTTCCTTGGTTTTCAGCTTTATCCCTGACCTGTCTGGTGTGCTCCTTGGTTTTCAGATTTATCCCTGACCTGTCTGGTGTGCTCCTTGGTTTTCAGCTTTATCCCTGACCTGTCAGGTGTGCTCCTTGGTTTTCAGCTTTATCCCTGACCTGTCAGGTGTGCTCCTTGGTTTTTATGAGACTGGTTGATCCCTAATGTTCGCACACAAACCTCTGAGGCCTTAACAGAACAGTTGTAGTTATACTGAGAAGAAATTACACACAGGTGGACTCAATGTACTAAGCATGTGACTTCTGGGATTTTATTTTGGGGTAACAAACTACAGGGGGCTGAATACAAATGCACAGCACAATTTTCAGATGTATATTTTTAAAATATTTAGAAAACCATGTATCATTTCCTTTACACATCACAACTTTGTGTTGGTATCACATAAAATCCAGATACATTTAAGTTTGTGGGTGTAACAAGGGCTAAATGTGGAAAAGTTCAAGGGGTATGAAGACTTTTTTAAGGCACTGTATATATCCTGTTGGCAAGTGATATGGCACGGAAAAGTCAGGAAACGAGGGTCGGGATCATCCAGGCAGCGGTAATGACACATGCACGTTCATGCTGGTTTAACCCTGTGTTGCCCGAGGCGTTCTACGTAGTAACAAAGGCGAGATTTTGGGTGAACAGTGAACCTGTCACAGTGGATCGGGGAGCAGGTCCTGTCGTCTTAATCAAACTGGCAGATCAGCGAGGAGAAAAACTGCGAGGTTCAAAGCAGGACAGGAGGACGCACTACGATGCCAACAGCGCCAATAAGGGGGGAGAATTAGCTGCTTTGGATGCCATCACCTGAGACAATTGGGCTGAACTAAAACCTGTCACAACCATTTTACCCTACAGCTATGGAAAGGGGGTTCAACCAAAAATTTATATGACTGTCGCTATTTACGGGGACACTCGGTCAACATTTATGACAGCACTGTATATGGCACTGTTTATGGGGGTACTCTATTCCTTAAGCCCTTTATGGAAGCACTCTTTTGCTGATGCTGTTTATGAGGCCACTCTCTGACTGACACTGATTATGGGGCACTAACTAGCTGGCACTCTGACTTTCCTGACACTGTTTATGGGGGATATTCTACTCTTTTACTGCCATTATTATTAGAAGAGGTTTCTTTCTGGCACTGTTTATTGGGCAGTCACTTTCTGAGGTTGTTTAGGGGGGAGCTCTCTTTCTGGCATTGTTTAAGAGGACGCTCTTTTTCTGGCACTGTTTATAGATGTATTCTCTTTCTGGCACTGGTTGTAGGTGCACTCTCTTGGTGGCCCTATATGTGGGGCACTCTCTTGGTGGCCCTGTATGTGCGGCACTCTCTTGGTGGCCCTATATGTGCGGCACTCTCTTGGTGGCCCTATATGTGCGGCACCCTCTTGGTGGCCCTATATGTGCGGCACCCTCTTGGTGGCACTATATGTGGGGCACTCTCTTGGTGGTCCGATAAGTGGGACACTCTCTTGGTGGCCCTATAAGTGGGGCACTCTCTTGCAGACAATGTTTACAGCAGGAGTCTCTTTCTGGCACTGTTTATTGGGGAACACTGTTAGTTGCACTTTTCAATAGAAGTGTTTTCATGCCGGTGTTATTTATAGCCGCACTCTATGATATTTAAAGCAGCACTCTATTTCTAATGCTGTTTATGAGAGGGCACTTTTTCAAGCACAGTTTATAGGAGCGCTCTCTTTCTGACGACCTCAAACCAGTACTCTCTTTCAGACTTATTTTAAAGCAGCGCTCTCTTTCTTAGGCCACTATCAGTATGTGGTCAGTATTTTTTCTCAGGAGTGGGTGATAAATGCAGAATTGGGGACTTGTTTCTATTATACCTTTTCTCTGATTGTTCCTCCCCTGGTTTTGGCTCCCACTCCTGAGAAAAAATACTGACCGGATGCTGACCAAATACTGATAGTGGGGACGTGGCCTAATGTTTATGGGAGCACTCTTTTCTGGCAGTTTATATCAGCACTCTCTTTCTGGCACACATTATAGCAGCGCTCTCTTTCTGGCACACGTTATAGCAGCGCTCTCTTTCTGGCACACGTTATAGCAGCGCTCTCTGTCTGGCACAGGTTACAGCAACGCTCTCTGTCTGGCACAGGTTACAACAGCGCTCTCTGTCTGGCACAGGTTACAGCAGCGCTCTCTTTCTGGCAGTACTCTCTAGCACAGGTTACAGCAGCGCGCTCTTTCTGGCAGTATTCTCTTTCTAGCACAGGTTACAGCAGCGCGCTCTTTCTGGCAGTACTCTCGTTCTAGCACAGGTTACAGCAGCGCGCTCTTTCTGGCAGTACTCTCTAGCACAGGTTACAGCAGTGCTCTCTTTTTGGCAGTACTCTCTTTCTAGCACAGGTTACAGCAGCGCTCTCTTTCTGGCAGTACTCTCTTTCTAGCACAGGTTACAGCAGCGCTCTCTTTCTGGCAGTACTCTTTTTCTAGCACAGGTTACAGCAGAGCTCTCTTTTCGGTAGTAATCTCTTTCTAGCACAGGTTACAGCAGTGCTCTCTTTCTGGCAGTACTCTCTTTCTGGCACAGGTTACAGCTGTGCTCTCTTTCTGGCACAGGTTACAGCAGCGCGCTCTTTCTGGCAGTATTCTCTTTCTAGCACAGGTTACAGCAGCGCGCTCTTTCTGGCAGTACTCTCTTTCTTGCACAGGTTACAGCAGTGCTCTCTTTCTGGCAGTACTCTCTTTCTGGCACAGGTTACAGCAGCGCGCTCTTTCTGGCAGTATTCTCTTTCTAGCACAGGTTACAGCAGCGCGCTCTTTCTGGCAGTACTCTCTTTCTAGCACAGGTTACAGCAGTGCTCTCTTTCTGGCAGTACTCTCTTTCTGGCACAGGTTACAGCAGTGCTCTCTTTCTGGCAGTACTCTCTTTCTAGCACAGGTTACAGCAGCGCGCTCTTTCTGGCAGTATTCTCTTTCTAGCACAGGTTACAACAGGATGCTCTTTCTGGCAGTACTCTCTTTCTAGCACAGGTTACAGCAGCGCTCTCTTTCTGGCAGTACTCTCTTTCTAGCACAGATTAAAGCAGCGCTCTCTTTCTGGCAGTACTCTTTCTGGCACAGGTTACAACAGCGCTCTCTTTCTGGCAGTACTCTCTTTCTGGCACAGGTTACAGCAGTGCTCTAGCACAGGTTACAACAGCGCTGACTTTCTGGCAGTACTCTCTTTCTAGCACAGGTTACAGCAGTACTCTTTCTGGCACAGGTTACAACAGTGCTCTCTTTCTGGCAGTACTCTCTTTCTGGCACAGGTTACAGCAGTGCTCTAGCACAGGTTACAACAGCGCTCTCTTTCTGGCAGTACTCTCTTTCTAGCACAGGTTACAGCAGTGCTCTCTTTCTGGCAGTACTCTCTTTCTAGCACAGGTTACAACAGCGCTCTCTTTCTGGCAGTACTCTCTTTCTGGCACAGGTTACAGCAGCGCTCTCTTTCTGGCAGTACTCTCTTTCTGGCACAGGTTACAGCAGCGCTCTCTTTCTGGCAGTACTCTTTTTCTAGCACAGGTTACAGCAGCGCTCTCTTTCTGGCAGTACTCTCTTTCTAGCACAGGTTACAGCAGCGCTCTTTCTGGCAGTACTCTCTTTCTAGCACAGGTTACAGCAGCGCTCTTTCTGGCAGTACTCTCTAGCACAGGTTACAGCAGCGCTCTCTTTCTGGCAGTACTCTCTTTCTAGCACAGGTTACAGCAGCGCTCTCTTTCTGGCAGTACTCTCTTTCTAGCACAGGTTACAGCAGCGCTCTCTTTCTGGCAGTACTCTTTCTAGCACAGGTTACAGCAGCGCTCTTTCTAGCACAGGTTACAGCAGTGCTCTCTTTCTGGCAGTACTCTCTTTCTAGCACAGGTTACAGCAGCGCTCTCTTTCTGGCAGTACTCTCTAGCACAGGTTACAGCAGTGCTCTCTTTCTGGCAGTACTCTCTTTCTAGCACAGGTTACAGCAGCACTCTCTTTCTGGCACAGGTTACAGCAGTGCTCTCTTTCTGGCAGTATTCTCTTTCTAGCACAGGTTACAGCAGTACTCTCTTTCTAGCACAGGTTACAGCAGCGCTCTCTTTCTGGCACAGGTTACAACAGCGCTCTCTTTCTGGCAGTACTCTCTTTCTGGCACAGGTTACAGCAGTGCTCTCTTTCTGGCAGTACTCTCTTTCTAGCACAGGTTACAGCAGCGTGCTCTTTGTGGAAGTACTCTCTTTCTAGCACAGGTTACAGCAGCGCTCTCTTTCTGGCAGTTTATAGCAGCGCTCTTTGTGATGCTGTTTATGCAAGCGCTCTGTAGGCACTCGGCGCACTCTCTCTCTCAGTGCAGATAGATGTCCGTTTCTCAACACAAACCACAGCAGGATTCATGGGTCAGAACACGTCATTTGCTCCATAGACGCAACACAAATCCTGAGACGCTCAGCGTTGGGGGAGGGGCGGGGGATCAGGTCTCTCCATTTTCTCTTTCGTGATTGGATCAGTAAATCGCAATGACAATGGTCACTATAGTTCAGCAAAAACTATTTTGGGGGTACTGCCAGGTACAGATAAGCCTTAAGCCTCTTTTACAAAGCAGACACCATATTTATGTACTTAATGAATAAAATGTCAGTGTAATTTAAAGTCTCCTCAAAAACCCACAATGCGGTAATCAGAAAGTTATAAAACTAAGCAGCAGCCATCTTGGGACACCAAATATCATACAGCAGCCATCTTGGTACTCCACATCCTGCAATACATGAGCCTTCTTACATCAACGTGGTATCAAATTAAAAGCTGCCCTGGGCGCCAGATGCAGAAGTAGCATTACCTAATTCTACCGGTGCCATAGTCGTAATTAAAGGAATCACGGGTAACTGTTTCTGACCGAGCACCGTATGTTATATCCGGTTTGCGAATGTATTAGGCTGGACGGGCACATAGGTAGACAGACGCAAACCTCTGGGTCCTTCTGGCGGAGGGCTTACCGGTAAATTGCCACGCCCATTGTTGTGATTGATTGGGCGGTTAACCAATGACAGGAGCGTTCACCTAAAGCCGGCTTGTCAATCAGTAGCCATCTTGGTACACCAGTAAGCAGCTCACCAGCAGCCATATTTGTACTCCTCGTCCTGGAAAACGTTACTCCAGTCACGTCGACACCATAGTTCAGCACCAAAACAAAAGGTGCTCGAAGCGCCTGATCTTAAACAAACATTTATTAATGTTCTGCCAGCAGAGAAATAGCAGAGTAAATAATATAATAGTATTTTACGCTTTATTCTACAGTTTGTGCTTTTTTTAAAGTGAGTACAAGGCAAGTGAAAGGTCGAAAAAATGGACAGGCACGAGTATGGACAGCCCCATTTTACTGGGGCTTCCTGGGGTTTGCTGCGTCACACGGTTGCCCCGCCTACCAGTGTGATTGGCAGCTCGTTTGACCAATCCTACTAAGGCTCTCTTCTCAGCGGCCCTGTCACAGCGGCGGCCGCTTGCGCAGCGAGAGCCGCTCTCCGGTTGTGGTGAATGGAAGCGGCCGCCTGACTGACTGAATCCTCGGCCATGCCCGTCTCCAGCCCCGGGTGAGCCATGTCCTCCAGCGGTTACAGCGACCTACGGGAGAAGCTGCAGTCTCTGTCCCGGGAGCCCCCGCCTCCTGCCGTGATGAAGAAGCGAAAGCAGCCGGCCTCGGACACCGAGGAGGAGGAGGAAGGAGCAGTGTCCGACGCGGAGGAGGAGGAAGCCCGGAAGGTGCGCACCGGTATCCGGCAGGTGCGGCTCTTCTCCTCGGAGGAATGCTCCCGGATCGAGTCCAAGATAGACGAGGTGGTGTCCCGCGCCGAGAAGGGGCTGTACCGGGAGCACACGGTGGACCGCGCGCCGCTGCGCAACAAGTACTTCTTCGGGGAAGGCTACACGTACGGGGCGCAGCTGCAGAAGCGCGGGCCGGGCCAGGAGCGCCTCTACCCCAAGGGCGAGGTGGACGAGATCCCGGAGTGGGTGCACGAGCTGGTGATCCGGCGCCTGGTGGAGAAGCGCGTCATCCCCGAGGGCTTCGTCAACAGCGCCGTCATCAACGACTACCAGCCCGGCGGCTGCATCGTCTCCCACGTGGACCCCATCCACATCTTCGAGCGGCCGATCGTCTCCGTGTCCTTCTTCAGCGACTCCGCGCTCTGCTTCGGCTGCAAGTTCCAGTTCAAGCCGATCCGAGTGTCCGAGCCCGTGCTCTTCCTGCCGGTCCGCCGGGGCAGCGTCACCGTGCTCAGGTACCGGCGGCTGTGGCTGTCTGCTCCTTACTTGTAGCCCCCCCACCCACATGCACCGTGCTGGCCGAGACCTGTAGTCTCCTACACCCCCCCCCCCCCCACTGTCCTGGCTGAGACCTTTAGTCCCCTGCATCCATCTTCCCTCCATGCGTGCCCCCCCCCCCTGTCTTGGCCGAGACCTGTAGTCCCCTACATCCATCTACCCTCCATGCGTGCCCCCCCCCCCCTGTCTTGGCTGAGACCTGTAGTCCCCTACATCCATCTACCCTCTATGCCCCCCCCACTGTCCTGGCTCAGACCTGTAGTCCCCTACATCCATCTACCCTCCATGTGTGCCCCCCCCCCTGTCTTGGCTGAGACCTGTAGTCCCCTACATCCATCTACCCTCCATGCGTGCCCCCCCCACTGTCCTGGCTCAGACCTGTAGTCCCCTACATCCATCTACCCTCCATGCGTGCCCCCCCCACTGTCCTGGCTCAGACCTGTAGTCCCCTACATCCATCTACCCTCCATGTGTGCCCCCCCCCCTGTCTTGGCTGAGACCTTTAGTCCCCTGCATCCATCTTCCCTCCATGCGTGCCCCCCCCCCCTGTCTTGGCTGAGACCTGTAGTCCCCTACATCCATCTACCCTCCATGCGTGCCCCCCCCCCTGTCTTGGCTGAGACCTGTAGTCCCCTACATCCATCTACCCTCCATGCGTGCCCCCCCCTGTCTTGGCTGAGACCTGTAGTCCCCTACATCCATCTACCCTCTATGCCCCCCCCCACTGTCCTGGCTCAGACCTGTAGTCCCCTACATCCATCTACCCTCCATGTGTGCCCCCCCCCCCACTGTCTTGGCTGAGACCTGTAGTCCCCTACATCCATCTCCCCCCCCCCCCCCCCCCCCCCCCATGCTTGCCCCCCTGTCTTGGCTGAGACCTGTAGTCCCCTACATCCATCTACCCTGTATGCGCCCCCCCCCCCCCTGTCTTGGCTGAGACCTGTAGTCCCCTACATCCATCTTCCCTCCATGACCCCCCCCCCCCCCTGTCTTGGCTGAGACCTGTAGTCCCCTGCATCCATCTTCCCTCCATGACACCCCCCCCCCCCCCCCACTGTCTTGGCTGAGACCTGTAGTCCCCTGCATTCATCTTCCCTCCATGACCCCCCACTGTCTTGGCTGAGACCTGTAGTCCCCTGCATTCATCTTCCCTCCATGACCCCCCACTGTCTTGGCTGAGACCTGTAGTCCCCTGCATCCATCTTCCCTCCATTACCCCCCCCCCCCCCCACTGTCCTGCCTGAGACCTGTAGTTCCCTGCATCCATATTCCCTCCATGCCCCCCACCCACTGTCCTGGCTGAGACCTGTAGTCCCCTACATCATCCCCCCTTCCCTTGCCGCCTTGGAGCACCCCCTGTACTGGCTGAGACCTGTAGTCCCTTACATCATCCCTCTCCTTACTGCCTTGTGGTCCCCCACATGCACCGTACTGGCTAAGACCTGTAGAATCTACCCCACAAATGTCTCTTTACTGGCTGCAACTTGTAGTCCCCTACATCCATCATTCCTTCCCTTGCTGCCTTGTAGTCCCCTCCACGCCCCCCCACTGTCTTGGCTGAGACCTGTAGTCCCCTACATCCATCATCCCTTCCCTTGCTGCCTTGTAGTCCCCGTCCATGCCCCCCCACTGTCATGGCTGAGACTTGTGGTCCCCTTCATCCATCATCCCTTACCGCCTTGTAGCATCCCCTGTACTGGTTGGGACTTTTAGTCTCTCCTTATTGCCTGGTACTTGTGGTCCCCTCCCTCCTCTTACTGCCTTGTAGTCTCCTCCGAGGACCCCACTTTAATAGCTGGGACTTGTGCCCCCCCCCCCCTTATTCATCCATTATCCCTCCTGTAACTTCCTCGTAGTCCCCTCTGTACCCCCCTTGTAGTGTCCCCCCACCTTCTAAATGTCTGTCTCTTTACTGTTTTAGTTGTAGCCCCCTCCATACCCACCTAGCTACCTGGGACTTGTGGTCTCCTCCATGTTGCCCCCCATTTTGTCTGCTGCATCTCAGGACACCCCCCTCCCTCCCCTTCTCACTCGTTGGTTTGTCCCAGTGTCATATGTGGGCCAGATGTACCGGAGCACATGATCGCTTGCAGTTAGTGGCGCGGCCCCCTGATCCTGCGCTCTGCGGAGCTCTAACTTATAGTGGTTGGTGTTGATCTGCCTTTTAGGGGATGGGGAGCTTGTGCCCATCGGTGGTGCCATCACAATGTTGCGACCGCGTTTCTAACAGCCCCCATACTAGGCCACATGCAGTCGTCACATCCTCCGACCCATGGGACTGGATCCAGGTATAGACTAGTAGTAGCCGCCATCTGTCCCACAGCCGATACATCGGGGGTATAAGACCGTCTCTGATGCTGCTTATCTCGTTGCAGAACATGGGGTCGGTCAGTGTGAAGTCCACCATGACTGGTCCTCGTTTCCTCCGACCCCTGGGTTGCAGACACAGATCAGTGGTCTGTAATGTGGAGAACCACAACTCCCAGCATGTCCTGACAGCATTACATAGTTTGGCAGATCCTGATGGGGCCCTCGGTGGAGCCGATAGCCTCTTCGATCACCGTCCATGTGACTCCTCCGTCTCCGGTGGTGGTCGCAGGGCAGCCAAGTGTCAGTGACTTGGAGCTGTACCCGGTGTTGGGGGAGGGGAGTGAGCATCACGTGGGCTCCAGGTGCAGGGGCCGCGTCACTGCCAAGATATTATTTTCATCTTCAGAGCTGGTGCTTCCCTATAGAGGTGCCAGGTGTGTGTGAAGCCCCCAGACCTGGGGTGGGTGGGCACTATGTGCCTATCTGAGAGGCCGAGGGCAGCGTCCTGGCCTGTGGTATCATAACCTGACAGATGGCATCGACATGGAGGAGCCGGACGATCCTTTATGTAATCCACTTGTCCTCTGATCTAGATTATACTCCACCACTTCCTGCTCAGGCCGCTTTATTCTGGGCTTCCCCACACCCGCTCCTCTTCTCCCTGGTGTTCCCGTGGATCAGGTGTACAATATACTTCCCTTCTCGCCCCATAATTTAGTCATGAGTGAGTTATGGTGGATTGGTGGGGGCAGGACATGGTAACTGGCATCGCTCTAAAGCGGCTATGTGCCCCCATACATGGGTCCGATGCCCCCCATCCGACTGACTGGTGCCCTCTGACAGTGTTCAGGCTGAGCCTCCTGGTTCCCAGCTTAGATAATAGAAGTGCTGTAAGCCCGCGCCCTCTGGGGTATGTAGAAAGCTGGGTACCATGACAGCTGTGATGCCGTTAGTGGTGGTCCTGCGATTACCCAATTAGTTTCCTGTGTGTGTAACGGTGGGGGGTTCTCGTGCTTTTATATTAACCCTTGCCTGCGGACTACTCCTGTCTGTCTTCATCCCTATGATGGCGTTGTGCCCACCCCTTCATGTTGTGGTGGTTTCCAATTCAGGTAACACTCCGCCACCTCCTCCTCGGGGCCCCTAATAGGAAAGTTGCGGGCGTGAAATAGGATCTTCAGCCTCGATGCCAATGTAAGGAACAGGACACGGGTGTGCGCTGCCCCCTGCCTGAGTGATGGTGACTCGCACGCCTGCCATGACTAGTGATTCCACTGCAAAGAAATTAGGCTCTGGCAGCAGTGGAGGCATAGTGAAGGAAAAGTGCTTAAATGGCACATGCAATCGCTCCGATAACATCAGCCCTGGCCATTGTGTGTAAACGTGTTTCCTTGTATCCAAGCTGTTGTTCTCTGTTATCGGGCACTCAGTGAGAGGCCTTCCTTGTCATGACGCTGTATCTCCGGCTCATTGTGTCCTCCTTCTCTTGCAGTGGATATGCTGCCGACGAGATCACGCACTGCATCCGGCCCCAGGACATCAAGGAGCGGCGCGCCGTCGTCATACTTCGGAAGTAAGTCTTCTTGTGCATTTGGCCGAGTGGCTCGTTGGTGCCCTCATTGGTACCTTGCGCAGAGTCTGGACCTCATGTTACCAGATGGGCAAGAGAGGATCACATACAGGCACTTGGCAGGAAGGCGGCAGCCATATAGAACGGGTCAGGACATTACCCTGAGCCAAAGAGGGTGAGAGCAGTGACAGGTGCCACTTCTGGCTACAGGCATAGTCGGCGGGGGTTATTTATGATGTGGAGAAGCCCTCTAAGCAGGTCTGCAGGCTATGAGCCCTGAATAGCTACACAACACTGCTGGCGAGACTGTGCCCAGCGGCCCCAGTGATGCCAGTCTCCGGTAACCGGACACCCTGCTATCACATCGGTCTAGACTCGGCCTAAGTTAGAATTACCACTGATCTGAGGGCAAACAACGTTTTGTGCAGATGCACTAGAGGGAAATATTCAATAATTTGTTTATATTAAGACCTAAACATGGCAGCAAAAAGGTGATCACCAAATATTGTTTGGATCCTAAATGGACACAGGTGCTCAATTTTTAGATTTTTCTAAAAAAAATCTATGTAGATTGGTTTTTAACATTGGGGTTTTCTATATTTTATATATGACAGAACAAGAACAGAAGCTCCTCGGCTGGAAACCAAGTCCCTGGGCAGCAGCTCTCACCCCGAGAGGTTATCTGGCAGTAACAGACAACACATCCTGAAACCAAAGCGGTCCCACCGCAAGGCCGACCCCGACGCAGCCCACCGGTAAGTGACCATCTCCATTGCCGAGGAGGGCAGGGCTCACGCGTGGCACCTATAGAGCTGTATGGACTGGCTTCAGTCAGGGTATTTCTGTTGATTTGGGAAAACCCTTAAGAATGGGTCATTATTATAGCACCCAGGGAATTCTTTGCCCACTGCTCCTCGCCAGCCTTTATGTATAGGGCTGCAGCCGTGAGCTCTTTACTCCTCGGTTTTCAGTTAAAATGGAGAACCCCTTTTAAAGGGCCGTTCCTGTTCCTCTCACTTCCACATTGAGAGGTGCCGATGACGTCCCATCTACAAGGAGGCACCAGGTTCTCGGCAGGCACATATGCACATGGTCTAGAACCTCAATGAGTGGCTTTTTTTTCCCCCTCTTTTGGGGTCCCTAGATGTAAAGTTGATCTCATCCACTGCAAGTAGAGATCTTAGAAATGGTGGGGCATTGAGAATTATACTGATAATGTATGTCAGAACAGGATTGATACGGTGAGGGTACAGGACAATACTCTATTCTAACACCTGCCTTCCCTCACAGACCTCGCGTTCTGGAGATGGATAAAGAGGAGAACAGAAGATCTGTGCTTTTACCAAAACCGAGGAGACGAAGCAACTTCAGCTCTGAGAACTATTGGCGGAGGCCTTATGATCATGTGGACAACTATACAGATACGGGAGAGGACGAGGACAGCCCAGCCCGAAAAGTGAAAATGAGGCGCCATTGAGAGCGCTCCTCCCGGACCCTGCCCCCGCTCGGCTGATTGTGGATCTATATAAATATAGGATTTTCCTCCTCCGGCTGCATTGGAAAAGCCCAGTCCTGTCTCCTCTAAGTGTATGCACCATGTTCTGGATCCAGTCTCACTTTGTTTGTTTTGTTTTTTACCCTTTTTTTTTGGGTGGGCAGTGCTTCCCATGAGGCTGTCCCAGGCCCGGCGTCAGTGCTGATGTTGTGGCCCACGCTTGCTGCGAGGAGACCGTGAACCCAAGGCTCACAGGAGGACGGTGTGATGTTTCGATATTTTCGTTGAGCACAGTCTTTTCTTTTTCCTCTTGGTTTTTATGTTTCTGTCCCTGACTAAAGCAAAATCCATCGAGATCCCGATGAAGCACCATCCTCCGAGGCGGCGGCTGCCGTGTCCCTCCTCCACCTTTCTCCTCCTCTTATTATAAGAAAAAAAATTGTTAGAATCGTCCTTGGTGTCTTTTCAGATGATTTAATAATAAGTTACGAAGAATCCAGAAGTTTTTATTTCTAGTATACGCACTAATAATAAAGTATAAGCAGATTTCTTTTTATTCTGTACACCTCCAGGTCTCTGTAAATTATCCAATTAAATTCTGTTTTGCTGAAATCTCCACCAATCCTGTTCATCCGAGCACCAGGACCTTCAGATTAATGTTAAAGGGGCGAGGGCTTAGTGGTGCTTGAAAAATATCTGATGTGGGGCAGAGAGGTTGTTGCGCTTTACCAGCAGTGCAGAAATCTGCTTTATAGGGGGTTTCTGGTGGTAGTTATGGCCTAACCACAAGGCTTGCAGTCTGATCGCTGAGACCCTCGCTAGTTGCCAGAAGTGGGGACCTAAACTTTTATTAGCATGCAAAACCTGCTTTTTATAAGTAACTTCTGCCAAGAGAGCAGGTTTCGCCTCCAGAAAAAAACGACGGGTGAACGTAGCCTTAGTTGCAATGTTTGGATTTATACCTTAATGTCTATTAGGTAAACTCCTCTGTCATGGGGTGGGAAAATACTAATCTGGATAAGCCCACATGGCACCACATTGTTATTTCTTACTATCATGGTGCCAATCTGGGTCCTGGTTTGCCATCAATACTGTGCCCCACATCCATGACACTTCCCATAGACCTGTCCCATGAGGCAGAGCTGATTGGGGGTTGGATACTTAGTGAATGCAATTGTTTTGTTGATGCTGAAAACCTCCTGACATACTCTGCCCTGCTGTCACCCGGGGTCGCCCCTCCGGCTGTTTACTCCCCGTCTGGTGTATCTGTGTACACCCCATTGCCAGCTCTGCTCTGCAGTAACCCTGCCGCTCCCCACATTAACCTTTCCCACGTGGCGGGTGTATTTTTAGTCCTGTGCAGGGCTATGTTTGGTGACCGCTGCAGATAATCTGTTCTCTGCAGGGGCTCAGGTCACGATCTCCGGAAACCTTCACATGTTCAACCTCCGCTCCATATAGTGTCATCCGTATCCCGAACTGGTTCGAGGTCATTCATGGCGCCCGTCATAAGACCGAGTGTGAACGCTGCAGAAAACAACCTGTGTCATCTCTGCACAAGTATCTACTGCAGCAAAGTGGTCATAAAGGGGGAATGGGGACGTCCCCAAACTTACAAAACTTCATGTATACAAGTGGACCAGCCATCATCTTCCGAACAGCAACAATTCTTCAGGTCACAGGGATTTTGTAGGATTATAGTCAAGTGTATGGGTAACAGTAGGTGCCAGACAGGTGATAATGATTAGTCTCTTTCATATGTAGGTTGAAACGGTTAACTAAAACAGAAACAGCTGTGTAGGAGGCTTAAAACTGGTCGAGAAACAACCATCCTCTGCTACAAAGGTGAGAATGTCGAATGTTTATCACAGGTCATACACCATAACAAAGTCACAAGGTAGTTATACTGCATCTTCAAGATGTCTCCCAAGCAAAGATTTCATTGGAGACTGCTATATTAAGGAATGAGCAACGTTGAGGACTGGTCGGCCAAGAAAACTTGATGAAAGACACATTCTGTCACTTTTCCCTTATTTTGGGTTATTTTAATACGCTGTAGGTCACACTAGTCAGGGTGGGAGTTATACTGGGCACGACAGGGGATCTTGGGGTTCTTCACTACTACGCCTCTGTCCATGTTGTTCTGACCTGGGACCGGATTTTGTATCCACTACAAGAATTGGGTAATGTTACCTTTTAATACTGGCACCAATGAGCACTTTATATTTTGTATATACTTTATTTTCTTATGGTTTCTTTTGAGCTAAGCTCTTTTGACCATACTTAATAAAAGCTGGGTTTTATGTCTCTTCTACTGTATTCAATCCTTTAGCAGAGTATCTGTTGCCATCTTAAAGTTAAATATCTACATATATAATTGGTTGTTAGACAGTCAAATGGTAGAAAGGTACAGATAATAACAGTGCTAGATCAACTGATATTCTTCATGGCCTAATTAGCATGCAGTGCTGGTATATGATAATACCATCAATATGGAAAGGTATAAAGATACTGTGGAGCCCCACAAGGTGGCGCTATTTAACAGGTTCCATCAGTTGTATCTATAGACGACTAGTCATAATAAATAGGAGCATAAATGCTGCACAGATGCAATAAATGCCAAAAGCGCCCCTAGAGAGACTAAACTATACACAGAAAGTGATCATCTAGGATAGAATTGTGGCATGTGGTTGTCAGCTTATATCACATATAGAGAGCATAATGGTAGAAGACAAATGGAGTAATACCGTAGTGGTCCAGAATATATGAGTGTGGTGCTCACCCCATAATTTATATTTATAGAATTCTGTATAACGTGAAGTTACATCCTGTGTTATACTCCAGAGCTGCACTCACTATTCTGCTTGTGCAGTCACTGTGTACATACATTACTGATCCTGAGTTACATCCTGTATTATACTCCAGAGCTGCACTCACTATTCTGCTGGTGGAGTCACTGTGTACATACATTACATTACTGATCCTGAGTTACATTCTGTATTATATCCCAGAGCTGCACTCACTATTCTGCTGGTGCACTCACTGTGTACATACATTACATTACTGATCCTGAGTTACATCCTGTGTTATACCCCAGAGCTGCACTCACTATTTTGCTGGTGCAGTCACTGTGTACATACATTACTGATCCTGCGTTACATCCTGTATTATACTCCACAGCTGCACTCCCTATTCTGCTGGTGCAGTCACTGTGTACATACATTACATTACTGATCCTGTACTGATCCGGAGTTACATCCTGTATTATACTCCAGAGCTGCACTCACTATTCTGCTGGTGCAGTCACTGTGTACATACATTACATTACTGATCCTGTACTGATCCTGAGTTACATTCTGTATTATATCCCAGAGCTGCACTCACTATTCTGCTGGTGCAGTCACTGTGTACATACATTACATTACTGATCCTCAGTTACATCCTGTATTATACTCCAGAGCTGCACTCACTATTCTGCTGGTGCAGTCACTGTGTACATACATTACATTACTGATCCTGAGTTACCTCCTGTATTATACCCCAGAGCTGCACTCGCTATTCTGCTGGTGCAGTCACTGTGTACATACATTACATTACTGATCCTGAGTTACATCCTGTATTATACTCCAGAGCTGCACTCACTATTCTGCTGGTGCAGTCACTGTGTACATACATTACATTTCTGATCCTGCACTGATCCTGAGGTACATTCTGTATTATACCCCAGAGCTGCACTCACTATTCTGCTGGTGCAGTCACTGTGTACATACATTACATTACTGATCCTCAGTTACATCCTGTATTATACTCCAGAGCTGCACTCACTATTCTGCTTGTGCAGTCACTGTGTACATACATTACATTACTGATCCTGAGTTACATCCTGTATTATACCCCAGAGCTGCATTCACTATTCTGCTGGTGCAGGCACTGTGCACATATATTACATTACTGATCCTGAGTTACATCCTGTATTATACCCCAGAGCTGCACTCACTATTCTGCTGGTGCAGTCACTGTGTACATACATTACATTACTGATCCTGAGTTACATCCAGTATTATACTCCAGAGCTGCACTCACTATTCTGCTGGTGCAGTCACAGTGTACATACATACATTACATTACTGATCCTGAGTTACATCCTGTATTATACTGCAGAGCTGCACTCACTATTCTGCTGGTGCAGTCACTGTGTACATACATTACATTACTGATCCTGAGTTACATCCAGTATTATACTCCAGAGCTGCACTCACTATTCTGCTGGTGCAGTCACTGTGTACATACATACATTACATTACTGATCCTGAGTTACATCCTGTATTACACCCCAGAGCTGCACTCACTATTCTGCTGGTGCAGTCACTGTGTACATACATTACATTACTGATTCTGTATTATACTCCAGAGCTGCAGTTCTCTGCACAGTGATCAGTATTTGTCTGAAGGCTCCGGCCTGGTGACCTTAGCACAAGCCCCTGATGTAAGTAAAGCTCAGTCCCCCAATCATCAGTCAGTTCTCGTTCTGTATATATAAAGCTCTGGACTTTTCTGGGGATCCTGCAGCAGGATGATTGTGTGGAGATTGGTTTGCCACAGTAGCACTATATCTAGGTACAAGCATTTATATGGAAACCCCCCTTCCTTCCCGGCTCACCAGGACATTTACATATCTGGGTGCACTATTTTTTATCTCAAGGATAATTTGCTGCAAGCCATGCACTGAGAGAAAATGACCTCAGCTCTCCACTAGGTGGCACCAGACGACTGACTACACATATGGTAAGGCAGCAGGTCACCTGCCCTTAGGCACCGCAGTACAGCGCCATATAGCAGTTATTACTCTACCTCTGCTTTTGGCCGCAGTGACGGACGTTTTTACCACGATTTGCTGCGATTTTGCAATGCATTGTTTTTTGTTTTTGCTGTTTTCACAGTTGAAATATATTTCCTGTTCCTTCTCCACCTGTAAAAACCACACAAGAAAAATTTGTATTGTAAACCACATGTGGGCTCCTGTAAGTGCACCGTCACATTCAAAGACTGTCGATACTCCGATACACTGAAACGAGCACTGCATCTGTAGCAGACGACTACGATCAGAAACTGGAATATTTATAGTCACTGACAGCAAGCATGGGTTGGAGTTTCCTGATCTGCTAACTTAAAGGGATGTTCCTATTAATTGAGTAGAATAATACTTTATTGGGTGGGAGGAGGGGGGGTTGCTTTGACAACATTCCTAATAATCGCGGATCTCCGGGTTCTGGCCAAGTCATGGAGTGTAAACTGGAAATTAAATGAAACCACAAGGAATTTTCTGAGCTTGTTATCTTATTTTTTTGCTTCTCGTCCAATCGCATTTAATCATCTGCAGATGTTGACCTCACGAGGGACAACTACAGGAAGAAGGAGGGACCATCCATCCGTACAAACATCTGATCCTGCCCCATTATATCATCCAGGGAACTATTACCATCCTCCGCCTGTATCATACGGCTGGGTCCCTGCGGCAGAGGAGCTGACCATCTAATGGCTCCGCCATATCTGATCCACAGGGAGCCTTGTATACTACATGACCAAAAGTATGTGCCCCCAATCAATCTGAATCAATATCCGATAACCCTTTTAAGATTTTTTTTACCCCCATATGGGGGCATCTACATGACTTTGCTATGGATTTTCCATGCAGATTTGCACTCGGAAAATCCACAGCTGAATAAGGTGCAGTTCACGAGGATGAGATTGGAGCAGAACTTCAGCACAGAAACTAACATGCGGAAAGGTAATTTCAGGTGCACATTTTCATCGCAGATCCCCCTCCTTCAATGTAGAGGAGTGAATTCTGCTGAAAATCAGCAGGCAGATTTTGCTGCAGATTTACTGACTGATTTTTCCCGCACGTGAGGATAAGATTATATTTGCATAAAAAAAATATTTTTATCCTGAAATATATGCATTCAAATTAAATAAAAAAAATAAAATTGGACAATTGCTTTAATATATAATCGCCCCCAAAAGAATGATTTATCTATAGTTTGCTCTTCAAGATCCTTTTAAAGCAGAGCGTCTGCAGACAGGACGTGTCTATGATTCACAAGGCGACACGTGGAAGGAAATCACAAGACTATTGTTTCATTGTATGGATCTGCATTTTCTGAGTATAAGCAGATTTGTGATAGTCTCGGACATGTTGTCGGCATCATTCGCTTCTCCCCCACCCGTCGGGGACAATTAGAGGAGACGTGTTATTTATGGTATAACTTTTTACTGAGGATTCACTGACACAAGGGCAATGACATATGCTGATAACAGATAATATAGCAGATACCTTATACTGCAATACCCTAACATGACATAGAGGGCACTGTGCTCAATCCACAGGTGAAGACCTGGCTTTGGACAATCCCCAGTCATTAGCCAAATCAATGGACGGGCTATGGAAAGGATAACGTGAAGCTCTTTGCAAAATCTGTAATAGGGGTCCCATGTACCAAGCACCGTTCAAAATGGGGGGTCCCCATTATTGGCCCCAAAACACTCTCATTTTTCCAGGCCATGCCTCAGTCTCCAATTCTCTGAATGCGCTTTCAGGGAGCGTCCTGGAAGTTTGGGGGGTCTCTAGCAGCTTTGCCAACTCTTCTAAGAATCTGGAAGGTCTCCCCTTTTTTGGATGGTTTGGCAAGAAAATTACAGTCAACACTTCTGGCCGGGATAAGAGATATCTCAGATCCCGGCTGTTTTACCCCTTAGGTGCTGTAAAGAATGGAAAAACTTTTTTTTAGGTGTTTTCTTTTGGGACTTCTACTTCCTAGAAAAAAATTAAAAAATGTGGCAAAATAAAATGTTAATGTCCTTCAGAAGATTAAAAAAAAAAAAAAAACAACTAAAAATCATTTCCTGGATGTTACACTTGTACAGTAACGCCATTCAGGAGTCTGGAAAAGCTGGGTGACAGCCCCTTGGGAGCTGTAATGGTGGCCTTATTGGTTGTCACCCAGCTTTCCTATAGATACTGTAAATGGGGAGCTATAAATGGCTTTTACCCCACATTGAAGAGTTCGGGTAAGTCTCTTCACCGCGTTTATTGCATATTCTCTGTCCCGGATTCTGCTCACACATCCCAAGGTGGGTACAACATGGCGGATGTGACACAATCTGGCGGTGTCCTCTTCTGGCTATCTGTTGCTCATGAATTGTGAGAAGATGTGGGGGTCTTAGTATCTGAATTGCAGGGTTGATATTTATTAGGGGTCTATTTATGATAATGACACAATACACGGCCTGGGAGGAGAGAGGAATGAAGTCCAGGGCTGCACGGCCATCGATTTAATTAACGTGCTCTCAGTTGTGCTCAGTGAGCGTGGAGAAATGCAATGTGGGACAGTAAAAATCCCTTGCGCCATACTCACTGGACGGCATATTGTTGCCTCAGCAACGTTTACTACTCAGTGTTCAGTTATGTCTTATAAAACATTTTATGGGAGATGGAAACAACAGCTACACTGTGAACAACAATGATTTTCATTCCTGAACAGCAAGCAGAGATATTAAAAATGGTGAGGAATTGGAACTAAAGGGGCCTATTGATTAAAACTGTATTTGTTTCCCATAGCAACCAATCAGAGAGCAGCTTTCATTTTACCAGAGCTGTTTAAAAAATGAAAGCTGCGCTCTGATTGGTTGCTACGAGCAACAAGCACAGATTCTCTTTTAGATAGTTGTGATAAATGAGGCCTAGTGTGAAGGCTTTTCATGTTTACACTGTGATTTTTTTTTTTTTTTAGGGGTTATCCGACTTTAGGGCTCAAGTCTGCAGTCAGTCTATGCACTGCAGATTGTGAGGATTCTACAGTGACGGCAGCGGCAAGCGAGTGACCACAAGGGCATGCGATTTTTATACATGTGGTCACGTGCCAACTAGAGGTGCACAGCCTCGCTCAATGCAAGTGTATTGAGCGAAGCCGGTCACATCTAGTCGAGATGCGGCTGGAAGTATAGAAATCGCATACTTATGGTCACAACACCGCCCGCTCCCGGAGAATCCTCACCGCGCACACTTTGAGGATTCACAAGTCTGCAGTCACATAGATTGACTGCAAACTTGTACCCTAAGTGCGAACAAGCTCTTATACCTTACTGACATATTTGACTTTTTTTTTTATATGTTGCATTAAGCTTTATTAACCCCTTCACGAACCATGACAAATATTTATCAGTACAGGTCCGATCCACATTTATGGAGCAAGCGCAGGTTTTAATAGGTGGGAAATAAACTTTTTAATCTCTGACAATGATCCTAAGCAAAGTGTTAGTAGGGTGCCAATGTGTTAACCTGGCAGCAGGGGGCCTTCTGAAGACCCCCATTATTGGTACACCTCTGAAGCCCAGACATAGGTGATTGCTATTTTGACTACATACTGAAGTATTATCTATCTATCTATCTATCTATCTATCTATCTATCTATCTATCTATCTATCTATCTATCTATCTATTATCTATCATCTATCTATTAATTATCTATTATATATCTATCTATTATCTATCTATCATCTATTATCTATCTATTATCTGTCTATTTCTCTATTCCCTGCAATTGTGTCAGATAATACTCAGTTTCTTCCTGAAAATGATTGCAATCACAAATTCTTTGGTCTTATTATCTTCATTTAATTTGCTTGCAAGGAAAAAACACATAAGAGAATGAAGCAAAAATCAAATCATTGATCAGTTCACACAAAACTCCAAAAATGGGCCAGACAAAAGTATTGGCACCCTCAGCCTAATACTTGGTTGCACAACCTTTAGCCAAAATAACTGCGAACAACCGCTTCCGGTAACCATTAATGAGTTTCTTACAATGCTCTGCTGGAATTGTAGACCATTCTTCTTTGGCAAACTGCTCCAGGTCCCTGATATTTGAAGGGTGCCTTCTCCAAACTGCAATTTTGAGATCTCTCCACGGGTGTTCTATGGGATTCAGGTCTGGACTCATTGCTGGCCACCTTAGAAGTCTCCAGTGCTTTCTCTCAAACCATTTTATAGTGCTTTTGGAAGTGTGTTTTGGGTCATTGTCCTGCTGGAAGACCCATGACCTCTGAGGGAGACCCAGCTTTCTCACACTGGGCCCTACATTATGCTGCAAAGTTTGTTGGTAGTCTTCAGACTTCATAATGCCATGCACACGGTCAAGCAGTCCAGTGCCAGAGGCAGCAAAGCAACCCCAAAACATCAGGGAACCTCCGCCATGTTTGACTGTAGGGACCGTGTTCTTTTCTTTGAATGCCTCTTTTTTTTCCTGTACACTCTATGTTGATGCTTTTTCCCAAAAAGCTCTACTTTTGTCTCATCTGACCAGAGAACATTATTCCAAAACGTTTTAGGCTTTCTCAGGTAAGTTTTGGCAAACTCCAGCCTGGCTTTTTTATGTCTCGGGGTAAGAAGTGGGGTCTTCCTGGGTATCCTACCATACAGTCCCTTTTCATTCAGACGCTGACGGATAGTACGGGTTGACACTGTTGTACCCTCGGACTACAGGGCAGCTTGAACTTGTTTGGATGTTAGTCGAGGTTCTTTATCCACCATCCGCACAATCTTGCATTGAAATCTCTCGTCAAATTTTCTTTTCTGTCCACATCTAGGGAGGTTAGCCACAGTGCCATGGGCTTTACACTTCTTGATGACACTGCACACGGAAGACACAGGATCATTCAGGTCTTTGGAGATGGACTTGTAGCCTTGAGATTGCTCATGCTTCCTCACAATTTGGTTTCTCAAGTCCTCAGACAGTTCTTTGGTCTTCTTTCTTTTCTCCATGCTCAATGTGGTACACACAAGGACACAGGACAGAGGTTGAGTCAACTTTAATCCATGTTAACTGGCTGCAAGTGTGATTTAGTTATTGCCAACACCTGTTAGGTGCCACAGGTAAGTTACAGGTGCTGTTAATTACACGAATTAGAGAAGCATCACATGATTTTTCAAATGGTGCCAATACTTTTGTCCACCCCCTTTTTTAGGTTTGGTGTGGAATTATATCCAATTTGGCTTTAGGACAATTCTTTTTGTGTTTTTTTCATTGAAGACAAATTAAATGAAGATAATAATACCAAAGAATTTGTGATTGCAATCATTTTCAGGAAGAAACTGAGTATTATCTGACAGAATTGCAGGGGTGCCAATACTTTTGGCCACCACTGTATATATCATCTATCTATCATCTATTATCTGTCTATTTCTCTATATCCATCCATCTTTTTGTCTATACATATCTATCAATCATCTATCTATTATCTATCCATCCATCTATTTATATCTATCTATTATGTATCTATCATCTATCTATATCTATTATCTATCTATCATCTATCTATCATATATCATTTATCCATCCATCTTTTTATAGCTATCTATCTATTCGTCTATCTATCTATCTATCTATATATCTGTATATACAGTACAGACCAAAAGTTTGGACACACCTTCTCATTTAAAGATTTTTCTGTATTTTCATGACTTTGAAAATTGTACATTCACACTGAAGGCATCAAAACTATGAATTAACACATGTGGAATTATATACTTAACAAAAAAGTGTGAAACAACTGAAAATATGTCTTATATTCTAGGTTCTTCAAAGTAGCCACCTTTTGCTTTGATGACTGCTTTCACACTCTTGGCATTCTCTTGATGAGCTTCAAGAGGTAGTATCCGGAAATGGTTTTCACTTCACAGGTGTGCCCTGTCAGGCTTAATAAATGGGATTTCTTGCCTTATAAATGGGGTTGGGACCATCAGTTGTGTTGTGCAGAAGTCAGGTGGATACACAGCTGATAGTCCTACTGAATAGACTGTGAGAATTTGTATTATGGCAAGAAAAAAGCAGCTAAGTAAAGAAAAACGAGTGGCCATCATTACTTTAAGAAATGAGGGTCAGTCAGTCCGAAAAATTGGGCAAACTTTGAAAGTGTCCCCAAGTGCAGTTGCAAAAACCATCAAGCGCTACAAAGAAACTGGCTCACATGAGGACCGCCCCAGGAAAGGAAGACCAAGAGTCACCTCTGCTTCTGAGGATAAGTTTATCCGAGTCACCAGCCTCAGAAATCGCAGGTTAACAGCAGCTCAGATTAGAGACCAGGTCAATGCCACACAGAGTTCTAGCAGCAGACACATCTCTACAACAACTGTTAAGAGGAGACTTTGTGCAGCAGGCCTTCATGGTAAAATAGCTGCTAGGAAACCACTGCTAAGGACAGGCAACAAGCAGAAGAGACTTGTTTGGACTAAAGAACACAAGGAATGGACATTAGACCAGTTTAAATCTGTGCTTTGGTCTGATGAGTCCAAATTTGAGATCTTTGGTTCCAACCACCGTGTCTTTGTGTGACGCAGAAAAGGTGAACGGATGGACTCTACGTGCCTGGTTCCCATCGTGAAGCATGGAGGAGGAGGTGTGATGGTGTGGGGGTGCTTTGCTGGTGACACTGTTGGGAATTTATTCAAAATTGAAGGCATACTGAACCAGCATGGCTACCACAGCATCTTGCTGCGGCATGCTATTCCATCCGGTTTGCGTTTAGTTGGACCATCATTTATTTTTCAACAGGACAATGACCCCAAACACACCTCCAGGCTGTGTAAGGGCTATTTGACCAAGAAGGAGAGTGATGGGGTGCTACGCCAGATGACCTGGCCTCCACAGTCACCAGACCTGAACCCAATCGAGATGGTTTGGGGTGAGCTGGACCGCAGAGTGAAGGCAAAAGGGCCAACAAGTGCTAAGCATCTCTGGGAACTCCTTCAAGATTGTTGGAAGACCATTTCCGGTGACTACCTCTTGAAGCTCATCAAGAGAATGCCAAGAGTGTGCAAAGCAGTCATCAAAGCAAAAGGTGGCTACTTTGAAGAACCTAGATTATAAGACATATTTTCAGTTGTTTCACACTTTTTTGTTAAGTATATAATTCCACATGTGTTAATTCATAGTTTTGATGCCTTCAGTGTGAATGTACAATTTTCAAAGTCATGAAAATACAGAAAAATCTTTAAATGAGGTGTGTCCAAACGTTTGGTCTGTACTGTATATATATATATATATATATAGATATATATATATATACATATATATATATATATATATATAAAAATATATATATATTTGTTTATAAAATAAAAAAACATAAAGAATCAAATCACCCATTTTTCTCCATCTGAAAATAAAGAAATTAAGAAAAAAAAAAGAGTTGTAGCTGCATCCGTAAAAGTTTTGTCTATCAAAATAAAAAATGATTTAACCAATACAGTAAACACAGAAAAAAAAGGAAAACGCCAGAATTTTTTGTATTTTGTAGGCCAAAAAATGCAACAAAATGCGATAGTAAAGTCTTATGTACTCCAAAATAATACCAATGAAAACTACAGCGTTTGCGGCAAAAAAAAAGAATCCCTTTAAAGGCACCTTCAATGAAAAAATAAAAAAGTTATGAGGTTACCGGCCTTGAAAAATAGCAACAAAACAATTTTCTTCTTTTATAAGGTTCTGAATTTTTTTAATGACTAAATGGAAAAATAAAATTCTATAAGGTTGTAATGATAGAGAATAGAGTTACCGGGTCCTAAAAAGCAATGGCGGAAATACATTTTTTTTCATCATGTCACACCACTTAAAAGTTTTCTTCAGTCAATTATATGGTAAAATGAATGGTGTCGTTCAAAACAACTTGTCCCACAAAAAAACAAGCCCTCATTTGTCAACAGGAGATGGAAAAATAAAGTTATGGCTTTTGGAATAAGGAGGAAAAAATAAAAACACATATAAAATGGCCAGAACAACCTTGTACAGGCTGTCACTGCAGTGCAATAAGCAGAGCGTTGTATTGAGGTGATGAGCCCTGAGATGATAGAGGAGACACCACAGGATGTTGATTTTAGAAGATTAAACAAACTTCTCCACAGAAACTACAACTCCCACAACGCTTTGCGCTCAGATGCGCATGCGCACAGACTGGCGTGAAGCTGAGGAACGCCGTAAAGATCCGAGCCAGAATCCAGCGTCTGTGATTGGCTGAGTCGTACGTCAATCAGAACCCGGGCTGGATCAAGTTGCCCGGCCGCTTGTGTGAGTGAACCCTGGCTGCGGAGAGTGACGGCGGCGGTGTGCGCTCCGGGAGCCGGACAAGATGATGAAGTTTCGCTTCAGGCGGCAGGGGCACGACCCCCAGAGAGAGAAGATCAAGCAGGAGCTGTTTGCTTTCAATAAGGTGCGGGGCCGGGAGGGACGGTGATGGGGCCCCCGGGGGCTGCACAGGGGTCTGGTGCTGAGCTGCATGTATCTGCTGAGCCCCGATATAGTGCAGAGGGTCAGGGGGCTGCACTGTGCACCTATTATTGTGCGGAGCTGTGAATTGTCTCCGCAGTATTGTCCATAGATGCCCAGCAAAACAGTGAGTCCAGCTCTGGAGTATAATACAGGATGTAACTCCGGATCAGTAATGTAATGTATGTACACAGTGACTGCACCAGCAGAATAGTGAGTGCAGCTCTGGAGTATAATACAGGATGTAACTCAGGATCAGTAATGTAATGTATGTACACAGTGACTGCACCAGCAGAATAGTGAGTGCAGCTCTGGAGTATAATACAGGATGTAACTCCGGATCAGTAATGTAATGTATGTACACAGTGACTGCACCAGCAGAATAGTGAGTGCAGCTCTGGAGTATAATACAGGATGTAACTCCGGATCAGTAATGTAATGTATGTACACAGTGACTGCACCAGCAGAATAGTGAGTGCAGCTCTGGAGTATAATACAGGATGTAACTCCGGATCAGTAATGTAATGTATGTACACAGTAACTGCACCAGCAGAATAGCGAGTGCAGCTCTGGAGTATAATGCAGGATGTAACTCAGGATCAGTAATGTAATGTATGTACGCAGTGACTGCACCAGCAGAATAGTGAGTGCAGCTCTGGAGTATAATACAGGATGTAACTCAGGATCAGTAATGTAATGTATGTACGCAGTGACTGCACCAGCAGAATAGTGAGTGCAGCTCTGGAGTATAATACAGGATGTAACTCAGGATCAGTAATGTAATGTATGTACACAGTGACTGCACCAGCAGAATAGTGAGTGCAGCTCTGGAGTATAATACAGGATGTAACTCGGGATCAGTACAGGATATGTAATGTATGTACACAGTGACTGCACCAGCAGAATAGTGAGTGCAGCTCTGGAGTATAATACAGGATGTAACTCAGGATCAGTAATGTAATGTATGTACACAGTGATTGCACCAGCAGAATAGTGAGTGCAGCTCTGGAGTGTAATTTTTGATATAACCCAGGAGTCGCAGAGTCCTTTGCGAGCTCTTACTCCTCACTCCTCTGTGGACTTGCGGTCTGTGTCAGCTCCGGGTCAGGACAGGCCTCCCTACTGGTGAACAGGTGTAATGGTAGAACGTAGTGGCGCAGCCACAAATAGTCTTGAGAATATAAAAAGCAATAAAGTTAAGGAAGTGGTGAGGGGGAATGGGCTCCTCTGTTGTGAGAAGCCCACAAAACTATTTAGTGGAGCTGTCGAGCTGAACGTTTGACACCTGTAAACCAAGGTTGACAGAGCTTGTATCTAGCTGGGTGTCAAATAGGTCCTGCTGGTGCCCCAGTATAGCATGCAGCTTTGGGCTTGTCCGAAGTACAGAACCCCCTTCCTATGAAGTCGGTAGGTTGATCACCATTTAAATTCAATATATTATGAATGTGATGGAGGACAGAACTTCTGCGCTGATGGGTGAATGCGATGGACCAGTCTTGATGCTGCTCTCTTTCATTCGGAATCATATGTATATGTATGTATGTATGTATGTATGTAGTTTCCATTCACTGACCGTAAGCCGACTTCTTTTTAAAAAAACAAACTATGCCTCTAAGATTGTATAACTCCTACCAAAACTTGCTAATACTGCCTGCAGAAGTGGGTGATTACGGCTCTGGGACCCCGTACCCCAATGATTTGTTAAGTACCAGCAACATAAGTCTGTACTATTTCTATGAAGTGTGTGCCTGATTTTGAACACTATCTTGTAGATGATTTACGCTGATTCTGAGTTATGGTTTGCAGAGCTGTATTAGCAATTCTGCTTGTTACTGGAAACTGTCAACAAGCCTGATGTAAGACAACCCCACCCTCAACTGCTTGATTTCTTCCACATTTTAGTATCTCAGCCAAGTGTCCCTGTTCTTTATAAGAACTCAGGTCAGAGGATAGTAGAGAGGCTGACCATTTTCAAGAATAAACAGCAGAATAGTGAGTGCAGCTCTGCGGTATGATACAGGATGTAACTCAGGATCAGTAATGTATGTACACAGTGACTGCACCAGCAGAATAGTGAGTGCAGCTCTGGAGTATAATACAGGATGTAACTCAGGATCAGTAATGTAATGTATGTACACAGTGACTGCACCAGCAGAATAGTGAGTGCAGCTCTGGAGTATAATACAGGATGTTACTCGGGATCAGCAATGTATATACATAGATTCTTTTTCTCAATGTTGTGTATGTACTGGCTTTCTGTGGCTTTCCTGGCATTGTCTCGGTGGTGGTCAGCTCCGCTCTTAACCCCCTGGCACCGTATGGCATCCGGTTTTGCTGGGGATTTAGTCCTGTATCATCCCATTGTGTTCCTAATGAGAGCTGACACTGTCTGTCCGCCTCATTTGCTGGATCTGGGACATGTAGTGTTCGGATGGACAGACTAGAGAATATTCCCCCAGTAAATCGGGGACGACTCCACCTATTTCTGGGTGAGGCTGAAGTTCGCTGCTACGACAGCTTATTATTGTTTTACCCCACTTTCCCTGATTCCTGATGGAAAGATCAGGCTTGTTTTGGACTTTATAATGTATCATAATGTCTGGGTAATTCCCGTGGCTACATTCATCACCCAGCTTTCCCTGGTTCCAGATATGACTTCTGCAGTGATTCATTCCCTGCAGATGCTGTAATGGCCGCTATCTGCTGAGAGTTGTAGTTTGATAACCGCCCGGAGGTCGCTGATCTCGAGTGTGATTGAGTCAGGGCAGATGGAGAGGAAGGTGGGCTCCATGTGGACGTCTCCCCTGTTCATCCTGTGACTGCACAGCTGCAAGGCATTAACTTTAAGAAGTCCATTAAACTGCAAATCATGTCAGATAGCAGCAGCGCAGAAATACTTCACTGATATTATGATAAACTTGTGCATTGCCAAAGGTGGTCCGCAGGGACTGACCATGGACCCCGAGCCTTGGCAAAGCCTCGTCTGTGGACTCCATTGCATTGTTTCACCCCTTATTATAAAACCCTCTTTCCCTTTTTGCTCCTTCCTATAGTCCTGGGTGCAGCAGCTGGATCCCTCCTACACACTCAGCTGAGTGCCACTTCCCTGACTCAGCCAAGAGTAGACTCCAGTGTGTTGTAATGGATCCTGTCAGACAGCTGGGAGGACGAAGGCCCATACTATGAACTCGTAAAGCGATCCTCCTCCCCACACGTCTTACAGGAGATATACAGTCACAATAGTAATAATCTCCTACCATATAATAATCCCCAAGTCACACGTATGAAAATATTACCACTATAATACTGCCCCCTATGTACAAGAATATAACTACTATAATACTGCCCCCTATGTACAAGAATATAACTACTATAATACTGCCCCTATATACAAGAATATAACTACTATAATACTGCCCTCTATGTACAAGAATATATAATTCTGCCCTGATGTCTGCTTCTGTTCTGTCTGCTTTGCTGTTCTGTGCATTATGCGAGAACTTGTGAATTATTAAAGGTTTCGCGCTCCGCTCTGCATTATATATGACCTCTTCGCTGGCAGATCTTGGGGCTTCTGATCTGATTGTGACCCATCCATTTAAACCTGGAATAAACACGGGTACAGAGATCATCGGCAGGGTACTCCCATATCAGCCTCCGTGCATGTTGTGCAGATGTTGGTGGTATGCATCGTGTGGTGCAGCGCTCTCTGCAGGGTACGAGGTCGGCTTTGCAGTCTCTGCTCCAGGTTTTGGGGTTTTTAACCCTCAACTGGTGATGTGGGCTTTCCTATACCCCAGTGTTTAGAAATCTCTTATTTTTACAGGAAATGGATCCTGTTTGTTTTAATTGTTTTCTTATTGGCGATCGATTACACACGAGTATAACAAATTTTTGACACCCACAAATGGATGGAAGCTAGTGAGACATGTATCCTCATACCTTCATTTTACAATGAATGGCAGCCAAACAAAAATTCCCTGGGGTGTGGCAAACTCCACCTCACCAGTTGAGGGTTAATGATGTTTATGAAGCTTTGTGCAGAGATTTTGGTGCTCATCCTTCCTTGTATATTTGTAATCAGTGCTTTCCTCTTTTTTTTTTTCTTTAACGCTTTCTTTACTGCTACTTTCCTAATTCGTAGCTCCTCTGCATTGCAGTCCTCTATCGGCATGTAAGCAGTTAATCCTGGTAAAGGCTACCTCCGGTCATTGAGCAGAGGCCCCTCTTCCCGGGGTGGCATTGTGGTCCAGTCTTTCTGATCTGGCCCTCCTTTCTATGGCCAGAGCTGGAGTAATGATTACCCCCACCGTCACCCCTCCTCTTTGGGGTATTGTGCACTTTGTATAGAGGACAAAAGCCCCATTTTTCTCCTGTCCTGGATTAGATGCTGTATGGGAACAATGGTCGTCCCTAAACTTCTCCTCTCCCCCTCCATCTCCTCGCAGATCTGTATATCTGATGGAGGGGGGGCTACAGCGCTTTTTATGGAAAGTTCCGCATATCCTATATACTTACCATATGTCTTATATACCGTACATCCTTGCGCCCCCCCCCTCCCCGCGGTATCCGCAGTCTGTATTGTATGGACGCCACTGTTTTTAGTTTAAACTTCCTCGACCAAGCCTAAGAAATTCTTTAGAAATTCCTGGCCCCTTTGGGAACGGCGTTGACCCGGCCAGCTGCGGGGGGGCCGCCTACGATCTGCCTGTCCTATGGAGCCATTTCTGATCCTCCTATAAAGGCGACTTAAAGGGATCCTCAATATAAAAATCTGTTTGTTTGTTTTTTTGGGATGGGCTGTCTCATGCCTGTACCAGTGTCAGTCTATACTGCAGTTCTGACATTATATTCAGGATGGATTGAGAAATGGAATAGACACAGGAAATCGCTTATGCTTGCCCCCATTTATGGTTGCAATGATCACCTGACCTCCTCCGACCAGAAGAGGAAGCCAGGATTATGGTGCGGTACCATTTTTGAGTGAAAGCAGCTATGGTTCCTTATTCTGGATTTCCCCTTAAAGGGTCATTGGCTTCTTTAAAATTAAAATACCCTGGAGGCTCTCCACCCTAAACAATAAATGGACTGGGACATTGTAGAGGGAATATTATTTCCTTTTATCACTGTTTCTGGGAACATGGAGAAGGCCCCAATCAGAACTAAGATGGAGAAGATAGCAGGCCTTGTTACTTGTAGCAACCAATCACAGCGAAGCTTTCATCTTTCCAGAGCATAAAATAAAATGAATAGTGCCCTGTGATTGGTTGCTATGTGTAACAAAGCCCAGTGTTATCCAAGAGGGTACACAGTCACCAATCGCGGTGATGTGGGTAACGAGGCCTGTTTTAATAATTGAGGCCTTTACATTACATAGTTGTGGTGTAATAGGCACTGGTGCACCAAGATGAGTCTTCCTTCACCGTAGTATAGAGATAAAGGAAAGTTAGGGAGCAGATGCCACTATAAAATGGCTCTTATTTTGGTAAACTCACACCGTTGCTGAATTGGTGCCTTACATGTGTACCCCATGTTTTGCCAAAAATCTTAGGGGCCATTAAAAATATCAGATTGACCTTCTATAACCTGGTGATCTGGCTGCAAGCGTTCAGTTTGCCTGCACTGCCCCCACAGGGGAGAGGAGGCATTACACTATTCTCATTGAAATTGGCAACATGTTTGTTATTGGGTCCTCCAAAGACTGAAAAATCCTGAATCAGCTGTGCCACGGGGGATGTAGAGACGCCCCCATGTTCTCGTCTACAAGGCTCATATCTTGGGAAGGAGGGGGGACATCTCACTCACACATAATTAAAATCAGATTGTGGCAGAGATAATTTATCCATAGCGGATGCAGCTGTTTTGTGATCTCACCCAGGGGGAGAAGAGTCACTTCGTCGTTCAACCTGCTTCTTAAAGGAGCACCTCCCTCACCGGTGGGGTTTAGGGAGGATGGGGGATGTTGCTCTTGCTTTTATTTATTTTTCGGCATCGCCTCATGTTGTTGGCTGCGCTCCTTGTTTTGTTGGAATGGGCCCAGCTCTTGGAAGGTCAAGAAGTATTGGATTTTAATGAGGCTTTCTTATGTCCAGGTGTAATGGGGCGATTGTCTTGTAGATGGTGAGGTGCCAATTAGCGGGCTAGGGGTGAGGAGGTGATGAGAGGGCCCCCAGGGCCTTTGTTTACACTTAAATGGGGGTGGGGGTTATGCACTTTTATTTATTTTTCGGTAGATGCCAAGAAGGTTCTGGATAGTTTTCAGTGTATCTATTTTATTTATTTTTTTAAAGTTTTTTTTTTTCCCATCTTTATGAATTGGTATTTGTTGGCTAGAGCTTGTGGAAATAAGCACTTTTGCAATTTACTGTTTCTTAAAATTTGCAGTCGTTCTTGAGATATAACAATGTTTAAAGCATATCGCGTTGCCCTGGAGACCGACTACCGCTGCTGTCTAGCGTGTAAGAGCTTTGCTGAAGGTGGCCAGGATTAGGAAGTAACGGCATGCTTCAGAACAACACTTGCATGCTAAATGCACTGGACATGTTCTACTGTCTAGCAGCGGTGGTCGGTTTCCAAGGCAACGAGATGTAAACAGACTAAGTGTTACTATCTCGAAAATGGCTGAAAATTTTAATGAGCAGTAAATTGCCGAATTGCTTGTATTTACAAGCTCTGTCCATCCATATACTTTCTGAATATGGGAAATAACCCCTCTAAGCCTGCCAGGTCAGTTTTCTTGGTCAATAAGCGGAAGATACTTGCCTTGCGTCACTCCACTCTTAGAGGCCGGGGTGACTCTAGCTTTTTTTGTGCGGTGGCGATTGATGAATGATAGAGTGTGTGTAATAAATAAATAAATAAATAAATAAATATATTATATATTTTTTTTATGGTACAGTTCTGACCTGCCGCTTTTCTCCTTCCAGACTGTAGAACATGGATTCCCAAACCAGCCGAGCTCTCTCGCCTTCGACCCTGTGCTGCGGATTATGGCGATTGGTGCAAAATCCGGAGCTCTTAAAATGTATCCTTTTATTACAATTATTGGTCATGTGACGTTTCAAGGGCCCATGGGGTCGAGAAGAGGGGTCATACAGGTGGGGAAGTCTGGACCTCTCCATAAGACACAGAATAATCTTTAGGGTATGTGCACACGATGCAGAAATGAAGCAGAAAATTTCTGCATCATTTCTGCATCTCCCTGGCAGAAAAAACGCATGCAGATTGTGCATGCGTTTTTCCTGCAGAATACATGCGGATCCACATGCAGATTCACATGCGTTTCCGCATGCAGATTGACAAGCGCTTTCCAGGCGATGTTAGCATCACCTGGAAAGTGCTTGATAACTAGGTCACACTGTATAAATCCATGCAAATAGCATGGACTTATATAGTGTGACCCGAGAGAGTGTATATACTTACCTCCGATGGCCCGCGCTGTCCTGCTCACTCCGTTCTCCCGGCTGCCGGCAACTTTGAATTGAAAGACCTGCCGACGTCAGCGTCACGTGACCCGTCACATGACTCTGACGTCACCGCAGGTCCTACAACTCACTGCAAGTGCCGGGAACCAAGCGGGAGCGCAGCGCGGGCCGACAGATGGTAAGAATACATTTATTTTTTATTTTATTCTTCTTTTTACAGCTTTTTCAATGGTACCTGGGTGTGGATGAGACTCTCCTCTCCTCCACACCCGGGTACCATCCGCACATTAGAACGCACCAATTACGCAAGTACAAATGCTGTCTTGCGGAATTGGCGCGTTCTAATGCAAGTCAATGGCGGCGAAATCGCCGCGTTTCCGCAAAATTAATTGACATGCTGCGGATTTTTGACCGCAGCGTTAACGCTGCGGAAAAATCCGCATCATGGGCACAGCACATGCGGATTTCCATTGGGGAACATTGCTGCCCTTCTACCATGCGTTTTTCATGCGTTTACGCAACTGCAAAAACGCCGCGGAAACGCATGAAATACGCATCGTGTGAACACAGCCTAACTGTCCTAAATGATATATAAGCAAAAAAAAAAAAAGCCCACAGGTTGCATTGCCTAGCCGCATGTGCTGAAAAGGAGCCGGTTCAGCTCTGCTACATCACTGTACATGCATCTTGCATTATTGGTGCATGCACTGCGCTTGTCAGCAATAGACACGGGTTCTGGAGTCCTGTCCACTTCTGGGAAATATACACTCCAGACGAGGGGTCATCACCCAGCTTTCCTAAAATACTAGGTACACAGCCATGCTGGAGCCTTTATTTACTGTGAGTTCTCTCCTGTCCTTTCAGTGGTTTTGCCTGTATTGTGCCCCTGGCATCGTTCTGGGTGACCGCTCAGATGAGGGCACGGGGAGATGAGCGTCACCCAGCAACATCCCCCTATGAATAGGTTTTCTCTGCCCGTGTAGAAGGGATAGGACGTGGCCCCCTCTCCTTCCCAGAGCATGCTTGATGGCAGTGATGTGACCTGAAAAGAAGGGGCACAATTAGAGTTTTGCCCACTGTAACGGGCGCTGTGTCTGACAGACATTTGTTTCATGCTTGGGGCTGTCGGTTATTCTGTCATCCTTCACATAATGAAGATGGACTCATGCAGTAGTCACTTCACTCTGCCCCTGCCCCCTACTATGTGAAGACCGTGTCATATCCATCGCCCAGAAGGGGGCAACACTGAGCCCTGTAGAAATCTTCACACAGGATCAAAGACTGGGCCAGTTTTAATGGAAAATTCTATACAGAAAAAAGTTTTTCAAAACTTTTTTGCGAACTTTTTTCCAATGTAATTTGCAGCTATAACTGTTGATCTATGTGAATCATTCATGTTCATTTCTTTCTTGCCTCTTAGGCTGCGTGCCCACTATATGCATTTTTGCCACGGAATTTCCACAGCGAAAACTCTTGGTAATACGTGCCCCATGGTCCCCAATGATAATCCGCATGTGCTGTGCACATGCTGCGGAAATTTCCACTGCGGATTATCATTGCGGAAAAATACGCAGCATGTCCATTAATTTTGCGGACATTGACTTGCATTGAAACATATTATCCGTGTCGGCACATTTGCACATATGGATATTATGCGTCTCTATGTGCGGATGGTACCCGGGTCTGCAGAAGAGGAGACTCTCCTTCAGATCCGGGTACCATAGAAGCTGTTAAAAAAAATAAAATAAAATAAAAATAGAATTTAAAATAAAAAATAAAGATTATACTTGCCTTCCGATGGCCCCCAGTGTTTTCTCCTCTGTCAGGTCTGTGACCTGTCACATGACTTAATGACATCACCGCAGGTCCTTTCACACCACCGCGACCCATACAACAGACTGGACGCACCAGAGAAAAGACCAGGGGCCATTGGAAGGTAAGTATAATCTTTTATTTTTTACAATTTTTTTTATTTTTATTTTTTTAACTATTACTTGGTCACACTATATAAATCCATGCCGGTTGCATGGATTTATATAGTGTGACCAAGTTGTCAAGCACTTTTCCAAGTGATGCTAAAAGCGCTTGTTAACCCGCATTCAGAAATGCATGCAAAAATGCTTGACAAACGCTTCTACCTGGTAGGAAAAAAACGCATGTAAAATTCGCATGCGTTTTTCCTGCCGGGGAGATGCGGAAAAAATCTGCAGCATTTCTGTATCGTGGGCACATAGCCTTAGGCCGGCCATAAACATAAGCAACGGGTTGTGTTAGCATACTCCTTCCATCCAAAGCAATAAGGGGCTTTCAGATGTGTACGACGAAGTCTAAAAAAAAAAAAAAAGTAATTTTATATATAAATATTAATTTCTAAATCCCCCCCCCCCCATTTTAATATAAAACATGTACTGCTCAGGCCTATGAAATTGGAGTGGTCAATCAACAAATATCTGATGGGCAGCTTAAGTGACAGCTGCTGCAGATGTTAGTGCTGTCGTCCAGCTTTTTGTCAGGTTTTTTGCATGAATCCTCCTCATTGGTTTGAGCCATGGTTATTGATAAAATCCCAATCCCTCTCCCGGGCTCTGGCATGGTGTCTCCACATTTCATTTATTCTAGTGTTACCTTGCAGCTCCCACATCGGAGATGAGTGTCGTCCCATTAATGAGGGGCAGCGCTTGCACAGCTGTCAGTGAGATGGGAATATCGAGGTCACCCTTCCATTACCCGTCCTGCACACAGACGCTTATTCTCCAGCACAAAAGGACAATTGTGCGTCTGCAGCTGGGCCTGACGGTCGGGGTGAGGGTCTCTGTCAGCCCATGATGGCTCCAGCCTCGTCAGTCCCGTATAATGGTCACTATCGCCCCCAACTGGCATCTGGATTGGAACTTGGTTAGAACCTTTGCAATGGTCTTCCTGGTGGGGGCATACAAATTGTCAGCCTTAGGATTTTGCATTGGAAAGAGGAAAAATATCTTTGTACTGTTAGCCAATAGATTGAAGGTGTCTGTATGTATATATGTAACTGTATATGATGCAATTGCCAAAAGTACCTTGAAAAGTGGATTTTATGTACTAAATGTAAAATCTTAAACTCCCAGGAGACGCGCCTGTAACGGCTTGTTCTGCGCCACTCAGTCACATGCTGAGTCAGCGGGACCAGACCTGTCATCTGCTCTTTCCTTTACGTTAAAGTTCTGTAATCATGGTAACAAGCGGCACAGAAATCTACTGCGTATTGTCTCCCAAACACATCTGTTCCCAGGCAGGAGACCAACAGGGACGTGTGGGAGACGACGCTGCAACTGCTCATTAATAACTTCTAAGTGGGCAGTATTATAGTAGTTATATTCTTGTACATATTGGCAGTATTATAGTAGTTATATTCTTGTACATAGGAGCAGTATTATAGTAGTTATATTCTTGTACATAGGGGCAGTATTATAGTAGTTATATTCTTGTACATAGGAGCAGTATTATAGTAGTTATATTCTTGTACATAGGAGCATGGACAGCCCTCTTCAAATTATCCCACAGATGTTCAGTGATATTCAGGTCTGGGGACTGGGATGGCCATTCCAGAACATTGTAATTGTTCCTCTGCATGAATGCCTGAGTAGATTTGGAGCGGTGTTTTGGATCATTGTCTTGCTGAAAGATCCATCCCCTGCGTAACCTCAACTTTATCACTGATTCTTGAACATTATTGTCAAGAATCTGCTGATACTGAGTGGAATCCATGCGTCCGTCAACGTTAACAAGATTCCCGGTGCCAGCATTGGCCACACAGCCCCAAAGCATGATGGAACCTCCACCAAATTTTACTGTGGGTAGCAAGTGTTTTTCTTGGAATGCTGTGTTTTTTTTGCCGCCATGCATAACGCCTTTTTGTATGACCAAACAACTCAATCTTGGTTTCATCAGTCCACAGGACCTTCTTCCAAAAATTGGCTTCTCCAAATGTGCTTTTGCATACCTCAGCCGACTCGGTTTGTGGCGTGCTTGCAGAATCGGCTTCTTTCGCATCACTCTCCCATACAGCTTCTCCTTGTGCAAAGTGCGTTGTATAGTTGACCGATGCACAGTGACACCATCTGCAGCAAGTTGATGCTGCAGCTCTCTGGAGGTGGTCTGAGGATTGTCCTTGACTGATCTCACCATTCTTCTTCTCTGCCTTTCTGATGTTTTTCTTGGCCTGCCACTTCTGGCCTTAACAAGAACTGTCCCTGTGTTCTTCCATTTCCTTACTATGTTCCTCACAGTGGAAACTGACAGGTTAAATCTCTGAGACAGCTTTTTGTATCCTTCCCCTGAACAACTATGTTGAATAATCTTTGTTTTCAGATCATTTGACAGTTGTTTTGAGGAGCCCATGATGCCACTCTTCAGAGGAGATTCAAATAATAGAACAACTTGCAAGTGGCCACTTTAAGTAGCTTTTCTCATGATTGCATACACCTGGCTATGAAGTTCAAAGCTCAATGACGTTACAAAACCAAAAAAAGTGCTTTAGTAAGTCAGTAAAAAGTAGGTAGGAGTATTTAAAACCAGAAAATGATAAGGGTGCCCATACTTATGCACCTGTCAAATTTTGTTTGAATGCAGAGTGCACATTTTCTGTTAGTACAATAAACCTCATTTCAAGGCAGAAACATTACTGTGTCCAACAGTTATTACATATATCAAACTGAAATAGCTGTTGCAAAAATACCAATTTTTATGAAACATTAATTTAAGATTAATAGGGGTGCCCAAACTTTTTCATATAACTGTATATGCTTGTACATAGGGGCAGTATTATTGTAGTTATATGCTTGTACATAGGGGGCAGTAATATAGTAGTTTTTTCTTGTGCATAGGGGACAGTATTATAGTAGTTATATTCTTGATATTCTTGTACATAGGGGGCAGTATTATTGTAGTTATATTCTTGTACATAGGGGGCAGTATTTTATAGTAGTTATATTCTTGTACATAGGGGCAGTATTATAGTAGTTATATTCTTGTACATAGGGGGCAGTATTATAGTAGTTATATTCTTGTACATAGGAGGCAGTATTATAGTAGTTGTATGCTTGTACATAGGGGGCAGTATTATAGTAGTTATATGCTTGTACATAGGGGGCAGTATTATAGCTGATATATCCTTGTACATTATTTGCTTGGGGGCAGCATTGAGCTTGAGGGCTTTTTGGGTGATCTGTAGATAAATAGTTTTTGTTTTCGTGCTGTTGTCTGTGGTGTTGGCGTCTCTGCCCCTCTGGCACCCCTCGCCCGGCCTCTCTCTCTGCAGTGGGTCTTGGCGCTGGCAGGGGTCCATCAGTCGCTGGACTATGAATGGGTTTGTCCGCCTGATTTACTGCGTATCCCCGCTCTGTGTTCACACTGCTGTCCCCATCGCTGATTTATGAGGTTTAATCATTGGTGTGAGTTGCGCTTCTGGATGTCGCAGGTTCTGGGCAGGAAAGCGTCGGGTCCTCTGCAGTTGGAGAAGACTTGTTTGTTGCCCTTTTATTACAGTATTGTACAGCTGGGGATTTAGTATAACGTTGATGAACGTGTTTAGTGAAAGTCAAGGCCTTACAACTGTGGATAGAGATCAATATTCCTATTTAAAAGGACGGTATTAAAGGTGAAGTGTGTCTTCAACCTAGTTTGACATGTTCTGAATAGATCTATCCAGCGCCCATCACCCGCTGCTCCTTGGATCCTTTGCAGATTATCTCTTCCGCTGCTATAAATATTCTCCAGCGCCCCCCTCCGCCGTGCTCTGACCGTAGACGAGTTCATCTCCTTGACCCCTGGTGTTCTCTAGATATGGCGCGCCCGGCGTGGAGTTTACCGGACTGCACAAGGAAACCGCCACCGTGACCCAGATGCACTTCTTACCCGGACAGGTAGACTTTCTATTTTTTTTTTTTTTTTTTTTTTTTTTTTTAATTCCCCCTTCCCTCCAATTAAAATATATCTGCAGTCCATCGATGCCACATCGGCAGCAACTGATGCTGAAGTAAGAGGCATCGGATATCCCCTATTAATACTTCTATAGGGCATATTTCCTAGCAATGGAGTCATGCACCATATTCTGTATTGCAATAATGTGTTTCTATAGCTCCAACTACTGGTTGTTTGCAGAAATGCATCCATTCAGTTATTGGCTCCGTTGGTAAAAACCTGTCCTTTTTCTTTTCCTCCCCAGGGTCGGCTCCTCTCCTTGCTGGATGATAACACCATCCACCTGTGGGAGCTGCAGCAGAAAGATGGCTGCTCCTACCTTGAAGAAACCCGCAGCTTCCTCCTCCCAAGCCGACCAGGGTTCGACTGCGCTAAGTACTCACACCCCTTCCTTCTTTCTCACTCTTGTCTGTTAGATAGAATGGTCTGCACCCGTGTACCAGAGCATGATGGGAGTTGTAGTTTTACTACAGGGGGCGAGAGACTCGCTGCAGCCCATCAATGTACAATATTATGATTGGGGACTGGGTGTCCAAAAATATCACAGGGCTGACCCTATTATTGTTATTTTATAATATTATATATATATTACATTACTGGGATGACAAGAATTACTTGATTTATGGGGTAGTATTTTCCCACAATGCACTGCAGATTTTGGAAGCAGCTCTGGATGTGAACTGTGGATCAATCCTAGAAGTCATGACCCTTTTGAGGTCAGACTCGCCCCCGGACAGGTGGATCTGGCCCCCTAACGTGTGTAGCGTATAGTGCTGGTGACAGCACACAAGCGTGAGGAGGACGGCGTTCACTTTGGTGGAGGCTTTGTGGTGTCCCTTGTTCAGGACTTTTTCTTTCCTGTTTTAAAGGGGATGTCTAGGATTAGGGAAAAAAAAAAAACCTCCGCTGTTTTCTTCAAAACTCAGCACCACTTCTCTCTGCAGGTTGTGTATGGTATTGCACTCCAGCCCCATTCATTTTCATAGGAGTTGTGCTGCAATACTCAACACAACCAGGTGTGGTGCTGTTTCTGCAACAAGGCAGCCGTGTGCGTGTTGTTGTTTTTTTTTTTTTTTTTCTGATCATGGACGGTCTCCTTCTTCTAAGGTGAAGGATTTGCCGCCTCCTATGCCTGGTGTGATTTATCGCTTAGTTATGGCTGCCGGTGACTACGTGGGGGTGGGGGGGGATTTTTTAAATAGTGTAATGGGGTTGCCCAGAGTTGGAAAACAATCATGGTTGTCCGCAGTGAAGCAGAGCCGCAGTACCAGATGCAACCTGTGGATGTATGTGGCACTGTTTCTGAATTAAAGCGGCCATGTTTTTCCAATCCTGGCCGTGCCCTCTGATTGGATGCATTCCTGGTGAGCAGATGGTGATGGTCCGTGTCTGTGTTCAGTTCCCCTCCCAGCATTACCCGCGTGACGGTGATCCTGGTGGCGGCCTCCTGTGACGTCGCCGCCCTGGGGACGGAAGGTGGCGGCGTCTACTTCATCCAGATCCCGACCTTCAAACTCCTGGAAGATCAGACCTTGCTCCAAGACGAGATATTGCAGAGGTGAGGGCGTCCGTGCCCTGGGAGGCCATCGTGCTGGGCCTTGTAGTCCCTGCGGGATTTATTGTAGACTTCCTCCGCAGCCGCAGGTTGGAGCCCCACTTACATGTAATGCTGCGTGTCTGACCTGTATATATCATACTTTACAGCCTTCCAGAAGAATACAGATGCGGGAAGACCCTGGGTCCGGTCGAGTCTTTGCAGCAACATCCACAGCAGCCGAGCAAGATGCTCATCGGGTACAGCCGGGGACTGGTGACCGTGTGGGACCGAGAGGCCCGTAAGGGGGAACATCACTTCTTGGGGAACCAGGTGACTAGAAGAATCTGACCTGCTGTAATTCTCCTCCTCTGCCTGTTGATGGAGAATTCCTTAAATTTTTTACACTTTTCTTTTATCCCGCCAGCAACTGGAGAGTCTGTACTGCGAAAGCAACGGTTCGTCCTTCATCACCTCTCACAGTGACGGGGGATACATGGTGTGGGCCGCAAGCAGCAATTCCTCCACCACATCCCAGCCAGTCACTTCCACAATACCGTACGGTGGGTTCACCTCGAAATGTGTCCACCCCCACCCCCCATAGTAAAAATCCAGATCACCCTCACACTGAATATATGGGATTAATACTAACTTGGGAAGTGAGGGCGACAGCCGACGCTTCAATTTCCATTGAAGTAGGGACATCCTGCAATAACAAGGTAATTACAGCAGAGATTTGCTCTAAGAACCTGCCACCAAGTCTGAGATTCTTTATTCAGAGGCGGAGAAGTACACTTCCAAGGCAAGGGCCTCCTCTGTACAAAGGGCTTGTTTCAGATACGCTGGAGCTGGTGGTCAGTGATGAATATTGGAGTTTGCATCGATCCGATATTTACGGGAGATATATTTTCAGTGTTGTAGCGAAGGGACGAACATAACGCATTCACCCACATCACCATAAGGCCATTCTAAACCCACCAACTTAATATCGGTCCTATGGATGATGCTATCCATGCCATGTTTTATCTATAGAAAGTTAAAATCGCAACGGCCATGTCACAGTACGTCGTGACACTCACCCTCCCCACCATTAGGACAAATTCAAAACCAGTTTATCCAGTTCTGGTCCATTCCAAATGCCCATATGGACGCACTTTGCCAACTAGACTACATTCTCGCAAAGAAGTCATAGAAAAAAAAAAAATGGCGGACAAATACGCTGTCAGCAGTAGCGGTGAAATGATGAAGCGTTCTCACGCCATGTTCTTTGCGTTGTTCTAGGTCCGTTTCCTTGCAAAGCAATTAATAAGATCCAGTGGCAGTCCAGCAGTTGCGGGTAGGTGTCTGTAGGACCTGAGATATGGGGGGGTCTCTATTGCCCCCCCCCCCCCGCTGCTATTTCCTCCCTGTGATGTGGGGGCCGCAGCTGTTTACATCTTTAATATCCCATGTCTTAATGTTACAGGAAGTAATTTCCTTCCTTCCCTTTTCTTGGCTGCAGGAATCACTTCATCACGTTCAGCGGCGGCATGCCTCGCGCCAGCTATGGAGACCGCCACTGCGTCACCATAATGCAAGGAAAGAACCTGGTGACCTTGGACTTCACCTCTCGTGTTATCGACTTCTTCACCGTCTCGCCAGTGAAGAGTGAGGACGGTACGATACCTATGGGGGTGTCTGACGGGAGACGTTTATGGCACATCCATTGTCCCCTACACTCGAATATCCATAGGATATGCCATAAATGCCCGGTGGGTGCGAGCAGCAGGTTGCCGAACATTCACCCATTCGCTCCATTCATTGCGATAGGTTTTCTATAGACCATACATTCATGGAGGAAACTCTGCTCAAACATTTTGTAGAAGGGACAAAATTGCTGACGTATCAAAATCCCCAGCTCGGCGTAAGGAAAAGGAGCATGCAATCCGCTCCCATTTATTGCTTTATTCCACTTGTCTCTAGGTCACGACAACCCCTCAGCCCTGGTGGTCCTGGTGGAGGAAGAGTTGGTTGCAATTGACCTTCAGACCCCCGGTTGGCCCACGATCCCTGCCCCTTATCTTGCCCCGCTCCACTCTTCGGCCATCACCTGCTCTTATCACATTTCCAATGTGACGCTGAAACTTTGGGAGCGGATTATTCTCGCCGGCGAGCAGCAGAACCCGCACTTCTCATCTGTGGTGAGTGTGCCGACTTCTCCATGCCGTCCTCCATCTTGGAAGGAGGATGCGTTGGCCTTTCCTGCTCCATATTTTTGGATGAAGTCGTTCCTCAAATTTTTATAAATGTCACTTTCTGTTTCAGAGCTGGCCCATAGACGGTGGGAAGAGCTTGGCTGAGGAGCCTTCTCAGAGGGGCCTGCTGCTTACAGGGTGAGGAGAAGATGGGGTTGGAGATTATTGCGTTGCACCAAATATGACGTAATTTGGTTTTAAGTTGCGTTCTTAAAGGGATATAAATAAAAGAAATCCCGTTTCGGCAGCTGTATGACTTCCCACATGCGCTCCCTTAGGATGTCTCTCTGTGCACTGCTGCAGCTGGAATCCTGGGTTAGGTCTCGTAATCTGGCGTCCTGGATGGGGGCCTTCCTGTGTTATCTGGAGCTGCAGGGGAGGAACGCTGGCTTGTGTGTGGGCTCGCAGGGGCCTCGCCTTTATTATGTTGCAGCTGAGCCAGAAACTGGATGGGAACATTGGAAAGTCAGATCCTGGGACTGGAGTAAAACCCTCGGGAGCTGGGAGTGTAGAGTCGGGTCAGCACAAGTGCAGATGTGCGGGGGAGAAGTGAGCGCCGCCGAATTGTACTCCCGGCTCCTTGTCTGCTTATAGGGACCCCCTTATTTGCACCTTACATGGCGTCACCTCCAACTTCTTGCTTTTTATATTACTTTCCCTCGTCTTCCAGACATGAAGATGGCACCGTGCGCTTCTGGGACGCTTCCGGTGTCGCTCTGCGGCCGCTCTATAGGCTTTCCACCGCCGGGATCTTCCAGACAGACTGCGACCACAACGAGAGCTTGAACCAGAGCGGAGATGAAGACTGGCCGCCGTTCCGCAAGGTGCATACTTAAAGGGATTTCAACCCAAAACCTTTTTTATAATGTCCCACATATCAGTAAATCAGAAGTCACCGCTGTAGTCCAAGGAACGCAGCCTTATTGGTTGTCTCCTTTTGATTTGGCTCATCGGAAACTGTGCGATGTGACGCCGGTCTTCACCCTGGGACATCGCATCAGATGATCGTCCATGTTGGCACCGGCTGCGTCGCCATGTGACACGATTTGGTATTTTTTTTGCCATTGTAGACCCCACAAATGCAAAACTACAACTCCCAGCATACCCACATGGTGTAAGGACTGCAACCCCTAGCATGCCCTGACAGCCGGAGGTTGCAAAACGTACCACATCTTGTATCATGGGCTGTCGGCGAATGCTGAGACTTGTGGTTTTGCAATGAATTCACATTACTATTGCACAGAACGAAGCCACCGCCGCTGTTTACGTGTTCCATTCATGGCTGCCGGCGGTGCAGCCGGACCCTGGGTTGTGTTTGCTCTTGGCTCGGGTGTGTGCGGAGCATCTGGTGCGCAGATCTCCGCTCTGTCCCGGCCATGTGTTCTGCTCACATCTGTGATTTACTGCTCTGCTCTCGGAGGAGGACTCTGTAATGTTTTGGATTTGTGCGCGCCGCAGACTTCTTCTTCTTGATGCATCTGCATCAGGACGACAGCGGGGGGTGCTGTACATAAACTATCCCCTGAGAAAAATGAGGCTCTCGATCCTTCTTAGTCCAACTTTGACATAACCACTGCGTAATTTCTTCCTTGTACTGATTTTGTTTTTTATTTTTTCCTGCTGCATTCACACCCAAAGCTGATTCCAAGCTGCCGTCATAGGAGCAGTGAGGGATTTGCAAAGACTATTCCCTCCCACGTGTCCTGATAATCCACCACCTGTAGCGACAGCGCCCTCTGCAGGCGGGAAATGCAATTGCAGCATATAGTATATACAGGGCCATTACATGCATATCACTTTACTGTACGTTGCATTTTTCCAGGTCGGCTGCTTTGACCCATACAGTGATGACCCTCGGCTCGGCATCCAGAAGATCGCCCTCTGCAAGTACAGCAGCAAGCTGGTGGTGGCGGGGACCGCAGGACAGGTACTGCAGCCATCACTGAGCGCGAGGGGACATCAGAGCCATCTTATAGGGCCGGGATCTGACCTAGAGGCAGATGGAGGGTGACTTTTTAGCGGTTCCTTCTCTTCTAGGTTCTCGTCATGGATCTGAACGATGATAAATCCGATCACCTGGTCAGCGTGGCCACCGTCGACCTCCTACAAGACCGAGAGGGCTTCACGTGGAAGGGGCACGATAGGTTGACCCCTAGAAACGGCTCCTTGTTTTTCCCGCCCGGCTTCCAGACCTCCTTGCTGTTGCAGTGTATGCCGCCTGCGGCCGTCACCGCTGTCTCCTTACATTCAGAATGGAATCTTGTGGCGTTCGGCACCAGCCATGGATTCGGGGTCTTCGACTATCACCGGAGGAGTCCTGTCCTGGCCAGGTAACCATTGAACGACCGATCGTTTTCATTATTTAAGGTGCCACCCGGTTTACTTACAAGCTGATGAGTGATGCATCGTCTATATGGCCATTTTGCCCTCTTACGCTGCGGCTGCCACCCCTCCCCTTCTCCTCATTAATAATACACCATGCTGTCTCTGCCAGTGTTGGTCCTGGGAACGCAGAGACGTCTCATATTTTGATACGTTAAGTGGTTTATGGTTGAAGCTTGTTAAACTTGCGAACGCTAACAAACCGCTCTCAGCGTTGCGGTGTAATGCATCCTGCCAGGGACGCTTGTTTTGACTGTGCCAATCCGTGGAGATGAGGACGGGGGGGGGGCGTCTGGGTAATAAAACAGTTGCAGGAGCCGCTAATATTGAATGCTACCTCTACAGGTGCACGTTACACCCCAATGACTCCCTGGCCATGGAGGGTCCCCTGTCCCGGGTCAAGTCTCTGAAGAAGTCTCTCCGACAGTCATTCCGAAGAATAAGGAAGAGCAGGGTGTCTGGGAAGAAGAGGCTGAACCCCGCCAGCCCCAACAGCAGGGTAAGTGACTGATAACAGCATCTGGAGCATGTGACCACCCAAGACCCCCACTAACTTATTCTGCTTGCTTTCCAGCTCCAAGAGGCCAATGCACACTTAGCAGAGCAGCCAGGTCCCCATGACCTAGACATAGCGCCCGTGCAGAGAAGGATCGAGCCGCGATCTGCAGATGACTCCCTTTCTGGCGTGGTGCGCTGCTTGTATTTTGCTGACACCTTTTTGCGGGACGGTGAGCATCATTCTCATCTGACTAATATAATACTGCCCCTATATACAAGAATGCAACTACTATAATACTGCTCCCTATGTACAAGAATACAACTGCTATAATACTGCTCCCTATGTACAAGAATACAACTGCTATAATACTGCTCCCTATGTACAAGAATACAACTACTATAATACTGCTCCCTATGTACAAGAATATAGCTACTATAATACTGCTCCTATGTACAGTTTGGTGACTTTTCCATCTTCCCCCTACATTAGCCGTCCACCACGGCCCCACAATGTGGGCAGGCACGAACTCTGGCTCAGTATTTGCTTACGCGCTGGAGGTCCCTTCTCGGGAGAAGTTCTCGGACCGCTCTGCAGAAGCTGTACTTGGGAAAGAGATTCAGCTCATGCATCGAGCGCCAGTTGTTTCCATCGCAGTTCTGGACGGGCGAGGAAACCCTCTCCCGGAGCCTTTTGAGGTGTCGCGTGACTTGGCAAAAGCTCCTGACATGCAGGGGACGCACTCCGTGCTCATCGCTTCCGAAGAACAGTTTAAGGTCTGTCTAGATCACTTGGAGAAGACGCCGGCTTTTCGCAGCAGCCGCCTGGCATTGAGCCTAATTTCTGCCTTTCATTTTTTTCAGGTCTTTACTTTGCCCAAAGTCAGTGCCAAAACTAAATTCAAGCTGACGGCACATGAAGGCTGCCGGGTACGTAAGGTGGCTCTGTCCAGCTTCACCAGCTCTGCGTCTGAGGATTACTCCGAGAACTGCCTGACGTGTCTGACCAACCTGGGTGACATCCACGTCTTCAGTGTCCCTGGTCTGCGGCCACAAGTGCGCTACGACTGCATCCGCAAGGAGGACATCAGCGGGATTGCGTCCTGTGTGTTCACCAAGTACGGTCAAGGTCAGACATTGCCGAGGTTTTCTGATCCAGGGGAAGCGGAGGGATCGTCAGAATTTTCCGTTATGGATTTCTATTTTTTTATTCCCCCTCTTAGGATTTTATCTGATCTCCCCCTCCGAATTTGAGCGTTTTTCTCTCAGTGCCAAGAATATCACGGAGCCGCTGTGCTTGGTGGAGTTTGATCGTCCCCATGATCCTTTGTATATCAGGTAAAGAGCTGGGGGGGTCCCATTTGTCGTATTTGAGGGGACACAAAGTCATTATTATTGGAAAGCTCATAGACTTCTTCTGCTTTCAGTAATAAGGAAATCTTATCCCCTAAAAACACCCAAGCCAACGGCACGCACATCCCCCGCGAGTCTGACAGCACCCCGCTCCTATCTGAAGGTGAGTGTGACCCCCTGCCTGTCTTGATTCCTGCAATTTTGCTCAATATATTTATTATCTTTATTTATTTTTTTTTTTTACTTTTTATAGCAAATTCATGTGAGCACAGCACCACGTTATCGCCCTCTCCTCTGGACTCTCCCTTAAACAGCACAGACACCACTTTGGACACAACCGGTGACATTACAGTGGAGGATGTGAGAGACCTGCTGGGGTGAGCGCCACAGTAACTACAGTGCCTACAAGTAGTATTCAACCCCCTGCAGATTTAGCTGGTTCACACATGCGGAATTAACTTGGCATTGTGACATTTGTACTGTAGATCAGCCTGGAAGTGGGAAATGCACTGCAGCAAATTTTTTTTTTTTTTTTTTTTTTTTTTTTTAAAACGTTAAAAGTTAATTCAGAGTGTCATTTATTATTCAACCCCTCAAACCACAAGAATTCTGTTTGGTCCCCCTAAAGTATTAAGAAGTAGTTCAGGCACCAAGAATAATGAGCTTCACATGTGTGGATTAAAGATCTCTTTTGCCAGCCTTTTCTGACTATTTAAGACCCTCCCCAAACTTGTGAACAGCACTCAGACATGGTCAACATGGGAAAGACAAAGGAGCATTCCAAGGCCATCAGAGACAAGATCGTGGAGGGTCACAAGGCTGGCAAGGGGTACAAAACCCTTTCCAAGGAGTTGGGCCTACCTGTCTCCACTGTTGGGAGCATCATCCGTAAGTGGAAGGCTTATGGAACTACTGTTAGCCTTCCACGGCCAGGACAGCCTTTGAAAGTGTCCTCCCGTGCCGAGGCCAGGCTTGTCCGAAGAGTCAAGGCTAACCCAAGGACAACAAGGAAGGAGCTCCGGGAAGATCTCATGGCAGTGGGGACATTGGTTTCAGTCAATACCATAAGTAACGTACTCCACCGCAATGGTCTCCGTTCCAGACGAGCCCGTAAGGTACCTTTTACTTTCAAAGCGTCATGTCAAGGCTCGTCTACAGTTTGCTCATGATCACTTGGAGGACTCTGAGACAGACTGGTTCAAGGTTCTATGGTCTGATGAGACCAAGATCGAGATCTTTGGTGCCAACCACACACGTGACGTTTGGAGACTGGATGGCACTGCATACGACCCCAAGAATACCATCCCTACAGTCAAGCATGGTGGTGGCAGCATCATGCTGTGGGGCTGTTTCTCTGCCAAGGGGCCTGGCCATCTGGTCCGCATCCATGGGAAGATGGATAGCACGGCCTACCTGGAGATTTTGGCCAAGAACCTCTGCTCCTCCATCAAGGATCTTAAGATGGGTCGTAATTTCATCTTCCAACAAGACAACAACCCAAAGCACACAGCCAAGAAAACCAAGGCCTGGTTCAAGAGGGAAAAAGTCAAGGTGTTGGAGTGGCCTAGTCAGTCTCCTGACCTTAACCCAATTGAAAACTTGTGGAAGGAGCTCAAGAATAAAGTCCACATGAGACACCCAAAGAACCTAGATAACTTTGAGAAGATCTGCATGGAGGAGTGGGCCAAGATAACTCCACAGACCTGTGCCGGCCTGATCAGGTCTTATAAAAGACGATTATTAGCTGTAATTGCAAACAATGGTTATTCCACGAAATATTAAACATAGGGGTTGTATAATAATTGACCCACACTTTTATGTTTAAAATTTAATAAAATTCAACTGAGCAACATAACTTTTTGGTTTGTAAGATTTATCCTTCTGTTCATAAATCCTACTCTCGTTTGCAGTTTGAAGGCTCGAACTTATTTGCATCTTATCAAACTAGCTAAATCTGCAGGGGGTTGAATACTACTTGTAGGCACTGTATATCCCCAATACACAGTCTTCATAGGTGATCTGCAGAACCAGACACCGCCACATGGACAAGAGCGGCGCTGTGCTACTCCTATAGGGTGCATTTCTGGCTCTAAGAGTCTGACTCCCTCACGTCGCTCGTTATTGGCCTGTTTCGCTCGGGGGCTCCTTACTCGTTACAAGCGCAGGATCCCCCCCGTATACTACTAATGCTGCAACGTTTCTCATTAGATCCAATGAAGAGTCAGAGAAAAATATGAAGAATTCGACAGACGAGACGCGGTCCCCCGAGATCCTGATCAAGTGAGGTCGGTGCCAGCAGTTCTCGGTGCCCACGTGGCACTTATAGTTTGTGCAGGAGCCTTGCAAGCCTCCTCCCCCGCCGGCGTCCCTGCTCCTCTTGATGAGCGCGACATCTTGTGTGTCAGGCCTGGTAGGATGCAGCGTTTGGGGCCATAGAATACTAATGTGGCCACTGGACCGGGTCGTGTGAATTTATTTGCTATTGTCTAATATTTTTGGATCCAGGAGTTATTGCATGAATGGCAATTCCATAACAGAAGTAGATTATCAGAATTGCCACCTTTTAGTTGTGTGGAATTGCTCTTCATGCTATTGCCTGCAGGGTAAGAACAGGATTTGCATTTATGCCAGTTTCATCCTCCATCTTTCTTTTCCAGGGTCGGTCTGACCTGGTTTACATCCGTCTTCACGGCTGCTTCTCCATTGGACCTCTCTTCTAAAAAGCCTCATCCTGATGACACCAGCGCCGCCGCCTCCTGCACTGGTGAGCCCCCAATACCCGGCTCCATCAAGTTGCCTTTTGCATCGGTGGATGATCACCGCCTTGTGCCTCATTCCATACGTCCGATATTCTCCATGATTCCAGAATTTTGTGGGATGGATCCCCCCTCCCCCACACTTGTCTCTTGAGCCACAGACCACTAAAGACTGTGACATTTCAGTATTGCAGTAGCCTGGAATCCATTAATTTTTTATTTTTATTTTTTTTACATGCATTGCTGATAATTACCATCATGGACGCCAGTGAGGCCGCTGGTCATGTGATTCGCCCGCGGTTGCTTTCTTTTTATACGGATTTGCTGCTCTATATCGCAGTCTGCATCTTGCACAAATAAAATTTAAAAAAATTGTGTAAAATTGTTTAAAAACGTCCCCAGCAATAACCCCGCTCGCTCGATATCGAGGCATGGACATGGCGCCTGCTATTACCCGGTCATCCCTGCTTGGCGGCAAATGTGAATGTGAACACCGGGCCGCGGACCGCTTGTTTGTACACGACTGTGAGTTACGGACCCCTGCTGCATTCGAGGGGTTAATCAACTTTTTGTTTTGCGACCATTAGATCTATTTTTGTACGCCTTCTTGCCTTCCATTTCCGAGGCTGATTTTTGGTACCGCTTTTCTGTGAAGCTACTAGGATTTGTAACGAGGGGCAGATCGCGAGATTGGGGGGTGTAAGCGCTGGTAACGCGTGGCTCTGGAAGGAACTACTAGTCCCAGCGTGGCACTGGACGACGGCAGCGTGGAGCTGCAGGTTATCTCGCCGCGAGTAGAAGGGGGGTGTTTTGTTAACATTTATTGTCTCTGACAAGATTCTTTTGAAGAATTATCCAATTTACATGGATTTTATTTTTCTGTTTAGGATGTGATCTTATTTTATTGCAATTTTTTTTTGTTGTTTAGCTTTTTTGTTTAGATATAAAATGTTTTTTTATTAAAATAAAGAATATTGTTAGTCTCTTTGTGAAATGAAATGAAGCATGTAACGTCTGTAAATGGGAGCCGGAAAATCCCGGTCGTGTATCTGCTATTGTGGGGGGTGTACAGAGAAATAGTAGGACCACGGTGAACATGCTGTGGGGCAATAAATTGTCCACCATCTCTCTGTAATGTCTTTTTAGGGATTGGAGGTTCAACTCTCACACCCTGCTCAAAATCCTCTGCTTTCCTTTAAACCTTGATTGATAGAATTTTTGGCTACACACCCACCACTAGGGGGAGCTCACTGCACTCTACAGGTCTCTACATGTAGATGCTGATTTATATACAGCCGCCACTAGGGGAGCTCGCTCCATGTAGATGCTGATTTATATACAGCCGCCACTAGGGGGAACTCACTGCATGTAGATGCTGATTTATATACAGCCGCCACTAGGGGGAACTCACTGCATGTAGATGCTGATTTATATACAGCCGCCACTAGGGGGAGGTCTCTACATGTAGATGCTGATTTATATACAGCTGCCACTAGGGGGAGGTCTCTACATGTAGATGCTGATTTGTATACAGCCGCCACTAGGGGGAACTCACTGCACGTAGAATTATATTATACAAGTCACAATAAACCCTTTAACATTTGATTGTGACTTGCAGGATTGCTGCTTCCAATAGGTGGTGCTATAGAATTCAAGTCCTCTTTCTCTCTGAAGAGGTAATTTGCTTATTAAATTTCCCAGAGGAGCATTGCACAGCGAATAATCCTCCTTACTTTGGCATGCCAGAGCTGGTGCGTTACTCTCCACAAGGAGAAATGTTACCCCTATGGATAAAACGGAATTCATCATCTTTCCATAATCTTGCTCAACCCCCACCCAACCTATCAGAGTCGATGGCTGTTCACCCTCCCCAGTCCCGCAAGCTCGCTGCCTTGGGGTAACCCTGGACTCTGGTCTCTCCTTCACACCACATATCCAAGCCCTTTCCTCATCCTGCCGACTACAACTCAAAAATATCTCCCGGATCCGCACATTCCTCAACCACGAATCTGCAAAAACACTAGTGCACGCCCTCATCATCTCCCGCCTCGACTACTGCAACCTCCTGCTCTGTGGCCTCCCCTCTAACACTCTCGCACCTCTCCAATCCTAAACTCTGCTGCCTGACTAATCCACCTGTCCCCCTGCTATTCCCCGGCCTCTCCTCTCTGTCAATCCCTTCACTGGCTCCCCATTACCCAGAGTCTCCAGTTCAAAACCCTAACCACGGCATACAAAGCCATCCACCACCTGTCTCCTCCATACATCTGTGACCTAGTCTCCCGGTACATACCTGCACGCAACCTCCGATCCTCACAAGATCTCCTTCTCTACTCCCCTCTTATCTCCTCTTCCCACAATCGCATACAAGATTTCTCCCTTGCTTCACCCCCCCCCTACTCTGGAACTCTCTATCCCAACACATCAGACTCTCGCCTACCGTGGAAACCTTCAAAAGAAACCTGAAGACCCATCTCTTCCGACAAGCCTACAACCTGCAGTAACCACCGCTCCACCACATTACTGCACGACCAGCTCTACCCAGACCTACTGTATCCCACCCATCCCTTGTAGACGGTGAGCCCTCGCAGGCAGGGTCCTCGCTCCTCCTGTACCAGACAAAGTCGTTTTGGTTCAAATTATTGTACTTGTATTTTCTATGTATACCCGTTTTAAACGTGTAAAGCGCCATGGAATTAATGGTGCTATAATAAAAAATAATTCATTTATATACAGCCGCCACTAGAGGGAGCTCACTGCACGTAGATGCTGATTTATATACAGCCGGCACTAGGGGGAGCTCACTGCACGTAGATGCTGATTTATATACAGCTGCCACTAGAGGGAGGTCGCTGCACGTGGATGCGGATTTATATACAGCCACCACTAGGGGGAGCTCGCTGCACGTAGATGCCGATTTATATACAGTCACAAGTAGGGGGAGCTCGCTGCACGTGGATGCTGATTTATATACAGCCACCACTAGGGGGAGCTCGCTGCACGTAGATGCCGATTTATATATAGCCGCCACTAGGGGGAGCTCGCTGCATGCAGATGCTGATTTATATAAAGCCATCACTAGGGGGAGCTTACTGCACGTAGATGCTGATTTATATACAGTCGTCACTAGGGGGAGCTCACTGCACGTAGATGCCGATTTATATACAGTCACCACTAGGGGGAGCTCGCTGCACGTGGATGCTGATTTATATACAGCCACCACTAGGGGGAGCTCGCTGCACGTAGATGCTGATTTATATACAGCCGCCACTAGGGGGAGCTCGCTGCGCGTAGATGCTGATTTATATACAGTCACCACTAGGGGGAGCTCGCTGCACGTGGATGCTGATTTATATACAGCCACCACTAGGGGGAGCTCGCTGCACATAGATGCTGATTTATAAACAGCCGCTACTAGGGGGAGCTCGCTGCACGTAGATGTTGATTTATATACAGCCGCCACTAGGGGGAGCTCGCTGCACGTAGATGCTGATTTATATACAGTCACCACTAGGGGGAGCTCGCTGCACTTGGATGCTGATTTATATACAGCCACCACTAGGGGGAGCTCGCTGCACATAGATGCTGATTTATATACAGCCGGCACTAGGGGGAGCTCGCTGCACGTAGATGCTGATTTATAAACAGCCGCCACTAGGGAGAGATCGCTGCACGTAGATGCTGATTTATATACAGCCGCCACTAGGGGGAGATCGCTGCACGTTGATGCCGATTTATATACAGCCGCCACTAGGGGGAGCTCGCTGCACGTAGATGCTGATTTATATACAGCCACCACTGGGGGGAGCTCGCTGCGCGTAGATGCTGATTTATATACAGCCGCCACTAGGGGGAGCGCGATGCTCGTAGATGCTGAATTATATACAGCCGCCACTAGGGGGAGATCGCTGCACGTAGATGCTGATTTATATACAGCCACCACTGGGGGGAGCTCGCTGCGCGTAGATGCTGATTTATATACAGCCGCCACTAGAGGGAGCGCGATGCACGTAGATGCTGAATTATATACAGCCGCCACAAGGGGGAGCTCGCTGCACGTAGATGCTGATTTATATTCACTCGCCACTAGGGGGAGCTCGCTGCACATAGATGCTGATTTATATACAGCCGCCACTAGGGAGAGCTCGCTGCACGTAGATGCTGATTTATATACAGCCGCCACTAGGGGGAGATCGCTGCACGTAGATGCTGATTTATATACAGCCGCCACTAGGGGGAGCTCGCTGCACGTAGATGCTAATTTATATACAGCCGCCACTGGGGGGAGCTCGCTGCACGTAGATGCTGATTTATATACTGCCGCCACTAGGGGGAGCGCGATGCACGTAGATGCTGATTTATATACAGCCGCCACTGGGGGGAGCTCGCTGCACGTAGATGCTGATTTATATACAGCCGCCACTAGGGGGAGCGCGATGCACGTAGATGCTGATTTATATACAGCCGCCACTGGGGGGAGCTCGCTGCACGTAGATGCTGATTTATATACAGCCGTCACTAGGGGGAGCTCACTGCACGTAGATGCTGATTTATATACAGCTGCCACTAGAGGGAGCTCGCTGCACATAGATGCCGATTTATATACAGCCGCCACTAGGGGGAGCTCGCTGCACGTAGATGCTGATTTATATACAGCCGCCACTAGGGGGAGATCGCTGCACGTAGATGCTGATTTATATACAGCCGCCACTAGGGGGAGCTCGCTGCACGTAGATGCTGATTTATATACAGCCGCCACTGGGGGGAGCTCGCTGCACGTACATGCTGATTTATATACAGCCGCCACTAGGGGGAGCGCGATGCACGTAGATGCTGATTTATATACAGCCGCCACTGGGGGGAGCTCGCTGCACGTAGATGCTGATTTATATACAGCCGTCACTAGGGGGAGCTCACTGCACGTAGATGCTGATTTATATACAGCTGCCACTAGAGGGAGCTCGCTGAACATAAATGCCGTTTTATATACAGCCGCCACTAGGGGGAGCTCGCTGTACGTAGATGCCGATTTATATACAGCCGCCACTAGGGGGAGCTCGCTGCACGTAGATGCCAATTTATATACAGCCGTCACAAGGGGGAGCTCGCAGCACGTAGATGCTGATTTATATACAGCTGCCACTAGGGGGAGCTCGCTACACGTAGATGCAGATTTATATACAACTGCTACTAGGGGGGAGCTCGCTGTACGTAGATGCTGATTTATATACAGCTGCCACTAGGGGGAGTTCGCTGCACGTAGATGCTGATTTATATACAGCTGCCACTAGGGGGTGCTCGCTGCACGTAGCTGCTGAATTATATACAGACGCCACTAGGGGGAGCTCGCTGCACGTAGACGCTGATTTATATACAGCCGGCAATAGGGGGAGCTCGCTGCACGTAGATGCTGATTTATATACAGCCGCCACTAGGGGGAGCTTGCTGCACGTAGATGCTGATTTATATACAGCCGGCAATAGGGGGAGCTCGCTGCACGTAGATGCCGATTTATATACAGCCGCCACTAGAGGGAGCTCACGGCACGTAGATGCTGATTTATATACAGCCGCCACAAGGGGGAGCTCGCTGCACGTAGATGCTGATTTATATACAGCTGCCACAAGGTGGAGCTCGCTGCACGTAGATGCCGATTTATATACAGCCGTCACTAGGGGGAGCTCACTGCACGTAGATGCTGATTTATGTACAGACGCCACTAGTGGGAGCTCACTGCACGTAGATGCTGATTTATATACAGACGCCACTAGGGGGAGCTCACTGCACGTAGATGCTGATTTATATACAGCCGTCACTAGGGGGGAGCTCGCTGCACGTAGATGATTTGTTTTATATACAACTGCTACTAGGGGGCGCTCGCTGCACGTAGATGCTGATTTATATACAGCCGCCACTAGGGGAAGCGCGCAGCACGTAGATGCCGTTTATATAGAGCCGCCACTAGGGGGAGCTCGCTACACGTAGATGCCGATTTTTATACAGCCGCCACTAGGGGGAGCTCGATGCACATAGATGCTGATCTATATACAACCGCCACTAGGGGGAGCTCACTACACGTAGATGCTGATTTATAAACAGGCGCCACTAGAGGGAGCACGCTGCACGTAGATGCTGATTTATATACAGCCGGCACTAGGGGGAGCTCACTGCACGTAGATGGGGATTTATATACAGCCGCCACTAGGTGGAGCTCTCTGCACGTAGATGCTGATTTATATACAGCCGGCACTAGGGGGAGCTCACTGCATGTAGACGCTGATTTATATAAAGTCATCACAAGGGGGAGCTCGCTGCACGTAGCTGATGCTGATTTATAAACAGCCACCACTAGAGGGAGCTCGCTACACGTAGATGCTGATTTATATACAGCCGCCACTAGGGGGAGCTTGCTGCACGTAGATGCTGATTTATATACAGCCGCCACAAGGGGGAGCTCGCTACACGTAGATACCTATTTATATACAGCCGCCACTAGGGGGAGCTCACTGCAAGTAGATGACTTGTTCTATATACAACTGCTACTAGGGGGAGCTCGCTGCACGTAGATGCTGATTTATATACAGCCGCCACTAGGGGGAGCTTGCTGCACGTAGATGCTGATTTATATACAGCCGCCACCATGAGCTCGCTACACATAGATAATTTATAACCAGGCGCCCTAGGGGGAGCTCGTTGAATGTAGATGCTAATTTATATACAGCCGCCACTAGGGCGAGCTCGCTGCACGTAGATGCTGATTTATATATAGCCGCCACTAGGGGGAGCTCGCTGCACGTAGATGCTGATTTATATAAAGCCGACATTTGGGGGAGCTCGCTGCACGTAGATACTGATTTATATACAGCCGCCACTAGGGGGTGCTCTCTGCACGTAGATGCTGATTTATATACAGACGGCACTAGGAGGAGCTCACTGCACGTAGATGCTGATTTATATACAGCCGCCACAAGGGGGAGCTCACTGCACGTAGATGCTGATTTATATACAGCCGCCACAAGGGGGAGCTCACTGCACGTAGATGCTGATTTATATACAGCCGCCACTAGGGGGAGCTCGCTGCACGTAGATGCTGATTTATTTACAGCCGGCACTAGTGGGAGCTCGCTGCACATAGATGCTGATTTATAAACAGCCGCCACAAGAGGGAGCTCGCTGCACGTAGATGCTAATTTATATACAGCCGCCACTAGGGGGAGCTCGCTGCACGTAGATGCTGATTTATTTACAGCCGGCACTAGTGGGAGCTCGCTGTACGTAGATGCTGATTTATAAACAGCCGCCACAAGAGGGAGCTCGCTGCACGTGGATGCTGATTTATGTACAGCCGCCACTAGGGGGAGCTCGCTGCACGTAGCTGCTGATTTATATACAGACGCCACTAAGGGGACCTCGCTGCATGTTGATGCTGATATATATGAAGCCATCACTAGGCGGAGCTCGCAGCACGTAGATGCTGATTTATATACTACCGCCACTAGGGGGAGCTCGCTGAACGTAGATGCTTATTTATATACAGCCGCCACTAGGGGGAGCTCGCTGCACGTAGATGCTGATTTATTTACAGCCGGCACTAGTGGGAGCTCGCTGCACGTAGATGCTGATTTATATACAGCCGGCACTAGTGGGAGCTCGCTGCACGTAGATGCTGATTTATAAACAGCCGCCAGAAGAGGGAGCTCGCTGCAGGTAGATGCTGATTTATATACAGCCGCCACTAGGGGGAGCTCGCTGAACGTAGATGCTGATTTATTTACAGCCGGCACTAGTGGGAGCTCGCTGCACGTACTGTAGATGCTGATTTATATACAGCCGTCATTAGGGGGAGCTCGTCGCCACTAGGGGGAGCTCGCTGCACTTAGATGCTGATTTATATACTGCCGCCACTAGGAGGAGCTTGCTGCACGTAGATGCTGATTTATATACAGCCGCCATTAGAGGGAGCACTCTGCACGTAGATGCTGATTTATATACAGCCGCCCATTGGTGGGAGCTCGCTGCACGTACTGTAGATGCTGATTTATATACAGCCGTCATTAGGGGGAGCTCGTCGCCACTAGGGGGAGCTCGCTGCACTTAGACGCTGATTTATATACTGCCGCCACTAGGAGGAGCTTGCTGCACGTAGATGCTGATTTATATACAGCCGCCATTAGAGGGAGCACTCTGCACGTAGATGCTGATTTATATACAGCCGGCACTAGGGGGAGCTTGCTGCAAGTAGATGACTTGTTTTATATACAACTGCTACTAGGGGGTGCTCGCTACACGTGGATGATGCTGATTTATATACAGCCGCCACTAGGGGGAGCTCGCTGCACGCAGCTGCTGATTTATATACAGCCGCCACTAGGGGGAGCTCTCTGCACGTAGATGCTGATTTATATACAGCCGGCACTATGGGGAGCTCGCTACACGTAGATGTTGCTGATTTATAAACAGGCGCCACTAGAGGGAGCTCGCTGCACGTTGATGCTGATTTATATAGAGCCGCCACTAGGGGGAGCTCTTTGCAAGTAGATGACTTGTTTTATATACAACTGCTACTAGGGGGAGCTCGCAGCACGTAGAAGCCGATTTATATACAGCCACCAGTAGGGGGAGCGCGCTGCACGTAGATGCTGATTTATATACAGCCGCCACGAGGGGGAGCTCGCTGCACGTAGATGCTGATTTAAATACAGCCGCCACTAAGGGGAGCTCGCTGCACGTAGATGCTGATTTATATACAGCCACCACTAGGGCGAGCTCGCTGAACGTAGATGCTGATTTATATACAGCCACCACTAGGGGGAGCTCGCTGCACTTAGATGCTGATTTATATACAGCCGGCACTAGGGGGAGCTCGCAGCACGTAGATGCTGATTTATAAACAGCCGCCAGAAGAGGGAGCTCGCAGCGCGTAGCTGCTGATTTATACAAAGCCGCCACTAGGGGGAGCTCGCTGCACGTAGATGCTGATTTATATACAGCCGTCACTAGCGGGAGCTCACTACAAGTAGATGCTGATTTATATAAAGCCATCACTAGGGGGAGCTCGCTGCACGTAGATGGGGATTTATATACAGCCGCCACTATTGGGAGCTCGCTGCACGTAGATGCTGATTTATATACAGCCGCCACTAGGGGGAGCTCGCTGCACGTAGATGCTGATTTATATACAGCCGCCACTAGGGGAAGCTCGCTGCACGTAGATGGGGATTTATATACAGCCGCCACTAGGGAGAGCTCGCTGCACGTAGATGCTGATTTATATACAGCCGGCACTAGGGGAGCTCGCTGCACGTAGATGATTTATATACAGCCGCCACTAGTGGGAGCTCGCTGCACGTAGATGCTGATTTATATACAGCCGGCACTAGGGGGAGCTCGCTGCACGTAGATGCTGACTTATATACAGCCGTCACTAGGGGGAGCTCGCGGCACGTAGATGCTGATTTATATACGGCCGCCACTAGGGGGCGCTCGCTGCACGCAGATGATTTGATTTATATACAACTGCTACTTGGGGGCGCTCGCTACACGTAGATGCTGATTTATATAAAGCCATCACTAGAGGGAGCTCTCTGCATGTAGATGCTGATTTATATACAGCCGCCACTAGGGGGCGCTCGATGCACGCAGATGATTTGATTTATATACAACTGCTACTTGGGGGCGCTCGCTACACGTAGATGCCGATTTATATCCAGCCGCCACTAGGGGGAGCGCGCTGCACGTAGATGCCGATTTGTATACAGACGCCACTAGGGGGAGCTCGCTGCATGTAGATGCTGATTTATATACAGCCGGCACTATGGGGAGCTCGCTACACGTAGATGCCGATTTATATCCAGCCGCCACTAGGGGGAGCGCGCTGCACATAGATGCCGATTTATATACAGACGCCACTAGGGGTAGCTCGCTGCATGTAGATGCAGATTTATATACAGCCGCCACTAGGGGGAGCTCGCTGCACGTAGATGCTGATTTATATACAGCCGCCACTAGGGGGAGCTCGCTGCACGTAGATGCTGATTTATATACAGCCGGCACTAGGGGTCGCTCGCTGCATGTAGATGCTGATTTATATACAGGCGCCACAAGAGGGAGCTCGCTGCACATAGATGCTGATTTATATACAGCCGCCACTAGGGGGCGCTCGCTGCACGCAGATGATTTAATTTATATACAACTGCTACTTGGGGTCGCTCGCTACACGTAGATGCCGATTTATATACAGCCGCCACTAGGGGGCGCTCGCTGCACGCAGATGATTTGATTTATATACAACTGCTACTTGAGGGAGCGCGCTGCACGTAGATGCCGATTTATATACAGACGCCACTAGGGGGAGCTCGCTGCATGTAGATGCAGATTTAAATACAGCCGCCACTAGGGGGAGCTCGCTGCACATAGATGCTGATTTATATACAGCCGCCACTAGGGGGAGCTCGATGTACGTGGATGCTGATTTATATACAGCTGCCACTAGGGGGAGCTCACTGCACGTAGATGCTGATTTATATACAGCCGGCACTAGGGGGAGCTCGCTACACTTAGATGCTGATTTATAAACAGCCGCCACAAGAGGGAGCTCGCTGCACGTAGCTGCTGATTTATACTAAGCCGCTACTAGGGGGAGCTCGCTGCACATAGAAGCTGATTTATATACAGTCGCCACAAGAGGGAGCTCGCTGCACGTAGATGCTGATTTATATAGAGCCATCACTAGGGGGAGTTCGCTGCACGCAGATGATTTGATTTATATACAACTGCTACTAGGAGGCGCTCGCTACACTTAGGTGCCGATTTATATCCAGCCGCCACTAGGGGGAGCGCGCTGCACGTAAATGCCGATTTATATACAGACTCCACTAGGTGGAGCTCGCTGCACGTTGATGCTGATTTATATAAAGCCATCACTAGGGGGAGCTCGCTGCACGTAGATGCTAATTTATATAGAGGCGCCACTAGGGGGAGCTCGCTGCACGTAGATGCCGATTTATATACAGACGCCACTAGGGGGAGCTCGCTGCACGTCGATGCTGATTTATATACAGCCGCCACTAGGGGGAGCTCGCTGCACGTAGATGCCGATTTATATACAGCCGCCACTAGGGGGAGCTCGCTGCACGTAGATGCTGATTTATATACAGCCGCCACTAGAAGGAGCTTGCTGCACGTAGATGCTGATTTATTTACAGCCGTCACCATGAGCTCGCTACACATAGATAATTTATAACCAGGTGCCCTAGGGGGAGCTCGCTGAATGTAGATGCTAATATATATACAGCCGCCACTACCTATACCTATTTCGTCCATTCCGTCCATACCATACCTATTTATTTGCCTTATCCCCCATCCAAATTTAATTAACCCCCTGTCCTTAATTAATTGATTGATTCCCCAGTCCATAATTAATTATTTCCCCAGTACATAGTTAATTGACACACCGTCCATACTTAATTAATCCACCTGACCCACTCAGCTGATTCCCCCGTCCTTACTTAATTGATACTTAATTGATCCACCGTCCATACTTAACTGATCCCGCGCCGATATCTAATCGATACACCTGCACATCCCTAATTGATCCCCGTCCATACACCTATATATAAATAATTGTGTTTTGTACTTGTATATATATACCGACTGTATCCCCATATTTAGAATGGCGTCCATGTTGGCCGGAGCCGTGCAGTGTACATCTTGCGCAATGTATGCATTCCGTGAGCTACCGCTCGAGGATCCATACTGCTGCTAGAGATGTGAGCGTATTGTGCACTTGGAAGCCCAAATCCTGGATCTAAGTGCTCAGATAGCGATACTGAGGAGCATCGACAACATGGAACGGAGTTTGCTGCTCACCGAGCAGACACTCAGTGGGTCAATACTGGGGATGGAGCATAGAGGGGAAGTGCAGGCTGAACAGGCAGGGAGCTGGATAACAGTTAGGAGGGATAGAGGGAAGAAGTATAGGAAGGCTGGTTCAGAACCGGCATTATTGGAGCACGACAGGTCCTCTGACCGCCAGGGGAGTGTATGCTCCAGTAATGAGGGGGAGGGGGGAAGTGTAGGGTAGGCTAGACAGGTCTTGGTAGTGGGTGACTCTATTATTAGGGGGACAGATAGGGCAATCTGTCACAAAAACCGGGATCGCAGAACGGTGTGCTGCCTCCCTGGCGCTCGAGTCCGGCACATCGCGGATCGGGTTGACAGGTTACTGGGAGGGGCTGGCGAAGACCCAGCGGTCATGGTCCATATTGGCACCAATGACAAAGTGAGTGGTAGATGGAGGGTGCTTAAAAATGATTTCAGGGATCTAGGTAGGAAGCTTAGGGCAAGGACCTCCAAGGTAGTTTTCTCAGAAATACTACCAATCCCGCGAGCCACACAGGAGTGCCAACGGGAAGTTAGGGAGGTGAATAAGTGGCTAAAGTGTTGGTGCAAGGCAGAAGGGTTTGGGTTCATGGAGAACTGGGCTGACTTTGCGGTCGGCTACAGGCTCTACCGTAGGGACGGGCTGCACCTCAATGGGGAGGGTGCAGCGGTGCTGGGGAAGAAGATAGCTAATTGGTTAGTGGAGTATTTAAACTAGAGACGGGGGGGGGGGGGGGCGGGGGAACCAAAGATATAGGTGGGATGTGAGGCAAGCAAGGGGGAAGGGGAGAAGTGAATATAATGAGGGTGGAGAGGGGGGTGGGGATAGTACAGTTAGATCATTAGAGAAGAATAGGATGCTAAATAACCCCAAAATTTTATCTTGCATGCTGACCAACGCAAGAAGCCTGACCAATAAGGCGGATGAGCTGTGGGCGCTTATATCGGAGGAGAGGTATGACATCGTAGGTATAACAGAGACTTGGCTAGACGATAGCTACGACTGGGCGGTAAATTTATTGGATTATAGTTTATTTAGAAGGGATCGGAAACAGGGGAAAGGCGGAGGAGTCTGCTTATATGTAAAGTCATGTCTAAAGCCCAGACTAAGGAAAGATATAGGAGAGGGAGAAGAGGGGGTCGAGTCCATGTGGGTAGAAATAGAGAGGGCAAAAGATAATAATAAAATATTACTGGGGGTCTGCTATAAGCCACCAAATATAACAGAGGAGAATCAGAATCTGCTATTAGGACAATTAGACAAAGTAGCAAAACATAATGAAGTGATTGTTGTGGGGGACTTAAACTACCTGGATATTGACTGGGAAACAGAAACCTGTAGATCTCAGAAAGGAAAAAGGTTCTTGACAAATATTAAGGATAATTATCTCTCCCAACTAGTGCAGGAACCAACGAGAGGGAAGGCCGTGTTGGACTTAATATTGACTAATAGGCCTGATAGAATAACTGAGGTACAGATAGGGGGGCACCTAGGTAATAGCGATCATAATATTATCAATTTCGAAATGCCCTTCAGTAGGGTTATCAATAAGGGAACAACAAAAACATTAGACTTTAGGAGGGCGAAGTTTGATCAGCTGAAAGAAAGCCTTCAACTTATAGACTGGGACAAAGTTCTTAATCAAAGGAATACGAATAGTAAATGGGAAACCTTCAAAAGAATTCTGAATACTCAGTGCGAGAGGTATATACTGTGATGAACCTGTAGCCGCCATCTTGGTAATGATAAATCATATCCAGGGATGGCCACACTTCAGCAGCCCCCACCCTTGGGACCTTCTGTTAAAACGTCAACTAGATAGTTTCCCCCCATCCAGGCTCCTGTAAGATAAGAAGCCCCGGGGCCTACTTAACACTTGAATGCTAGGAGCTTCAAAGACTTCGAGAGGAAACACAGCCAGCAGGGGGGGGTGCTTCGTCTATCTGTACCTGACCATTTGTCCCATAGGACTAGTTTCTTTGTCTGTCACAAGCATGGAGGCATAAGATATAGAAACATGAAAAGTACACGCATGTTGCATGGGATGGGCCAATAAAAAAATATCACGGCGTCCCGGAGCCATTGCGCACACAAGCCTCCGCGGTAGACGTTTGTACGTGCTCTGGAAGCCAAGATATAGCGCGGAGCCATTCCTGAGGACCGTATGGTATCATAATTGATATCAAAAGGTCGGTTACGGCGGCCCGAATCCATGGGAACCCCTGGGGGTATCATGAGACCATCCCAGAAGAAGTTATTGGGTTCCATAGAATTTGGGCTTCTGATCGAAGTTAGACCTGAGGGTGGAGACTGAGCCAGCTGACCTCACCAGCAGTGGGCGGGACGGGGCAGGTAAGATAGCAGGACAGACAAGAGATAAGTCAGTCTTGACCCAAGAGTGGGGTGCTGAACATCTGAGCACCAGCTGAGGCCACCAAGGGGAGGAGCAGTTTGACCATGCGGTGGTAGGCCTCAGCCTGTAACAAAGAACCGTGCCTGCGACCGCAGAATCCTCTCCCTGCGTCACAAGAAAATCAAGAAACCGGTAACTGATATGCTGTGGTGATTCTGTGTGTTGTATTCCATTGTTGTATAGTTTAGCCTGACCTTATACCTGTGTATATTTAGTTGTATATCGTGTATCTAGTGTATTATTATAATCAATTACCTCAAGTAATTGTGGGCCTGCCTTTTATTCTGCATAACGAACGCACGTCCGTGTGAGCTCGGCTCAAGCCAAAAACGCTACCCAGGGTTGGTTCCTGACCCGATATAGGCCCATTCACGGACTGGGCGTATATCTAAAATAGGGACTGGTGGCAGCATACCAACTGGGGATTGGGGAAGGCTGGTAGTGACGGTCGGAGGTTCAGATATATATATTCCTGGCGCGGCCAAGGAAGATATATATACCGCCCTCACTACAGAGGGCCCCGATACCCAGTAGGTTACAGGACAGTCTCTCTGGCGACCGCTTATCCTAGGTGCAGTTCCTTGACTGACCTGAGGCTAAGAGGGCGCTAGCGAGTTGTGCTGTGTAGTGACGTTGAAGGGATAACACACTACCGTGTTCCCTGCGCTGGTTGCAGCTACCTGGCACTACTTTCTCTAGGTGCAGTACCTTGACTGACCTGAGAGGTAAGGGGGCGCCAGAGAGCTGCACCCACCGGCCGGCTTTCATCACATTGGTGGCAGAGCGGTGGGATTGCAGAATAATAGTGTTGTGGGACCCCTACTCCCAGGCACTAAAGACTGCCAGTGGTAACTTCCACTGCTGGAGTCTTAAGGTCAGCCCAACGTTAGACGGTCAGGCTAAAAGTATAACAAGGTGTGTGCAAACTCAGGGTTGCAGCGGTGTCGGTTACCAAGATGGCAGACGGCACCAGGAGCAAAACCCTGCAGGAGGCTAATGCTACGGTCCGTGTGGCAGGAGGGGAGGACATTGTTACTCATGGCGAGGAGGAGTCCAGCCCGGGCACCTCAGGGAGCCAGTCCCCAGTATACGGTCCCGCAGTGGGCTGCCCACCACCTACCCAGCCCAGCCTGTCCAGATCACAAGCCCTTTTACAAGCGGCTATGGCAAGTCTCCAGTCTCATGGCGATGCCGTCTACAAAACCCTCCTGGCAGCATCAGAGAAGGCAGCGGAGGAGGAGCGTGCAGAGCGGGCTGCGGAGCGGGCTGCGGAGCGGGCTGCGGAGCGTGAAGCTGCAGAGCGCCGGGAGGCTGCAGAGCGTGAAGCTGCAGAGCGCCGGGAGGCTGCGGAGCGTGAAGCTGCAGAGCGCCGGGAGGTTGCGGAGCGTGCAGAGCGAGCTGCGGAGCGCCAGCACCAACTGGACCTGGCCCAGCGGGGGCTTCCGCTAGAGCAACCAACCCATCAGGAGACCAAGTCGTCCAAAGTCCGAGCTGAGGACTTCCCTCTACTGGAGAAGGATGGGGACCTGGACTCCTTTCTGGTGGCATTTGAACGGACCTGTCTTCAGCACCATCTGGCCCGGGATCAGTGGGCCAGATACCTGACCCCCCGTTTGAGGGGTAAGTCCCTGGATGCCTTGGGGGACTTACCTGCCGGGGAGGTACAGAACTACGACTGCATCAAGCGGGCCCTGATCCGGCAGTACAACCTCACTCCCGAGTCGTACCGCCAGAAGTTCCGGAGCCTGCTGCGTGGCCCCAAGGACACCTGGACCGATCATATGCGGGCGCTGTTGAGAGCCGCAGAGCACTGGACCTCGGGTCTAGCGCTTACTACCCGCCAGGAGGTCCAGGAACTGTTCGTCACGGAGCAGTTCTTGTGGAACTGCCCAGAGGACCTCCGACAGTTCCTCCGTGACCGAAAACCAACAGGGGCTTCTGCTACAGCCGCCCTGGCAGACGAGTATGCCAATAACAGGGCGCCTGAGCTGAAGAAGTCTGCCAGCAGCACCTGGAGAGGGGGTAAGCCCAGTCATGCCCCTGTTTCCCCGGCCCCTAGAACACAAGGGGTGTATCCCCCTGTTGCCCTCTCCAGGCAAGGACCAGACGTAAGACGTTGTCATCTATGCAACAAACCAGGACACTTTAGGGCTGAGTGTCCCCAGCGCCAAAAGACCCCATCCCAGTCCCAGAGAGCGCCCAATGTTTTGTGTGTGGGAGGGGGTGGTGGTAGGTCCCTGGACAACATCCAACCCGTCACCATAGGCCGTTCTGCGGTCATGGGACTGCGGGACACGGGCGCTGAACGAACACTGGTACGGCCTGAGGTGGTGTCCCCCCAGGACTTGGTACCAGGAAAGACTCTTTCCGTCTCCGGGGTTGGAGGCGTGGAGCCGGCACTTCCCGTTGCCATGGTGTATTTGGACTGGGGTGCCGGAAGGGGGATGCGGGAGGTGGGAGTAACGCCAAATATTCCCGCAAATGTTTTATTAGGGACCGACTTGGGGCGTCTAGTATCGCAGTATGTACCCTCTGAACCCCCAAGTTCGGCCCCCCAAGAGTGTATTGATTTGTCTGCTGCTAATGCCAACCATGTTGTATGTAGTGTGTGTCCTGCTGAGGAGGAGGGAGTGAAACCTGAGGGTAACACCTGCACAGACACAACACAAACAGGGTTAGTGAAAGCAGGTGGGGAGTGTGGGGATGCCCGCAGAGGTGCTCAGCCGGCGTGCCGTGACCTCTTGTCCTCCGGTGAGGGAGGGGGCGGGCAGGATTCTGTAGAGGGAAGCTCAGGGATGGAGAGGGGGGCAGCTACCGGCAGTGTAGGGCTCCCAGGGGTATCCAGGCTGCTGAGTATAGGCCCACTGCAGGGGGAGGAACAGGCCATGGGAGGTGGGGGTGTCCCAAGAGAGGAGCCGCCAGGTAAGACCCCAGGGCAGGAGTTCCCCACATCCGAGATGTCCAAAGGCCTAGGAAGCCTGCCTGATCGGGCGGCTTGGTCAGAAACAGAGGGGAAGCAGGCACTACCCACGGTCACAGCGGTCATAGCCGCTGTCACCAGGAGTGGGAGCGCCGGAGCCCAAGGAGCCTTGCAGAGGTCCGACGGCTTCCCCACTTCTGACCAAGTGTCTGCCGGGTCAGACAGTGGCCAGGTGACAAGCCCGGAGGGGCTGACGGAGGATGTGGCAGTTTCGTCGATTCTGGCCACATCAAGTCAGGAATTTCAGGCTGCGTTGGAAGCAGACGACAGCCTGAAAGCTCTCAAGGAACAGGCGGCACAGCCTCCCATGGAGTCAGACTGCGAGCGTGTGGTCTGGGACCAGGGACGGCTGTACCGGGTAACGGTCCAGCAGGGTTCACCGGAGGCGTGGCCCAGGGACCGACAGTTAGTGGTACCCTATCCGTTCAGGGCGGAATTGTTGCGGATCGCACACGAGATTCCGATGGCCGGACACCTAGGGATCGCTAAAACCAAGGCCAGGATAGCTCAGCATTTCTACTGGCCTGGGATGGGAGCCGCGGTGGGTGCCTACTGCCGTTCGTGTGACACCTGTCAGAGGGTGGGGAAGGCGGGGCCGCGCCCCAAAGCCCCACTGGTAACTCTGCCAATCATCGAAGAGCCTTTCTCGAGGGTCGCTGTGGATCTTATTGGACCTCGGTCCACTCCCAGCCACTCCGGGAAATGCTTCATACTCACGGTAGTGGACTATGCCACCCGGTACCCGGAAGCGGTAGCTTTGTCGTCCATTCGGGCCGACAAGGTGGCTACCGCCTTACTGGAGATCTTCTCCAGAGTGGGTTTCCCCCAAGAAATGCTCACCGACCGAGGGACCCAGTTCATGTCGCGGCTGATGGAGTCCCTCTGTAAGCAAATGCAGGTGCAACATCTGGTGGCCAGCCCGTATCACCCACAGACTAATGGCCTGTGTGAGCGGTTCAATGGCACCTTAAAGCAGATGCTTAAGATGTTGGTCGACTCCCACGGGAGAGACTGGGAGCGTTACCTCCCACACCTCCTATTTGCTTACCGGGAGGTTCCGCAGGCCTCAACGGGGTTCTCCCCCTTTGAGCTCCTGTACGGGCGACGGGTACGGGGCCCCCTGGCTCTGGTGAAGGAAGCATGGGAAGGGGATTTGGCCACCCCCGAGGTGTCGGTCATCGAGTATGTCGTGCGCCACCGGGACAGGATGATGGCCTTGGCAAAGCTGGTGCAGGACAATATGGCCCAGGCCCAGGCCGACCAGAAGCGGTGGTACGACCAGAATGCTTGTGAGAGGACCTACCAGGTGGGTCAAAAGGTGTGGGTACTGGTCCCCGTACCACAGAACAAGCTTCAGGCAGCCTGGGAAGGTCCCTACTTCGTGCACCAGAAACTCAATGCCGTCACCTATCTGGTCACCCTGGATCACGCCCGTGGAAGGAGGAAGGCCTTCCACGTGAACATGATGAAGGCTCATCATGAGCGGGAAGCGACTGCCCACCCAGTGTGCAACCTTCCCGAGGAAGGAGAGGTAGAAACCCTCCTGGATCTGCTCACCCAAGCCAAGGCGGGTGGGTCCATCGAGGATGTGGGGGTTGGCCACCAGCTCACGGAGGACCAACGGTCCCAGCTGGGGACCACCCTGCACCCCTTCCGGGGGCTGTTCAGCAGCCTGCCCGGAAGGACTGAGATGGCTGTCCACGACGTGGACACTGGCGATCACCCGCCGATCCGGCGTTCAGCATATCGGGTCTCTTTCGAGGTGCAGGGAAACATGCGCCAAGAGATAGACGAGATGCTGAAGCTGGGGGTGATCCAGGCATCCAGCAGCGCGTGGGCCTCGCCTGTAGTCCTCGTACCAAAGAAGGACCGAACTACACGGTTCTGCGTGGACTACCGGGGGCTCAACGCTGTAACGGCCACCGATGCGTTCCCCATACCACGCATCGATGACCTGCTCGATCGGATGGCCGGGGCTAAGTACCTGACCATCATGGATCTGAGCCGGGGGTACTGGCAGATTCCTCTGACCCCCGCGGCAAGGGAACGCTCTGCCTTTATCACCCCTTTTGGACTGTACGAGTCCACAGTGATGCCATTCGGCATGAAGAATGCCCCTGCCACTTTTCAGCGGATGGTCAATACGCTGCTTGAGGGACTTGAAGGGTACGCGGCTGCGTACTTGGACGATATTGCAGTCTTCAGTCCCACTTGGGAGGATCACCTAGAGCACCTGCGGCAGGTGCTCGGTCGGATCCACCGGGCAGGCTTGACCATCAAGCCGGAAAAGTGCCAGCTGGGCATGAGTGAGGTCCTCTACCTGGGTCACCGGGTAGGCGGGGGGGTTCTGAAGCCAGAACCGGGGAAAGTGGATGCCATCGCATCCTGGCCCACTCCTAGGACCAAAAAGCAGGTGATGTCCTTCTTGGGGACCGCCGGGTACTATAGGAGGTTCGTCCCACACTATAGCACCCTGGCCAAGCCCCTGACGGACCTCACCAAGAAGAAGCTGCCCGTCGCAGTCGACTGGACAGTCGCCTGCGAGACAGCTTTCGGGGCACTCAAGGCCGCCCTAAGTAGCTCCCCTGTACTGCAAGCTGCCGACTTCGACCGGCCGTTTGTGGTACAGACCGACGCCAGTGACTTTGGCCTCGGTGCTGTGCTAAGTCAGGTCAACACGACAGGCCAGGAACATCCTGTCTTGTACCTGAGCAGGAAGCTACTGCCCCGGGAGGTGGCTTACTCCACGGTGGAAAAAGAATGCCTGGCAATTGTATGGGCCCTGCAGCGTCTGCAGCCCTACTTGTACGGGAGCCATTTCACCGTGGAGACGGACCACAACCCCCTCAGCTGGTTACACACGGTCTCTGGGTCAAATGGCAGGTTGCTACGCTGGAGCCTCGCTCTCCAGCAGTACCACTTCTCCATTCGCCACAGAAGAGGCCGTGACCACGGTAACGCTGACGGGTTATCCCGGCAAGGGGAGGGTGCAGAAGGACGCACGGGGGAACACAGGAATGTGCTACCCCCTCGCGCCCTCGTATAGGGGGAGGTGTGATGAACCTGTAGCCGCCATCTTGGTAATGATAAATCATATCCAGGGATGGCCACACTTCAGCAGCCCCCACCCTTGGGACCTTCTGTTAAAACGTCAACTAGATAGTTTCCCCCCATCCAGGCTCCTGTAAGATAAGAAGCCCCGGGGCCTACTTAACACTTGAATGCTAGGAGCTTCAAAGACTTCGAGAGGAAACACAGCCAGCAGGGGGGGGTGCTTCGTCTATCTGTACCTGACCATTTGTCCCATAGGACTAGTTTCTTTGTCTGTCACAAGCATGGAGGCATAAGATATAGAAACATGAAAAGTACACGCATGTTGCATGGGATGGGCCAATAAAAAAATATCACGGCGTCCCGGAGCCATTGCGCACACAAGCCTCCGCGGTAGACGTTTGTACGTGCTCTGGAAGCCAAGATATAGCGCGGAGCCATTCCTGAGGACCGTATGGTATCATAATTGATATCAAAAGGTCGGTTACGGCGGCCCGAATCCATGGGAACCCCTGGGGGTATCATGAGACCATCCCAGAAGAAGTTATTGGGTTCCATAGAATTTGGGCTTCTGATCGAAGTTAGACCTGAGGGTGGAGACTGAGCCAGCTGACCTCACCAGCAGTGGGCGGGACGGGGCAGGTAAGATAGCAGGACAGACAAGAGATAAGTCAGTCTTGACCCAAGAGTGGGGTGCTGAACATCTGAGCACCAGCTGAGGCCACCAAGGGGAGGAGCAGTTTGACCATGCGGTGGTAGGCCTCAGCCTGTAACAAAGAACCGTGCCTGCGACCGCAGAATCCTCTCCCTGCGTCACAAGAAAATCAAGAAACCGGTAACTGATATGCTGTGGTGATTCTGTGTGTTGTATTCCATTGTTGTATAGTTTAGCCTGACCTTATACCTGTGTATATTTAGTTGTATATCGTGTATCTAGTGTATTATTATAATCAATTACCTCAAGTAATTGTGGGCCTGCCTTTTATTCTGCATAACGAACGCACGTCCGTGTGAGCTCGGCTCAAGCCAAAAACGCTACCCAGGGTTGGTTCCTGACCCGATATAGGCCCATTCACGGACTGGGCGTATATCTAAAATAGGGACTGGTGGCAGCATACCAACTGGGGATTGGGGAAGGCTGGTAGTGACGGTCGGAGGTTCAGATATATATATTCCTGGCGCGGCCAAGGAAGATATATATACCGCCCTCACTACAGAGGGCCCCGATACCCAGTAGGTTACAGGACAGTCTCTCTGGCGACCGCTTATCCTAGGTGCAGTTCCTTGACTGACCTGAGGCTAAGAGGGCGCTAGCGAGTTGTGCTGTGTAGTGACGTTGAAGGGATAACACACTACCGTGTTCCCTGCGCTGGTTGCAGCTACCTGGCACTACTTTCTCTAGGTGCAGTACCTTGACTGACCTGAGAGGTAAGGGGGCGCCAGAGAGCTGCACCCACCGGCCGGCTTTCATCACATATACCGTATGGGAATAAAAGGGCCCGAAATAAGAGGAAACCAATATGGTTGAATAAGAACGTAAAAGGGGCGTTAAATAGCAAAAAAGAGGCATTCAAGAGATTAAAACAGGAAAACAGTAAGGAGGCACTAATGTGTTACAAGGAAAAAACGAGAACCTGCAAAAAACAAATAAAAATAGCGAAGGAGGAAACAGAGAAACGTATTGCTAGGGAAAGTAGATCAAATCCCAAACTGTTCTTTACGTATATACAGTTATATGAAAAAGTTTGGGCACCCCTATTAATCTTAAGCTTAATGTTTTATAAAAATTGGTGTTTTTGCAACAGCTATTTCAGTTTGATATATGTAATAACTGTTGGACACAGTAATGTTTTTGCCTTGAAATCAGGTTTATTGTACTAACAGAAAATGTGCAATCTGCATTCAAACAAAATTTGACAGGTGCATAAGTATGGGCACCCTTATCATTTTCTTGTTTTAAATACTCCTACCTACTTTTTACTGACTTACTAAAGCACTTTTTTTGGTTTTGTAACCTCATTGAGCTTTGAACTTCATAGCCAGGTGTATGCAATCATGAGAAAAGCTACTTAAAGTGGCCACTTGCAAGTTGTTCTCCTGTTTGAATCTCCTCTGAAGAGTGGCATCATGGGCTCCTCAAAACAACTGTCAAATGATCTGAAAACAAAGATTATTCAACATAGTTGTTCAGGGGAAGGATACAAAAAGCTGTCTCAGAGATTTAACCTGTCAGTTTCCACTGTGAGGAACATAGTAAGGAAATGGAAGAACACAGGAACAGTTCTTGTTAAGGCCAGAAGTGGCATGCCAAGAAAAACATCAGAAAGGCAGAGAAGAAGAATGGTGAGATCAGTCAAGGACAATCCTCAGACCACCTCCAGAGAGCTGCAGCATCAACTTGCTACAGATGGTGTCACTGTGCATCGGTCAACTATACAACGCACTTTGCACAAGGAGAAGCTGTATGGGAGAGTGATGCGAAAGAAGCCGTTTCTGCAAGCACGCCACAAACAGAGTCGGCTGAGGTATGGAAAAGCATATTTGGAGAAGCCAATTTCTTTTTGGAAGAAGGTCCTGTGGACTGATGAAACCAAGATTGAGTTGTTTGGTCATACAAAAAGGCGTTATGCATGGCAGCAAAAAAACACAGCATTCCAAGAAAAACACTTGCTACCCACAGTAAAATTTGGTGGAGGTTCCATCATGCTTTGGGGCTGTGTGGTCAATGCCGGCACCGGGAATCTTGTTAAAGTTGAGGGTCGCATGGATTCCACTTAGTATCAGCAGATTCTTGACAATAATGTTCAAGAAACAGTGACAAAGTTGAAGTTACGCAGGGGATGGATCTTTCAGCAAGACAATGATCCAAAACACCGCTCCAAATCTACTCAGGCATTCATGCAGAGGAACAATTACAATGTTCTGGAATGGTCATCCCAGTCCCCAGACCTGAATATCATTGAACATCTGTGGGATCATTTGAAGAGGGCTGTCCATGCTCGGCGACCATCAAACTTAACTGAACTGGAATTGTTTTGTAAAGAGGAATGGTCAAAAATACCTTCATCCAGAATCCAGGAAATCATTAAAAGCTACAGGAAGCGACTAGAGGCTGTTATTTTTGCAAAAGGAGGATCTACTAAATATTAATGTCACTTTTCTGGTGAGGTGCCCATACTTATGCACCTGTCAAATTTTGTTTGAATGCAGATTGCACATTTTCTGTTAGTACAATAAACCTCATTTCAAGGTAGAAACATTACTGTGTCCAACAGTTATTACATACATCAAACTGAAATAGCTGTTGCAAAAACACCAATTTTTATAAAACATTAAGCTTAAGATTAATAGGGGTGCCCAAACTTTTTCATATAACTGTAAATAGTAAAAGGATTAAATCGGATAATATTGGACCGATAAAAAGTGAGGAAGGCAAAATCATAGAGAAAGATGAGGATAAAGCTAATCTATTAAATAATTTTTTTTCGACAACTTTCACAAAGGAAATAGAACTAACAGGAGAAATGAGAAGTGACAAGCTTAATCCTCCACTAAGTATGACAAATCTAACCCAAGCTGGGGTACAGAAACGCCTCAGTAACATTAAAATAAACAAATCACCAGGACCTGATGGCATACACCCACGGGTACTAAGGGAACTAAGTAATGTGATAGACAGACCGTTATATCTTATATTTAAGGACTCTGTTGAGACTGGGTCTGTGCCACTTGATTGGCGACAGGCGAATGTAGTGCCAATATTCAAAAAGGGAGCGAAAAGTGACGCCGGAAACTATCGGCCGGTGAGTCTGACGTCCGTTGTGGGCAAAATTTTTGAAAACTTCATTAAAGAGGCAATTATGGAGCATCTTGAGGCTAATAATCTATTAACCCCGAACCAACATGGATTCACGAGGAATCGCTCCTGCCAAACAAACCTGATTGACTTCTACGAGGAGGTGAGCTCTCGAGTAGATCAGGGGGAACCAGTGGATGTCGTGTATCTCGACTTCTCAAAAGCGTTCGATAGCGTGCCACATAATAGGTTGGTATACAAAATGAGAATGATGGGTCTGGGGGAAAATGTCTGCAAATGGGTAGCAAACTGGCTAAAGGATAGAAGGCAGAGGGTGGTTATAAATGGAATATACTCAGATTGGGTAAGCGTCACTAGTGGGGTACCACAGGGGTCTGTACTAGGCCCAATGTTATTTAATATCTTTATTAACGACATAGTCAACGGGTTAAATAGTAAAATATCAATATTTGCAGATGACACAAAGTTATGTAAAACAATTAATACAAAAGAGGACAGTGCAGACCTACAGAGGGATTTGGATAAGCTGGGTAGGTGGAGCATTAAATGGCAAATGAGGTTTAACGAGGAGAAATGTAAGGTCATACATATGGGAAGGAAAAATGGAAGTCACCAGTACTCACTGAATGGGAAATCATTGGGGAATTCAGAGATGGAGAAGGACTTGGGCATCTTGATTGATAGCAAACTAAATTGGAGTGCCCAAAGTCAGGCCGCTGCTGTAAGGGCAAACAGGGTAATGGGATGTATCAGAAGAGGTATAGCTGCAAAGGAGGAGAACATTGTTCTTCCACTGTACAAAGCACTGGTCAGACCACACTTGGAATACTGTGCTCAGTTATGGGCCCCAATATATAGAAAGGATATAAATGAGCTTGAAAAGGTACAAAGGAGGGCAACAAAATTAATAAAGGGAATGGAGGGACTGCAATACCCAGAGAGGTTGGCAAAACTAGGACTATTCAGCCTGGAAAAGAGAAGGTTGAGGGGGGACATAATAAATGTGTACAAATATGTTAGGGGACAGTATAGAGACCTTGCCCGGGATTTGTTCAAAAGGAGGGATATTACGGTAACAAGAGGGCATTCACTAAGACTGGAAGAGAAAAGGTTTCAGCACCAGCATAGGAAGGGGTTCTTTACGGTAAGAGCAGTGAGAATATGGAATTCACTGAGTGAGGAGACGGTAATGTCGGATTCACTACATCAGTTCAAGCGGGGACTGGATGCATTTCTAGATACCAGGCAGATTTCAGTGTATACTTAAAAATAAAATAAAATAGTAGGTTGATACAGGGATTTATTCTGACTGCTGGTTTCAGAGTCGGGAGGGAATTTTTCCTCAGGTGAAGATTGGCTAAATCATTTGGGGTTTTTGCCCTCCTCTGGATCAACTTTAGCAATTACAGAACTTGATGGACGCAAGTCTTTATTCAGCTTTACAAACTATGTAGGGGGAACTCACTGCACGTAGATGCTGATTTATATACAGCCGACACTAGGGGGAGCTCGCTGCACGTAGATGCTGATTTATATACAGCCGCCACTAGGGGGAGCTCGCTGCACGTAGATGCTGATTTACAGACAGCAGCCACCAGGGGAAGCTCGCTGCACGAAGATGCTGAATTATATAAAGCCGCCACTAGGGGGAGCTTGCTGCATGTGGATGCTGAATTATATACAGCCGCCACTGGTAGGGGGTGTCTCTACATATAGAGACTGGTTTATATACATCCGCCACTAGGGGGAGATCGCTGCACGTAGATACTGATTTGATTTATATACAACTGCTACTAGGGGGCGCTCGCTGCATGTAGATGCTGATTTATATACAGCCGCCACTAGGGGGAGCTCGCTGCATGTAGATGCTGATTTATATACAGTCGCCACTAGGGGGAGCTCGCTGCACGTAGATGCTGATTTATATACAGCCGCCACTAGGGGGAGCTCGCTGCACGTAGATGCTGAATTATATAAAGCAGCCACTAGGGGGAGCTTGCTGCACGTAGATGCTAATTTATATACAGTCGCCACTAGGGGGAGCTCGCTGCACGTAGATGCTGATTTATATACAGCCACCAGTAGGGGGAGCATGCTGCACGTAGATGCTGATTTATATACAGTCGCCACTAGGGGGAGCTCGCTGCACGTAGATGCTGATTTATATACAGCCGCCACTAGGGGGAGCTCGCTGCACGTAGATGCTGATTTATATACAGCCGCCACTAGGGAGAGCTCGCTGCACGTAGATGCTGATTTATATACAGCCACCACTAGGGGGAGCTCGCTGCACGTAGATGCTGATTTATATACAGCCGCCACTAGGGGGAGCTCGCTGCACGTAAATGCTGATTTATATACAGCCGCCACTAGAGGGAGCTCGCTGCACGTAGATGCCGATTTATATACAGCCGCCACTAGAGGGAGCTCGCTGCATGTAGATGCTGATTTATATACAGCCGCCACAAGGGGGAGCTCGCTGCACGTAGATGCTGATTTATATACAGTCGCCATTAGAGGGATCTCGCTGCACGTAGATGCTGATTTATATACAGCCGCCACTAGAGGGAGCTCGCTGCATGTAGATGCTGATTTATATACAGCCGCCACAAGGGGGAGCTCGCTGCACGTAGATGCTGATTTATATACAGTCGCCATTAGAGGGATCTCGCTGCACGTAGATGCTGATTTATATACAGCCGCCACTAGGGGGAGCACGCTGCACGTAGATGCCGATTTATATACAGCCGTCACCAGGGGGAGCTCGCTGCACGTAGATGCTGATTTATAAAAAGCCGCCACTAGGGGGAGCTTGCTGCACGTAGATGCTGATTTATATACAGAGGCCACCATGAGCTCGCAACACATGGATAATTTATAACCAGGCGCCCTAGGGGGATCTCGCTGCACGTAGATGCTGATTTATAAGCAGCCGGCACTAGGGGGAGCTCGCGGCACGTAGATGCTGATTTATATACAGCCGCCACTAGTGAGAGCTCGCTGCAAGTAGATGACTTGTTTTATATACAACTGCTACTAGTGGGAGCTCGCGGCACATAGATACTGATTTATATACAGCCGCCACTAGGGGGAGCTCACTGCACGTAGATGCTGATTTATATACAGCCGGCACTAGGGGGAGCTCGCTGCACGTAGACGCTGATTTATAAACAGCCGCCACTAGGGGGAGCTCACTGCACGTAGACGCTGATTTATAAACAGCCGCCACTAGGGGGAGCTCGCTGCTCGTAGATGCTGATTTATATACAGCCGCCACTGGGGGGAGCTCGCTGCACGTAGATGCTGATTTATATACAGCCGCCACAAGAGGTAGCTCGCTGCACGTAGATGCCGATTTATATACAGCCGCCACTAGGGGGAGCTCGTTGCACGTAAATGCTGATTTATAAACAGCCGCCACTAGAGGGAGCTCGCGGAACGTAGATGCTGATTTATATACAGCCGCCACTAGGGGGAGTTCGCAGCACGTAGATGCTGATTTACAGACAGCAGCGAAAAGGGGGAGCTCGCAGCACGTAGATGCTGAATTATATAAAGCAGCCACTAGGGGGAGCATGCTGCATGTAGATGCTGATTTATATACAGCCGCCACTAGGGGGAGCTCGCTGCATGTAGATGCTGATTTATATACAGCCACCACTAGGGGGAGCTCGCTGCACGTAGATGCTGATTTATATACAGCCACCATTAGGGGGAGCACGCTGCACGTAGATGCTGATTTATATACAGCCGCCACTAGGCGGAGCTCGCTGCACGCAGATGCTGATTTATATAAAGCCATCACTAGGGGGAGCTCGCAGCACGTAGATGCTGATTTATATACAGTCGCCACTAGGGGGAGCTCGCTGCACGTAGATGCTAATTTATATACAGCCGCCACTAGGGGGAGCGCGCTGAACGTAGATACTGATTTATATACAGCCGCCACTAGGGGGAGCTCGCTGCACGTAGATGCTGATTTATATACAGCCACCACTAGGGGGAGCTCGCTGCACGTAGATGCTGATTTATATACAGCCGCCACTAGGGGGAGCTCGCTGCACGTAAATGCTGATTTATATACAGCCGCCACTAGAGGGAGCTCGCTGCACGTAGATGCCGATTTATATACAGCCGCCACTAGAGGGAGCTCGCTGCATGTAGATGCTGATTTATATACAGCCGCCACAAGGGGGAGCTCGCTGCACGTAGATGCTGATTTATATACAGTCGCCATTAGAGGGATCTCGCTGCACGTAGATGCTGATTTATATACAGCCGCCACTAGAGGGAGCTCGCTGCATGTATATGCTGATTTATATACAGCCGCCACAAGGGGGAGCTCGCTGCACGTAGATGCTGATTTATATACAGTCGCCATTAGAGGGATCTCGCTGCACGTAGATGCTGATTTATATACAGCCGCCACTAGGGGGAGCACGCTGCACGTAGATGCCGATTTATATACAGCCGTCACCAGGGGGAGCTCGCTGCACGTAGATGCTGATTTATATAAAGCCGCCACTAGGGGGAGCTTGCTGCACGTAGATGCTGATTTATATACAGAGGCCACCATGAGCTCGCAACACATGGATAATTTATAACCAGGCGCCCTAGGGGGATCTCGCTGCACGTAGATGCTGATTTATAAACAGCCGGCACTAGGGGGAGCTCGCGGCACGTAGATGCTGATTTATATACAGCCGCCACTAGGGGGAGCTCGCTGCAAGTAGATGACTTGTTTTATATACAACTGCTACTAGTGGGAGCTCGCGGCACATAGATACTGATTTATATACAGCCGCCACTAGGGGGAGCTCACTGCACGTAGATGCTGATTTATATACAGCCGGCACTAGGGGGAGCTCGCTGCACGTAGACGCTGATTTATAAACAGCCGCCACTAGGGGGAGCTCACTGCACGTAGACGCTGATTTATAAACAGCCGCCACTAGGGGGAGCTCGCTGCTCGTAGATGCTGATTTATATACAGCCGCCACTGGGGGGAGCTCGCTGCACGTAGATGCTGATTTATATACAGCCGCCACAAGAGGTAGCTCGCTGCACGTAGATGCCGATTTATATACAGCCGCCACTAGGGGGAGCTCGTTGCACGTAGATGCTGATTTATAAACAGCCGCCACTAGAGGGAGCTCGCGGAACGTAGATGCTGATTTATATACAGCCGCCACTAGGGGGAGTTCGCAGCACGTAGATGCTGATTTACAGACAGCAGCGAAAAGGGGGAGCTCGCAGCACGTAGATGCTGAATTATATAAAGCAGCCACTAGGGGGAGCATGCTGCATGTAGATGCTGATTTATATACAGCCGCCACTAGGGGGAGCTCGCTGCATGTAGATGCTGATTTATATACAGCCACCACTAGGGGGAGCTCGCTGCACGTAGATGCTGATTTATATACAGCCACCACTAGGGGGAGCACGCTGCACGTAGATGCTGATTTATATACAGCCGCCACTAGGCGGAGCTCGCTGCACGCATATGCTGATTTATATAAAGCCATCACTAGGGGGAGCTCACTGCACGTAGATGCTGATTTATATACAGTCGCCACTAGGGGGAGCTCGCTGCACATAGATGCTGATTTATATACAGCCACCACTAGGGGGAGCGCGCTGAACGTAGATGCTGATTTATATACAGCCGCCACTAGGGGGAGCTCGCTGCATGCAGATGCTGATTTATATAAAGTTATCACGAGGGGGAGCTCGCTGCACGTAGATGCTAATTTATATACAGCCGGCACTATGGGGAGCTCGCTGAACGTACATGCTGATTTATATACAGCCGTCACTAGGGGGAGCTCGCTGCACGTAGATGCTGATTTATATAAAGCCATCACTAGGGGGAGCTCACTGCACGTAGATGCTGATTTATATTCAGCCCCCACTAGGGGAGGCTCGCTGCACGTAGATGATTTGATATATAAACAACTGCTACTAGGGGGCGCTCGATACACGTAGATGCCGATTTATATATAGCCACCAGTAGGGGGAGCGTGCTGCTTATAGATTCTGATTTATATACAGCCGCCACTAGGGGGAGCTCGCTACACGTAGATGCTGATTTATATACAGCCGCCACTAGGGGGAGTTCGCGGCACGTAGCTGCTGATTTATATACAACTGATACTAGGCGGAGCTCGCAGGACGTAGACGCTGATTTATATATAGCCGCCACTAGAGGGAGCTCACTGCACGTAGATGCTGATTTATATACAGCCGTCACTAGGGGGAGCTCGCTGCACGTAGAAGCTGAATTATATACAGCCGACACTAGGGGGAGCTCGCTGCACGTAGATGCTGATTTATATACAGAGGCCACCATGAGCTCACAACACATGGATAATTTATAACCAGGCGCCCTAGGGGGATTTCGCTGCACGTAGATGCTGATTTATAAACAGCCGCCACTAGTGGGAGCTCGCTGCACGTAGACGCTGATTTATAAACAGCCGGCACTAGGGGGAGCTCGCGGCACGTAGATGCTGATTTATATACAGCCGTCACTAGGGGGAGCTCGCTGTAAGTAGATGACTTGTTTTATATACAATTGCTACTAGTGGGAGCTCGCGGCACATAGATACTGATTTATATACAGCCGCCACTAGGGGGAGCTCACTGCACGTAGATGCTGATTTATATACAGCCGGCACTAGGGGGAGCTCGCTGCACGTAGACGCTGATTTATAAACAGCCGCCACTAGGGGGAGCTCACTGCACGTAGACGCTGATTTATAAACAGCCGCCACTAGGGGGAGCTCGCTGCTCGTAGATGCTGATTTATATACAGCCGCCACTGGGGGGAGCTCGCTGCACGTAGATGCTGATTTATATACAGCCGCCACAAGAGGGAGCTCGCTGCACGTAGATGCCGATTTATATACAGCCGCCACTAGGGGGAGCTCGTTGCACGTAGATGCTGATTTATAAACAGCCGCCACTAGAGGGAGCTCGCGGAACGTAGATGCTGATTTATATACAGCCGCCACTAGGGGGAGCTCGCAGCACGTAGATGCTGATTTACAGACAGCAGCGAACAGGGGGAGCTCGCAGCACGTGGATGCTGAATTATATAAAGCAGCCACTAGGGGGAGCTTGCTGCATGTAGATGCTGATTTATATACAGCCGCCACTAAGGGGAGCTCGCTGCATGTAGATGCTGATTTATATACAGCCACCACTAGGGGGAGCTCGTTGCACGTAGATGCTGATTTATATACAGCCGCCACTAGGGGGAGCTCGCTGCACGCAGATGCTGATTTATATAAAGCCATCACTAGGGGGAGTTCGCAGCACGTAGATGCTGATTTATATACAGTCGCCACTAGGGGGAGCTCGCTGCACGTAGATGCTAATTTATATACAGCCGCCACTAGGGGGAGCTCGCTGAACGTAGATGCTGATTTATATACAGCCGCCACTAGGGGGAGCTCGCTGCATGCAGATGCTGATTTATATAAAGTCATCACGAGGGGGAGCTCGCTGCACGTAGATGCTGATTTATATAAAGCCATCACTAGGGGGAGCTCGCTGCACGTAGATGCTGATTTATAAACAGCTGCTACTAGAGGGAGCGCGCTGCACGTAGATGCTGATTTATATTCAGCCGCCACTAGGGGGAGCTCGCTGCACGTAGATGATTTGATTTATAAACAACTGCTACTAGGGGGCGCTCGATACACGTAGATGCCGATTTATATACAGCCACCAGTAGGGGGAGCGTGCTGCTTATAGATGCTGATTTATATACAGCCGCCACTAGGGGGAGCTCGCTGCACGTAGATGCTGATTTATATACAGCCGCCACTAGGGGGAGTTCGCGGCACGTAGCTGTTGATTTATATACAACTGCTACTAGGCGGAGCTCGCAGCACGTAGACGCTGATTTATATATAGCCGCCACTAGAGGGAGCTCACTGCACGTCGATGCTGATTTATATACAGCCGCCACAAGAGGGAGCTCGCTGCACTTAGATGCTGATGTATATACAGCCGCCACTAGAGGGAGCTCGCTGCACGTAGATGCCGATTTATATACAGCCGCCACTAGAGGGAGCTCTCTGCACGTAGATGCTGATTTATATAATGCCGCCACTAGGGGGAGCTCACTGCACGTAGATGCCGATTTATATACAGCCGCCACTAGGGGGAGCGCGATGCACGTAGATGCCGATTTATATACAGCCGCCACTAGGGGGAGCTCGCTGCACGTAGATGCCGATTTATATACAACCGTCACTAGGGGGAGCTCGCTGCACGTAGATGCCGATTTATATACAGCCGTCACTAGGGGGAGCTCGCTGCACGTAGATGCCGATTTATATACAGCCGTCACTAGGGGGAGCTCGCTGCACGTAGATGCCGATTTATATACAGCCGTCACTAGGGGGAGGTCGCTACACGTAGATGCTGATTTATAAACAACCGCCACTAGAGGGAGCTCGCTGCACCTAGATGCTGATTTATAAACAGCCGCTACTAGGGGGAGCTCGCGGCACGTAGATGATTTGATTTATATACAACTGCTACTAGGGAGAGCTCGCTGCACGTAGATGCTAATTTAAATACAGCCGCCACAAGGGGGAGCTCGCTGCAAGTAGATGCTGATTTATATACAGCCGGCACTAGGAGGAGCTCACTGCACGTAGATGCTGATTTATATACAGCCGCCACTAGGGGGAGCTCGCTGCACGTAGATGCTGATTTATATACAGCCGCCACTAAGGGGAGCTCGCTGCACGTAGATGCTGATTTATATACAGCCGCCACTAGGGGGCGCTCGCTACACGTAGATGACGATTTATATACACCTGCCACTAGGGGGCGCTCGCTACACGTAGATGACGATTTATATACAGCTGCCACTAGGGGGCGCTCGCTACACGTAGATGACGATTTATATACAGCTGCCACTAGGGGGAGCTCACTGCACGTAGATGATTTGATTTCTATACAACTGCTACTAGGGGGAGCTCGCTGCACGTAGATGCCGATTTATATACAGCCGCCACTAGGGGGCGCTCGCTACACGTAGATGACGATTTATATACAGCTGCCACTAGGGGGAGCTCACTGCACGTAGATGATTTGATTTCTATACAACTGCTACTAGGGGGAGCTCGCTGCACGTAGATGCTGATTTATATACAGCCGCCACTAGGGAGAGCTCGCTGCACGTAGATGCAGATTTATATACAGCCGCCACTAGGGGGAGCTAGCTTCACGTTGCTCCTGATTTATATACAGCTGCCTCTAGGGAGAGCTCGCTGCACGTAGATGCTGATTTATATACAGCCGCCACTAGGGGGAGCTCGTGGCACGTAGATGCTGATTTATGTACAGCCGCCACTTAGGGGAGCTCACTGCACGTAGATGCTGATTTATATACAGCCGTCACTAGGGGGAGCTCGCTGCACGTAGATGATTTGATTTATATACAACTGCTACTAGGGGTCGCTCGCTACACGTAGATGCTGATTTATATACAGCCGGCACTAGGGGGAGCTCGCGGCACGTAGATGCCGATTTATATACAGCCGCCACTAGGGGGAGCTCGCTGCACGTAGATGCTGATTTATAAACAGCCGCCACTAGAGGGAGCTCGCTGCACGTAGACGATGATTTATAAACAGCCGCCACTAGGGGGAGCTCGCTGCACGTAGATGCTGATTTATAAACAGACGCCACTAGGGGTTGCTCGCCGCACGTAGATGATTTGATGTATATACAACTGCTACTAGGGGGAGCTCGCTACACGTAGTTGCCGATTTATATACAGCCAATAGCAGGGGGAGCGTTCTGCACGTAGATGCTGATTTATATACAGCCGGCACTAGAGGGAGCTTGCTACACGTTGATGTTGATTTATATACAGCCGCCACTAGGGGGAGCTCGCTGCACGTAGATGCTGATTTATAAACAGCCGCCACTAGAGGGATCTCGCTGCACGTAGATGCTGATTTATAAACAGCCGCCACTAGGGGGAGCTCGCTGCACGTAGATGCTAATTTAAAAACAGACGCCACTAGGGGGAGCTCGCTGCACGTAGATGTTGATTTATATACAGCCGCCTCTAGGGGGAGCTCGCTGCACGTAGATGCTGATTTATAAAAAGCCGCCACTAGGGGGAGCTCACTGCACGTAGATGCTGATTTATATACAGCCGGCACTAGGGGGAGCTCGCTGCACGTAGAAGTTGATTTATATACAGCCACCACTAGGGGTAGCTCACTGCACGTAGATGCTGATTTATATACAGCCGCCACTAGGGGGAGCTCACTGCACGTAGACGCTGATTTATAAACAGCCGCCACTAGGGGGAGCTCGCTGCACGTAGATGCTGATTCATATACAGCCGGCACTAGGGGGAGCTCGCTGCACGTAGATGATTTGATTTATATACAACTGCTACTAGTGGGCGCTCACTACACGTAGATGCCGATTTATATTCAGCCGCCACTAGGGGGAACTCGCTGCACGTAGATGCTGATTCATATACAGCCGGCACTAGGGGGAGATTGCTGCACGTAGATGCTGATTTATATACAGCTGCCACTAGGGGGAGCTCGCTGCACGTAGATGCTGATTTATATACAGCCGCCACTAGGGTGAGCTCGCTGCACGTAGATGCTGATTTATATACAGCCAGCACTAGGGGGAGCTCGCTACACGTAGATGCCGATTTATATACAGCCGCCAATAGGGGGAGCTCGCTGCATGCAGATGCTGAGTTACATACAGCCGCCACTGGGAGGGGGTGTCTCTGCATATAGAGACTGGTTTATATACATCCGCCACTAGGGGGAGCTTGCTGCACGTAGATACTGATTTGATTTATATACAACTGCTACTAGGGGGCGCTCGCTACACGTAGATGCTGATTTATATACAGCCGCCACTAGGGGGAGCTAGCTGCACGTAGATGCTGAATTATATAAAGTCGCCACTAGGGGGAGCTTGCTGCACGTGGATGCTGATTTATATGCAGCCGCCACTAGGGGGAGCTCGCTGCACTTAGATGCTGATTTATATACAGCCACCACTAGGGGGAGCTCGCTGCACGTAGATGCTGATTTATATACAGCTGCCACTAGGGGGAGCTCGCTGCACGCAGATGCTGATTTATATAGTGTCGCCACTAGGGGGAGCTCGCTGCACGTAGATGCTAATTAATATACAGCCGCCACTAGGGGGTGTTCGCTGCACGTAGATGTTGATTTATTTACAGCCGCCACTAGGGGGAGCTCACTGCATGCAGATGCTGATTTATATAAAGCCATCACGAAGGGGAGCTCGCTGCACGTAGATGCTGATTTATATAAACCCATCACTAGGGGGAGCGCGCTGCACGTAAATGCTGATTTATAAAAAGCCGCCACTAGAGGGAGCTCGCTGCACGTAGATGCTGATTTATATACAGCCGCCACTAGGGGGAGCTCGCTGCACATAGATGATTTGATTTATATACAACTTCTACTAGGGGGAGCTCGCTAAACGTAGATGCCGATTTATATACAGCCACCAGTAGGGGGAGCGAGCTGTACGTAGATGCTGATTTATATACAGCCGGCACTAGAGGGAGCTTGCTGCATGTAGATGCTGATTTATAAACAGCCGCCACTAGTGGGAGCTCGCTGCGCATAGACGCTGAATTATAAACAGCCGCCACTAGGGGGAGCTCGCTGCACGTAGATGCTGATTTATAAACAGCCGCCACTAGGGGGAGCTCGCTGCACGTAGATGTTGATTTATATACAGCCTCCACTAGGGGGAGCTCGCTGCACATAGATGATGATTTATAAACAGCCGCCACTAGTGGGAGCTCGCTGCACGGAGACGCTGATTTATAAACAGCCGCCACTAGGGGGAGCTCGCTGCACGTAGATGCTGATTTATAAACAGCCGCCAGTAGTGGGAACTCACTGCACGTTGATGCCAATTTATATACAGCCGGCACTAGAGCTAGATTGCTGCACGTAGATGTCGATTTATATACAGCCGCCACTAGGGGGAGCTCACTGCACGTAGATGCTGATTTATATACAGGCACTACTAGGGGGAGCTCACTGCACGTAGATGCTGATTTATATACAGCCGCCACTAGGGGTAGCTCGCTGCACTTAGACGCTGATTTATATACAGCCGCCACTAGTGGGAGCTCGCTGCACGTAGACACTGATTTATATACAGCCGGCACTAGGGGGAGCTCACTGCACGTAGATGCTGATTTATATACAGCCGCCACTAGGGGGAGGTCACTGCACGTAGATTCTGATTTATAAACAGCCGCCACTAGAGAGAGCTCGCTGCACGTAGATGCTGATTTATATACAACCGCCAAAAGGGGGAGCTCATTGCACGTAGATGCTGATTTATATACAGCCGTCACTAGGGGGAGCTCACTGCACGTAGATGCTGATTTATATACAGCCGTCACTAGAGGGAGCTCACTGCACGTAGATGCTGATTTATAAACAGCCACCACTAGAGGGAGCTCGCTGCACGTTGATGCTGATTTATATACAGCCGCCACTAGTGGGAGCTCGCTGCACGTAGATGATTTGATGTATATACAACTGCTACTAGGGGGAGCTCGCTACACGTAGATGCCGATTTATATACAGCCAACAGTAGGGGGAGCTCACTGCACGAAGATGCTGATTTATGAACAGCCGCCACTAGGTGGAGCTCGCTGCACGTAGATGCTGATTTATATACAGCCGGCACTAGAGGGAGCTTGCTACATGTAGATGTTGATTTATATACAGCCGCCACTAGGGGGAGCTCGCTGCACGTAGATGCTGATTTATAAACAGCGGCCACTAGTGGGAGCTTGCTGCACCTAGACGCTGATTTATAAACAGCCGCCACTAGGGGGAGCTCGCTGCACGCAGATGCTGATTTATAAACAGACGCCACTAGGGGGAGCTCGCTGCACGTAGATGTTGATTTATATACAGCCGCCACTAGGGGGAGCTCGCTGCACGTAGATGCTGATTTATAAACAGCCGCCACTAGTGGGAGCTCGCTCCAAATAGATGCTGATTTATAAACAGCCGCCACTAGGGGGAGCTCGCTGCACGTAGATGCTGATTTATATACAGCCGGCATTAGGGGGAGCTCGCTGCACGTAGATGTTGATTTATATACAGCCACCACTAGGGGGAGATCACTGCACGTAGATGCTGATTTATATACAGCCGCCACTAGGGGGAGCTCACTGCACGTAGATGCTGATTTATATACAGCCGCCAATAGGATAGCTCGCTGCACTCAGTAGCTGATTTATATACAGCCGCCACTAGTGGGAGCTCGCTGCACGTAGACGCTGATTTATAAACAGCCGCCTCTAGGGGGAGCTCGCTGCACGTAGATGCTGATTCATATACAGCCGGCACTAGGGGGAGCTTGCTGCACGTAGATGTTGATTTATATACAGCCGTCACTAGGGGGAGCTCGCTGCACGTAGATGCTGATTTATATACAGCCGCCACAAGGGGGAGCTCACTGCACGTAGATGCTGATTTATAATCAGCCGCCACTAGAGAGAGCTCGCTGCACGTAGATGCTGATTTATATACAACCGCCACCAGGGGGAGCTCACTGCACGTAGATGCTGATTTATATACAGCAGTCTCTAGGAGGAGCTCACTGCACGTAGATGCTGATTTATATACAGCCGCCACTAGGGGGAGCTCGCTGCATGTAGATGCTGATTTATATACAGCCGCCACTAGTGGGAGCTCACTGCACGTAGATGCTGATTTATATACAGCCGTCACTAGGGGGAGCTAGCTGGACGTAGATGCTGACTTATATACAGCCGCCACTAGGGGGAGCTCGCTGCAAGTAGATGCTGATTTATATACAGCCGCCACTAGGGGGTGTTCGCTGCACGTAGATGTTGATTTATTTACAACCGCCACTAGGGGGAGCTCACTGCATGCAGATGCTGATTTATATAAAGCCATCACGAGGGGGAGCTCGCTGCACGTAGATGCTGATTTATATAAACCCATCACTAGGGGGAGCGCGCTGCACGTAAATGCTGATTTATAAACAGCCGCCACTAGAGGGAGCTCGCTGCACGTAGATGCTGATTTATATACAGCCGCCACTAGGGGGAGCTCGCTGCACATAGATGATTTGATTTATATACAACTTCTACTAGGGGGAGCTCGCTAAACGTAGATGCCGATTTATATACAGCCACCAGTAGGGGGAGCGAGCTGTACGTAGATGCTGATTTATATACAGCCGGCACTAGAGGGAGCTTGTTGCATGTAGATGCTGATTTATAAACAGCCGCCACTAGTGGGAGCACGCTGCGCGTACACGCTGATTTATAAACAGCCGCCACTAGGGGGAGCTAGCTGAACGTAGATGCTGACTTATATACAGCCGCCACTAGGGGGAGCTCGCTGCAAGTAGATGCTGATTTATATACAGCCGCCACTAGAGAGAGCTCGCTGCACGTAGATGCTGATTTATATACAACCGCCACAAGGGGGAGCTAGCTGGACGTAGATGCTGATTTATATACAGCCGCCACTAGGGGGAGCTCACTGCACGTAGATTCTGATTTATAAACAGCCGCCACTAGAGAGAGCTCGCTGCACGTAGATGCTGATTTATATACAACCGCCACAAGGGGGAGCTCATTGCACGTAGATGCTGATTTATATACAGCCGTCACTAGGGGGAGCTCACTGCACGTAGATGCTGATTTATATACAGCCGTCACTAGAGGGAGCTCACTGCACGTAGATGCTGATTTATAAAAAGCCACCACTAGAGGGAGCTCGCTGCACGTAGATGCTGATTTATAAAAAGCCACCACTAGAGGGAGCTCGCTGCACGTAGATGCTGATTTATATACAGCCGTCACTAGAGGGAGCTCACTGCACGTAGATGCTGATTTATAAAAAGCCACCACTAGAGGGAGCTCGCTGCACGTAGATGCTGATTTATATACAGCCGCCAGTAGGGGGAGCTCGCTGCACGTAGATGCTGAATTATATAAAGTCGCCACTAGGGGGAGCTTGCTGCACGTGGATGCTGATTTATATGCAGCCGCTACTAGGGGGAGCTCGCTGCACTTAGATGCTGATTTATATACAGCCACCACTAGGGGGAGCTCGCTGCACGTAGATGCTGATTTATATACAGCTGCCACTAGGGGGAGCTCGCTGCACGCAGATGCTGATTTATATAAACCCATCACTAGGGGGAGCGCGCTGCACGTAGATGCTGATTTATATAAACCCATCACTAGGGGGAGCGCGCTGCACGTAGATGCTGATTTATATACAGCCGCCACTAGGGGGAGCTCGCTGCACGTAGATGCTGATTTATATACAGCCGCCACTAGTGGGAGCTCACTGCACGTAGATGCTGATTTATATACAGCCGTCACTAGGGGGAGCTAGCTGGACGTAGATGCTGATTTATATACAGCCGCCACTAGGGGGAGCTCGCTGCAAGTAGATGCTGATTTATATACAGCCGCCACTAGAGAGAGCTCGCTGCACGTAGATGCTGATTTATATACAACCGCCACAAGGGGGAGCTAGCTGGACGAAGATGCTGATTTATATGCAGCTGCCACTAGGGGGAGCTCACTGCACGTAGATTCTGATTTATAAACATCCGCCACTAGAGAGAGCTCGCTGCAAGTAGAAGTTGATTTATATACAACCGCCACAAGGGGGAGCTCATTGCACGTAGATGCTGATTTATATACAGCCGTCACTAGGGGGAGCTCACTGCACGTAGATGCTGATTTATATACAGCCGTCACTAGAGGGAGCTCACTGCACGTAGATGCTGATTTATAAAAAGCCGCCACTAGAGGGAGCTCGCTGCACGTAGATGCTGATTTATATACAGCCGCCACTAGGGGGAGCTCGCTGCACGTAGATGCTGAATTATATAAAGTCGCCACTAGGGGGAGCTTGCTGCACGTGGATGCTGATTTATATGCAGCCGCCACTAGGGGGAGCTCGCTGCACTTAGATGCTGATTTATATACAGCCACCACTAGGGGGAGCTCGCTGCACGTACATGCTGATTTATATACAGCTGCCACTAGGGGGAGCTCGCTGCACGCACATGCTGATTTATATACAGCTGCCACTAGGGGGAGCTCGCTGCACGCAGATGCTGATTTATATAAACCCATCACTAGGGGGAGCGCGCTGCACGTAGATGCTGATTTATATAAACCCATCACTAGGGGGAGCGCGCTGCACGTAGATGCTGATTTATATACAGCCGCCACTAGGGGGAGCTCGCTGCACGTAGATGCTGATTTATATACAGCCGCCACTAGTGGGAGCTCACTGCACGTAGATGCTGATTTATATACAGCCGTCACTAGGGGGAGCTAGCTGGACGTAGATGCTGATTTATATACAGCCGCCACTAGGGGGAGCTCGCTGCAAGTAGATGCTGATTTATATTCAGCCGCCACTAGAGAGAGCTCGCTGCACGTAGATGCTGATTTATATACAACCGCCACAAGGGGGAGCTAGCTGGACGAAGATGCTGATTTATATGCAGCTGCCACTAGGGGGAGCTCACTGCACGTAGATTCTGATTTATAAACATCCGCCACTAGAGAGAGCTCGCTGCAAGTAGAAGTTGATTTATATACAACCGCCACAAGGGGGAGCTCATTGCACGTAGATGCTGATTTATATACAGCCGTCACTAGGGGGAGCTCACTGCACGTAGATGCTGATTTATATACAGCCGTCACTAGAGGGAGCTCACTGCACGTAGATGCTGATTTATAAAAAGCCACCACTAGAGGGAGCTCGCTGCACGTAGATGCTGATTTATATACAGCCGCCACTAGGGGGAGCTCGCTGCACGTAGATGCTGAATTATATAAAGTCGCCACTAGGGGGAGCTTGCTGCACGTGGATGCTGATTTATATGCAGCCGCCACTAGGGGGAGCTCGCTGCACTTAGATGCTGATTTATATACAGCCACCACTAGGGGGAGCTCGCTGCACATACATGCTGATTTATATACAGCTGCCACTAGGGGGAGCTCGCTGCACGCAGATGCTGATTTATATAGTGTCGCCACTAGGGGGAGCTCGCTGCACGTAGATACTAATTTATATACAGCCGCCACTAGGGGGTGTTCGCTGCACGTAGATGTTGATTTATTTACAGCCGCCACTAGGGGGAGCTCACTGCATGCAGATGCTGATTTATATAAAGCCATCACGAGGGGGAGCTCGCTGCACGTAGATGCTGATTTATATAAACCCATCACTAGGGGGAGCGCGCTGCACGTAAATGCTGATTTATAAAAAGCCGCCACTAGAGGGAGCTCGCAGCACGTAGATGCTGATTTATATACAGCCGCCACTAGGGGGAGCTCGCTGCACATAGATGATTTGATTTATATACAACTTCTACTAGGGGGAGCTCGCTAAACGTAGATGCCGATTTATATACAGCCACCAGTAGGGGGAGCGAGCTGTACGTAGATGCTGATTTATATACAGCCGGCACTAGAGGGAGCTTGCTGCATGTAGATGCTGATTTATAAACAGGCGCCACTAGTGGGAGCTCGCTGCACGTAGACGCTGATTTATAAACAGCCGCCACTAGGGGGAGCTCGCTGCACGTAGATGCTGATTTATAAACAGCCGCCACTAGGGGGAGCTCGCTGCACGTAGATGTTGATTTATATACAGCCGCCACTAGGGGGAGCTCGCTGCACATAGATGCTGATTTATAAACAGCCGCCACTAGTGGGAGCTCGCTGCACGGAGACGCTGATTTATAAACAGCCGCCACTAGGGGGAGCTCGCTGCACGTAGATGCTGATTTATAAACAGCCGCCACTAGTGGGAACTCACTGCACGTTGATGCCGATTTATATACAGCCGGCACTAGGGCTAGATTGCTGCACGTAGATGTCGATTTATATACAGCCGCCACTAGGGGGAGCTCACTGCACGTAGATGCTGATTTATATACAGGCGCTACTAGGGGGAGCTCATGCACGTAGATGCTGATTTATATACAGCCGCCACTAGTGGTAGCTCGCTGCACTTAGATGCTGATTTATATACAGCCGCCACTAGTGGGAGCTCGATGCACGTAGACACTGATTTATATACAGCCGGCACTAGGGGGAGCTCACTGCACGTAGATGCTGATTTATATACAGCCGCCACTAGGGGGAGCTCACTGCACGTAGATTCTGATTTTTAAGCAGCCGCCACTAGAGAGAGCTCGCTGCACGTAGATGCTGATTTATATACAACCGCCACAATGGGGAGCTCATTGCACGTAGATGCTGATTTATATACAGCCGTCACTAGGGGGAGGTCACTGCACGTAGATGCTGATTTATATACAGCCGTCACTAGAGGGAGCTCACTGCACGTAGATGCTAATTTATAAACAGCCACCACTAGAGGGAGCTCGCTGCACGTAGATGCTGATTTATATACAGCCGCCACTAGGGGGAGCTCGCTGCACGTAGATGATTTGATGTATATACAACTGCTACTAGGGGGAGCTCGCTACACGTAGATGCCGATTTATATACAGCCAACAGTAGGGGGAGCTCACTGCACGTAGATGCTGATTTATATACAGCCGCCACTAGGGGGAGCTCGCTGCACGTAGATGCTGATTTATATACAGCCGGCACTAGAGGGAGCTTGCTACATGTAGATGTTGATTTATATACAGCCGCCACTAGGGGGAGCTCGCTGCACGTAGATGCTGATTTATAAACAGACGCCACTAGGGGGAGCTCGCTGCACGTAGATGTTGATTTATATACAGCCGCCACTAGGGGGAGCTCGCTGCACGTAGATGCTGATTTATAAACAGCCGCCACTAGTGGGAGCTCGCTCCACGTAGATGCTGATTTATAAACAGCCGCCACTAGGGGGAGCTCGCTGCACGTAGATGCTGATTTATATACAGCCGGCACTAGGGGGAGCTCGCTGCACGTAGATGTTGATTTATATACAGCCACCACTAGGGGGAGATCACTGCACGTAGATGCTGATTTATATACAGCCGCCACTAGGGGGAGCTCACTGCACGTAGATGCTGATTTATAAACAGCCGCCTCTAGGGGGAGCTCGCTGCACGTAGATGCTGATTCATATACAGCCGGCACTAGGGGGAGCTTGCTGCACGTAGATGTTGATTTATATACAGCCGTCACTAGGGGGAGCTCGCTGCACGTAGATGCTGATTTATATACAGCCGCCACAAGGGGGAGCTCACTGCACGTAGATACTGATTCATAATCAGCCGCCACTAGAGAGAGCTCGCTGCACGTAGATGCTGATTTATATACAACCGCCACCAGGGGGAGCTCACTGCACGTAGATGCTGATTTGTATACAGCAGTCACTAGGGGGAGCTCACTGCACGTAGATGCTGATTTATATACAGCCGCCACTAGGGGGAGCTCGCTGCACGTAGATGCTGATTTATATACAGCCGCCACTAGTGGGAGCTCACTGCATGTAGATGATGATTTATATACAGCCGTCACTAGGGGGAGCTAGCTGGACGTAGATGCTGATTTATATACAGCCGCCACTAGGGGGAGCTCACTGCACGTAGATTCTGATTTATAAACAGCCGCCACTAGAGAGCTCGCTGCACGTAGATGCTGATTTATATACAACCGCCACCAGGGGGAGCTCACTGCACGTAGATGCTGATTTATATACAGCAGTCACTAGGGGGAGCTCACGGCACGTAGATGCTGATTTATATACAGCCGCCACTAGGGGAAGTGCACTGCACGTAGATGACGATTTTTATACAGCCGCCACTAGGGGGAGCTCGCTGCACATAGATGCTGATTTATATACAACCGCCACTAGGGGGAGCTCACTACACGTAGATGCTGATTTATGTACAGCCGGCACTAGGGGGAGCTCGCTGCACGTAGATGCTGATTTATATACAGCCGGAACTAGGGGGAGCTCACTGCACGTAGATGGGGATTTATATACAGCCGCCACTAGGGGGAGCACGCTGCACATCGATGCTGATTTATATACAGCCGCCACTAGGGGGAGCTCTCTGCACGTAGATGCTGATTTATATACAGCCGGCACTAGGGGGAGCTCACGGCATGTAGACGCTGATTTATATAAAGTCATCACAAGGGGGAGCTCGCTGCACGTAGATGATGCTGATTTATAAACAGCCACCACTAGAGGGAACTCGCTGCACGTAGATGCTGATTTATATACAGCCGCCACTAGGGAGAGCTTGCTGCAAGTAAATGCTGATTTATATACAGCCGCCACAAGGGGGAGCTCGCTACACGTAGATGCCGATTTTTATACAGCCGCCACTAGGGAGAGCTCGCTGCAAGTAGATGACTTGTTTTATATACAACTGCTACTAGGGGGAGCTTTCTGCACGAAGATGCTGATTTATATACAGCCGCCACTAGGGGAAGCTCGCTGCACTTAGATGCTGATTTATATACAGCCGCCACTAGGGGGAGCTTGCTGCACGTAGATGCTGATTTATATACAGCCGCCACCATGAGCTCGCTACACATAGATAATTTATAACCAGGCGCCCTAGGGGGAGCTCGCTGAATGTAGATGCTAATTTATATACAGCCGCCACTAGGGGGAGCTCGCTGCACGTAGATGTTGATTTATATATAGTCGCCAATAGGGGGAGCTCGCTGCACGTAGATGCTGATTTATATAAAGCCGACATTAGGGGGAGCTCGCTGCACGTAGATGCTGATTTATATACAGCTGCCACTAGGGGGAGCTCGCTGCACGTAGATGCTGATTTATATACAGCCGCCACTAGGGGGAGCTCACTGCACGTAGATGCTGATTTATATACAGCCGCCACTAGGGGGAGATCGCTGCACGTAGATGCTGATTTATTTACAGCCAGCACTAGTGGGAGCTCGCTGCACATAGATACTGATTTATAAACAGCCGCCACAAGAGGGAGCTCGCTGCACGTAGATGCTGATTTATATACAGCTGCCACTAGGGGGAGCTCGCTGCACGCAGATGCTGATTTATATAGTGTCGCCACTAGGGGGAGCTCGCTGCACGTAGATGCTGATTTATTTACAGCCGCCACTAGGGGGAGCTCACTGCATGCAGATGCTGATTTATATAAAGCCATCACGAGGGGGAGCTCGCTGCACGTAGATGCTGATTTATATAAAGCCATCACTAGGGGGAGCGCGCTGCACGTAAATGCTGATTTATAAACAGCCGCCACTAGAGGGAGCTCGCTGCACGTAGATGCTGATTTATATACAGCCACCACTAGGGGGAGCTCGCTGCACGTAGATGATTTGATTTATATACAACTTCTACTAGGGGGAGCTCGCTAAACGTAGATGCCGATTTATATACAGCCACCAGTAGGGGGAGCGAGCTGTACGTAGATGCTGATTTATATACAGCCGGCACTAGGGGGAGCTTGCTGCATGTAGATGCTGATTTATAAACAGCCTCCACTAGTGGGAGCTCACTGCGCGTAGGCGCTGATTTATAAACAGCCGCCACTAGGGGGAGCTCGCTGCACGTAGATGCTGATTTATAAACAGCCGCCACTAGGGGGAGCTCGCTGCACGTAGATGTTGATTTATATACAGCCGCCACTAGGGGGAGCTCGCTGCACATAGATGCTGATTTATAAACAGCCGCCACTAGTGGGAGCTCGCTGCACGGAGACGCTGATTTATAAACAGCCGCCACTAGGGGGATCTCGCTGCACGTAGATGCTGATTTATAAACAGCCGCCACTAGTGGGAGCTCGCTGCACGGAGACGCTGATTTATAAACAGCCGCCACTAGGGGGATCTCGCTGCACGTAGATGCCGATTTATATACAGCCGGCACTAGGGGTAGATTGCTGCACGTAGATGTCGATTTATATACAGCCGCCACTAGGGGGAGCTCACTGCACGTAGATGCTGATTTATATACAGCCGCTACTAGGGGGAGCTCACTGCACGTAGATGCTGATTTATATACAGCCGCCACTAGGGGTAGCTCGCTGCACTTAGACGCTGATTTATATACAGCCGCCACTAGTGGGAGCTCGCTGCACGTAGACGCTGATTTATATACAGCCGGCACTAGGGGGAGCTCACTGCACGTAGATGCTGATTTATATACAGCCGCCTCTAGGGGGAGCTCGCTGCACGTAGATGCTGATTTATATACAACCGCCACAAGGGGGAGCTCATTGCACGTAGATGCTGATTTATATACAGCCGTCACTAGGGGGAGCTCACTGCACGTAGATGCTGATTTATATACAGCCGTCACTAGAGGGAGCTCACTGCACGTAGATGCTGATTTATAAACAGCCACCACTAGAGGGAGCTCGATGCACGTAGATGCTGATTTATATACAGCCGCCACTAGGGGGAGCTCGCTGCACGTAGATGATTTGATGTATATACAACTGCTACTAGGGGGAGCTCGCTACACTTAGATGCTCATTTATATACAGCCAACAGTAGGGGGAGCTCACTGCACGTACATGCTGATTTATATACAGCCGCCACTAGGGGGAGCTCGCTGCACGTAGATGCTGATTTATATACAGCCGGCACTAGAGGGAGCTCACTGCACGTAGATGCTGATTTATATACAGCCGCCACTAGGGGGAGCTCGCTGCACGTAGATTCTGATTTATAAACAGCCGCCACTAGTGGGAGCTTGCTGCACCTAGACGCTGATTTATAAACAGCCGCCACTACGGGGAGCTCGCTGCACGTAGATGCTGATTTATAAACAGACGCCACTAGGGGGAGCTCGCTGCACGTAGATGTTGATTTATATACAGCCGCCACTAGGGGGAGCTCGCTGCACGTAGATGCTGATTTATAAACAGCCGCCACTAGTGGGAGCTCGCTCCACGTAGATGCTGATTTATAAACAGCCACCACTAGAGGGAGCTCGCTGCACGTAGATGCTGATTTATATACAGCCGCCACTAGGGAGAGCTTGCTGCAAGTAAATGCTGATTTATATACAGCCGCCACAAGGGGGAGCTCGCTACACGTAGATGCCGATTTTTATACAGCCGCCACTAGGGAGAGCTCGCTGCAAGTAGATGACTTGTTTTATATACAACTGCTACTAGGGGGAGCTTTCTGCACGAAGATGCTGATTTATATACAGCCGCCACTAGGGGAAGCTCGCTGCACTTAGATGCTGATTTATATACAGCCGCCACTAGGGGGAGCTTGCTGCACGTAGATGCTGATTTATATACAGCCGCCACCATGAGCTCGCTACACATAGATAATTTATAACCAGGCGCCCTAGGGGGAGCTCGCTGAATGTAGATGCTAATTTATATACAGCCGCCACTAGGGGGAGCTCGCTGCACGTAGATGCTGATTTATATATAGTCGCCAATAGGGGGAGCTCGCTGCACGTAGATGCTGATTTATATAAAGCCGACATTAGGGGGAGCTCGCTGCACGTAGATGCTGATTTATATACAGCTGCCACTAGGGGGAGCTCGCTGCACGTAGATGCTGATTTATATACAGCTGCCACTAGGGGGAGCTCACTGCATGTAGATGCTGATTTATATACAGCCGCCACTAGGGGGAGCTCGCTGCACGTAGATGCTGATTTATTTACAGCCAGCACTAGTGGGAGCTCGCTACACATAGATACTGATTTATAAACAGCCGCCACAAGAGGGAGCTCGCTGCACGTAGATGCTGATTTATATACAGCTGCCACTAGGGGGAGCTCGCTGCACGCAGATGCTGATTTATATAGTGTCGCCACTAGGGGGAGCTCGCTGCACGTAGATGCTAATTTATATACAGCCGCCACTAGGGGGTGTTCGCTGCACGTAGATGCTGATTTATTTACAGCCACCACTAGGGGGAGCTCACTGCATGCAGATGCTGATTTATATAAAGCCATCACGAGGGGGAGCTCGCTGCACGTAGATGCTGATTTATATAAAGCCATCACTAGGGGGAGCGCGCTGCACGTAAATGCTGATTTATAAACAGCCGCCACTAGAGGGAGCTCGCTGCACGTAGATGCTGATTTATATACAGCCACCACTAGAGGGAGCTCGTTGCACGTAGATGATTTGATTTATATACAACTTCTACTAGGGGGAGCTCGCTAAACGTAGATGCCGATTTATATACAGCCACCAGTAGGGGGAGCGAGCTGTACGTAGATGCTGATTTATATACAGCCGGCACTAGGGGGAGCTTGCTGCATGTAGATGCTGATTTATAAACAGCCGCCACTAGTGGGAGCTCGCTGCGCGTAGACGCTGATTTATAAACAGCCACCACTAGGGGGAGCTCGCTGCACGTAGATGCTGATTTTTAAACAGCCGCCACTAGGGGGAGCTCGCTGCACGTAGATGTTGATTTATATACAGCCGCCACTAGGGGAAGCTCGCTGCACATAGATGCTGATTTATAAACAGCCGCCACTAGTGGGAGCTCGCTGCACGGAGACGCTGATTTATAAACAGCCGCCACTAGGGGGATCTCGCTGCACGTAGATGCTGATTTATAAACAGCCGCCACTAGTGGGAGCTCACTGCACGTAGATGCCGATTTATATACAGCCGGCACTAGGGGTAGATTGCTGCACGTAGATGTCGATTTATATACAGCCGCCACTAGGGGGAGCTCACTGCACGTAGATGCTGATTTATATACAGCCGCTACTAGGGGGAGCTCACTGCACGTAGATGCTGATTTATATACAGCCGCCACTAGGGGTAGCTCGCTGCACTTAGACGCTGAATTATATACAGCCGCCACTAGTGGGAGCTCGCTGCACGTAGACGCTGATTTATATACAGCCGGCACTAGGGGGAGCTCACTGCACGTAGATGCTGATTTATATACAGCCGCCACTAGGGGGAGCTCGCTGCACGTAGATGCTGATTTATATACAACCGCCACAAGGGGGAGCTCATTGCACGTAGATGCTGATTTATATACAGCCGTCACTAGGGGGAGCTCACTGCACGTAGATACTGATTTATATACAGCCGTCACTAGAGGGAGCTCACTGCACGTAGATGCTGATTTATAAACAGCCACCACTAGAGGGAGCTCGATGCACGTAGATGCTGATTTATATACAGCCGCCACGAGGGGGAGCTCGCTGCACGTAGATGATTTGATGTATATACAACTGCTACTAGGGGGAGCTCGCTACACTTAGATGCCGATTTATATACAGCCAACAGTAGGGGGAGCTCACTGCACGTACATGCTGATTTATATACAGCCGCCACTAGGGGGAGCTCGCTGCACGTAGATGCTGATTTATATACAGCCGGCACTAGAGGGAGCTCACTGCACGTAGATGCTGATTTATATACATCCGCCACTAGGGGGAGCTCGCTGCACGTAGATGCTGATTTATAAACAGCCGCCACTAGTGGGAGCTCGCTCCACGTAGATGCTGATTTATAAACAGCCGCCACTAGGGGGAGCTTCCTGCACGTAGATGCTGATTTATATAAAGCCGACACTAGGGGGAGCTCGCTGCAAGTAGATGCTGATTTATATACAGCCGCCACTAGAGAGAGCTCGCTGCACGTAGATGTTGATTTATATACAGCCACCACTAGGGGGAGCTCACTGCATGTAGATGTTGATTTATATACAGCCGCCACTATGGGGAGCTCACTGCACGTAGAAGCTGATTTATATACAGCCGCCACTAGGATAGCTCGCTGCACTCAGACGCTGATTTATATACAGCCACCAATAGTGGGAGCTCGCTGCACGTAGACGCTGATTTATAAACAGCCGACTCTAGGGGGAGCTCGCTGCACGTAGATGCTGATTCATATACAGCCGGCACTAGGGGGAGCTTGCTGCACGTAGATGGTGATTTATATACAGCCGTCACTAGGGGGAGCTCGCTGCACGTAGATGCTAATTTATATACAGCCGCCACTAGGGGGAGCTCGCTGCACGTAGATGCTGATTTATAAACAGCCGCCACTAGTGGGAGCTCGCTGCACGTAGACGCTGATTTATAAACAGCCGCCTCTAGGGGGAGCTAGCTGCACGTAGATGCTGATTCATATACAGCCGGCACTAGGGGGAGCTTGCTGCACGTAGATGTTGATTTATATACAGCCGTCACTAGGGGGAGCTCGCTGCACGTAGATGCTGATTTATATACAGCCGCCACAAGGGGGAGCTCACTGCACGTAGATGCTGATTTATAATCAACCGCCACTAGAGAGAGCTCGCTGCACGTAGATGCTGATTTATATACAACCGCCACCAGGGGAGCTCACAGCACGTAGATGCTGATTTATATACAGCAGTCACTAGGGGGAGCTCACTGCACGTAGATGCTGATTTATATACAGCCGCCACTAGGGGGAGCTCGCTGCACGTAGATGCTGATTTATATACAGCCGCCACTAGGGGGAGCTCACTGCACGTAGATGCTGATTTATATACAGCCGTCACTAGGGGGAGCTAGCTGGACGTAGATGCTGATTTATATACAGCCGCCACTAGGGGGAGCTCGCTGCAAGTAGATGCTGATTTATATACAGCCGCCACTAGAGAGAGCTCGCTGCACGTAGATGCTGATTTATATACAACCGCCACAAGGGGGAGCTAGCTGGACGTAGATGCTGATTTATATACAGCTGCCACTAGGGGGAGCTCACTGCACGTAGATTCTGATTTATAAACATCCGCCACTAGAGAGAGCTCGCTGCAAGTAGATGTTGATTTATATACAACCGCCACAAGAGGGAGCTCATTGCACGTAGATGCTGATTTATATACAGCCGTCACTAGGGGGAGCTCACTGCACGTAGATGCTGATTTATATACAGCCGTCACTAGAGGGAGCTCACTGCACGTAGATGCTGATTTATAAAAAGCCACCACTAGAGGGAGCTCGCTGCACGTAGATGCTGATTTATATACAGCCGCCACTAGGGGGAGCTCGCTGCACGTAGATGCTGAATTATATAAAGTCGCCACTAGGGGGAGCTTGCTGCACGTGGATGCTGATTTATATGCAGCCGCCACTAGGGGGAGCTCGCTGCACTTAGATGCTGATTTATATACAGCCACCACTAGGGGGAGCTCGCTGCACGTACATGCTGATTTATATACAGCTGCCACTAGGGGGAGCTCGCTGCACGCAGATGCTGATTTATATAGTGTCGCCACTAGGGGGAGCTCGCTGCACGTAGATACTAATTTATATACAGCCGCCACTAGGGGGTGTTCGCTGCACGTAGATGTTGATTTATTTACAGCCGCCACTAGGGGGAGCTCACTGCATGCAGATGCTGATTTATATAAAGCCATCACGAGGGGGAGCTCGCTGTACGTAGATGCTGATTTATATAAACCCATCACTAGGGGGAGCGCGCTGCACGTAAATGCTGATTTATAAAAAGCCGCCACTAGAGGGAGCTCGCAGCACGTAGATGCTGATTTATATACAGCCGCCACTAGGGGGAGCTCGCTGCACATAGATGATTTGATTTATATACAACTTCTACTAGGGGGAGCTCGCTAAACGTAGATGCCGATTTATATACAGCCACCAGTAGGGGGAGCGAGCTGTACGTAGATGCTGATTAATATACAGCCGGCACTAGAGGGAGCTTGCTGCATGTAGATGCTGATTTATAAACAGCCGCCACTAGTGGGAGCTCGCTGCGCGTAGACGCTGATTTATAAACAGCCGCCACTAGGGGGAGCTCGCTGCACGTAGATGCTGATTTATAAACAGCCGCCACTAGGGGGAGCTCGCTGCATGTAGATGTTGATTTATATACAGCCGCCACTAGGGGGAGCTCGCTGCACATAGATGCTGATTTATAAACAGCCGCCACTAGTGGGAGCTCGCTGCACGGAGACGCTGATTTATAAACAGCCGCCACTAGGGGGAGCTCGCTGCACGTAGATGCTGATTTATAAACAGCCGCCACTAGTGGGAACTCACTGCACGTTGATGCCGATTTATATACAGCCGGCACTAGGGCTAGATTGCTGCACGTAGATGTCGATTTATATACAGCCGCCACTAGGGGGAGCTCACTGCACGTAGATGCTGATTTATATACAGGCGCTACTAGGGGGAGCTCATGCACGTAGATGCTGATTTATATACAGCCGCCACTAGTGGTAGCTCGCTGCACTTAGATGCTGATTTATATACAGCCGCCACTAGTGGGAGCTCGATGCACGTAGACACTGATTTATATACAGCCGGCACTAGGGGGAGCTCACTGCACGTAGATGCTGATTTATATACAGCCGCCACTAGGGGGAGCTCACTGCACGTAGATTCTGATTTATAAACAGCCGCCACTAGAGAGAGCTCGCTGCACGTAGATGCTGATTTATATACAACCGCCACAATGGGGAGCTCATTGCACGTAGATGCTGATTTATATACAGCCGTCACTAGGGGGAGCTCACTGCACGTAGATGCTGATTTATATACAGCCGTCACTAGAGGGAGCTCACTGCACGTAGATGCTGATTAATAAACAGACACCACTAGAGGGAGCTCGCTGCACGTAGATGCTGATTTATATACAGCCGCCACTAGGGGGAGCTCGCTGCACGTAGATGATTTGATGTATATACAACTGCTACTAGGGGGAGCTCGCTACACGTAGATGCCGATTTATATACAGCCAACAGTAGGGGGAGCTCACTGCACGTAGATGCTGATTTATATGCAGCCGCCACTAGGGGGAGCTCGCTGCACGTAGATGCTGATTTATATACAGCCGGCACTAGAGGGAGCTTGCTACATGTAGATGTTGATTTATATACAGCCGCCACTAGGGGGAGCTCGCTGCACGTAGATGCTGATTTATAAACAGCCGCCACTAGTGGGAGCTTGCTGCACCTAGACGCTGATTTTTAAACAGCCGCCACTAGGGGGAGCTCGCTGCACGTAGATGCTGATTTATAAACAGACGCCACTAGGGGGAGCTCGCTGCACGTAGATGTTGATTTATATACAGCCGCCACTAGGGGGAGCTCGCTGCACGTAGATGCTGATTTATAAACAGCCGCCACTAGTGGGAGCTCGCTCCACGTAGATGCTGATTTATAAACAGCCGCCACTAGGGGGAGCTCGCTGCACGTAGATGCTGATTTATATACAGCCGGCACTAGGGGGAGCTCGCTGCACGTAGATGTTGATTTATATACAGCCACCACTAGGGGGAGATCACTGCACGTAGATGCTGATTTATATACAGCCGCCACTAGGGGGAGCTCACTGCACGTAGATGCTGATTTATAAACAGCCGCCACTAGGATAGCTCGCTGCACTCAGACGCTGATTTATATACAGCCGTCACTAGTGGGAGCTCGCTGCACGTAGACGCTGATTTATAAACAGCCGCCTCTAGGGGGAGCTCGCTGCACGTAGATGCTGATTCATATACAACCGGCACTAGGGGGAGCTTGCTGCACGTAGATGTTGATTTATATACAGCCGTCACTAGGGGGAGCTCGCTGCACGTAGATGCTGATTTATATACAGCCGCCACAAGGGGGAGCTCACTGCGCGTAGATGCTGATTTATATACAACCGCCACCAGGGGGAGCTCACTGCACGTAGATGCTGATTTGTATACAGCAGTCACTAGGGGGAGCTCACTGCACGTAGATGCTGATTTATATACTGCCGCCACTAGGGGGAGCTCGCTGCACGTAGATGCTGATTTATATACAGCCGCCACTAGTGGGAGCTCACTGCATGTAGATGCTGATTTATATACAGCCGTCACTAGGGGGAGCTAGCTGGACGTAGATGATGATTTATATACAGCCGCCACTAGGGGGAGCTCACTGCACGTAGATTCTGATTTATAAACAGCCGACACTAGAGAGCTCGCTGCACGTAGATGCTGATTTATATACAACCGCCACAAGGGGGAGCTCACTGCACGTAGATGCTGATTTATAATCAGCCGCCACTAGAGAGAGCTCGCTGCACGTAGATGCTGATTTATATACAACCGCCACCAGGTGGAGCTCACTGCACGTAGATGCTGATTTATATACAGCAGTCACTAGGGGGAGCTCACGGCACGTAGATGCTGATTTATATACAGCCGCCACTAGGGGGAGCTCGCTGCACGTAGATGCTGATTTATATACAGCCGCCACTAGTGGGAGCTCACTGCACGTAGATGCTGATTTATATACAGCCGCCACTAGGGGGAGCTCACTGCACGTACATGTTGATTTATATACAGCCGTCACTAGGGGGAGATAGCTGGACGTAGATGCTGATTTATATACAGCCGCCACTAGGGGGAGCTCGCTGAAAGTAGATGCTGATTTATATACAGCCGCCACTAGGGGGAGCTCACTGCACGCAGATGTTGGTTTATAAACAGCCGCCACTAGGGGGAGCTCGCTGCACATAGATGATTTGATTTATATACAACTGCTACCAGGGGGCGCTCGCTGCACTTAGATGATTTGATTTATATACAACTGCTACTAGGGGGAGCTCGCTGCACGTAGATGCTGATTTATATACAGCCGGCACTAGGGGGAGCTCACTGCACGTAGATGGGGATTTATATACAGCCGCCACTAGGGGGAGCACGCTGCACATAGATGCTGATTTATATACAGCCGCCACTAGGGGGAGCTCTCTGCACGTAGATGCTGATTTATATACAGCCGGCACTAGGGGGAGCTCACTGCATGTAGACGCTGATTTATGTAAAGTCATCACAAGGGGGAGCTCGCTGCAAGTAGATGATGCTGATTTATAAACAGCCACCACTAGGGGGAGCTTGCTGCACGTAGATGCTGATTTATATACAGCCGCCACAAGGGGGAGCTCGCTACACGTAGATGCCGATTTATATACAGCTGCCACTAGGGGGAGCTCGCTGCAAGTAGATGACTTGTTTTATATACAACTGCTACTAGGGGGAGCTCGCTGCACGTAGATGCTGATTTATATACTGCCGCCACAAGGGGGAGCTCGCTGCACGTAGATGCTGATTTATATACAGCCGCCACTAGGGGGAACTCACTGCATGTAGATGCTGATTTATATACAGCCGCCACAAGGGGGAGCTCGCTGCACGTAGATGGGGATTTATATACAGCCGCCACTAGGGGGAGCACGCTGCACATAGACACTTATTTATATACAGCCGCCACTAGGGGGAGCTCTCTGCACGCAGATGCTGATTTATATACAGCCGGCACTAGGGGGAGCTCACTGCATGTAGACGCTGATTTATATAAAGTCATCACAAGGGGGAGCTCGCTGCAAGTAGATGATGCTGATTTATAAACAGCCACCACTAGAGGGAGCTCGCTGCACGTAGATGCTGATTTATATACAGCCGCCACTAGGGGGAGCTTGCTGCACGTAGATGCTGATTTATATACAGCTGCCACTAGTGGGAGCTCGCTGCAAGTAGATGACTTGTTTTATATACAACTGCTACTAGGGGGAGCTCGCTGCACGTAGATGCTGATTTATATACAGCCGCCACAAGGGGGAGCTCGCTGAACGTAGATGCTGATTTATATACAGCCGCCACTAGGGGGAACTCACTGCACGTAGATGCTGATTTATATACAGCCGCCACAAGGGGGAGCTCGCTGCACGTAGATGCTGATTTATATACAGCTGCCACAAGGGGGAGCTCGCTGCACGTAGATGCCGATTTATATACAGTCGTCACTAGGGGGAGCTCACTGCACGTAGATGCTGATTTATATACAGACGCCACTAGTGGGAGCTCACTGCACGTAGATGCTGATTTATATACAGACGCCACTAGGGGAGCTCACTGCACGTAGATGCTGATTTATATACAGCCGTCACTAGGGGGGAGCTCGTTGCACGTAGATGATTTGCTTTATATACAACTGCTACTAGGTGGCGCTCGCTACACGTAGATGCTGATTTATCAACAGCCGCCACTAGGGGAAGCGCGCTGCACGTAGATGCTGATTTATATACAGCCGCCACTAGGGAGAGCTCGCTGCACGAACATGCTGATTTATATACAACCGCTACTAGGGGGAGCTCGCTGCACGTAGATGCTGATTTATATACAGCCGGCACTAGGGGGAGCTCACTGCACGTAGATGGGGATTTATATACAGCCGCCACTAGGGGGAGCACGCTGCACATCGATGCTGATTTATATACAGCCGCCACTAGGGGGAGCTCTCTGCACGTAGATGCTGATTTATATACAGCCGGCACTAGGGGGAGCTCACTGCATGTAGACGCTGATTTATATAAAGTCATCACAAGGGGGAGCTCGCTGCACGTAGATGATGCTGATTTATAAACAGCCACCACTAGAGGGAGCTCGCTGCACGTAGATGCTGATTTATATACAGCCGCCACTAGGGATAGCTTGCTGCAAGTAAATGCTGATTTATATACAGCCGCCACAAGGGGGAGTTCGCTACACGTAGATGCCGATTTATATACAGCCGCCACTAGGGGGAGCTCGCTGCAAGTAGATGACTTGTTTTATATACAACTGCTACTAGGGGGAGCTTTCTGCACGAAGATGCTGATTTATATACAGCCGCCACTAGGGGAAGCTCGCTGCACTTAGATGCTGATTTATATACAGCCGCCACTAGGGGGAGCTTGCTGCACGTAGATGCTGATTTATATACAGCCGCCACCATGAGCTCGCTACACATAGATAATTTATAACCAGGCGCCCTAGGGGGAGCTCGCTGAATGTAGATGCTAATTTATATACAGCCGCCACTAGGGGGAGCTCGCTGCACGTAGATGCTGATTTATATATAGTCGCCAATAGGGGGAGCTCGCTGCACGTAGATGCTGATTTATATAAAGCCGACATTAGGGGGAGCTCGCTGCACGTAGATGCTGATTTATATACAGCTGCCACTAGGGGGAGCTCGCTGCACGTAGATGCTGATTTATATACAGCCGCCACTAGGGGGAGCTCACTGCACGTAGATGCTGATTTATATACAGCCGCCACTAGGGGGAGCTCGCTGCACGTAGATGCTGATTTATTTATAGCCAGCACTAGTGGGAGCTCGCTGCACATAGATACTGATTTATAAACAGCCGCCACAAGAGGGAGCTCGCTGCACGTAGATGCTGACTTATATACAGCTGCCACTAGGGGGAGTTCGCTGCACGCAGATGCTGATTTATATAGTGTCGCCACTAGGGGGAGCTCGCTGCACGTAGATGCTAATTTATATACAGCCGCCACTAGGGGGTGTTCGCTGCACGTAGATGCTGATTTATTTACAGCCGCCACTAGGGGGAGCTCACTGCATGCAGATGCTGATTTATATAAAGCCATCACGAGGGGGAGCTCGCTGCACGTAGATGCTGATTTATATAAAGCCATCACTAGGGGGAGCGCGCTGCACGTAAATGCTGATTTATAAACAGCCGCCACTAGAGGGAGCTCGCTGCACGTAGATGCTGATTTATATACAGCCACCACTAGGGGGAGCTCACTGCACGTAGATGATTTGATTTATATACAACTTCTACTAGGGGGAGCTCGCTAAACGTAGATGCCGATTTATATACAGCCACCAGTAGGGGGAGCGAGCTGTACGTAGATGCTGATTTATATACAGCCGGCACTAGGGGGAGCTTGCTGCATGTAGATGCTGATTTATAAACAGCCGCCACTAGTGGGAGCTCGCTGCGCGTAGACGCTGATTTATAAACAGCCGCCACTAGGGGGAGCTCGCTGCACGTAGATGCTGATTTATAAACAGCCGCCACTAGGGGGAGCTCGCTGCACGTAGATGTTGATTTATATACAGCCGCCACTAGGGGGAGCTCGCTGCACATAGATGCTGATTTATAAACAGCCGCCACTAGTGGGAGCTCGCTGCACGGAGACGCTGATTTATAAACAGCCGCCACTAGGGGGATCTCGCTGCACGTAGATGATGATTTATAAACAGCCGCCACTAGTGGGAGCTCACTGCACGTAGATGCCGATTTATATACAGCCGGCACTAGGGGTAGATTGCTGCACGTAGATGTCGATTTATATACAGCCGCCACTAGGGGGAGCTCACTGCACGTAGATGCTGATTTATATACAGCCGCTACTAGGAGGAGCTCACTGCACGTAGATGCTGATTTATATACAGCCGCCACTAGGGGTAGCTCGCTGCACTTAGACGCTGATTTATATACAGCCGCCACTAGTGGGAGCTCGCTGCACGTAGACGCTGATTTATATACAGCCGGCACTAGGGGGAGCTCACTGCACGTAGATGCTGATTTATATACAGCCGCCACTAGGGGGAGCTCGCTGCACGTAGATGCTGATTTATATACAACCGCCACAAGGGGGAGCTCATTGCACGTAGATGCTGATTTATATACAGCCGTCACTAGGGGGAGCTCACTGCAAGTAGATGCTGATTTATATACAGCCGTCACTAGAGGGAGCTCACTGCACGTAGATGCTGATTTATAAACAGCCACCACTAGAGGGAGCTCGATGCACGTAGATGCTGATTTATATACAGCCGCCACTAGGGGGAGCTCGCTGCACGTAGATGATTTGATGTATATACAACTGCTACTAGGGGGAGCTCGCTACACTTAGATGCCGATTTATATACAGCCAACAGTAGGGGGAGCTCACTGCACGTACATGCTGATTTATATACAGCCGCCACTAGGGGGAGCTCGCTGCACGTAGATGCTGATTTATATACAGCCGGCACTAGAGGGAGCTCACTGCACGTAGATGCTGATTTATATACAGCCGCCACTAGGGGGAGCTCGCTGCACGTAGATGCTGATTTATAAACAGCCGCCACTAGTGGGAGCTTGCTGCACCTAGACGCTGATTTATAAACAGCCGCCACTAGGGGGAGCTCGCTGCACGTAGATGCTGATTTATAAACAGACGCCACTAGGGGGAGCTCGCTGCACGTAGATGTTGATTTATATACAGCCGCCACTAGGGGGAGCTCGCTGCACGTAGATGCTGATTTATAAACAGCCGCCACTAGTGGGAGCTCGCTCCACGTAGATGCTGATTTATAAACAGCCACCACTAGAGGGAGCTCGCTGCACGTAGATGCTGATTTATATACAGCCGCCACTAGGGAGAGCTTGCTGCAAGTAAATGCTGATTTATATACAGCTGCCACTAGGGGGAGCTCGCTGCACGCAGATGCTGATTTATATAGTGTCGCCACTAGGGGGAGCTCGCTGCACGTAGATGCTAATTTATATACAGCCGCCACTAGGGGGTGTTCGCTGCACGTAGATGCTGATTTATTTACAGCCGCCACTAGGGGGAGCTCACTGCATGCAGATGTTGATTTATATATAGCCATCACGAGGGGGAGCTCGCTGCACGTAGATGCTGATTTATATAAAGCCATCACTAGGGGGAGCGCGCGGCACGTGAATGCTGATTTATAAACAGCCGCCACTAGAGGGAGCTCGCTGCACGTAGATGCTGATTTATATACAGCCACCACTAGGGGGAGCTCGCTGCACGTAGATGATTTGGTTTATATACAACTTCTACTAGGGGGAGCTCGCTAAACGTAGATGCCGATTTATATACAGCCACCAGTAGGGGGAGCGAGCTGTACGTAGATGCTGATTTATATACAGCCGGCACTAGGGGGAGCTTGCTGCATGTAGATGCTGATTTATAAACAGCCGCCACTAGTGGGAGCTCGCTGCGCGTAGACGCTGATTTATATACAGCCGCCACTAGGGGAAGCTCGCTGCACGTAGATGCTGATTTTTAAACAGCCGCCACTAGGGGGAGCTCGCTGCACGTAGATGTTGATTTATATACAGCCGCCACTAGGGGAAGCTCGCTGCACATAGATGCTGATTTATAAACAGCCGCCACTAGTGGGAGCTCGCTGCACGTAGACGCTGATTTATATACAGCCGCCACTAGGGGGAGCTCACTGCACGTAGAGGCTGATTTATATACAGCCGCCACTAGGGGGAGCTCGCTGCACGTAGATGCTGATTTATATACAACCGCCACAAGGGGGAGCTCATTGCACGTAGATGCTGATTTATATACAGCCGTCATTGGGGGGAGCTCACTGCACGTAGATGCTGATTTATATACAGCCGTCACTAGAGGGAGCTCACTGCAAGTAGATGCTGATTTATAAACAGCCACCACTAGAGGGAGCTCGATGCACGTAGATGCTGATTTATATACAGCCGCCACTAGGGGGAGCTCGCTGCACGTAGATGATTTGATGTATATACAACTGCTACTAGGGGGAGCTCGCTACACTTAGATGCCGATTTATATACAGCCAACAGTAGGGGGAGCTCACTGCACGTACATGCTGATTTATATACAGCCGCCACTAGGGGGAGCTCGCTGCACGTAGATGCTGATTTATATACAGCCGGCACTAGAGGGAGCTCACTGCACGTAGATGCTGATTTATATACAGCCGCCACTAGGGGGAGCTCGCTGCACGTAGATGCTGATTTATAAACAGCCGCCACTAGTGGGAGCTCGCTCCACGTAGATGCTGATTTATAAAAAGCCGCCACTAGGGGGAGCTTCCTGCACGTAGATGCTGATTTATATACAGCCGACACTAGGGGGAGCTCGCTGCACGTAGATGTTGATTTATATACAGCCACCACTAGGGGGAGCTCACTGCATGTAGATGTTGATTTATATACAGCCGCCACTAGGGGGAGCTCACTGCACGGAGATGCTGATTTATATACAGCCGCCACTAGGATAGCTCGCTGCACTCAGACGCTGATTTATATACAGCCACCACTAGTGGGAGCTCGCTGCACGTAGACGCTGATTTATAAACAGCCGCCTCTAGGGGGAGCTCGCTGCACGTAGATGCTGATTCATATACAGCCGGCACTAGGGATAGCTTGCTGCACGTAGATGTTGATTTATATACAGCCGTCACTAGGGGGAGCTCGCTGCACGTAGATGCTGATTTATACAGCCGCCACTAGGGGGAGCTCGCTGCACGTAGATGCTGATTTATAAACAGCCGCCACTAGTGGGAGCTCGCTGCACGTAGACGCTGATTTATAAACAGCCGCCTCTAGGGGGAGCTCGCTGCACGTAGATGCTGATTCATATACAGCCGGCACTAGGGGGACCTTGCTGCACGTAGATGTTGATTTATATACAGCCGTCACTAGGGGGAGCTCGCTGCACGTAGATGCTGATTTATATACAGCCGCCACAAGGGGGAGCTCACTGCACGTAGATGCTGATTTATAATCAGCCGCCACTAGAGAGAGCTCGCTGCACGTAGATGCTGATTTATATACAACCGCCACCAGGGGAGCTCACAGCACGTAGATGCTGATTTATATACAGCAGTCACTAGGGGGAGCTCACTGCACGTAGATGCTGATTTATATACAGCCGCCACTAGGGGGAGCTCGCTGCACGTAGATGCTGATTTATTTACAGCCGCCACTAGTGGGAGCTCACTGCACGTAGATGCTGATTTATATACAGCCGCCACTAGGGGGAGCTCACTGCACGTAGATGTTGATTTATATACAGCCGTCACTAGGGGGAGCTAGCTGGACGTAGATGCTGATTTATATACAGCCGCCACTAGGGGGAGCTCACTGCACGCAGATGCTGGTTTATAAACAGCCGCCACTAGGGGGAGCTCGCTGCACATAGATGATTTGATTTATATACAACTGCTACCAGGGGGCGCTCGCTGCACTTAGATGATATGATTTATATACAACTGCTACTAGGGGGAGCTCGCTACACATAGATAATTTATAACCAGGCGCCCTAGGGGGAGCTCGCTGAATGTAGATGCTAATTTATATACAGCCGCCACTAGGGGGAGCTCGCTGCACGTAGATGCTGATTTATATATAGCCGCCACTGGGAGCTCGCTGCACGTAGATGCTGAGTTATATAAAGCCGACATTAGGGGGAGCTCGCTGCACGTAGATGCTGATTTATATACAGCTGCCACTAGGGGGAGCTCGCTGCACGTAGATGCTGATTTATATACAGCCGCCAATAGGGGGAGCTCAATGCACGTAGATGCTGATTTATATACAGCCGTCACTAGGGGGAGCTCGCTGCACGTAGATGCTGATTTATTTACAGCCGGCACTAGTGGGAGCTCGCTGCACATAGATACTGATTTATAAACAGCCGCCACAAGAGGGAGCTCGCTGCACGTAGACGCTGATTTATATACAGCTGCCACTAGGGGGAGCTCGCTGCACGCAGATGCTGATTTATATAGTGTCGCCACTAGGGGGAGCTCGCTGCACGTAGATGCTAATTTATATACAGCCGCCACTAGGGGGTGTTCGCTGCACGTAGATGCTGATTTATTTACAGCTACCACTAGGGGGAGGTCACTGCATGCAGATGCTGATTTATATAAAGCCATCACGAGGGGGAGCTCGCTGCACGTAGATGCTGATTTATATAAACCCATCACTAGGGGGAGCGCGCTGCACGTAAATGCTGATTTATAAATAGCCGCCACTAGAGGGAGCTCGCTAAACGTAGATGTCGATTTATATACAGCCACCAGAAGGGGGAGCGAGCTGTACGTAGATGCTGATTTATATACAGCCGTCACTAGGGGGAGCTAGCTGGACGTAGATGCTGATTTATATACAACCGCCACTAGGGGGAGCTCGCTGCAAGTAGATGCTGATTTATATACAGCCGCCACTAGGGGGAGCTCACTGCACGCATTGATTTGATTTATATACAACTGCTACCAGGGGGCGCTCGCTGCACTTAGATGCCGATTTATATCCAGCTGCCGCTAAGGGGAGCTCGCTGCACGTAGATGCCGATTTATATCCAGCCGCCACTAGGGGGAGCTCACTGCACGTAGATGCTGATTTATATAAAGCCACCACTAGGGAGAGCTCACTGCATGTAGATGCCGATTTTTATACAGCCGCCACTAGGGGGAGCTCACTACACGTAGATTCTGATTTATATACAGCCGTCACTAGGGGAAGCTCGCTACAAGTAGATGATTTGATTTATATACAACTGCTACTAGGGGGAGCTCGCTGCACGTAGATGCTGATTTATATACAGCCGGCACTAGGGGGAGCTCGCTGAACGTAGATGCTGATTTATATACAGCCGCCACTAGGGAGAGCTCGCTGAATGTAGATGCTGATTTATATACAGCCGCCACTAGGGGGAGCTCGCTGCAAGTAGATGACTTGTTTTATATACAGCCAACACTAGGGGGAGCTCGCTGCACGTAGATGCCGATTTATATAAAGCCGCCACTAGGGAGAGCTCGCTGCACGTAGATGCCGATTTATATACAGCTGCCACTAGGGAGAGCTCGCTGCATGTAGATGCTTTGATTTATATACAACTGCTACTAGAGGGAGCTCGCTGCACGTAGATGCTGATTTATAAACAGCCGCCACTAGGGGGCGCTCGCTGCACGTACATGCCGATTTATATACAGCCGCCACTAGGCAGAGCTCGCTGCACGTAGATGCCGATTTATATACAACCGCCACTAGGGGGAGCTCGCTGCACGTAGATGCCGTTTTATATACAGCCACCACTAGGGAGAGCTCGCTGCATGTAGATGCCGATTTATATACAACCGCCACGAGGGGGAGATCGCTGCACGTAGATGCCGATTTATATACAGCCGCCACTAGGGAGAGCTCGCTGCACGTAGATGCCGATTTATATACAGCCGCCACTAGGGGGAGTTCGCTGCACGTAGATGCCGATTTATATACAGCCGGCACTAGGGGGAGCTTGCTGCACGTAGATGCCGATTTATATACAGCCGGCACTAGGGGGAGCTCGCTGCACGTAGATGCCGATTTATATACAGCCGGCACTAGGGGGAGCTCGCTGCACATAGATGCCGATTTGTATACAGCCGCCACTAGGGAGAGCTCGCTGCACGTAGATGCCGATTTATATACAGACGCCACTAGGGGGAGCTTGCTGCACGTAGATGCCAATTTATATACAGCCGGCACTATGGGGAGCTCGCTGCACGTAGATGCCGATTTTTATACAGCCGCCACTAGGGAGAGCTCGCTGCACGTAGATGCCGATTTATATACAACCGCCACTAGGGGGAGTTCGCTGCACGTAGATGCCGATTTATATACAGCTGCCACTAGGGAGAGCTCGCTGCACGTAGATGCCGATTTATATACAGCCGCCACTAGGGAGAGTTCGCTGCACGTAGATGCCGATTTATATACAGCCGCCACTAGGGGGAGCTTGCTGCACGTAGATGCCGATTTATATACAGCCGGCACTAGGGGGAGCTCGCTGCACGTAGATGCCGATTTTTAAACAGCCGCCACTAGGGAGAGCTCGCTGCACGTAGATGCGATTTATATACAGCCGCCACTAGGGGGAGCTCGCTACACGTAGATGATTTGATTTATATACAACTGCTACTAGGGGGAGCTCACTGCACTTAGATGCTGATTTATATACAGCCACCAGTAGGGGGAGAGTGCTGCACGTAGATGCTGATTTATATACAGCCACCACTAGGGGGAGCTCGCTGCACGTAGATGCCGATTTATATATAGCCACCAGTAGGGGGAGCATGCTGCACGTAGATGCTGATTTATATACAGCCACCACTTGGGGGAGCTCGCTTCACGTAGATGCTGATTTATATACAGCCGCCACTAGGGGGAGCACGCTGCACGTAGATGCTGATTTATATACAGCCGCCACTAGGAGGAGCTCGCTGCACTTAGATGTTGATTTATAAACAGCCACCACTAGAGGGAGCTCGCTGCACGTAGATGATGATTTATATTCAGCCGCCACTAGGGGGAGCTCGCTGCACGTAGATGATTAGATTTATATACAACTGCTACTAGGGTGCGCTTGCTACACGTAGATGCCGATTTATATACAGCCGCCAGTAGGGGGAGCTCACTGCACGTAGATGCTGATTTATATACAGAAGCCACTAGGGGGAGCTCGCTGCACGTAGATGCTGATTTATATACAGCCGGCACTAGGGGGAGCTCGCTGCACGTAGATGCTGATTTATATACAGCCGGCACTAGGGGGAGCTAGCTGTACGTAGATGCTGATTTATATACAGCTGCCACTAGGGGGAGCTCGCTGCACGTAGATGCCGATTTATATACAGCCGCCCCTAGGGGGAGCTCGCTGCACGTAAATTCCGATTTATATACAGCCGTCACTAGGGGGAGCTCGCTACACGTAGATGCCGATTTATATACAACCGCCACTAGGGGGAGTTCGCTGCACGTAGATGCCGATTTATATACAGCTGCCACTAGGGAGAGCTCGCTGCACGTAGATGCCGATTTATATACAGCCGCCACTAGGGGGAGCTCGCTGCACGTAGATGCCGATTTATATACAGCCGGCACTAGGGGGAGCTTGCTGCACGTAGATGCCGATTTATATACAGCCGCCACTAGGGAGAGCTCGCTGCACATAGATGCCGATTTGTATACAGCCGCCACTAGGGAGAGCTCGCTGCACGTAGATGCCGATTTATATACAGCCGCCACTAGGGGGAGCTCGCTGCACGTAGATGCTGATTTATATACAGCCGCCACTAGGGGGAGCAAGCTGCACGTAGATGCTGATTTATATACAGCCGCCATTAGGAGGAGCTCGCTGCACTTAGATGTTGATTTATAAACAGCCACCACTAGAGGGAGCTCGCTGCACGTAGATGCTGATTTATGTTCAGCCGCCACTAGGGGGAGCTCGCTGCACGTAGATGATTTGATTTATATACAACTGCTACTAGGGTGCGCTCGCTACACGTAGATGCCGATTTATATACAGCCGCCAGGAGGGGGAGCTCACTGCACGTAGATGCTGATTTATATACAGAAGCCACTAGGGGGAGCTCGCTGCACGTAGATGCTGATTTTTATACAGCCGGCACTAGGGGGAGCTCGCTGCACGTAGATGCCGATTTATATACAGCCGCCCTTAGGGGGAGCTCGCTGCACGTAGATGCCGATTTATATACAGCCGTCTCTAGGGGGAGCTCGCGGCACTTAGATGCTGATTTATATACAGCCGTCACTAGGGGGAGCTCGCAGCATGTAGATGCCGATTTATAAACAGCCGCCACTAGGGGGAGCTCGCAGCACGTAGCTATCGATTTATATACAGCCGCCACTAGGGGGAGTTCGCGGCACGTAGAAGCTGATTTATATACAGCCGTCACTAGGGGGAGCTCGAAACACGTGGATGCTGATTTATATACAGCCGCCACTAGGGGGAGCGCGCTACACGTAGATGCTGAATTATATTCAGCCGCCACTAGGGGGAGCTCGCTGCACGTAGATGCTGATTTATATACAATCGCCACTAGGGGGAGCTCGCTGTACGTAGATGCCGATTTATATTCAGCGGCCACTAGGGGGAGCTCGCTGCACATAGATGCTGATTTACATACAGCCGCCACTAGAGGGAGCTCACTGCACGTAGATGCCGATTTATATACAGCCGCCACTAGGGGGAACTGTCTTCACGTAGATGCCGATTTATATACAGCCGCCACTAGGGAAGCTCGCGGCACGTAGATGCTGATTTATATACAGCCGCCACTAAGGGGAGCTCGCTACACGTGGATGCTGATTTATATACAGCCGCCACTAAGGGGAGCTCGCTACACGTAGATGCCGATTTATATACAGCCGCCACAAGAGGGAGCTCACTGCATGTAGATGCTGATTTATATACAGCCGCCACTAGGGGGAGCTCGCTACACGTGGATGCTGATTTATATACAGCCGCCACTAAGGGGAGCTCGCTACACGTGGATGCTGATTTATATACAGCCGCCACTAAGGGGAGCGCGCTGCACGTACATGCCGATTTATATACAGCTGCCACTGGGGGGGAGCTCGCTGCACATAGATGCTAATTTATATACAGCCGCCACTAGAGGGAGCTGGCTGCATGTAGATGCTGATTTATATACAGCCGCCACTAGGGGGAGCTCGCTGCACGTAGATGCCGATTTATATACAGCTGCCACTAGGGGGAGCTCGCTACACGTGGATGCTGATTTATATACAGCCGCCACTAAAGGGAGCGCGCTGCATGTAGATTCCGATTTATATACAGCTGCCACTGGGGGGAGCTCGCTGCACATAGATGCTAATTTATATACAGCCGCCACTAGAGGGAGCTGGCTGCACGTAGATGCTGATTTATATACAGCCGCCACTAGGGGGAGCTCGCTGCACGTAGATTTGATTTATATACAACTGCTACTAGGAGACGCTCGCTACACGTAGATGCCGATTTATATCCAGCCGCCACTAGGGGGAGCTCCCTGCATGTAGATGCCGATTTATATACAGCCGCCTCTAAGGGGAGCTCGCTGCACGTAGATGCCGATTTATATACAGCCGCCACTAGGGGGAGCTCGCTGCACGTAGATGCTGATTTATATACAGCCGCCACTAGGGGGAGCTCACTGCACGTAGATGCTAATTTATATACAGCCGCCACTAGAGGGAGCTGGCTGCACGTAGATGCTGATTTATATACAGCCGCCACTAGGGGGAGCTCGCTCCACGTAGATTTGATTTATATACAACTGCTACTAGGAGGCGCTCGCTACACGTAGATGCCGATTTATATCCAGCCGCCACTAGGGGGAGCTCGCTGCACGTAGATGCCGATTTATATACAGCCGCCACTAGGGGGAGCTCGCTGCACGTAGATGCTGATTTATATACAGCCGCCACTAGGGGGAGCTCGCTGCACGTAGATGCTGATTTATATACAGACGCCACTAAGGGGAGCTCGCTGCACTTGGATGCCGATTTATATACAGCCGCCACTAGGGAGTGCTCGCTGCACGTAGATGTTGATTTATATCCAGCCGCCACTAGGGGGAGCTCGCTGCACGTAGATGCCGATTTATATACAGCCGCCACTAGGGGGAGCTCGCTGCACGTAGATGCTGATTTATATACAGCCGCCACTAGGGGGACCTCACTGCATGTAGATGCTGATTTATATACAGCCGCCACTAGGGGGAGCTCGCTGCAAGTAGCTGCTGATTTATATACTGCCACCACTAGGGGGAGCTCGCTGCACGTAGATGCTCATTTATATATAGCTGCGACTAAGGGGAGCTCGCTGCAAATAGATGCCGATTTAGATACAGCCGCCACTAGGGGGAGCTCGCTGCACGTAGGTGCTGATTTATATACAGCCGCCACTAGGTGGAGCTCTTGCACGTAGATGCTGATTTATATACAGCCGCCACTAAGGGGAGCTCGCTGCACGTACATGCTGATTTAAATACAGCCGCCACTAGGGGGAGCTCTCTGCACGTAGATGCCGATTTATATACAGCCGGCACTAGGGGGAGCTCGCTGCACGTAGATGCTGATTTATATACAGCCGCTACTAGGGGGAGCTCGCTGCACGTAGATGCTGATTTATATAGAGACGACACTAGGGAGAGCTCGCGGCACGTAGATGCTGATTTATATACAGCCGCCACTAGGGGGAGCTCGCTGTACGTAGATGCTGATTTCTATACAGACGACAGTAGGGGGAGCACGCTGCACGTAGATGCCGATTTATATACAGCCGCCACTAGGGGGAGCTCGCTGCACGTAGATGCTTAGAATCATAGAATCATAGAATCATAGAATGGTAGAGTTGGAAGCGACCTCCTGGGTCATCTGGTCCAACCCCCTGCTCAAAGCAGGATTCACTAGATCATCTCAGACAGATGTCTGTCCAGCCTCTGTTTGAAGACGTCCATTGAAGGGGAACTCACCACCTCTCGTGGCAGCCTGTTCCACTCATTAATCACCCTAACTGTCAAAAAGTTTTTTCTAATATCTAATCTGTGTCTCCTCCCATTTAGTTTCATCCCATTGCTTCTAGTCTTTCCTTGTGCAAATGAGAATAAAGATGATCCTTCTACAATGTGACAGCCCTTGACATATTTGTAGACAGCTATTAAGTCTCCTCTCAGTCTTCTTTTTTGCAAGCTAAACATTCCCAAATCCTGCAACCGTTCCTCATAGGACATGGTTTGCAGACCAGTCACCATTCTGGTCGCTCTTCTCTGAACTTGCTCCAGTTTGTCTATGTCTTTTTTAAAATGTGGTGCCCAAAACTGTACACAGTATTCCAGATGAGGTCTGACCAAAGAGGAGTAAAGACCGATAATGACTTCACGTGATCTAGACTGTATGCTTCTGTTAATACATCCCAGAATTGTATTTGCCTTTTTTGCTGCTGCATCACACTGTTGACTCATGTTCAGTCTATGATCTATTAGTATACCTAAGTCTTTTTCACATGTACTGTTGCTTAGCTCTATTCCTCCCATTCTGTATATGCTTTTTTCATTTTTATTGCCCAGATGTAGTACTTTGCATTTTTCCCTGTTAAAAACCATTCTGTTGGTTGCTGCCCACTGCTCCAGTTTATTTAGGTCTTTTTGAATCCTCTCTCTCTCTTCTCTAGTATTAGCTATCCCTCCTAGCTTTGTGTCATCAGCAAATTTAATCAGTTTACCCTCAATTCCTTCATCTAAATCATTGATAAAGATGTTGAACAATACAGGTCCCAGGACGGAGCCCTGTGGTACCCCACTTGAGACATTCATCCAGCTGGATGTGAAGCCATTTACAACCACCCTTTGAGTCCGATCACTAAGCCAGTTATGAATCCACCTAACAGTTGCCTGGTCCATTGCATACTTGGTCATTTTTTCAATAAGGATGATGTGAGATACTTTGTCAAATGCTTTGCTGAAGTCAAGATATACTATATCTACAGCATTTCCCTGATCCACCCAGTCAGTGATTCTGTCATAGAAGGAAATTAAGTTAGTCTGACATGACTTGTTAGTTACAAACCCATGCTGACTCTGGTTAATCACTTCATTCTTATCCATGTACTTACATACATGTTGTTTAATAATTTGTTCAAAGATCTTTCCTGGTATAGAAGTCAGACTCACCGGCCTATAGTTCCCTGGGTCCACCTTCTTCCCCTTTTTGAAGATAGGAACAACATTTGCTCTTCTCCAGTCTTCTGGGACTTCTCCTGTTCTCCAAGAATTTTCAAAGATTATGGAGAGTGGTTCTAAAATTTCTTCTACAATCTCCTTCAGTACTCTGGGGTGTAATTCATCTGGACCTGGAGACTTGAACTCATTTATGTTAGCTAAATATTCCCTCACAATCTTTCTGTTTACTGATAACTTGGATTCCTCTATTCCTTTAAAAGGACAGTGAAGATCAGTTGATGTTACATTTTCTTTCTGAGAGAAAACAGATGCAAAATAGGAATTAAAAAGTTCGGCCTTCTCAACATCCTCTCTTACCATTTCTCCATTTTCATCCTGTAAAAATCCTATAGCATCTTTGACTTTTCTTTTACTTTTGACATACCCCCAAAATCCTTTTTTATTGCTTTTGACATCTCTTGCAAGCCTTAATTCATTGTCAGCTTTAGCTAACCTGATACGTGCCCTACAGGATCTGCAGACTGCATTATAATCTTCTTTAGATATGCCTCCCTCTTTCCATTTAATAAACATTTCTTTCTTTCTTTTTAGCATGTGTTTAAGTTCTGTGTTCATCCATCCTGGTTTCCTTAAATGCTTCCCATTCTTCCTACTTTTCGGGATTGTTAACGATTGTGCTTTGAGAATCTCATTTTTAAAAATTTCCCATCCTTCCTGGACATTTTTGTCCTTAAGGACATCCAGCCATTGGATCCCTCCTATTCTCTTTCTGAGTCTCTTAAAATCTGCCTTTCTAAAATCTAACCTTGAAGTTTGAGTCTTCACATGTCTTCCTCCTCTAGTTATCCAAAATTCTATAATAGCATGATCGCTGCCTCCTAGGGTCCCAGCCACCTTTACCTCCTCAACCATTTCCTCCCTGTTTATAAGGATTAGATCCAAAGTAGCAGATCCCCTTGTTTTCTCCCCTACCTTTTGGAAGATAAAGTTGTCAGCAAGAGAGGATAAGAATTTGCTTGACCTGTTAGTTTTACTTGAGAGAGATTCCCAACAAATGTCTGGATAGTTGAAATCTCCCATGACCACTACGTCATATTTTTTGGAGAACTTGGTCATTTGATACATAAAGAGTTCATCCATATCTTCAGCTTGCCCAGGTGGCCTGTAGTAAATGCCTACAATGGTGTCCTTTCCGTTGTTCTCTCCTTGTATTCTTACCCAAACAGTTTCCACAGAACTCCCAGTCTCTGAAGCTTCAATCTCTGTGCAGATATACGCTTTTCTAACATACAATGCAACACCTCCTCCTCGTTTATCAAGTCTGTTTCTTGCAAATAAGTTGTATCCTTTTAGCCTTTTATTCCAATCATGTGTATCGTCCCACCAAGTTTCAGTGATTCCAATGACATCATATTCCTTTTCCTGCATTAGTAGTTCCAATTCTCCTTGTTTGTTGCCCATGCTTTGTGCATTTGTATAAAAACATTTTAGTTTGTGATTGGTTTCTCTTCCTCCCATATTTTTATTATTTAAATTGTTTTGTCTTTGTTCTTCCTTTCCACTTCCAGTAGCAGAGATCTCAATAGTATTTGCTTATTTATATACAGCCGCCACTAGGGGGAGCTTGCTGCACTTAGATGCTGATTTATATACAGCCGCCACAAGAGGGAGCTCGCTGCACATAGATGCTGATTTATATACAACTGCTACTAGGGGGCGCTCGCTGCAAGTAGATGCCGATTTATATACAGTCGCCACTAGGGGGAGCTCACTGCACTTAGATGCCGATTTATATACAGCCGTCACTAGGGGGAGCTCGCAGCACGTAGATGCTGATTTATATACAGCCGCCACTAGGGGGAGCTCGCTGCACGTAGATGTTGATTTATATACAGCCGCCACTAGGGGGAGCTCGCTGCACGCAGATGCTGATTTACATACAGCTGCCACTAGGGGGAGCTCGCTGCACGTAGATGCCGATTTATATACAGCCGCCACAAGAGGGAGCTCGCTGCACGTAGATGCTGATTTATATTCAGCCGCCACTAGGGGGAGCTTGCTGCACGTACATGCCGATTTATATACAGCCGCCACTAAAGGGAGCTCGCTGCAAGTATATGCCCATTTATATACAGCCGCCACTAGAGGGAGCTCGCTGCACTTAGATGCTGATTTATATCCAGCCGTCACTAGGGGGAGCTTGCTGCACATAGATGACGATTCATATCCAGCCGCCACTAGGGGGAGCTCGCTGCACGTAGATGCCAATTTATATACAGCCGCCACTAGGGGGAGCTCGCTGCACATAGATGCTGATTTATATCCAGCCGTCACTAGGGGGAGCTCGCTGCACGTAGATGCTGATTTATATAAAGCCGCCACTAGGGGGAGCTCGCTGCACGTAGATGCTGATTTATATACAGCCGCCACTAGGGGGAGCTCACTGCACGTAGATGCCGATTTATATACAGCTGCCACTAAGGGGAGCTCGCTGCACGTAGATGCCGATTTATATACAGCCGCCACTAGGGGGAGCTCGCTGCACGTAGACGCCGATTGATATAAAGTCGCCACTAGGGGGAGCTCGCTGCACGTGGATGCCGATTTATATTCGGCTGCCACTAGCGGGCGCTCGCTGCACGTAGATGCGGGTTTATATACAGTCGCCATTAGGTGGAGCTCGCTGCACGTAGATACTGATTTATATACAGCCGCCACAAGGGGGAGCTCGCTGCATGTAGATGCCGATTTATATACAGCTGCCACTAGGGGGAGCTCGCTGCACGTGGATGCTGTTTCATATACAGCCGCCACTAGGGGGAGCTCGCTGCATGTAGAGGCTGATTTATATACGGCCGCCACTAGGGGGAGCTTGCTGCATGTAGATGCCGATTTATATACAGCTGCCACTGGGGGGAGCTCACTGCACGTAGATGCAGATTTATATACAGCCGCCACTAGGGGGAGCTCACTGCACGTAGAGACTGATTTATATACAGCCGCCAATAGGGGGAGCTCGCTGCATGTAGATGCCGATTTATATACCGCTGCCATTGGGGGGAGCTCACTGCACGTAGATGCTGATTTATATACAGCCGCCATTAGGGGGAGCTCGCTGCACGTAGATGCCGATTTATATACAGCCGCCACTAGGGGGAGCGCGCTGCACATAGATGATGATTTATATACAGACGCCACTAGGGGGAGCTCACTGCACATAGATGCTGATTTATATATAGCCGCCACTAGGGGGAGCACGCTGCACGTAGATGCTGATTTATATACAGCCGCCACTAGGGGGAGCTCACTGCACGTAGATGCTGATTTATATACAGACGCCACTAGGGGGAGCTCTATGCACGTAGATGCTGATTTATATACAGTCGCCACTAGGGGGAGCTCACTGCACGTAGATGCTGATTTATATACAGCCGCCAATAGGGGGAGCTCACTGCACGTAGATGCTGATTTATATACAGCCGCCAATAGGGGGAGCTCGCTGCACGTAGATGCTGATTTATATACAGCCGCCACTAGGGGGAGCTCACTGCACGTAGATGTTGATTTATATTCAGCCGTCACTAGGGGGAGCTTGATGGAAGTAGATGCTGATTTATATACAGCCGCCACTAGGGGGAGCTCGCTGCACGTAGATGCTGATTTATATACAGCCGCCACTAGGGGGAGCTCACTGCATGTAGATGCCGATTTATATACAGCCGCCACTAGGGGGAGCTCACTGCACGTAGATGCTGATTTATATACAGCCGCCACTAGGGGGAGCTCGCTACATGTAGATGATTTGATTTATATACAACTGCTACAAGAGGGGGAGCTCGCTGCACGTAGATGCTGATTTATATACAGCCGGCACTAGGGGGAGCTCGCTGCACGTAAATGCTGATTTATATACAGCCGCCACTAGGGGGAGCTCGGTGAATGTAGATGCTGATTTATATACAGCCGCCACTAGGGGGAGCTCGCTGCACGTAGATGCCGATTTATATACAGCCGCCAGTAGGGGGAGCGCGCTGCACATAGATGATGATTTATATACAGACGCCACTAGGGGGAGCTCACTGCACATAGATGCTGATTTATATATAGCCGCCACTAGGGGGAGCACGCTGCACGTAGATGCTGATTTATATACAGCCGCCACTAGGGGGAGCTCACTGCACGTAGATGCTGATTTATATACAGACGCCACTAGGGGGAGCTCTATGCACGTAGATGCTGATTTATATACAGTCGCCACTAGGGGGAGCTCACTGCACGTAGATGCTGATTTATATACAGCCGCCAATAGGGGGAGCTCACTGCACGTAGATGCTGATTTATATACAGCCGCCACTAGGGGGAGCTCGCTGCACGTAGATGCTGATTTATATACAGCCGCCACTAGGGGGAGCTCACTGCACGTAGATGTTGATTTATATTCAGCCGTCACTAGGGGGAGCTTGATGGAAGTAGATGCTGATTTATATACAGCCGCCACTAGGGGGAGCTCGCTGCACGTAGATGCTGATTTATATACAGCCGCCACTAGGGGGAGCTCACTGCATGTAGATGCCGATTTATATACAGCCGCCACTAGGGGGAGCTCACTGCACGTAGATGCTGATTTATATACAGCCGCTACTAGGGGGAGCTCGCTACATGTAGATGATTTGATTTATATACAACTGCTACAAGAGGGGGAGCTCGCTGCACGTAGATGCTGATTTATATACAGCCGGCACTAGGGGGAGCTCGCTGCACGTAAATGCTGATTTATATACAGCCGCCACTAGGGGGAGCTCGGTGAATGTAGATGCTGATTTATATACAGCCGCCACTAGGGGGAGCTCGCTGCAAGTAGATGACTTGTTTTATATACAGCCACCACTAGGGGGAGCTCGCTGCACGTAGATGCCGATTTATATAAAGCCGACAATAGGGGGAGCTCGCTGCACGTAGATGCCGATTTAAATACAGCCGCCACTAGGGGGAGCTCGCTGCACGTAGATGCCGATTTATATATAGTCGCCACTAGGGGGAGCTTGCTGCATGTAGATGCTTTGATTTATATACAACTGCTACTAGGGGGAGGTCGCTGCACGTAGATGCTGATTTATATACAGCCGCCACTAGGGGGAGCTCGCTGCACGTAGATGCCGATTTATATACAGCCGCCACTAGGGAGAGCTCGCTGCACGTAGATGCCGATTTATATACAACCGCCACAAGGGGGAGCTCGCTGCACGTAGATGCCGATTTATATACAGCCGCCACTAGGGAGAGCTCGCTGCACGTAGATGCCGATATATATACAGCCGCCACTAGGGGGAGCTCGCTGCATGTAGATGCCGATTTATATACAGTACAGACCAAAAGTTTGGACACACCTTCCCATTTAAAGATTTTTCTGTATTTTCATGACTCTGAAAATTGTACATTCACACTGAAGGCATCAAAACTATGAATTAACACATGTGGAATTATATACTTAACAAAAAAGTGTGAAACAACTGAAAATATGTCTTATATTCTAGGTTCTTCAAAGTAGCCACCTTTTGCTTTGATGACTGCTTTGCACACTCTTGGCATTCTCTTGATGAGCTTCAAGAGGTAGTCACCGGAAATGGTTTTCACTTCACAGTTGTGCCCTGTCAGGTTTAATAAGTGGGATTTCTTGCCTTATAAATGGGGTTGGGACCATCAGTTGTGTTGTGCAGAAATCTGGTGGATACACAGCTGATAGTCCTACTGATTAGACTGTTAGAATTTGTATTATGGTAAAGAAAAATGAGTGGCCATCATTGCTTTAAGAAATGAAGGTCAGTCAGTCCGAAAAATTGGGCAAACTTTGAATGTGTCCCCAAGTGCAGTTGCAAAAACCATCAAGCGCTACAAAGAAACTGGCTCACATGAGGACCGCCCCAGGAAAGGAAGACCAAGAGTCACCTCTGCTTCTGAGGATAAGTTTATAAGAGTCACCAGCCTCAGAAATCGCAGGTTAACAGCAGCTCAGATTAGAGACCAGGTCAATGCCACACAGAGTTCTAGCAGCAGCCACATCTCTACAACAACTGTTAAGAGGAGACTTTGTGCAGCAGGCCTTCATGGTAAAATAGCTGCTAGGAAACCACTGCTAAGGACAGGCAAAAAGCAGAAGAGACTTGTTTAGGCTAAAGAACACAAGGAATGGACATTAGACCAGTGGAAATCTGTGCTTTGGTCTAATGAGTCCAAATTAGAGATCTTTGGTTCCAACCACCGTGTCTTTGTGCGACGCAGAAAAGGTGAACGGATGAACTTTACATGTCTGGTTCCCACCGTGAAGCATGGAGGAGGAGGTGTGATGGTGTGGGCATGCTTTGCTGGTGACACTGTTGGGGATTTATTCAAAATTGAAGGCATACTGAACCAGCATGGCTACCACAGCATCTTGCAGCGGCATGCTATTCCATCCTGTTTGCGTTTAGTTGGACCATCATTTATTTTTCAACAGGACAATGACTCCAAACACACCTCCAGGCTGTGTAAGGGCTATTTGACCAAGAAGGAGAGTGATGAGGTGCTACACCAGATGACCTGGCCTCCACAGTCACCAGACCTGAACCCAATCGAGATGGTTTGGGGTGAGCTGGACCGCAGAGTGAAAGCAAAAGGGCAAACAAGTGCTAAGCATCTCTGGGAACTCCTCCAAGATTCTTGGAAGACCATTTCCGGTGACTACCTCTTGAAGCTCATCAAGAGAATGCCAAGAGTGTGCAAAGCAGTCATCAAAGCAAAAGGTGGCTACTTTGAAGAACCTAGAATATAAGACATATTTTCAGTTGTTTCACACTTTTTTGTTAAGTATATAATTCCACATGTGTTAATTCGTAGTTTTGATGCCTTCAGTGTGAATGTACAATTTTCATAGACATGAAAATACAGAAAAATCTTTAAATGAGAAGGTGTGTCCAAACTTTTGGTCTGTACTGTACAGCCGCCACTGAGGAGAGCTCGCTGCACGTAGATGCCGATTTATATACAGCCGCCACTAGGGGGAGCTCGCTGCACGTAGATGCCGATTTATATCCAGCCGCCACTAAGGGGAGCTCGCTGCACGTAGATGCCGATTTATATACAGCCGCCACTAGGGGGAGCTCACTGCACGTAGATGCTGATTTATATACAGCCGCCACTAGGGGTAGCTCGCTACACGTAGATGATTTGATTTATATACAACTGCTACAAGAGGGGGAGCTCTCTGCACGTAGATGCTGATTTATATACAGGCGGCACTAGGGGGAGCTCGCTGCACGTAAATGCTGATTTATATACAGCCGCCACTAGGGGGAGCTCGCTGAATGTAGATGCTGATTTATATACAGCCGCCACTAGGCGGAGCTCGCTGCAAGTAGATGACTTGTTTTATATACAGCCACCACAAGGGGGAGCTCGCTGCACGTAGATGCCGATTTATATAAAGCCGACACTAGGGGGAGCTCGCTGCACGTAGATGCCGATTTAAATACAGCCGCCACTAGGGAGAGCTCGCTGCACGTAGATGCCGATTTATATACAACCGCCACTAGGGGGAGCTCGCTGCACGTAGATGCCGATTTATATACAGCCGCCACTAGGGAGAGCTCGCTGCACGTAGATGCCGATTTATATACAGCCGCCACTAGGGGGAACTCGCTGCATGTAGATGCCGATTTATATACAGCCGCCACTGAGGAGAGCTCGCTGCACGTAGATACCGATTTATATAGAGCCGCCACTAGGGGGAGCTCGCTGCACGTAGATGCCGATTTATATACAGCCGGCACTAGGGGGATCTCGCTGCACGTAGATGCCGATTTATATACAGCCGCCACTAGGGGGAGCTCGCTGCATGTGACGCGCCCCTGGGCCTGTGTCGCGCTGCGTTGCGCACGCGGGAGCTTACCCGGAGCCGGATCTCTTGAGGGTTGTAGTCTCGTGGCGGTGACCCGGTCTGTGCCCAGGGAGTCAAACTGAGCGGCGATGTAACAGCGGTAGATGTAGGACGACTACGCCACCCGTTGAATGCAGCTATGGAGCTGCCGCTGCAGGACAGTCCGCTGAGGCCGGTGGATGGATGGTGCAGCGTAGATGGTATAACCCCCAACGGGAGGGGTATGGCCTCAGGGCAGCAGGTGTGGATGATGGGGGTAGCAGGAACCACTCAGAGACGGTGCGGTGTAATTCAGGGTCTTTACTGGTAACAACGATAGACCCTCCAGGAGTACTTGCTAGTGAACGGGGCCTGGTCAGTCCTTGAGCAGATGGGATCTCCCCTGGCCAGGCGGAGTTATAGGCCTCCCAAACTGACTGTACTCTTCTGGCTACCTTGCTAGAAGCGGATATAAGTAGCCCACGTCCCTGAGTGTACCGTGTGGTGCTCACCCGTATGGCCGGTGACTCGGGGCCTTCTAATGGCTTCCGCTCCACGATGGCGGTGCTGGTCCCACGCGTGTGACCGTGCCTTCGGGTTTCTGGGCCTGAGGACCTGAAATCCCCTGCCGGTCGGCTTCTGCTGCTGGGTAAGAGTTAGTCCCCACAGCCTCGGACGCCGGGTCCGGTAAGAAAGCTTCTCAGTCAGGGCGAGCTCTGCAGCTGCCAGCCCCTGACTCGTAGTAGTATTGCTTCTGCTGTTTCTTGTCTCTACTCTCCTTGACTCCAGGCTCAGGCCCCTGGACAGGGCCTGCCTGTGGAGCAGAGCCCATAGAGCAGCTCTGCTCCCTGTCTTCTCCTCTCAGAACTCCCTACCCTGCCTCAGCCCCAGGTTTATATAGGGGAAGTCCTTCCCCTCCCAAGACTGGGCAGGAGGTGTGGCATGCACAGGATCCCTGACCAAAGGACCTCCCACCTGCTCTCAGACGTAATATCTCTATCACTGTGGCAACCAGACCCCTGGGGTGTCACATTCCCCCCTAGTGAAATTTAGTACTCCGGAACTAAACATATTTTTGTAACATAACAAAGTATAAACAATAACATTACAATAAGGAAACGCATAAAGCTGGTCACGGCGTGTCCGTAACCGGGTGCAGTCTTTGAAGAAAGCAAGGTGTCCATTTCACCAAAAGAGGGAGACGTAACCAGGTAGGGGTCTGTCCTACCCCGAGTCCTTAACAGTCTTTTAGTCCATCCTGGGTTACGCTCCACTAACTGTACAAAGGATTCCCGGTAAATCCACCAAGGACTCCTATAAATAACTGGAAACACATAATATTTACAAGATATGGCCGCTCTCAGTCCTCGGCCAGTGGGGATAAGGATTGGCTGCTCACAGTCCTCAGCCTGTGGGGAGATGGGATGGCTGCTCACAGTCCTCAGCCTGGTTAAGGATAGGGGACACACGGGAACAGTTCACACTTGTCCCAACGGGGACCATATTTTAATTAGCAACACAAGTACCCCTACGGGTAACTATGTACAGTTCCACTTTACCGTACTTCAGTAACGGCATCCTCCTGCTCCTTCTTGTGTGTAGGCTTCAGACCCGTCCGGGTCCTCTTGGCTTTCCTCGTATTGGTAGTACTGCAGCTCCTCCTTGGTTAACGTGGAGGGCGTACAGTCCTTTTGCACCTGGGGAGTTCAGGCCTTGCGACCAGGCGTGGAGAGGGTCGCCGTTGATGACGCCCGGGGTCAGAGGGTGCAACTTTGGGCCTGGGCGCGGGCTGGTGGTGGTAGTGCCCAGGGCTGGAGGGCTTGGCCGCAGGGCTTGTTGCGGGTCCTGGAGCAGGTCGGTGTCTGCAGCGCCCGGAATCGGCGGCTCCACCAGGGGGCCCGGGAGCAGGCTGACGCTGGCAGCGTCCGGGACAGGGAGACTCCTCTTACCTGCTCCCGCGACCGCTCCTGCGTCACGCGTCTTCTCCCGGCGCTGGTCGGGGCCGGCGACGACTGGGGCACTGCCGATGCTGGGCAGCTTATTCTGCTGCCGGTCCGCCATCTTGCTGTCCGTTCCTGGTGTCCTCCTCCCCCCTAGTGGACCGTGGCCTACCTTCCGGAGATCCTCTTCCGTAGGCCGCGGCTCCGCAGTCAATCGTCGGGGTAGAGGACCTGGCGTCGCGCTCCTGTGACGTCGGCGTCTGCTGGGCTCCTTCCAGGACCTTACGCAACGTCCGGACGTGAGGCGGGGCTTCAGTTCTCGCGCGCTTTTGGAGTCCACGCCCCTCTTCTTCCCGCGCGGCGTCTCCAAGATGGCGCCAGATGGCGGGAAAACTCCTCGGATGGCGGGAAGAAGGCAGAAGATGGCGCCGGATGGCGGGAAAACTCCACGGATGGCGGGAATCTTCACAGATGGCGGGAATCTTCACCACTGGTAAGTTTGAAAAGTCTCTTTTTCAGGCACGCAGTACCCGGTGGTTGCGGGCACGAAATCCTGCCGACTACGCCAAAGTTGACGCGCCCCTGGGCCTGTGTCGCGCTGCGTTGCGCACGCGGGAGCTTACCCGGAGCCGGATCTCTTGAGGGTTGTAGTCTCGTGGCGGTGACCCGGTCCGTGCCCAGGGAGTCAAACTGAGCGGCGATGTAACAGCGGTAGATGTAGGACGACTACGCCACCCGTTGAATGCAGCTATGGAGCTGCCGCTGCAGGACAGTCCGCTGAGGCCGGTGGATGGATGGTGCAGCGTAGATGGTATAACCCCCAACGGGAGGGGTATGGCCTCAGGGCAGCAGGTGTGGATGATGGGGGTAGCAGGAACCACTCAGAGACGGTGCGGTGTAATTCAGGGTCTTTACTGGTAACAACGATAGACCCTCCCGGAGTACTTGCTAGTGAACGGGGCCTGGTCAGTCCTTGAGCAGATGGGATCTCCCCTGGCCAGGCGGAGTTGTAGGCCTCCCAAACTGACTGTACTCTTCTGGCTACCTTGCTAGAAGCGGATATAAGTAGCCCACGTCCCTGAGTGTACCGTGTGGTGCTCACCCGTATGGCCGGTGACTCGGGGCCTTCTAATGGCTTCCGCTCCACGATGGCGGTGCTGGTCCCACGCGTGTGACCGTGCCTTCGGGTTTCTGGGCCTGAGGACCTGAAATCCCCTGCCGGTCGGCTTCTGCTGCTGGGTAAGAGTTAGTCCCCACAGCCTCGGACGCCGGGTCCGGTAAGAAAGCTTCTCAGTCAGGGCGAGCTCTGCAGCTGCCAGCCCCTGACTCGTAGTAGTATTGCTTCTGCTGTTTCTTGTCTCTACTCTCCTTGACTCCAGGCTCAGGCCCCTGGACAGGGCCTGCCTGTGGAGCAGAGCCCATAGAGCAGCTCTGCTCCCTGTCTTCTCCTCTCAGAACTCCCTACCCTGCCTCAGCCCCAGGTTTATATAGGGGAAGTCCTTCCCCTCCCAAGACTGGGCAGGAGGTGTGGCATGCACAGGATCCCTGACCAAAGGACCTCCCACCTGCTCTCAGACGTAATATCTCTATCACTGTGGCAACCAGACCCCTGGGGTGTCACACATGTAGCTGCTGATTTATATACAACCGCCACTAGAGAGAGCTCGCTGCACGTAGATGCCGATTTATATACAGCCGCCACTAGGGGGAGCTTGCTGCACGTAGATGCCTATTTATATACAGCCGGCACTAGGGGGAGCTCGCTGCACGTAGATGCCGATTTATATACAGCCGCCACTAGGGAGAGCTCGCTGCACGTAGATGCCGATTTATATACAGCCGCCACTAGGGTGAGCTCGCTACACGTAGATTATTTGATTTATATACAGCCGCCACTAGAGGGAGCTCGCTGCACGTAGATGCCCATTTATATACAGCCACCAGTAGGGCGAGCTCTCTGCACGTAGATGCTGATTTATATACAGCCGCCACTAGGGGGAGCTCACTGCACGTAGATGCTGATTTATATACCGCCGCCACTAGGGGGAGTTTGCTGCACGTAGATGCTGATTTATATACAGCCGCCACTAGGGGGAGCTCGCTGCACGTAGATGATTTGATTTATATACAACTGCTACTAGGGTGCGCTCGCTACACGTAGATGCCGATTTATATACAGCCGCCAGTAGGGGGAGCTCACTGCACGTAGATGCTGATTTATATACAGAAGCCACTAGGGGGAGCTCGCTGCACGTAGATGCTGATTTATATACAGCCGGCACTAGGGGGAGCTTGCTGCACGTAGATGCTGATTTATATACAGCTGCCACTAGGGGGAGCGAGCTGTACGTAGATGCTGACTTATATACAGCCGTCACTAGGGGGAGCTCGCAACACGTAGATGCCGATTTATATACAGTAACCACTAGGGGGAGCTCGCTGCACGTAGATGCTGATTTATATACAGTCGCCACTAGGGGGAGCTCGCTGCACGTAGTTGCCGATTTATATACAGCCGTCACTAGGGGGAGCTGGCTGCACGTAGATGCCGATTTATATACAGCCGTCTCTAGGGGGAGTTCGAGGCACTTAGATGCTGATTTATACACAGCCGTCACTAGGGGGAGCTCGCAGCATGCAGATGCCGATTTATATACAGCCGCCACTAGGGGGAGCTCGCTGCACGTAGATGCCGATTTATATACAGCCGCCACTAGGGGGAGTTCGCGGCACGTAGATGCTGATTTATATACAGCCGTCACTAGGGGGAGCTCGCAACACGTGGATGCTGATTTATTTACAGCCGCCACTAGGAGGAGCGCGCTGCACGTAGATGCTGATTTATATTCAGCCGCCACTAGGGGGAGCTCTCTGCACGTAGATGTTGATTTATATACAACCGCCACTAGGGGGAGCTCGCTGTACGTAGATGCCGATTTATATTCAGCCGCCACTAGGGGGATCTCGCTGCCAGTAGATGCTGATTTATATACAGCCGCCACTAGGGGGAGCTCGCTGCACGTAGATGCTGATTTACATACAGCCGCCACTAGAGGGAGCTCGCTGTATGTAGATGCCGATTTATATACAGCCGCCACTAGGGGGAACTCTCTGCACGTAGATGCCGATTTATATACAGCCGCCACTAAGGGGAGCAGGCTGCACGTAGATGCCGATTTATATACAGCCGCCACAAGAGGGAGCTCACTGCATGTAGATGCTGATTTATACACAGCCGCCACTAGGGGGAGCTCGCTGCACGAAGATGCCGATTATATACAGCTGCCACTAGGGGGAGCTCGCTACACGTGGATGCTAATTTATATACAGCCGCCACTAAGGGGAGCGCGCTGCACGTAGATGCCGATTTATATACAGCTGCCACTGGGGGGAGCTCGCTGCACATAGATGCTAATTTATATACATCCGCCACTAGAGGGAGCTGGCTGCACGTAGATGCTGATTTATATACAGCGGCCACTAGGGGGAGCTCGCTGCACGTAGATTTGATTTATATACAGCTGCCACTAGGGGGAGTTCGCGGCACGTAGATGCTGATTTATATACATCCGTCACTAGGGGGAGCTCGCAACACGTGGATGCTGATTTATTTACAGCCGCCACTAGGAGGAGCGCGCTGCACGTAGATGCTGATTTATATTCAGCCGCCACTAGGGGGAGCTCTGTGCACGTAGATGCTGATTTATATACAGCCGTCACTACGGGGAGCTCGCAACACGTGGATGCTGATTTATTTAAAGCCGCCACTAGGAGGAGCGCGCTGCACGTAGATGCTGATTTATATTCAGCCGCCACTAGGGGAGCTCTCTGCACGTAGATGCTGATTTATATACAACCGCCACTAGGGGGAGCTCGCTGTACGTAGATGCCGATTTATATAAAGCCGCCACTAGGGGGAGCTCGCTGCAAGTAGATGCTGATTTATATCCAGCCGCCACTAGGGGGTGCTCGCTGCACGTAGATGCTGATTTACATACAGCCGCCCCTAGAGGGAGCTCGCTGCACGTAGATTCCGATTTATATACAGCCGCCACTAGGGGTAACTCTCTGCACGTAGATGCCGATCTATATACAGCCGCCACTAGGGGGAGCTCGCGGCACGTAGATGCTGATTTATATACAGCCGCCACTAAGGGGAGCACGCTGCACGTAGATGCCGATTTATATACAGCCGCCACAAGAGGGAGCTCACTGCATGTAGATGCTGATTTGTACACAGCCGCCACTAGGGGTAGCTCGCTGCACGAAGATGCCGATTATATACAGCTGCCACTAGGGGGAGCTCGCTACACGTGGATGCTAATTTATATACAGCCGCCACTAAGGGGAGCGCGCTGCACGTAGATGCCGATTTATATACAGCTGCCACTGGGGGGAGCTCGCTGCACATAGATGCTAATTTATATACAGCCGCCACTAGAGGGAGCTGGCTGCACGTAGATGCTGATTTATATACAGCCGCCACTAGGGGGAGCTCGCTGCACGTAGATTTGATTTATATACAGCTGCCACTAGGGGGAGCTCGCTACACGTAGATGCCGATTTATATACAGCCGTCACTAGGGGGAGCTCACTGCACGTAGATGCCGATTTATATACAGCCGCCACTAGGGGGAGCTTGCTGCACGTAGATGCCGATTTATATACAGCGCTACTAGGGGGAGCTTGCTGCACGTAGATGCCGATTTATATACAGCCGGCACTAGGGGGTGCAAGCTGCACGTAGATGCCGATTTATATACAGCCGGCACTAGGGGGAGCTCGCTGCACGTAGATGTTGATTTATATACAGCCGCCACTAGGGGGAGATCGCTGCACGTAGATGCTGATTTATAAACAGCCGCCACTAGTGGCAACTCGCTCCAAGTAGATGCTGATTTATAAACAGCCACCACTAGGGGGAGCTTCCTGCACGTAGATGCTGATTTATATACAGCCGACACTAGGGGGAGCTCGCTGCACGTAGATGTTGATTTATATACAGCCACCACTAGGGGGAGCTCACTGCATGTAGATGTTGATTTATATACAGCCGCCACTAGGGGGAGCTCGCTGCACGTAGACGCTGATTTATAAACAGCCGCCTCTAGGGGGAGCTCGCTGCACGTAGATGCTGATTCATATACAGCCGGCACTAGGGGGAGCTTGCTGCACGTAGATGTTGATTTATATACAGCCGTCACTAGGGGGAGCTCGCTGCACGTAGATGCTGATATATATACAGCCGCCACTAGGGGGAGCTCGCTGCACGTAGATGCTGATTTATAAACAGCCGCCACTAGTGGGAGCTCGCTGCACGTAGACGCTGATTTACAAACAGCCGCCTCTAGGGGGAGCTCGCTGCACGTAGATGCTGATTCATATACAGCCGGCACTAGGGGGAGCTTGCTGCACGTAGATGTTGATTTATATACAGCCGTCACTAGGGGGAGCTCGCTGCACGTAGATGCTGATTTATATACAGCCGCCACAAGGGGGAGCTCACTGCACGTAGATGCTGATTTATAATCAGCCGCCACTAGAGAGAGCTCGCTGCACGTAGATGCTGATTTATATACAACCGCCACCAGGGGGAGCTCACTGCACATAGATGCTGATTTATATACAGCAGTCACTAGGGGGAGCTCACTGCACGTAGATGCTGATTTATATACAGCCGCCACTAGGGGGAGCTCGCTGCACGTAGATGCTGATTTATATACAGCCGTCACTAGTGGGAGCTCACTGCACGTAGATGCTGATTTATATACAGCCGCCACTAGGGGGAGCTCACTGCACGTATTATATACAGCCGTCACTAGGGGGAGCTAGCTGGACGTAGATGCTGATTTATATACAGCCGCCACTAGGGGGAGCTCACTGCACGCAGATGCTGGTTTATAAACAGCCGCCACTAGGGGGAGCTCGCTGCACATAGATGATTTGATTTATATACAAATGCTACCAGGGGGCGCTCGCTGCACTTAGATGATTTGATTTATATACAACTGCTACTAGGGGGAGCTCGCTGCACGTAGATGCTGATTTATATACAGCTGGCACTAGGGGGAGCTCACTGCACGTAGATGGGGATTTATATACAGCCGCCACTAGGGGGAGCACGCTGCACATAGATGCTGATTTATATACAGCCGCCACTAGGGGGAGCTCTCTGCACGTAGATGCTGATTTATATGCAGCCGGCACTAGGGGGAGCTTACTGCATGTAGACGCTGATTTATATAAAGTCATCACAAGGGGGAGCTCGCTGCAAGTAGATGATGCTGATTTATAAACAGCTACCACTAGAGGGAGCTCGCTGCACGTAGATGCTGATTTTTATACAGCCGCCACTAGGGGGAGCTTGCTGCATGTAGATGCTGATTTATATACAGCCGCCACAAGGGGGAGCTCGCTACACATAGATGCCGATTTATATACAGCCGCCACTAGGGGGAGTTCGCTGCAAGTAGATGACTTGTTTTATATACAACTGCTACTAGGGGGAGCTCGCTGCACGTAGATGCTGATTTATATACAGCCGCCACAAGGGGGAGCTCGCTGCACGTAGATGCTGATTTATATACAGCCGCCACTAGGGAGAACTCACTGCACGTAGATGCTGATTTATATACAGCCGCCACAAGGGGGAGCTCGCTGCACGTAGATGCTGATTTATATACAGCTGCCACAAGGGGGAGCTCGCTGCACGTAGATGCCGATTTATATACAGTCGTCACTAGGGGGAGCTCACTGCACGTAGATGCTGATTTATATACAGACGCCACTAGTGGGAGCTCACTGCACGTAGTTGCTGATTTATATACAGACGCCACTAGGGGGAGCTCACTGCACGTAGATGCTGATTTACATACAGCCGTCACTAGGGGGGAGCTCGCTGCACGTAGATGATTTGTTTTATATACAACTGCTACTAGGGGGCGCTCGCTACACGTAGATGCCGATTTATATACAGCCGCCACTAGGGGGAGGTCGCTGCACGTACATGCTGATTTATATACAACCGCCACTAGGGGGAGCTCACTACACGTAGATGCTGATTTATATACAGCCGGCACTAGGGGGGAGCTCGCTGCACGTAGATGATTTGTTTTATATACAACTGCTACTAGGGGGTGCTCGCTACACGTAGATGCTGATTTATATACAGCCGCCACTAGGGGGAGCTCACTACACGTAGATGCTGATTTATATACAGCCGGCACTAGGGGGAGCTCGCTGCACGTAGATGCTGATTTATATACAGCCGGCACTAGGGGGAGCTCACTGCACGTAGATGGGGATTTATATACAGGGGAGCATGCTGCACATAGATGCTGATTTATATACAACCGCCACTAGGGGGAGCTCTCTGCACGTAGATGCTGATTTATATACAGCCGGCACTAGGGGGAGCTCACTGCACGTAGATGGGGATTTATATACAGGGAGCACGCTGCACATAGATGCTGATTTATATACAACCGCCACTAGGGGGATCTCACTACAAGTAGATGCTGATTTATATACAGCCGGCACTAGGGGGAGCTCGCTGCACGTAGATGCTGATTTATATACAGACGGCACTAGGGGGAGCTCACTGCACGTAGATGGGGATTTATATACAGCCGCCACTAGGGGGACCACGCTGCACATAGATGCTGATTTATATACAGCCACCACTAGGGGGAGCTCTCTGCACATAGATGCTGATTTATATACAGCCGGCACTAGGGGGAGCTCACTGCATGTAGACGCTGATTTATATACAGCCACCACTAGAGGGAGTTCGCTGCACGTAGATGCTGATTTATATACAGCCGCCACTAGGGAGAGCTTGCTGCACGTAAATGCTGATTTATATACAGCCGCCACAAGGGGGAGCTCGCTACACGTAGATGCCGATTTATATACAGCCGCCACTAGGGGGAGCTCGCTGCAAGTAGATGACTTGTTTTATATACAACTGCTACTAGGGGGAGCTCGCTGCACGTAGATGCTGATTTATATACAGCCGCCACTAGGGGAAGCTCGCTGCACTTAGATGCTGATTTATATACAGCCGTTACTAGGGGGAGCTTGCTGCAAGTAGATGCTGATTTATATACAGCCGACACCATGAGCTCGCTACACATAGATAATTTATAACCAGGCGCCCTAGGGGGAGCTCGCTGAATGTAGATGCTAATTTATATACAGCCGCCACTAGGGGGAGCTCGCTGCACGAAGATGCTGATTTATATATAGCCGCCACTGGGAGCTCGCTGCACGTAGATGCTGATTTATATAAAGCCGACATTAGGGGGAGTTCGCTGCACGTAGATGCTGATTTATATACAGCTGCCACTAGGGGGAGCTCGCTGCATGTATATGCTGATTTATATACAGCTGGCACTAGGGGGAGCTCGCTGCACGTAGATGCTGATTTATATACAGCCGCCAATAGGGGGAGCTCAATGCACGTAGATGCTGATTTATATACAGCCGTCACTAGGGGGAGCTCGCTGCACGTAGATGCTGATTTATTTACAGCCGGCACTAGTGGGAGCTCGCTGCACATAGATACTGATTTATAAACAGCCACCACAAGAGGGAGCTCGCTGCACGTAGATGCTGATTTATATACAGCTGCCACTAGGGGGAGCTCGCTGCACGCAGATGCTGATTTACATAGTGTCGCCACTAGGGGGAGCTCGCTGCACGTAGATGCTAATTTATATACAGCCGCCACTAGGGGGTGTTCGCTGCACGTAGATGCTGATTTATTTACAGCTACCACTAGGGGGAGGTCACTGCATGCAGATGCTGATTTATATAAAGCCATCACGAGGGGGAGCTCGCTGCACGTAGATGCTGATTTATATAAACCCATCACTAGGGGGAGCGCGCTGCACGTAAATGCTGATTTATAAATAGCCGCCACTAGAGGGAGCTCGCTGCACGTAGATGCTGATTTATATACAGCCGGCACTAGGGGGAGCTCGCTGCACGTAGATGCTGATTTATATACAGCCGCCAATAGGGGGAGCTCGCTGCACGTAGATGCTGATTTATATACAGCTGCCACTAGGGGGAGCTCGCTGCACGCAGATGCTGATTTATATAGTGTCACCACTAGGGGGAGCTCGCTGCACGTAGATGCTAATTTATATACAGCCGCCACTAGGGGGTGTTCGCTGCACGTAGATGCTGATTTATTTACAGCCGTCACTAGGGGGAGCTCACTGCATGCAGATGCTGATTTATATAAAGCCATCACGAGGGAGAGCTCGCTGCACGTAGATGCTGATTTATATAAACCCATCACTAGGGGGAGCGCGCTGCACGTAAATGCTGATTTATAAATAGCCGCCACTAGAGGGAGCGCGCTGCACGTAGATGCTGATTTATATACAGCCGCCACTAGGGGGAGCTCGCTGCTTGTAGATGATTTGATTTATATACAACTTCTACTAGGGGGAGCTCGCTAAACGTAGATGTCGATTTATATACAGCCACCAATAGGGGGAGCGAGCTGTACGTAGATGCTGATTTATATACAGCCGGCACTAGGGGGAGCTTGCTGCATGTAGATGCTGATTTATAAACAGCCGCCACTAGTGGGAGCTCGCTGCGCGTAGACGCTGATTTATAAACAGCCGCCACTAGGGGGAGCTCGCTGCACGTAGATGTTGATTTATAAAGAGCCGCCACTAGGGGGAGATCGCTGCACGTAGATGCCGATTTATATACAGCCGGCACTAGGGGTAGATTGCTGCACGTAGATGTCGATTTATATACAGCCGCCACTAGGGGGAGCTCACTGCACGTAGATGCTGATTTATATACAGCCGCTACTAGGGGGAGCTCACTGCACGTAGATGCCGATTTATATACAGCCGGCACTAGGGGTAGATTGCTGCACGTAGATGTCGATTTATATACAGCCGCCACTAGGGGGAGCTCACTGCACGTAGATGCTGATTTATATACAGCCGCTACTAGGGGGAGCTCACTGCACGTAGATGCTGATTTATATACAGCCGCCACTAGGGGGAGCTCGCTGCACTTAGACGCTGATTTATATACAGCCGCCACTAGGGGGAGCTCGCTGCACGTAGACGCTGATTTATATACAGCCGGCACTAGGGGGAGCTCACTGCACGTAGATGCTGATTTATATACAGCCGCCACAAGGGGGAGCTCACTGCACGTAGATGCTGATTTATATATAGCCGCCACTAGGGGGAGCTCGCTGCACGTAGATGCTGATTTATATACAGCCGCCACTAGGGGGAGCTCGCTGCACGTAGATGCTGATTTATATACAGACGCCACTAGGGGGAGCTCTATGCACGTAGATGCTGATTTATATACAGCCGCCACTGGGGGGAGCTCACTGCACGTAGATGTTGATTTATATACAGCCGCCACTAGGGGGAGCTCACTGCACTTAGATGCTGATTTATATACAGCCGCCACTAGGGGGAGCTCGCTGCACGTAGATGCTGATTTATATACAGCCGCCACTAGGGGGAGCTCACTGCACGTAGATGTTGATTTATATACAGCCGTCACTAGGGGGAGCTAGCTGGACGTAGATGCTGATTTATATACAGCCGCCACTAGGGGGAGCTCGCTGCACTTAGATGCCGATTTATATCCAGCTGCCGCTAAGGGGAGCTCGCTGCACGTAGATGCCGATTTATATCCAGCCGCCACTAGGGGGAGCTCACTGCACGTAGATGCTGATTTATATAAAGCCGCCACTAGGGGGAGCTCACTGCATGTAGATGCCGATTTATATACAGCCGCCACTAGGGGGAGCTCACTGCACGTAGATGCTGATTTATATACAGCCGCCACTAGGGGGAGCTCGCTACAAGTAGATGATTTGATTTATATACAACTGCTACTAGGGGGAGCTCGCTGCACGTAGATGCTGATTTATATATAGCCGGCACTAGGGGGAGCTCGCTGAACGTAGATGCTGATTTATATACAGCCGCCACTAGGGAGAGCTCGCTGAATGTAGATGCTGATTTATATACAGCCGCCACTAGGGGGAGCTCGCTGCAAGTAGATGACTTGTTTTATATACAGCCAACACTAGGGGGAGCTCGCTGCACGTAGATGCCGATTTATATAAAGCCGCCACTAGGGAGAGCTCGCTGCACGTAGATGCCGATTTATATACAGCCGCCACTAGGGAGTGCTCGCTGCACGTAGATACCGATTTATATACAGCCGCCACTAGGGGGAGCTTGCTGCATGTAGATGCTTTGATTTATATACAACTGCTACTAGAGGGAGCTCGCTGCACGTAGATGCTGATTTATATACAGCCGCCACTAGGGGGCGCTCGCTGCACGTGCATGCCGATTTATATACAGCCGCCACTAGGGAGAGCTCGCTGCACGTAGATGCCGATTTATATACAACCGCCACTAGGGGGAGCTCGCTGCACGTAGATGCCGTTTTATATACAGCCACCACTAGGGAGAGCTCGCTGCACGTAGATGCCGATTTATATACAACCGCCACGAGGGGGAGTTCGCTGCACGTAGATGCCGATTTATATACAGCCGCCACTAGGGAGAGCTCGCTGCACGTAGATACTGATTTATATACAGCCGCCACTAGGGGGAGCTCGCTGCACGTAGATGCCAATTTATATACAGCCGGCACTAGGGGGAGCTTGCTGCACGTAGATGCCGATTTATATACAGCCGGCACTAGGGGGAGCTCGCTGCACGTAGATGCCGATTTATATACAGCCGGCACTAGGGGGAGCTCGCTGCACGTAGATGCCGATTTATATACAGCCGCCACTAGGGAGAGCTCGCTGCACATGGATGCCGATTTGTATACAGTCATGGCCAAAAGTATTGAGAATGAGACAAATAGTAATTTTTCCAAAGTTTACTGCTTCATTTTTTGTAATGGCAATTTGCATATACTCCTGAATGTCAAAGAGTGATCAGCTTAACAGCAATTACTGTACTTGCAAAGTCAATATTTGCCCAGAAAATGAACTTTAACCCCTAAAACACATTTCAACATCATTGCAGTCCTGCCTTAAAAGGAGCAGCTAACATCGTTTTAGTGATTGATCCATTAACACAGGTGTGGGTGTTGATGAGGACAGGGCTGGCGATCAATCAGTCATGATTAAGTAAGAATGACATCACTGGACACTTTAAAAGGAGGCTGGTTCTTGGTATCATTGTTTCTCTTCAGTTAACCATGGTTATCTCTAAAGAAACACGTGCAGCCATCATTGCACTGCACAAAAATGGCCTAACAGGGAAGAGTATCGCAGCTACAAAGATTGCACCTCAGTCAACAATCTATCGCATCATCAAGAACTTCAAGGAGAGAGCTTCCATTGTTGTCAAAAAGGCTCCAGGGCGCCCAAGAAAGACCAGCAAGCGCCAGGACCGTATCTTAAAACTGTTTCAGCTGCGGGATCGGACTACCAGCAGTGCTGAGCTTGCTCTGGAATGGCAGCAGGCTGGTGTGAGTGCTTCTGCACGCACTGTGAGGCGGAGACTCTTTGAGCAAGGGCTGGTTTCAAGGAGGGCAGCAAAGAAGCCACTTCTCTCCATAAAAAACATCAGGGACCGACTGATATTCTGCAAAAGGTACAGGGAGTGGACTGCTGAGGACTGGGGCAAAGTAATTTTCTCTGATGAATCGCCTTTTCGATTGTTTGGGACATCTGGAAAACAGCTTATTCGGAGAAGAAGAGGTGAGCGCTACCACCAGTCTTGTCTCATGCCAACTGTAAAGCATCCTGAAACCATTCATGTGTGGGGTTGCTTCTCAGCCAAGGGAATCGGCTCACTCACAGTCTTGCCTAAAAACACAGCCATGAATAAAGAATGGTACCAGAATGTCCTCCAAGAGCAACTTCTCCCAACCGTCCAAGAGCAGTTTGGCGCCCAACAATGCCTTTTCCAGCATGATGGAGCACCTTGCCATAAAGCAAAGGTGATAACTAAATGGCTCAAGGAACAAAACATAGAGATTTGGGGTCCATGGCCTGGAAACTCCCCAGATCTTAATCCCATTGAGAACTTGTGGTCAATCATCAAGAGACGGGTGGACAAACAAAAAACAACAAATTCTGGCAAAATGCAAGCATTGATTATGCAAGAATGGACTGCTATCAGTCAGGATTTGGTCCAAAAGTTGATTGAGAGCATGCCAGGGAGAATTACAGAGGTCTTGAAGAAGAAGGGGCAACACTGCAAATATTGACTTGCTGCATTAACTCATTCTAACTGTCAATATAACCTATTGGTCCTCATAATATGATTGCAATTATATTTCTGTATGTGATATAAACATCAGACAAACACTAATAAAAACCAGAGGCCAGCGGATCATGTGAAAATATCATTTTGGTGTCATTCTCAATACTTTTGGCCATGACTGTACAGCCGCCACTAGGGAGAGCTCGCTGCACGTAGATGCCGATTTATATACAACCGCCACTAGGGGGAGTTCGCTGCACGTAGATGCCGATTTATATACAGCTGCCACTAGGGAGAGCTCGCTGCACGTAGATGCCGATTTATATACAGCCGCCACTAGGGGGAGCTCGCTGCACGTAGATGCCAATTTATATACAGCCGGCACTAAGGGGAGCTTGCTGCACGTAGATGCCGATTTATATACAGCCGCCACTAGGGAGAGCTCGCTGCACATAGATGCCGATTTGTATACAGCCGCCACTAGGGAGAGCTCGCTGCACGTAGATGCCGATTTATATACAGCCGCCACAAGGGGGAGCTTGCTGCACGTAGATGCCGATTTATATACAGCCGGCACTAGGGGGAGCTCGCTGCACGTACATGCCGATTTATATACAGCCGCCACTAGGGGGAGCTCGCTACACGTAGATGATTTGATTTATATACAACTGCTACTAGGGAGAGCTCGCTGCACGTAGATGCTGATTTATATACAGCCACCAGTAGGGGGAGCGTGCTGCACGTAGATGCTGATTTATATACAGCCACCACTAGGGGGAGCTCGCTTCACGTAGATGCTGATTTATATACAGCCGCCACTAGGGGGAGCACGCTGCACGTAGATGCTGATTTATATACAGCCGCCACTAGGAGGAGCTCGCTGCACTTAGATGTTGATTTATAAACAGCCACCACTAGAGGGAGCTCGCTGCACGTAGATGATGATTTATATTCAGCCGCCACTAGGAGGAGCTCGCTGCACTTAGATGTTGATTTATAAACAGCCACCACTAGAGGGAGCTCGCTGCACGTAGATGATGATTTATATTCAGCCGCCACTAGGGGGAGCTCGCTGCACGTAGATGATTTGATTTATATACAACTGCTACTAGGGTGCGCTCGCTACACGTAGATGCCGATTTATATACAGCCGCCAGTAGGGGGAGCTCACTGCACGTAGACGCTGATTTATATACAGAAGCCACTAGGGGGAGCTCGCTGCACGTAGATGCTGATTTATATACAGAAGCCACTAGGGGGAGCTCTCTGCACGTAGATGCTGATTTATATACAGCCGGCACTAGGGGGAGCTCGTTGCACGTAGATGCTGATTTATATACAGCCGGCACTAGGGGGAGCTAGCTGTACGTAGATGCTGATTTATATACAGCTGCCACTAGGGGGAGCTCGCTGCACGTAGATGCCGATTTATATACAGCCGCCCCTAGGGGGAGCTCGCTGCACGTAAATGCCGATTTATATACAGCCGTCACTAGGGGGAGCTCGCTGCACGTAGATGCCGATTTATATACAACCGCCACTAGGGGGAGTTCGCTGCACGTAGATGCCGATTTATATACAGCCGCCACTAGGGAGAGCTCGCTGCACGTAGATGTCGATTTATATACAGCCGTCACTAGGGGGAGCTCGCTGCACGTAGATGCCGATTTATATACAGCCGGCACTAGGGGGAGCTTGCTGCACGTAAATGCCGATTTATATACAGCCGCCACTAGGGAGAGCTCGCTGCACATAGATGCCGATTTGTATACAGCCGCCACTAGGGAGAGCTCGCTGCACGTAGATGCCGATTTATATACAGCCGCCACTAGGGAGAGCTCGCTGCACGTAGATGCCGATTTATATACAGCCGCCACTAGGGGGAGCTTGCTGCACGTAGATGCCGATTTATATACAGCCGGCACTAGGGGGAGCTCGCTGCACGTAGATGCCGATTTTTATACAGCCGCCACTAGGGAGAGCTCGCTGCACGTAGATGCCGATTTATATACAGCCGCCACTAGGGGGAGCTCGCTACACGTAGATGATTTGATTTATATACAACTGCTACTAGGGGGAGCTCGCTGCACGTAGATGCTGATTTATATACAGCCACCAGTAGGGGGAGCGTGCTGCACGTAGATGCTGATTTATATACAGCCACCACTAGGGTGAGCTCGCTGCACGTAGATGCCGATTTATATACAGCCACCAGTAGGGGGAGCATGCTGCACGTAGATGCTGATTTATATACAGCCACCACTAGGGGGAGCTCGCTTCACGTAGATGCTGATTTATATACAGCCGCCACTAGGAGGAGCTCTCTGCACTTAGATGTTGATTTATAAACAGCCACCACTAGAGGGAGCTCGCTGCACGTAGATGATGATTTATATTCAGCCGCCACTAGGGGGAGCTCGCTGCACGTAGATGATTTGATTTATATACAACTGCTACTAGGGTGCGCTCGCTACACGTAGATGCCGACTTATATACAGCCGCCAGTAGGGGGAGCTCACTGCACGTAGATGCTGATTTATATACAGAAGCCACTAGGGGGAGCTCGCTGCACGTAGATGCTGAATTATATACAGCCGGCACTAGGGGGAGCTTGCTGCACGTAGATGCTGATTTATATACAGCTGCCACTAGGGGGAGCGAGCTGTACGTAGATGCTGATTTATATACAGCCGGCACTAGGGGGAGCTCGCAACACGTAGATGCCGATTTATATACAGCCGCCCCTAGTGGGAGCTCGCTGCACGTAAATGCCGATTTATATACAGCCGTCACTAGGGGGAGCTCGCTGCACGTAGATGCCGATTTATATACAGCCGGCACTAGGGGGAGCTCACTGCACGTAGATGGTGATTTATATACAGCCGCCACTAGGGGGAGTTCGCGGCACGTAGATGCTGATTTATATACAGCCGTCACTAGGGGGAGCTCACAACACTTGGATGCTGATTTATATACAGCCGTCACTAGGGTGAGCGCGCTGCACGTAGATGCTGATTTATATTCAGCCGCCACTAGGGGGTGTTCGCTGCACGTAGATGCCGATTTATATACAGCCGCCAATAAGGGGAGCTCGCTGCACGTAGATGCCGATTTATATACAGCCGCCACTAGGGGGAGCTCGCTGCACGTAGATGCTGATTTATATACATCCGCCACTAGGGGGAGCTCAATGGACGTAGATGCTAATTTATATACAGCCGCCACTAGAGGGAGCTGGCTGCACGTAGATGATGATTTATATACAGCCGCCACTAGGGGGAGCTCGCTGCACGTAGATTTGATTTATATACAGCCGCCACTAGGGGGAGCTCGCTACAAGTAGATGATTTGATTTATATACAACTGCTACTAGGGGGAGCTCGCTGCACGTAGATGCTGATTTATATACAGCCGGCACTAGGGGGAGCTCGCTGAACGTAGATGCTGATTTATATACAGCCGCCACTAGGGAGAGCTCGCTGAATGTAGATGCTGATTTATATACAGCCGCCACTAGGGGGAGCTCGCTGCAAGTAGATGACTTGTTTTATATACAGCCAACACTAGGGGTAGCTCGCTGCAAGTAGATGCCGATTTATATAAAGCCGCCACTAGGGAGAGCTCGCTGCACGTAGATGCCGATTTATATACAGCCGCCACTAGGGAGAGCTCGCTGCACGTAGATACCGATTTATATACAGCCGCCACTAGGGGGAGCTTGCTGCATGTAGATGCTTTGATTTATATACAACTGCTACTAGAGGGAGCTCGCTGCACGTAGATGCTGATTTATATACAGCCGCCACTAGGGGGCGCTCGCTGCACGTACATGCCGATTTATATACAGCCGCCACTAGGGAGAGCTCGCTGCACGTAGATGCCGATTTATATACAACCGCCACTAGGGGGAGCTCGCTGCACGTAGATGCCGTTTTATATACAGCCACCACTAGGGAGAGCTCGCTGCACGTAGATGCCGATTTATATACAACCGCGACGAGGGGGAGTTCGCTGCACGTAGATGCCGATTTATATACAGCCGCCACTAGGGAGAGCTATCTGCACGTAGATGCCGATTTATATATAGCCGCCACTAGGGGGAGCTCGCTGCACGTAGATGCCGATTTATATAAAGCCGGCACTAGGGGGAGCTTGCTGCACGTAGATGCCGATTTATATACAGCCGGCACTAGGGGGAGCTCGCTGCACGTAGATGCCGATTTATATACAGCCGGCACTAGGGGGAGCTCGCTGCACGTAGATGCCGATTTATATACAGCCGCCACTAGGGAGAGCTCGCTGCACATGGATGCCAATTTGTATACAGCCGCCACTAGGGAGAGCTCGCTGCACGTAGATGCCGATTTATATACAACCGCCACTAGGGAGAGCTCGCTGCACGTAGATGCCGATTTATATACAGCCGCCACTAGGGGGAGCTTGCTGCACGTAGATGCCGATTTATATACAGCCGGCACTAGGGGGAGCTCGCTGCACGTAGATGCCGATTTTTATACAGCAGCCACTAGGGAGAGCTCGCTGCACGTAGATGCCGATTTATATACAGCCGCCACTAGGGGGAGCTCGCTACACGTAGATGATTTGATTTATATACAACTGGTACTATGGGGAGCTCACTGCACGTAGATGCTGATTTATATACAGCCACCAGTAGGGGGAGCGTGCTGCACGTAGATGCTGATTTATATACAGCCACCACTAGGGGGAGCTCGCTGCACGTAGATGCCGATTTATATACAGCCACCAGTAGGGGGAGCATGCTGCACGTAGATGCTGATTTATATACAGCCACCACTAGGGGGAGCTCGCTTCACGTAGATGCTGATTTATATACAGCCGCCACTAGGGGGAGCACGCTGCACGTAGATGCTGATTTATATACAGCCGCCACTAGGAGGAGCTCGCTGCACTTAGATGTTGATTTATAAACAGCCACCACTAGAGGGAGCTCGCTGCACGTAGATGATGATTTATATTCAGCCGCCACTAGGGGGAGCTCGCTGCACGTAGATGATTAGATTTATATACAACTGCTACTAGGGTGCGCTTGCTACACGTAGATGCCGATTTATATACAGCCGCCAGTAGGGGGAGCTCACTGCACGTAGATGCTGATTTATATACAGAAGCCACTAGGGGGAGCTCGCTGCACGTAGATGCTGATTTATATACAGCCGGCACTAGGGGGAGCTCGCTGCACGTAAATGCCGATTTATATACAGCCGTCACTAGGGGGAGCTCGCTGCACGTAGATGCTGATTTATATACAACCGCCACTAGGGGGAGTTCGCTGCACGTAGATGCCGATTTATATACTGCTGCCACTAGGGAGAGCTCGCTGCACGTAGATGCCGATTTATATACAGCCGCCACTAGGGGGAGCTCGCTGCACGTAGATGCCGATTTATATACAGCCGGCACTAGGGGGAGCTTGCTGCACGTAGATGCCGATTTATATACAGCCGCCACTAGGGAGAGCTCGCTGCACATAGATGCCGATTTGTATACAGCCGCCACTAGGGAGAGCTCGCTGCACGTAGATGCCGATTTATATACAGCCGCCACTAGGGAGAGCTCGCTGCACGTAGATGCCGTTTTATATACAGCCGCCACTAGGGGGAGCTCGCTACACGTAGATGATTTGATTTATATACAACTGCTACTAGGGTGCGCTCGCTACACGTAGATGCCGATTTATATACAGACACGACAGTAGGGGGAGCTCACTGCACGTAGATGCTGATTTATATACAGAAGCCACTAGGGGGAGCTCGCTGCACGTAGATGCTGAATTATATACAGCCGGCACTAGGGGGAGCTTGCTGCACGTAGATGCTGATTTATATACAGCTGCCACTAGGGGGAGCGAGCTGTACGTAGATGCTGATTTATATATAGCCGGCACTAGGGGGAGCTCGCAACACGTAGATGCCGATTTATATACAGCCGCCCCTAGTGGGAGCTCGCTGCACGTAAATGCCGATTTATATACAGCCGTCACTATGGGGAGCTCGCTGCACGTAGATGCCGATTTATATACAGCCGGCACTAGGGGGAGCTCACTGCACGTAGATGCTGATTTATATACAGCCGCCACTAGCGGGAGCTCAATGGACGTAGATGCTAATTTATATACAGCCGCCACTAGAGGGAGCTCGCTGCACGTAGATGCTGATTTATATACAGCCGCCACTAGGGGGAGCTCGCTGCACGTAGATTTGATTTATATACAACTGCTACTAGGAGGCGCTCGCCACACGTAGATGCCGATTTATATCCAGCCGCCACTAGGGGGAGCTCGCTGCACGTAGATGCCGATTTATATACAGCCGCCACTAGGGGGAGCTCGCTGGACGTAGATGCTGATTTATATACAGCCGCCACTAGGGGGAGCTCGCTGAACGTAGATGCTGATTTATATACAGCCGCCACTAGGGGGAGCTCGCTGAACGTAGATGCTGATTTATATACAGCCGCCACTAGGGGGAGCTCGCTGGACGTAGATGCTGATTTATATACAGCCGCCACTAGGGGGAGCTCGCTGAACGTAGATGCTGATTTATATACAGCTGCCACTAGGGGGAGCTCGCTGCACGTAGATGCCGATTTATATACAGCCGCCACTAGGGGAAGCTCGCTGCACGTAGATGCTGATTTATATACAGCCGCCACTAGGGGGAGCTCGCTGAACGTAGATGCTGATTTATATACAGCCGCCACTAGGGGGAGCTCGCTGAACGTAGATGCTGATTTATATACAGCCGCCACTAGAGGGAGCTCGCTGCACGTAGATGCTGATTTATATACAGCCGCCACTAGGGGGAGCTCGCTGCAAGTAGATTTGATTTATATACAACTGCTACTAGGAGGTGCTCGCCACACGTAAATGCCGATTTATATCCAGCCGCCACAAGGGGGAGCTCGCTGCACGTAGATGCCGATTTATATACAGCCGCCACTAGGGGAAGCTCGCTGCACGTAGATGCTGATTTATATACAGCCGCCACTAGGGGGAGCTCGCTGGACGTAGATGCTGATTTATATACAGCCGCCACTAGGGGGAGCTTGCTGAACATAGATGCTGATTTATATACAGCCGCCACTAGGGGGAGCTCGCTGCACATAGATGCTGATTTATATACAGCTGCCACTAGGGGGAGCTCGCTGCACTTAGATGCCGATTTATATACAGCCGCCGCTAGGGGGGTGCTCGCTGCACGTAGATGTTGATTTATATACAGCCAGCACTAGGGGGAGCTCGCTGCACGTAGATGCTGATTTATGTACAGCCGCCACTAGGGGGACCTCACTGCATGTAGATGCTGATTTATATACTGCCACCATTAGGGGGAGCTCGCTGCACGTAGATGCTGATTTATATATAGCCGCCACTAAGGGGAGCTCGCTGCAAGTAGATGCCGATTTATATACTACCGCCACTAGGGGGAGCTCGCTGCACGTAGGTGCTGATTTATATACAGCCGCCACTAGGGGGAGCTCTCTGCACGTAGATGCTGATTTATATACAGCCGCCACTAGGGGGAGCTCGCTGCACGTAGATGCCGATCTATATACAGCCGGCACTAGGGGGAGCTTGCTGCACGTAGATGCTGATTTATATACAGCTGCTACTAGGGGGAGCTCGCTGCACTAGATGCTGATTTATATACAGACGACACTAGGGAGAGCTCGCGGCACGTAGATGCTGATTTATATACAGCCGCCACTAGGGGGAGCTCGCTGTACGTAGATGCTGATTTCTATACAGACGACACTAGGGGGAGCACGCTGCACGTAGATGCCGATTTATATACAGCCGCCACTAGGGGGAGCTCGCTGCATGCAGATGCTGAGTTACATACAGCCGCCACTGGGAGGGGGTGTCTCTGCATATAGAGACTGGTTTATATACATCCGCCACTAGGGGGAGCTTGCTGCACGTAGATACTGATTTGATTTATATACAACTGCTACTAGGGGGCGCTCGCTACACGTAGATGCTGATTTATATACAGCCGCTACTAGTGGGAGCTAGCTGCACGTAGATGCTGAATTATATAACGTCGCCACTAGGGGGAGCTCACTGCACGTAGATGCTGATTTATATACAGCCACCACTAGGGGGAGCTCGCTGCACGTATATGCTGATTTATATACAGCTGCCACTAGGGGGAGCTCGCTGCACGCAGATGCTGATTTATATAGTGTCGCCACTAGGGGGAGCTCGCTGCAAGTAGATGCTAATTTATATACAGCCGCCACTAGGGGGAGCTCACTGCATGCAGATGCTCATTTATATAAAGCCATCACGAGGGGGAGCTCGATGCACGTAGATGCTTATTTATATAAACCCATCACTAGGGGGAGCTCGCTGCACGTAAATGCTGATTTATAAACAGCCGCCACTAGAGGGAGCACGCTGCACGTAGATGCTGATTTATATACAGCCGCCACTAGGGGGAGCTCGCTGCACGTAGATGATTTGATTTATATACAACTTCTACTAGGGGGAGCTCGCTACACGTAGAGGCCGATTTATATACAGCCACCAGTAGGGGGAGCGAGCTGTACGTAGATGCTGATTTATATACAGCCGGCACTAGGGGGAGCTTGCTGCATGTAGATGCTGATTTATAAACAGCCGCCACTAGAGGGAGCTCGCTACGCGGAGACGCTGATTTATAAACAGCCGCCACTAGGGGTAGCTCGCTGCACGTAGATGCTGATTTATAAACAGCCGCCACTAGGGGGAGCTCGCTGCACGTAGATGTTGATTTATATACAGCCGCCACTAGGGGGAGCTCGCTGCACATAGATGCTGATTTATAAACACCCGCCACTAGTGGGAGCTCGATGCACGGAGACGCTGATTTATAAACAGCCGCCACTAGGGGGATCTCGCTGCACGTAGATGCTGATTTATAAACAGCCGCCACTAGTGGGAGCTCACTGCACGTAGATGCCGATTTATATACAGCCGGCACTAGGGGTAGATTGCTGCACGTAGATGTCGATTTATATACAGCCGCCACTAGGGGGAGCTCACTGCAAGTAGATGCTGATTTATATACAGCCGCTACTAGGGGGAGCTCACTGCACGTAGATGCTGCTTTATATACAGCCGCCACTAGGGGTAGCTCGCTGCACTTAGACTCTGATTTATATACAGCCACCACTAGTGGGAGCTCGCTGCACGTAGACGCTGATTTATATACAGCCGGCACTAGGGGGAGCTCACTGCACGTAGATGCTGATTTATATACAGCCGCCACTAGAGAGAGCTCGCTGCACGTAGATGCTGATTTATATACAACCGCCACAAGGGGGAGCTCATTGCACGTAGATGCTGATTTATATACAGCCGTCACTAGGGGGAGCTCACTGCACGTAGATGCTGATTTATATACAGCCGTCACTAGAGCGAGCTCACTGCACGTCGATGCTGATTTATAAACAGCCACCACTAGAGGGAGCTCGCTGCACGTAGATGCTGATTTATATACAGCCGCCACTAGGGGGAGCTCGCTACACGTAGTTGATTTGATGTATATACAACTGCTACTAGGGGGAGCTCGTTACACGTAGATGCCGATTTATATACAGCCGCCACTAGGGGGAGCTCGCTGCACGTAGATGCTGATTTATAAACAGCCGCCACTAGTGGGAGCTCGCTGCACCTAGACGCTGATTTATAAACAGCCGCCACTAGGGGGAGCTCGCTGCACGTAGATGCTGATTTATAAACAGACGCCACTAGGGGGAGCTCGCTGCACGTAGATGTTGATTTATATACAGCCGCCACTAGGGGGAGCTCGCTGCACGTAGATGCTAATTTATAAACAGCCGCCACTAGTGGGAGCTCGCTCCACGTAGATGCTGATTTATAAACCACCGCCACTAGGGGGAGCTCGCTGCACGTAGATGCTGATTTATATACAGCCGGCACTAGGGGGAGTTCGCTGCACGTAGATGTTGATATATATACAGCCACCACTAGGGGGAGCTCACTGCACGTAGATGCTGATTTATATACAGCCGCCACTAGGGGGAGCTCACTGCACGTAGATGCTGATTTATATACAGCCGCCACTAGGATAGCTCGCTGCACTCAGACGCTGATTTATATACAGCCGCAACTAATGGGAGCTCGCTGCACGTAGACGCTGATTTATAAACAGCCGCCACTAGGGGGAGCTCGCTGCACGTAGATGCTGATTCATATTCAGTCGGCACTAGGGGGAGCTTGCTGCACGTAGATGTTGATTTATATACAGCCGTCACTAGGGGGAGCTCGCTGCACGTAGATGCTGATTTATATACAGCTGCCACAAGGGGGAGCTCACTGCACGTAGATGCTGATTTATAATCAGCCGCCACTAGAGAGAGCTCGCTGCACGTAGATGCTGATTTATATACAACCGCCACCAGGGGGAGCTCACTGCACGTAGATGCTGATTAATATACCGCCGCCACTAGGGGGAGCTCACTGCACGTAGATGCTGATTTATATACAGACGCCACTAGGGGGAGCTCACTGCACATAGATGCTGATTTATATATAGCCGCCACTAGGGGTAGCTCGCTGCACGTAGATGCTGATTTATATACAGCCGCCAATAGGGAGAGCTCACTGCACGTAGATGCTGATTTATATACAGACGCCACTAGGGGGAGCTCTATGCACGTAGATGCTGATTTATATTCAGCCGCCACTAGGTGGAGCTCACTGCACGTAGATGTTGATTTATATACAGCCGCCACTAGGGGGAGCTCACTGCACGTAGATGCTGATTTATATACAGCCGCCACTAGGGGGAGCTCGCTGCACGTAGATGCTGATTTATATACAGCCGCCACTAGGGGGAGATCGCTGCACGTAGATGCTGATTTATATACAGCCGCCACTAGGGGGAGCTCAATGCACGTAGATGTTGATTTATATACAGCCGTCACTAGGGGGAGCTAGCTGGACGTAGATGCTGATTTATATACAGCCGCCACTAGGGGGAGCTCGCTGTAAGTAGATGCTGATTTATATACAGCCGCCACTAGGGGGAGCTCACTGCACGCAGATGCTGGTTTATAAACAGCCGCCACTAGGGGGAGCTCGCTGCACATAGATGATTTGATTTATATACAACTGCTACCAGGGGGCGCTTGCTGCACTTAGATGCCGATTTATATCCAGCCGCCACTAAGGGGAGATTGCTGCACGTAGATGCCGATTTATATCCAGCCGCCACTAGGGGGAGCTCACTGCACGTAGATGCTGATTTATATACAGCCGCTACTAGGGGGAGCTCACTGCATGTAGATGCCGATTTATATACAGCCGCCACTAGGGGGAGCTCACTGCACGTAGATGCTGATTTATATACAGCCGCCACTAGGGGTAGCTCGCTGCACGTAGATGCTGATTTATATACAGCTCCCACAAGGGGGAGCTCACTGCACGTAGATGCTGATTTATAATCAGCCGCCACTAGAGAGAGCTCGCTGCACGTAGATGCTGATTTATATACAACCGCCACCAGGGGGAGCTCACTGCACGTAGATGCTGATTTATATACAGCAGTCACTAGGGGGAGCTCGCTGCACGTAGATGCTGATTTATATACAGCCGCCACTAGGGGGAGCTCACTGAACGTAAATGCTGATTTATATACCGCCACCACTAGGGGGAGCTCACTGCACGTAGATGCTGATTTATATACAGACGCCACTAGGGGGAGCTCACTGCACATAGATGCTGATTTATATATAGCCGCCACTAGGGGTAGCTCGCTGCACGTAGATGCTGATTTATATACAGCCGCCACTAGGGGGAGCTCACTGCACGTAGATGCTGATTTATATACAGACGCCACTAGGGGGAGCTCTATGCACGTAGATGCTTATTTATATTCAGCCGCCACTAGGGGGAGCTCACTGCACGTAGATGTTGATTTATATACAGCCGCCACTAGGGGGAGCTCACTGCACGTAGATGCTGATTTATATACAGCCGCCACTAGGGGGAGCTCGCTTCACGTAGATGCTGATTTATATACAGCCGCCACTAGTGGGAGCTCACTGCACGTAGATGCTGATTTATATACAGCCGCCACTAGGGGGAGCTCAATGCACGTAGATGTTGATTTATATACAGCCGTCACTAGGGGGAGCTAGCTGGACGTAGATGCTGATTTATATACAGCCGCCACTAGGGGGAGCTCGCTGCAAGTAGATGCTGATTTATATACAGCCGCCACTAGGGGGAGCTCGCTGCACATAGATGATTTGATTTATATACAACTGCTACCAGGGGGCGATCGCTGCTTTTAGATGCCGATTTATATCCAGCCGCCACTAAGGGGAGCTCGCTGCACGTAGATGCCGATTTATATCCAGCCGCCACTAGGGGGAGCTCACTGCACGTAGATGCTGATTTATATACAGCCGCCACTAGGGGGAGCTCACTGCATGTAGATGCTGATTTATATACAGACGCCACTAGGGGGAGCTCTATGCACGTAGATGCTTATTTATTTTCAGCCGCCACTAGGGGGAGCTCACTGCACGTAGATGTTGATTTATATACAGCCGCCACTAGGGGGAGCTCACTGCACGTAGATGCTGATTTATATACAGCCGCCACTAGGGGGAGCTCGCTGCACGTAGATGCTGATTTATATACAGCCGCCACTAGTGGGAGCTCACTGCACGTAGATGCTGATTTATATACAGCCGCCACTAGGGGGAGCTCAATGCACGTAGTTGTTGATTTATATACAGCCTTCACTAGGGGGAGCTAGCTGGACGTAGATGCTGATTTATATACAGCCGCCACTAGGGGGAGCTCGCTGCAAGTAGATGCTGATTTATATACAGCCGCCACTAGGGGGAGCTCACTGCACGCAGATGCTGGTTTATAAACAGCCGCCACTAGGGGGAGCTCGCTGCACATAGATGATTTGATTTATATACATCTGCTACCAGGGGGCGCTCGCTGCACTTAGATGACGATTTATATCCAGCCGCCACTAAGGGGAGCTCGCTGAACGTAGATGCCGATTTATATCCAGCCGCCACTAGGGAGAGCTCGCTGCACGTAGATGCCGATTTATATACAGCCGCCACTAGGGGGAGCTCGCTGCACGTAGATGCTGATTTATATACAGCCGCCACTAGGGAGAGCTCGCTGCACGTAGATACCGATTTATATACAACCGCCACTAGGGGGAGTTCGCTGCACGTAGTTGCCGATTTATATTCAGCCGCCACTAGGGAGAGCTCGCTGCACATAGATGCCGATTTATATACAACCGCCACTAGGGAGAGCTCGCTGCACGTAGATGCCGATTTATATACAACCGCCACTAGGGGGAGCTCGCTGCACGTAGATGCCGATTTATATACAGCCGCCACTAGGGAGAGCTCGCTGCACGTAGATACCGATTTATATACAACCGCCACTAGGGGGAGTTCGCTGCACGTAGTTGCCGATTTATATACAGCCACCACTAGGGAGAGCTCGCTGCACGTAGATGCCGATTTATATACAGCCGCCACTAGGGAGAGCTCGCTGCACGTAGATGCCGAATTATATACAACCGCCACTAGGGAGAGCTCGCTGCACGTAGATGCCAATTTATATACAGCCGCCACTAGGCAGAGCTCGCTGCACGTAGATGCCGATTTATATACAACCGCCACTAGGGGGAGCTCGCTGCACGTAGATACCGATTTATATACAACCGCCACTAGGGAGAGCTCGCTGCACGTAGATACCGATTTATATACAACCGCCACTAGGGGGAGTTCGCTGCACGTAGTTGCCGATTTATATACAGCCACCACTAGGGAGAGCTCGCTGCACGTAGATGCCGATTTATATACAGCCGCCACTAGGGAGAGCTCGCTGCACGTAGATGCCGATTTATATACAACCGCCACTAGGGAGAGCTCGCTGCACGTAGATGCCGATTTACATACAGCCGCCACTAGGCAGAGCTCGCTGCACGTAGATGCCGATTTATATACTGCCGCCACTAGGGAGAGCTCGCTGCACGTAGATGCCGATTTATATACAGCCGCCACTAGGGGGAGTTTGCTGCACGTAGATGCCGATTTATATACAGCCGGCACTAGGGGGAGCTCGCTGCACGTAGATGCCGATTTATATACAGCCGCCACTAGGGAGAGCTCGCTGCACGTAGATGCCGATTTATATACAGCCGCCACTAGGGGGAGCTCGCTACACGTAGATGATTTGATTTATATACAACTGCTACTAGGGGGAGCTCGCTGCACGTAGATTCTGGTTTATATACAGCTACCAGTAGGGGGAGCGTGCTGCACGTAGATGCTGATTTATATACAGCCACCACTAGGGGGAGCTCGCTGCACGTAGATGCCGATTTATATACAGCCACCAGTAGGGGGAGCATGCTGCACGTAGATGCTGATTTATATACAGCCACCACTAGGGGGAGCTCGCTTCACGTAGATGCTGATTTATATACAGCCGCCACTAGGGGGAGCTCGCTGCACGTAGATGCTGATTTATATACAGCCGCCACTAGGGGGAGCATGCTGCACGTAGATGCTGATTTATATACAGCCGCCATTAGGAGAAGCTCGCTGCACTTAGATGTTGATTTATAAACAGCCACCACTAGAGGGAGCTCGCTGCACGTAGATGCTGATTTATGTTCAGCCGCCACTAGGGGGAGCTCGCTGCACGTAGATGATTTGATTTATATACAACTGCTACTAGGGTGCGCTCGCTACACGTAGATGCCGATTTATATACAGCCGCCAGGAGGGGGAGCTCACTGCACGTAGATGCTGATTTATATACAGAAGACACTACGGGGAGCTCGCTGCACGTAGATGCTGATTTATATACAGCAGGCACTAGGGGGAGCTCGCAACACGTAGATGCCGATTTATATACAGCCGCCCCTAGGGGGAGCTCGCTGCACTTAGATGCCGATTTATATACAGCCGTCTCTAGGGGGAGCTTGCGGCACTTAGATGCTGATTTATATACAGCCGTCACTAGGGGGAGCTCGCAGCATGTAGATGCCGATTTATAAACAGCCGCCACTAGGGGGAGCTCGTAGCACGTAGATGCCGATTTATATACAGCCGCCACTAGGGGGAGTTCGCGGCACGTAGAAGCTGAATTATATACAGCCGTCACTAGGGGGAGCTCGCAACACGTGGATGCTGATTTATTTACAGCCGCCACTAGGGGGAGCGCGCTGCATGTAGATGCTGAATTATATTCAGCCGCCACTAGGGGGAGCTCGCTGCACGTAGATGCTGATTTATATACAATCGCCACTAGGGGGAGCTCGCTGTACGTAGATGCCGATTTATATTCAGCCGCCACTAGGGGGAGCTCGCTGCACATAGATGCTGATTTACATACAGCCGCCACTAGAGGGAGCTTGCTGCACGTAGATGCCGATTTATATACAGCCGCCACTAGGGGGAACTGTCTTCACGTAGATGCCGATTTACATACAGCCGCCACTAGGGAAGCTCGCGGCACGTAGATGCTGATTTATATACAACCGCCACTAAGGGGAGCTCGCTACACGTGGATGCTGATTTATATACAGCCGCCACTAAGGGGAGCTCGCTACACGTAGATGCCGATTTATATACAGCCGCCACAAGAGGGAGCTCACTGCATGTAGATGCTGATTTATATACAGCCGCCACTAGGGGGAGCTCGCTACACGTGGATGCTGATTTATATACAGCCGCCACTAAGGGGAGCGCGCTGCACATAGATGCTAATTTATACACAGCCGCCACTAGAGGGAGCTGGCTGCATGTAGATGCTGATCTATATACAGCCGCCACTAGGGGGAGCTCGCTGCACGTAGATGCCGATTTATATACAGCTGCCACTAGGGGGAGCTCGCTACACGTGGATGCTGATTTATATACAGACGCCACTAAGGGGAGCGCGCTGCACGTAGATTCCGATTTATATACAGCTGCCACTGGGGGGAGCTCGCTGCACATAGATGCTAATTTATATACAGCCGCCACTAGAGGGAGCTGGCTGCACGTAGATGCTGATTTATATACAGCCGCCACTAGGGGGAACTCGCTGCACGTAGATTTGATTTTTATACAACTGCTACTAGGAGACGCTCGCTACACGTAGATGCCGATTTATATCCAGCCGCCACTAGGGGGAGCTCCCTGCATGTAGATGCCGATTTATATACAGCCGCCTCTAAGGGGAGCTCGCTGCACGTAGATGCCGATTTATATACAGCCGCCACTAGGGGGAGCTCGCTGCACGTAGATGCTGATTTATATACAGCCGCCACTAGGGGGAGGTCACTGCACGTAGATGCTAATTTATATACAGCCGCCACTAGAGGGAGCTGGCTGCACGTAGATGCTGATTTATATACAGCCGCCACTAGGGGGAGCTCGCTCCACGTAGATTTGATTTATATACAACTGCTACTAGGAGGCGCTCGCTACACGTAGATGCCGATTTATATCCAGCCGCCACTAGGGAGAGCTCGCTGCACGTAGATGCCGATTTATATACAGCCGCCACTAGGGGGAGCTTGCTGCACGTAGATGCCGATTTATATACAGCCGGCACTTGGGGGAGCTCACTGCACGTAGATGCCGATTTATATACAGCCGCCACTAGGGAGAGCTCGCTGCACGTAGATGCCGATTTATATACAGCCGCCACTAGGTGGAGCTCGCTACACGTAGATGATTTGATTTATATACAACTGCTACTAGGGGGAGCTCGCTGCACGTAGATTCTGGTTTATATACAGCCACCAGTAGGGGGAGCGTGCTGCACGTAGATGCCGATTTATATACAGCCACCAGTAGGGGGAGCATGCTGCACGTAGATGCTGATTTATATACAATCAGCACTAGGGGGAGCTCGCTTCACGTAGATGCTGATTTATATACAGCCGCCACTAGGGGGAGCTCGCTGCACGTAGATGCTGATTTATATACAGCCGCCACTAGGGGGAGCACGCTGCACGTAGATGCTGATTTATATACAGCCGCCATTAGGAGGAGCTCGCTGCACTTAGATGTTGATTTATAAACAGCCACCACTAGAGGGAGCTCGCTGCACGTAGATGCTGATTTATGTTCAGCCGCCACTAGGGGGAGCTCGCTGCACGTAGATGATTTGATTTATATACAACTGCTACTAGGGTGCGCTCGCTACACGTAGATGCCGATTTATATACAGCTGCCAGGAGGGGGAGCTCGCTGCACGTAGATGCTGATTTATATACAGAAGCCACTAGGGGGAGCTCGCTGCACGTAGATGCTGATTTATATACAGCCGGCACTAGGGGGAGCTCGCGGCACTTAGATGCTGATTTATATACAGCCGTCACTAGGGGGAGCTCGCAGCATGTAGATGCCGATTTATAAACAGCCGCCACTAGGGGGAGCTCGCTGCACGTAGATGCCGATTTATATACAGCCGCCACTAGGGGGAGTTCGCGGCACGTAGAAGCTGATTTATATACAGCCGTCACTAGGGGGAGCTCGCAACACGTGGATGCTGATTTATATACAGCCGCCACTAGGGGGAGCTCGCTGCACATAGATGCTAATTTATATACAGCCGCCACTAGAGGTAGCTCGCTGCACGTAGATGCTGATTTATATACAGCCGCCACTAGGGGGAACTCGCTGCACGTAGATTTGATTTATATACAACTGCTACTAGGAGACGCTCGCTACACGTAGATGCCGATTTATATCCAGCCGCCACTAGGGGGAGCTCCCTGCATGTAGATGCCGATTTATATACAGCCGCCTCTAAGGGGAGCTCGCTGCACGTAGATGCCGATTTATATACAGCCGCCACTAGGGGGAGCTCGCTGCACGTAGATGCTGATTTATATACAGCCGCCACTAGGGGGAGCTCACTGCACGTAGATGCTAATTTATATACAGCCGCCACTAGAGGGAGCTGGCTGCACGTAGATGCTGATTTATATACAGCCGCCACTAGGGAGAGCTCGCTGCACGTAGATGCCGATTTATATACAACCGCCACTAGGGGGAGCTTGCTGCACGTAGATGCCGATTTATATACAGCCTGCACTAGGGGGAGCTCACTGCACGTAGATGACGATTTATATACAGCCGCCACTAGGGAGAGCTCGCTGCACGTAGATGCCGATTTATATACAGCCGCCACTAGGTGGAGCTCGCTGCACGTAGATGATTTGATTTATATACAACTGCTACTAGGGGGAGCTCGCTGCACGTAGATTCTGGTTTATATACAGCCACCAGTAGGGGGAGCGTGCTGCACGTAGATGCCGATTTATATACAGCCACCAGTAGGGGGAGCATGCTGCACGTAGATGCCGATTTATATACAGCCACCAGTAGGGGGAGCATGCTGCACGTAGATGCTGATTTATATACAATCAGCACTAGGGGGAGCTCGCTTCACGTAGATGCTGATTTATATACAGCCGCCACTAGGGGGAGCTCGCTGCACGTAGATGCTGATTTATATACAGCCGCCACTAGGGGGAGCACGCTGCACGTAGATGCTGATTTATATACAGCCGCCATTAGGAGGAGCTCGCTGCACTTAGATGTTGATTTATAAACAGCCACCACTAGAGGGAGCTCGCTGCACGTAGATGCTGATTTATGTTCAGCCGCCACTAGGGGGAGCTCGCTGCACGTAGATTATTTGATTTATATACAACTGCTACTAGGGTGCGCTCGCTACACGTAGATGCCGATTTATATACAGCTGCCAGGAGGGGGAGCTCACTGCACGTAGATGCTGATTTATATACAGAAGCCACTAGGGGGAGCTCGCTGCACGTAGATGCTGATTTATATACAGCCGGCACTAGGGGGAGCTCGCAACATGTAGATGCCGATTTATATACAGCCGTCTCTAGGGGGAGCTCGCGGCACTTAGATGCTGATTTATATACAGCCGTCACTAGGGGGAGCTCGCAGCATGTAGATGCCGATTTATAAACAGCCGCCACTAGGGGGAGCTCGCTGCACGTAGATGCCGATTTATATACAGCCGCCACTAGGGGGAGTTCGCGGCACGTAGAAGCTGATTTATATACAGCCGTCACTAGGGGGAGCTCGCAACACGTGGATGCTGATTTATATACAGCCGCCACTAGGGGGAGCGCGCTGCACGTAGATGCTGAATTATATTCAGCCGCCACTAGGGGGAGCTCGCTGCACGTAGATGCTGATTTATATACAATCGCCACTAGGGGGAGCTCGCTGTACGTAGATGCCGATTTATATTCAGCCGCCACTAGGGGGAGCTCGCTGCACATAGATGCTGATTTACATACAGCCGCCACTAGAGGGAGCTCACTGCACGTAGATGCCGATTTATATACAGCCACCACTAGGGGGAACTGTCTTCACGTAGATGCCGATTTATATACAGCCGCCACTAGGGAAGCTCGCGGCACGTAGATGCTGATTTATATACAGCCGCCACTAAGGGGAGCTCGCTACACGTAGATGCCGATTTATATACAGCCGCCACAAGAGGGAGCTCACTGCATGTAGATGCTGATTTATATACAGCCGCCACTAGGGGGAGCTCGCTACACGTGGATGCTGATTTATATACAGCCGCCACAAGAGGGAGCTCACTGCATGTAGATGCTGATTTATATACAGCCGCCACTAGGGGGAGCTCGCTACACGTAGATGCCGATTTATATACAGCCGCCACAAGAGGGAGCTCACTGCATGTAGATGCTGATTTATATACAGCCGCCACTAGGGGGAGCACGCTGCACGTAGATGCTGATTTATATACAGCCGCCATTAGGAGGAGCTCGCTGCACTTAGATGTTGATTTATAAACAGCCACCACTAGAGGGAGCTCGCTGCACGTAGATGCTGATTTATGTTCAGCCGCCACTAGGGGGAGCTCGCTGCACGTAGATGATTTGATTTATATACAACTGCTACTAGGGTGCGCTCGCTACACTTAGATGCCGATTTATATACAGCTGCCAGGAGGGGGAGCTCGCTGCACGTAGATGCTGATTTATATACAGAAGCCACTAGGGGGCGCTCGCTGCACGTAGATGCTGATTTATATACAGCCGGCACTAGGGGGAGCTCGCAACATGTAGATGCCGATTTATATACAGCCGCCCTTAGGGGGAGCTCGCTGCACGTAGATGCCGATTTATATACAGCCGTCTCTAGGGGGAGCTCGCGGCACTTAGATGCTGATTTATATACAGCCGTCACTAGGGGGAGCTCGCAGCATGTAGATGCCGATTTATAAACAGCCGCCACTAGGGGGAGCTCGCTGCACGTAGATGCCGATTTATATACAGCCGCCACTAGGGGGAGTTCGCGGCACGTAGAAGCTGATTTATATACAGCCGTCACTAGGGGGAGCTCGCAACACGTGGATGCTGATTTATATACAGCCGCCACTAGGGGGAGCTCGCTGCACATAGATGCTAATTTATATACAGCCGCCACTAGAGGGAGCTCGCTGCACGTAGATGCTGATTTATATACAGCCGCCACTAGGGGGAACTCGCTGCACGTAGATTTGATTTATATACAACTGCTACTAGGAGACGCTCGCTACACGTAGATGCCGATTTATATCCAGCCGCCACTAGGGGGAGCTCCCTGCATGTAGATGCCGATTTATATACAGCCGCCTCTAAGGGGAGCTCGCTGCACGTAGATGCCGATTTATATACAGCCGCCACTAGGGGGAGCTCGCTGCACGTAGATGCTGATTTATATACAGCCGCCACTAGGGGGAGCTCACTGCACGTAGATGCTAATTTATATACAGCCGCCACTAGAGGGAGCTGGCTGCACGTAGATGCTGATTTATATACAGCCGCCACTAGGGGGAGCTCGCTCCACGTAGATTTGATTTATATACAACTGCTACTAGGAGGCGCTCGCTACACGTAGATGCCGATTTATATCCAGCCGCCACTAGGGAGAGCTCGCTGCACGTAGATGCCGATTTATATACAGCCGCCACTAGGGGGAGCTTGCTGCACGTAGATGCCGATTTATATACAGCCTGCACTAGGGGGAGCTCACTGCACGTAGATGCCGATTTATATACAGCCGCCACTAGGGAGAGCTCGCTGCACGTAGATGCCGATTTATATACAGCCGCCACTAGGTGGAGCTCGCTACACGTAGATGATTTGATTTATATACAACTGCTACTAGGGGGAGCTCGCTGCACGTAGATTCTGGTTTATATACAGCCACCAGTAGGGGGAGCGTGCTGCACGTAGATGCTGATTTATATACAGCCACCAGTAGGGGGAGCATGCTGCACGTAGATGCCGATTTATATACAGCCACCAGTAGGGGGAGCATGCTGCACGTAGATGCTGATTTATATACAATCAGCACTAGGGGGAGCTCGCTTCACGTAGATGCTGATTTATATACAGCCGCCACTAGGGGGAGCTCGCTGCACGTAGATGCTGATTTATATACAGCCGCCACTAGGGGGAGCACGCTGCACGTAGATGCTGATTTATATACAGCCGCCACTAGGGGGAGCTCGCTGCACTTAGATGTTGATTTATAAACAGCCACCACTAGAGGGAGCTCGCTGCACGTAGATGCTGATTTATGTTCAGCCGCCACTAGGGGGAGCTCGCTGCACGTAGATTATTTGATTTATATACAACTGCTACTAGGGTGCGCTCGCTACACGTAGATGCCGATTTATATACAGCTGCCAGGAGGGGGAGCTCACTGCACGTAGATGCTGATTTATATACAGAAGCCACTAGGGGGAGCTCGCTGCACGTAGATGCTGATTTATATACAGCCGGCACTAGGGGGAGCTCGCAACATGTAGATGCCGATTTATATACAGCCGTCTCTAGGGGGAGCTCGCGGCACTTAGATGCTGATTTATATACAGCCGTCACTAGGGGGAGCTCGCAGCATGTAGATGCCGATTTATAAACAGCCGCCACTAGGGGGAGCTCGCTGCACGTAGATGCCGATTTATATACAGCCGCCACTAGGGGGAGTTCGCGGCACGTAGAAGCTGATTTATATACAGCCGTCACTAGGGGGAGCTCGCAACACGTGGATGCTGATTTATATACAGCCGCCACTAGGGGGAGCGCGCTGCACGTAGATGCTGAATTATATTCAGCCGCCACTAGGGGGAGCTCGCTGCACGTAGATGCTGATTTATATACAATCGCCACTAGGGGGAGCTCGCTGTACGTAGATGCCGATTTATATTCAGCCGCCACTAGGGGGAGCTCGCTGCACATAGATGCTGATTTACATACAGCCGCCACTAGAGGGAGCTCACTGCACGTAGATGCCGATTTATATACAGCCACCACTAGGGGGAACTGTCTTCACGTAGATGCCGATATATATACAGCCGCCACTAGGGAAGCTCGCGGCACGTAGATGCTGATTTATATACAGCCGCCACTAAGGGGAGCTCGCTACACGTAGATGCCGATTTATATACAGCCGCCACAAGAGGGAGCTCACTGCATGTAGATGCTGATTTATATACAGCCGCCACTAGGGGGAGCTCGCTACACGTGGATGCTGATTTATATACAGCCGCCACTATGGGGAGCTCGCTACACGTCGATGCTGATTTATATACAGCCGCCACTAAGGGGAGCGCGCTGCACGTACATGCCGATTTATATACAGCTGCCACTGGGGGGGAGCTCGCTGCACATAGATGCTAATTTATATACAGCCGCCACTAGAGGGAGCTGGCTGCATGTAGATGCTGATTTATATACAACCGCCACTAGGGGGAGCTCGCTGCACGTAGATGCCGATTTATATACAGCTGCCACTAGGGGGAGCTCGCTACACGTGGATGCTGATTTATATACAGCCGCCACTAAGGGGAGCGCGCTGCACGTAGATTCCGATTTATATACAGCTGCCACTGGGGGGAGCTCGCTGCACATAGATGCTAATTTATATACAGCCGCCACTAGAGGGAGCTGGCTGCACGTAGATGCTGATTTATATACAGCCGCCACTAGGGGGAGCTCGCTGCACGTAGATTTGATTTATATACAACTGCTACTAGGAGACGCTCGCTACACGTAGATGCCGATTTATATCCAGCCGCCACTAGGGGGAGCTCCCTGCATGTAGATGCCGATTTATATACAGCCGCCTCTAAGGGGAGCTCGCTGCACGTAGATGCCGATTTATATACAGCCGCCACTAGGGGGAGCTCGCTGCACGTAGATGCTGATTTATATACAGCCGCCACTAGGGGGAGCTCACTGCACGTAGATGCTAATTTATATACAGCCGCCACTAGAGGGAGCTGGCTGCACGTAGATGCTGATTTATATACAGCCGCCACTAGGTGGAGCTCGCTCCACGTAGATTTGATTTATATACAACTGCTACTAGGAGGCGCTCGCTACACGTAGATGCCGATTTATATCCAGCCGCCACTAGGGGGAGCTCGCTGCACGTAGATGCCGATTTATATACAGCCGCCACTAGGAGGAGCTCGCTGCACGTAGATGCTGATTTATATACAGCCGCCACTAGGGGGAGCTCGCTGCACGTAGATGCTGATTTATATACAGCCGCCACTAAGGGGAGCTCGCTGCACTTGGATGCCGATTTATAAACAGCCGCCACTAGGGAGTGCTCGCTGCACGTAGATGTTGATTTATATCCAGCCGCCACTAGGGGGAGCTCGCTGCACGTAGATGCCGATTTATATACAGCCGCCACTAGGGGGAGCTCGCTGCACGTAGATGCTGATTTATATACAGCCGCCACTAGGGGGACCTCACTGCATGTAGATGCTGATTTATATACAGCCGCCACTAGGGGGAGCTCGCTGCAAGTAGCTGCCGATTTAGATACAGCCGCCACTAGGGGGAGCTCGCTGCACGTAGGTGCTGATTTATATACAGCCGCCACTAGGGGGAGCTCTTGCACGTAGATGCTGATTTATATACAGCCGCCACTAAGGGGAGCTCGCTGCACGTACATGCTGATTTAAATACAGCCGCCACTAGGGGGAGCTCTCTGCACGTAGATGCCGATTTATATACAGCCGCCACTAGGGGGAGCTCGCTGCACGTAGATGCCGATTTATATACAGCCGCCACTAGGGAGAGCTCGCTGTACGTAGATGCTTATTTATATACAGCCGCCACTAGGGGGAGCTTGCTGCACTTAGATGCTGATTTATATACAGCCGCCACAAGAGGGAGCTCGCTGCACATAGATGCTGATTTATATACAACTGCTACTAGGGGGCGCTCGCTGCAAGTAGATGCCGATTTATATACAGTCGCCACTAGGGGGAGCTCGCTGCACTTAGATGCCGATTTATATAAAGCCGTCACTAGGGGGAGCTCGCAGCACATAGATGCTGATTTATATACAGCCGCCACTAGGGGGAGCTCGCTGCACGTAGATGTTGATTTATGTACAGCCGCCACTAGGGGGAGCTCGCTGCACGCAGATGCTGATTTACATACAGCTGCCACTAGGGGGAGCTCGCTGCACGCAGATGCCGATTTATATACAGCCGCCACAAGAGGGAGCTCGCTGCACGTAGATGCTGATTTATAATCAGCCGCCACTAGGGGGAGCTTGCTGCACGTACATGCCGATTTATATACAGCCGCCACTAAAGGGAGCTCGCTGCAAGTATATGCCCATTTATATACAGCCGCCACTAGAGGGAGCTCGCTGCACTTAGATTCTGATTTATATACAACCGTCACTAGGGGGAGCTTGCTGCACGTAGATGACAATTTATATCCAGCCGCCACTAGGGGGAGCTCGCTGCACGTAGATGCCAATTTATATACAGCCGCCACTAGGGGGAGCTCGCTGCACATAGATGCTGATTTATATACAGCCATCACTAGGGGGAGCTCGCTGCACGTAGATGCTGATTTATATAAAGCCGCCACTAGGGGGAGCTCGCTGCACGTAGATGCTGATTTATATACAGCCGCCACTAGGGGGAGCTCGCTGCACGTAGATGCCGATTTATATACAGCTGCCACTAAGGGGAGCTCGCTGCACGTAGATGCCGATTTATATACAGCCGCCACTAGGGGGACCTCGCTGCACGTAGACGCCGATTTATATAAAGTCGCCACTAGGGGGAGCTCGCTGCACGTGGATGCCGATTTATATTCAGCTGCCACTAGCGGGTGCTCGCTGCACGTAGATGCGGGTTTATATACAGTCGCCATTAGGTGGAGCTCGCTGCACGTAGATACTGATTTATATATAGCCGCCACTAGGGGGAGCTTGCTGCACGTAGATACTGATTTATATACAGCCGCCACAAGGGGGAGCTCGCTGCATGTAGATGCCGATTTATATACAGCTGCCACTAGGGGGAGCTCGCTGCACGTGGATGCTGTTTCATATACAGCCGCCACTAGGGGGAGCTCGCTGCATGTAGAGGCTGATTTATATACGGCCGCCACTAGGGGGAGCTTGCTGCATGTAGATGCCGATTTATATACAGCTGCCACTGGGGGGAGCTCACTGCACGTAGATGCTGATTTATATACAGCCGCCACTAGGGGGAGCTCACTGCACGTAGATACTGATTTATATACAGCCGCCAATAGGGGGAGCTCGCTGCATGTAGATGCCGATTTATATACCGCTGCCACTGGGGGGAGCTCACTGCACGTAGATGCTGATTTATATACAGCCGCCATTAGGGGGAGCTCGCTGCACGTAGATGCCGATTTATATACAGCCGCCACTAGGGGGAGCGCGCTGCACATAGATGATGATTTATATACAGACACCACTAGGGGGAGCTCACTGCACATAGATGCTGATTTATATACAGTCGCCACTAGGGGGAGCTCGCTGCACGTAGATGCTGATTTATATACAGCCGCCACTAGGGGGAGCTCGCTGCACGTAGATTTGATTTATATACAACTGCTACTAGGAGACGCTCGCTACACGTAGATGCCGATTTATATCCAGCCGCCACTAGGGGGAGCTCCCTGCATGTAGATGCCTATTTATATACAGCCGCCTCTAAGGGGAGCTCGCTGCACGTAGATGCCGATTAATATACAGCCGCCACTAGGGGGAGCTCGCTGCACGTAGATGCTGATTTATATACAGCCGCCACTAGGGGGAGCTCACTGCACGTAGATGCTAATTTATATACAGCCGCCACTAGAGGGAGCTGGCTGCACGTAGATGCTGATTTATATACAGCCGCCACTAGGGGGAGCTCGCTCCACGTAGATTTGATTTATATACAACTGCTACTAGGAGGCGCTCGCTACACGTAGATGCCGATTTATTTCCAGCCGCCACTAGGGGGAGCTCGCTGCACGTAGATGCCGATTTATATACAGCCGCCACTAGGGGGAGCTCGCTGGACGTAGATGCTGATTTATATACAGCCGCCACTAGGGGGAGCTCGCTGCACGTAGATGCTGATTTATATACAGCCGCCACTAAGGGGAGCTCGCTGCACTTGGATGCCGATTTATATACAGCCGCCACTAGGGAGTGCTCGCTGCACGTAGATGTTGATTTATATCCAACCGCCACTAGGGGGAGCTCGCTGCACGTAGATGCCGATTTATATACAGCCGCCACTAGGGGGAGCTCGCTGCACGTAGATGCTGATTTATATACAGCCGCCACTAGGGGGACCTCACTGCATGTAGATGCTGATTTATATACAGCCGCCACTAGGGGGAGCTCGCTGCAAGTAGCTGCTGATTTATATACTGCCACCACTAGGGGGAGCTCGCTGCACGTAGATGCTCATTTATATATAGCTGCCACTAAGGGGAGCTCGCTGCAAATAGATGCCGATTTAGATACAGCCGCCACTAGGGGGAGCTCGCTGCACGTAGGTGCTGATTTATATACAGCCGCCACTAGGGGGAGCTCTTGCACGTAGATGCTGATTTATATACAGCCGCCACTAAGGGGAGCTCGCTGCACGTACATGCTGATTTAAATACAGCCGCCACTAGGGGGAGCTCTCTGCACGTAGATGCCGATTTATATACAGCCGCACTCGGGGGAGCTCGCTGCACGTAGATGCTGATTTATATACAGCCGCTACTAGGGGGAGCTCGCTGCACGTAGATGCTGATTTATATAGAGACGACACTAGGGAGAGCTCGCGGCACGTAGATGCTGATTTATATACAGCCGCCACTAGGGGGAGCTCGCTGTACGTAGATGCTGATTTCTATACAGACGACACTAGGGGGAGCACGCTGCACGTAGATGCCGATTTATATACAGCCGCCACTAGGGGGATCTCGCTGCACGTAGATGCTTATTTATATCCAGCCGCCACTAGGGGGAGCTCGCTGCACGTAGATGCTGATTTATATACAGCCGCCACTAGTGGGACCTCACTGCATGTAGATGCTGATTTATATACAGCCGCCACTAAGGGGAGCTCGCTGCAAGTAGCTGCTGATTTATATACTGCCACCACTAGGGGGAGCTCGCTGCACGTAGATGCTCATTTATATATAGCTGCCACTAAGGGGAGCTCGCTGCAAATAGATGCCGATTTAGATAGAGCCGCCACTAGGGGGAGCTCGCTGCACGTAGGTGCTGATTTATATACAGCCGCCACTAGGGGGAGCTCTTGCACGTAGATGCTGATTTATATACAGCCGCCACTAAGGGGAGCTCGCTGCACGTACATGCTGATTTAAATACAGCCGCCACTAGGGGGAGCTCTCTGCACGTAGATGCCGATTTATATACAGCCGGCACTAGGGGGAGCTCGCTGCACGTAGATGCTGATTTATATACAGCCGCTACTAGGGGGAGCTCGCTGCACGTAGATGCTGATTTATATAGAGACGACACTAGGGAGAGCTCGCGGCATGTAGATGCTGATTTATATACAGCCGCCACTAGGGGGAGCTCGCTGTACGTAGATGCTGATTTCTATACAGACGACACTAGGGGGAGCACGCTGCACGTAGATGCCGATTTATATACAGCCGCCACTAGGGGGAGCTCGCTGCACGTAGATGCTTATTTATATACAGCCGCCACTAGGGGGAGCTTGCTGCACTTAGATGCTGATTTATATACAGCCGCCACAAGAGGGAGCTCGCTGCACATAGATGCTGATTTATATACAACTGCTACTAGGGGGCGCTCGCTGCAAGTAGATGCCGATTTATATACAGTCGCCACTAGGGGGAGCTCGCTGCACTTAGATGCCGATTTATATACAGCCGTCACTAGGGGGAGCTCGCAGCACGTAGATGCTGATTTATATACAGCCGCCACTAGGGGGAGCTCGCTGCACGTAGATGTTGATTTATATACAGCCGCCACTAGGGGGAGCTCGCTGCACGCAGATGCTGATTTACATACAGCTGCCACTAGGGGGAGCTCGCTGCACGTAGATGCCGATTTATATACAGCCGCCACAAGAGGGAGCTCGCTGCACGTAGATGCTGATTTATATTCAGCCGCCACTAGGGGGAGCTTGCTGCACGTACATGCCGAATTATATACAGCCGCCACTAAAGGGAGCTCGCTGCAAGTATATGCCCATTTATATACAGCCGCCACTAGAGGGAGCTCGCTGCACTTAGATGCTGATTTATATACAACCGTCACTAGGGGGAGCTTGCTGCACGTAGATGACAATTTATATCCAGCCGCCACTAGGGGGAGCTCGCTGCACGTAGATGCCAATTTATATACAGCCGCCACTAGGGGGAGCTCGCTGCACATAGATGCTGATTTATATCCAGCCGTCACTAGGGGGAGCTCGCTGCACGTAGATGCTGATTTATATAAAGCCGCCACTAGGGGGAGCTCGCTGCACGTAGATGCTGATTTATATACAGCCGCCACTAGGGGGAGCTCACTGCACGTAGATGCCGATTTATATACAGCTGCCACTAAGGGGAGCTCGCTGCACGTAGATGCCGATTTATATACAGCCGCCACTAGGGGGAGCTCGCTGCACGTAGACGCCGATTTATATAAAGTCGCCACTAGGGGGTGCTCGCTGCACGTGGATGCCGATTTATATTCAGCTGCCACTAGCGGGCGCTCGCTGCACGTAGATGCGGGTTTATATACAGTCGCCATTAGGTGGAGCTTGCTGCACGTAGATTCTGATTTATATACAGCCGCCACTAGGGGGAGCTTGCTGCACGTAGATACTGATTTATATACAGCCGCCACAAGGGGGAGCTCGCTGCATGTAGATGCCGATTTATATACAGCTGCCACTAGGGGGAGCTCGCTGCATGTAGATGCCGATTTATATACAGCTGCCACTAGGGGGAGCTCGCTGCACGCGGATGCTGTTTCATATACAGCCACCACTAGGGGGAGCTCGCAGCATGTAGAGGCTGATTTATATACGGCCGCCACTAGGGGGAGCTTGCTGCATGTAGATGCCGATTTATATACAGTTGCCACTGGGGGGAGCTCACTGCACGTAGATGCTGATTTATATACAGCCGCCACTAGGGGGAGCTCACTGCACGTAGATACTGATTTATAAACAGCCGCCAATAGGGGGAGCTCGCTGCATGTAGATGCCGATTTATATACCGCTGCCACTGGGGGGAGCTCACTGCACGTAGATGCTGATTTATATACAGCCGCCATTAGGGGGAGCTCGCTGCACGTAGATGCCGATTTATATACAGCCGCCACTAGGGGGAGCGCGCTGCACATAGATGATGATTTATATACAGACACCACTAGGGGGAGCTCACTGCACATAGATGCTGATTTATATATAGCCGCCACTAGGGGGAGCACGCTGCACGTAGATGCTGATTTATATACAGCCGCCACTAGGGGGAGCTCACTGCACGTAGATGCTGATTTATATACAGACGCCACTAGGGGGAGCTCTATGCACGTAGATGCTGATTTATATACAGCCGCCACTAGGGGGAGCTCACTGCAGGTAGATGCTGATTTATATACAGCCGCCAATAGGGGGAGCTCACTGCACGTAGATGCTGATTTATATACAGCCGCCACTAGGGGGAGCTCGCTGCACGTAGATGCTGATTTATATACAGCCGCCACTAGGGGGAGCTCACTGCACGTAGATGTTGATTTATATTCAGCCGTCACTAGGGGGAGCTTGATGGAAGTAGATGCTGATTTATATACAGCCGCCACTAGGGGGAGCTCGCTGCACGTAGATGCTGATTTATATACAGCCGCCACTAGGGGGAGCTCGCTGCACGTAGATGCTGATTTATATACAGCCGCCACTAGGGGGAGCTCACTGCACGTAGATGCTGATTTATATACAGCCGCCAATAGGGGGAGCTCGCTACATGTAGATGATTTGATTTATATACAACTGCTACAAGAGGGGGAGCTCGCTGCACGTAGATGCTGATTTATATACAGCCGGCACTAGGGGGAGCTCGCTGCACGTAAATGCTGAATTATATACAGCCGCCACTAGGGGGAGCTCGCTGAATGTAGATGCTGATTTATATACAGCCGCCACTAGGGGGAGCTCGCTGCAAGTAGATGACTTGTTTTATATACAGCCACCACTAGGGGGAGCTCGCTGCACGTAGATGCCGATTTATATAAAGCCGACAATAGGGGGAGCTCGCTGCACGTAGATGCCGATTTAAATACAGCCGCCACTAGGGGGAGCTCGCTGCACGTAGATACCGATTTATATACAGTCGCCACTAGGGGGAGCTTGCTGCATGTAGATGCTTTGATTTATATACAACTGCTACTAGGGGGAGGTCGCTGCACGTAGATGCTGATTTATATACAGCCGCCACTAGGGGGAGCTCGCTGCACGTAGATGCCGATTTATATACAGCCGCCACTAGGGAGAGCTCGCTGCACGTAGATGCCGATTTATATACAACCGCCACTAGGGGGAGCTCGCTGCACGTAGATGCCGATTTATATACAGCCGCCACTAGGGAGAGCTCGCTGCACGTAGATGCCGATTTATATACAGCCGCCACTAGGGGGAGCTCGCTGCATGTAGATGCCGATTTATATACAGCCGCCACTGAGGAGAGCTCGCTGCACGTAGATGCCGATTTATATACAGCCGCCACTAGGGGGAGCTCGCTGCATGTAGATGCCGATTTATATCCAGCCGCCACTAAGGGGAGCTCGCTGCACGTAGATGCCGATTTATATACAGCCGCCACTAGGGGGAGCTCACTGCACGTAGATGCTGATTTATATACAGCCGCCACTAGGGGTAGCTCGCTACACGTAGATGATTTGATTTATATACAACTGCTACAAGAGGGGGAGCTCGCTGCACGTAGATGCTGATTTATATACAGCCGCCACTAGGGGGAGCTCGCTGCACGTAAATGCTGATTTATATACAGCCGCCACTAGGGGGAGCTCGTTGAATGTAGATGCTGATTTATATACAGCCGCCACTAGGCGGAGCTCGCTGCAAGTAGATGACTTGTTTTATATACAGCCACCACTAGGGGGAGCTCGCTGCACGTAGATGCCGATTTATATAAAGCCGACACTAGGGGGAGCTCGCTGCACGTAGATGCCGATTTAAATACAGCTGCCACTAGGGAGAGCTCGCTGCATGTAGATGCCGATTTATATACAACCGCCACTAGGGGGAGCTCGCTGCACGTAGATGCCGATTTATATACAGCCGCCACTAGGGAGAGCTCGCTGCACGTAGATGCCGATTTATATACAGCCGCCACTAGGGGGAACTCGCTGCATGTAGATGCCGATTTATATACAGCCGCCACTGAGGAGAGCTCGCTGCACGTAGATGCCGATTTATATAGAGCCGCCACTAGGGGGAGCTCGCTGCACGTAGATGCCGATTTATATACAGCCGGCACTAGGGGGATCTCGCTGCACGTAGATGCCGATTTATATACAGCCGCCACTAGGGGGAGCTCGCTGCATGTAGCTGCTGATTTATATACAACCGCCACTAGGGAGAGCTCGCTGCACGTAGATGCCGATTTATATACAGCCGCCACTAGGGGGAGCTTGCTGCACGTAGATGCCGATTTATATACAGCCGCCACTAGGGAGAGCTCGCTGCACGTAGATGCCGATTTATATACAACCGCCACTAGGGGGAGCTCGCTGCACGTAGATGCCGATTTATATACAGCCGCCACTAGAGGGAGCTCGCTGCACGTAGATGCCTATTTATATACAGCCGCCACTAGGGAGAGCTCGCTGCACGTAGATGCCGATTTATATACAACCGCCACTAGGGGGAGCTCGCTGCACGTAGATGCCGATTTATATACAGCCGCCACTAGGGAGAGCTCGCTGCACGTAGATGCCGATTTATATACAGCCGCCACTAGGGGGAACTCGCTGCATGTAGATGCCGATTTATATACAGCCGCCACTGAGGAGAGCTCGCTGCACGTAGATGCCGATTTATATAGAGCCGCCACTAGGGGGAGCTCGCTGCACGTAGATGCCGATTTATATACAGCCGGCACTAGGGGGATCTCGCTGCACGTAGATGCCGATTTATATACAGCCGCCACTAGGGGGAGCTCGCTGCATGTAGCTGCTGATTTATATACAACCGCCACTAGGGAGAGCTCGCTGCACGTAGATGCCTATTTATATACAGCCGCCACTAGGGAGAGCTCGCTACACGTAGATTATTTGATTTATATACAGCCGCCACTAGAGGGAGCTCGCTGCACGTAGATGCCGATTTATATACAGCCACCAGTAGGGCGAGCTCTCTGCACGTAGATGCTGATTTATATACAGCCGCCACTAGGGGGAGCTCGCTGCACGTAGATGCTGATTTATATACCGCCACCACTAGGGGGAGTTTGCTGCACGTAGATGCTGATTTATATACAGCCGCCACTAGGGGGAGCTCGCTGCACGTAGATGCTGATTTATATACAGCCGCCACTAGAAGGAGCTCGCTGCACTTAGATGCTGATTTATAAACAGCTGCCACTAGAGGGATCGCGCTGCACGTAGATGCTGATTTATATTCAGCCGCCACTAGGGGGAGCTCGCTGCACGTAGATGATTTGATTTATATACAACTGCTACTAGGGTGCGCTCGCTACACGTAGATGCCGATTTATATACAGCCGCCAGTAGGGGGAGCTCACTGCACGTAGATGCTGATTTATATACAGAAGCCACTAGGGGGAGCTCGCTGCACGTAGATGCTGATTCATATACAGCCGGCACTAGGGGGAGCTTGCTGCACGTAGATGCTGATTTATATACAGCTGCCACTAGGGGGAGCGAGCTGTACGTAGATGCTGACTTATATACAGCCGGCACTAGGGGGAGCTCGCAACACGTAGATGCCGATTTATATACAGTAACCACTAGGGGGAGCTCGCTGCACGTAGATGCTGATTTATATACAGTCGCCACTAGGGGGAGCTCGCTGCACGTAGTTGCCGATTTATATACAGCCGTCACTAGGGGGAGCTGGCTGCACGTAGATGCCGATTTATATACAGCCGTCTCTAGGGGGAGTTCGAGGCACTTAGATGCTGATTTATATACAGCCGTCACTAGGGGGAGCTCGCAGCATGTAGATGCCGATTTATATACAGCCGCCACTAGGGGGAGCTCGCTGCACGAAGATGCCGATTTATATACAGCCGCCACTAGGGGGAGTTCGCGGCACGTAGATGCTGATTTATATACAGTCGTCACTAGGGGGAGCTCGCAACACGTGGATGCTGATTTATATACAGCCGCCACTAGGAGGAGCGCGCGGTACGTAGATGCTGATTTATATTCAGCCGCCACTAGGGGGAGCTCGCTGCACGTAGATGCTGATTTATATACAGCCGCCACATGAGGGAGCTCGCTGTACGTAGATGCCGATTTATATTCAGCCGCCACTAGGGGGAGCTCGCTGCAAGTAGATGCTGATTTATATTCAGCCGCCACTAGGGGGAGCTCGCTGCACGTAGATGATTTGATTTATATACAACTGCTACTAGGGTGCGCTCGCTACACGTAGATGCCGATTTATATACAGCCGCCAGTAGGGGGAGCTCACTGCACGTAGATGCTGATATATATACAGGAGCCACTAGGGGGAACTCGCTGCACGTAGATTCTGATTTATATACAGCCGGCACTAGGGGGAGCGAGCTGCACGTAGATGCTGATTTATATACAGCTGCCACTAGGGGGAGCGAGCTGCACGTAGATGCTGATTTATATACAGCCGCCACATGAGGGAGCTCGCTGTACGTAGATGCCGATTTATATTCAGCCGCCACTAGGGGGAGCTCGCTGCAAGTAGATGCTGATTTATATTCAGCCGCCACTAGGGGGAGCTCGCTGCACGTAGATGATTTGATTTATATACAACTGCTACTAGGGTGCGCTCGCTACACGTAGATGCCGATTTATATACAGCCGCCAGTAGGGGGAGCTCACTGCACGTAGATGCTGATATATATACAGGAGCCACTAGGGGGAACTCGCTGCACGTAGATTCTGATTTATATACAGCCGGCACTAGGGGGAGCGAGCTGCACGTAGATGCTGATTTATATACAGCTGCCACTAGGGGGAGCGAGCTGCACGTAGATGCTGATTTATATACAGCCGGCACTAGGGGGAGCTCGCAACACGTAGATGCCGATTTATATACAGCTGCCACTAAGGGGAGCGCGCTGCACGTAGATGCCGATTTATATACAGCCGCCACTAGGGGGAGCTCGCTGCACATAGATGCCAATTTATATACAGCCGTCACTAGGGGGAGCTCGCTGCACGTAGATGCCGATTTATATACAGCCGTCTCTAGGGGGAGCTCGCGGCACTTAGATGCTGATTTATATACAGCCGTCACTAGGGGGAGCTCGCTGCACGTGACGCGCCCCCTGGGCCTGTGTCGCGCTGCGCACGCGGGAGCTTACCCGGAGCCGGATCTCTTGAGGGATGTAGTCTCGTGGCGGTGATCCGGTCCGTGCCCAGGGAGTCAGAATAAGTGGCGCTGTATTAGCGGTAGATGTTGGACGACTACGCCACCCGTTGAGTACAGCTAAGGAGCTGCTGCTGCAGGGCAGACCGCTGAGGCCGATGGTAGGATTGTGCAGCGTGATAGTATAACCCCCAACGGGAGGGGTATGGCCTCAGGGCAGCCGACGTGGATGATGGGGGTAGCAGGAACCACTCGGAGATGGTACGGTGTAGTTCAGGGTCTTTACTGGTGACAACGATAGACCCTCCCGGAGTACTGGCTAGCGATTGGGGCCTGGTCAGTCCTTGAGCAGATGGGATCTCCCCTGGCCAGGCGGAGTTGTAGGCCTCCCAAACTAACGATACTCTTCTGGCTACCTTGCTAGAAGCGGGTATAAGTAGCCCACGTCCCTGAGTGTACCGTGTGGTGCTCACCCGTATGGCCGGTGACTCGGGGCCTTCTAGTAGCTTCCGCTCCACGACGGCGGTGCTGGTCCCACGCGTGTGACCGTGCCTTCGGGTTTCTGGGCCAGGGGACCTGCAATCCCCTGCCGGTCGGTTTCTGCTGCTGGATAGGAGTTAGTCCCCACAGCCTCGGACTCCGGGTCCGGTGATAACTTCTCAGTCAGGGCGAGCTCTGCAGCTGCCAGCCCCTGACTCCTTGTAGCACTGCTCCCACAGAGCTCCTGATGTTCTTTTCCTATATCTGCTTCTCTTCTCTGTCTCTACTTCTTCTCTACTCACTAACCCTGCCTCAGCCCTAGGTTTATATAGGGGAAGTTCTTCCCCTCCCAGGACTGGGCAGGAGGTGTGGCATGCATAGGATCCCTGACCAAGAGACCTCCCACCTGCTCTCAGACATAACATTGCCGTTACTGTGGAAACCAGACCCCTGGGGTGCCACATTCCCCCCTAGTGAAATTTAGTACTCCGGGACTAAACATATTTTTAGAAAAACATAACAAGGTATAAACAATAATAATACAATAAGAAAAACACATAAAGATGGTTACGGCGTGTCCGCAACCGGGCGCAGTCTTTGAAGAAAAGCAAGGTGTCCATTTCACCAAAACAGGGAGACGTAACCAGGTAGGGGTCTGTCCTGCCCCGAGTCCTTAACAGTCTTTAGTCCGTCCTGGGTTACGCTCCAACTATACACAAAGGATTCCCGGTAAATCCACCAAGGACTCCTATAAATAACTAGAAACACATAATTATACACAAGCAACAAGAAAAACAGGTAACCACAAATAAAACAATTTATACACTTCAAATCCTCCAACGTGCGGGTAACTGGCCTCTAGTGGCCCTAGTGGACCTACGGAGCTGACTGTCTAGCCCTGAACTACAGGGTGTAGGAGCTGTCAAGGGTAAACTGGGCAGCTGTCTACCGGCTCTTTGACTCACTAGGGGTACGGCAGGCTCACTATAAGCAGAGGGTTGATCCTCCTGTTCTGCTTGTGTGGAGTCTTCTGCCTCCTGGACCGGCTGCTCTTCCAGCTCTACCTGTTGCTCCGTAGGCACTTGGGATGCTGGTTGGAGGAACGTGAGGACGGGTACCACAACTGCACCATTGACTTGAGTCCAGGACCGAGGGAAGTCTCCGAGCACAGTACTAACCATATCTTCCCTTTCCTCTACGGGTCGATGGTCTTCTTGTTCCTCTTCAGGGTTCCGTAGCTGTTCAGGACACTTCTTCAGGTGATCCCGGGATACAATGGCTATGGTCTCCCCTCCGTCTTTACTGATGTTACAGACTTTCGGGTTCTCGTGGCTTGAGGGCAGTACGGTGTACGGGTCCTTCTCCCACTGGTCGTCCAACTTGTGGAGCCGTCTTTTCCTCTTCAAGACCTGCTCTCCGGGTACCAGGGGAACAGCGGGAGCATACTGGTTGTAAGTTTTCTCTTGTCTTTCCCTAGCCTGACAGAGACTTCGCTCCACGCTCTCCTGTACTTTCCGGTACTGCTGCTGCCTCTCTGTGTCCCAGTCTGCTTCTGGTGAAGTGTCCTCGGGTGTCAGGACTCCCATTTCCAGGTCAACAGGTAACTTACCAGGTCTCGCCCTCATTAGGTAAGCCGGGGTACAGTTGGTGGAACCTACCGGGATGTGGTTGTATAGGTCCACTAGATCGGGCAGCTTCTCAGGCCACAGACTGCGTTCTTCCAGGGGCAACGTTTTCAGGAGATCCATTACCACCTGGTTCATTTTCTCACAAAGTCCATTAGTTTGCGGATGATAGGGTGTCGTCCTTATCTTCCGGCAGCCATACAGATTGCAGAATTCCTGGAAGACCTCCGCTTCAAAGGCAGGTCCCTGGTCCGTCAGCACTTGGTCCGGGTACCCGTGTGGACGGCAGAAGTGCTGCTGGAAGGCTCTAGCTGCTGTTTGAGCCGTTAAGTCCTTAACGGGGACGACAACCAAGAACCGGGAGTAATGATCCACAATGGTTAACGCGTAGACGTAGCCACTTCTGCTTGGGGTCAGTTTTACATGATCCAAGGCTACCAGTTCCAACGGCTGCCGGGTGACGATGGACTGCAGGGGAGTCTTCTGGCTGGCACGGTCCTTCCTTCTTAGGTTGCACGGGCCACAGTCTCTGCACCACCTCTCGATGGTTCCCCTCATGCCTACCCAGTGGAACCGCCCACGCAGCAGGAACTCCAGCTTCTTCCATCCGAAGTGTCCAGCCCCGTCGTGGTATGCTTCCATCACCATGGCTGCGTCTCTCCGTGGCACCACTACTTGCCAGATTAGTTCATGCGTCCGGGAGTTAACCATTCTGCGGCACAACTTCCCCTTGTAAAGGAACAGTCGACTCTTCTCAGCCCACAGTTGCTTGGCTTCCTCCGGAGCGTCTGGGTCGAGGCGAGCCTCTGGCCGAGTCAGCATCTCCTTCACCAGCCGGACGGCAGGGTCACTGTTTTGCATTTCCTCCCAGTTGTAGTGAGGCAAGGGGTTAAACGTAGCGGCTTGCTTACTACTTACCCGATGGGAATACTGGATAGTCCCATGACGGTGGAACGCGGGGAGTTCGACTTCTTCCAGTCCCTCTGGATCTTCTCCTACGTCCGGTAGGTTTGGCATCCTGGACAGGGCGTCCGCGTTGGTATTGGAGCGTCCTGCCCGGTATTTGATTGTGAACTCGTAGTTGGACAGACGGGCCATCCATCTCTGCTCTAGGGCACCGAGTCTTGCCGTGTCCAGGTGTGTCAACGGGTTGTTATCCGTGTACACGGTGAACCGGGAAGAAGCGAGGTAGTGCTTAAAGCGTTCGGTGACTGCCCACACCACTGCCAGGAACTCTAGCTTAAATGAGCTGTAATTCTCAGGGTTTCTTTCGGTGGGTCGCAGTTTTCGGCTGGCGTAAGCGATTACTCGTTCTTTCCCCTGCTGGATCTGGGACAGCACGGCTCCTAGCCCGATGTTACTTGCGTCGGTGTAGAGGATAAAGGGCTGGCTGTAATCAGCGTACGCCAGGATTTCATCCCCCGTGAGGGCCATCTTCAGCTGGCGGAAGGACTCTTCTTCTAACTTCTCCCATCTGAAGGGTGGCTTCTGGTTCCGTAGAATCTAAGCTTGATCTCGGCTGAGGTGCGGGTATCAAAGGTGTCCCTCAGCCGGGTTAGTATCCCTGCGACAGTCCTCCCCCCAGGTGGCCAGGACTTTACCTCCCTTTGGGCTGCCCCGGTTAATTGGGCCACCAGGATGCTCACTTTTTGCTCCTCTGTGAGGGGGTACACCTGGAAAAGGCTATCCAGCTTTTCTCTAAAGTCATGCAGGGTATGTGACTCCCCTGAGTACTGGGGTAGCCAGGCTGCCCCCGGGATATAGGGCATGGTGAAAGGCATGACCGCAACAGCGGTGGCGCTGGCGGGGGTTGAAGCGGTGAAGCTCTCCTCCGTATCCGGCATCCTTCTCCCCCCTAGTGGACCGTGGCCTACCTTGCGATGATCCTCTTCCGTAGGCCGCGGCTCCGCAGTGAATCGTCAGGGTTGAGGACCTTCCGTCGCGCTCCTGTGACGTCGGCGTCTGCTGGGCTCCTTCCAGGACCTTACGCAACGTCCGGACGTGAGGCGGGGCTTCAGTTCTCGCGCGCTTTCGGAGTCCACGCCCCTCTTCTTCCCGCGCGGCGTCCTCAAGATGGCGTCCAATGGCGGGAAAACTCCACGTATGGCGGGAAGAAGGCTGAAGATGGCGCCGGATGGCGGGAAAACTCCACCGATGGCGGGAAGGAAGCGGAAGATGGCGCCGGATGGCGGGAATCTTCACCACAGGTAAGTTTGAACAGTCTTTTTCAGGCACGCAGTACCCGGTGGTTGCGGGCACGAAATCCTGCCGACTACGCCAAAAGTTGACGCGCCCCTGGGCCTGTGTCGCGCTGCGTTGCGCACGCGGGAGCTTACCCGGAGCCGGATCTCTTGAGGGTTGTAGTCTCGTGGCGGTGATCCGGTCCGTGCCCAGGGAGTCAGAATAAGTGGCGCTGTATTAGCGGTAGATGTTGGACGACTACGCCACCCGTTGAGTACAGCTAAGGAGCTGCTGCTGCAGGGCAGACCGCTGAGGCCGGTGGTAGGATTGTGCAGCGTGATAGTATAACCCCCAACGGGAGGGGTATGGCCTCAGGGCAGCCGACGTGGATGATGGGGGTAGCAGGAACCACTCGGAGACGGTACGGTGTAGTTCAGGGTCTTTACTGGTGACAACGATAGACCCTCCCGGAGTACTGGCTAGCGATTGGGGCCTGGTCAGTCCTTGAGCAGATGGGATCTCCCCTGGCCAGGCGGAGTTGTAGGCCTCCCAAACTAACGATACTCTTCTGGCTACCTTGCTAGAAGCGGGTATAAGTAGCCCACGTCCCTGAGTGTACCGTGTGGTGCTCACCCGTATGGCCGGTGACTCGGGGCCTTCTAGTAGCTTCCGCTCCACGACGGCGGTGCTGGTCCCACGCGTGTGACCGTGCCTTCGGGTTTCTGGGCCAGAGGACCTGCAATCCCCTGCCGGTCGGTTTCTGCTGCTGGATAGGAGTTAGTCCCCACAGCCTCGGACTCCGGGTCCGGTGATAACTTCTCAGTCAGGGCGAGCTCTGCAGCTGCGAGCCCCTGACTCCTTGTAGCACTGCTCCCACAGAGCTCCTGATGTTCTTTTCCTATATCTGCTTCTCTTCTCTGTCTCTACTTCTTCTCTACTCACTAACCCTGCCTCAGCCCTAGGTTTATATAGGGGAAGTTCTTCCCCTCCCAGGACTGGGCAGGAGGTGTGCATGCACAGGATCCCTGACCAAGAGACCTCCCACCTGCTCTCAGACATAACATTGCCGTTACTGTGGAAACCAGACCCCTGGGGTGCCACACACGTAGATGCCGATTTATATACAGCCGTCTCTAGGGGGAGCTCGCGGCACGTAGATGCTGATTTATATACAGCCGTCACTAGGGGGAGCTCGCAGCATGCAGATGCCGATTTATATACAGCCGCCACTAGGGGGAGCTCGCTGCACGTAGATGCCGATTTATATACAGCCGCCACTAGGGGGAGTTCGCGGCACGTAGATGCTGATTTATATACAGCCGTCACTAGGGGGAGCTCGCAACACGTGGATGCTGATTTATTTACAGCCGCCACTAGGAGGAGCGCGCTGCACGTAGATGCTGATTTATATTCAGCCGCCACTAGGGGGAGCTCTCTGCACGTAGATGTTGATTTATATACAACCGCCACTAGGGGGAGCTCGCTGTACGTAGATGCCGATTTATATTCAGCCGCCACTAGGGGGAGCTCGCTGCAAGTAGATGCTGATTTATATACAGCCGCCACTAGGGGGAGCTCGCTGCACGTAGATGCTGATTTACATACAGCCGCCACTAGAGGGAGCTCGCTGCATGTAGATGCCGATTTATATACAGCCGCCACTAGGGGGAACTCTCTGCACTTAGATGCCGATTTATATACAGCCGTCACTAAGGGGAGCAGGCTGCACGTAGATGCCGATTTATATACAGCCGCCACAAGAGGGAGCTCACTGCATGTAGATGCTGATTTATACACAGCCGCCACTAGGGGGAGCTCGCTGCACGAAGATGCCGATTATATACAGCTGCCACTAGGGGGAGCTCGCTACACGTGGATGCTAATTTATATACAGCCGCCACTAAGGGGAGCGCGCTGCACGTAGATGCTGATTTATATACAGCTGCCACTGGGGGGAGCTCGCTGCACATAGATGCTAATTTATATACAGCCGCCACTAGAGGGAGCTGGCTGCACGTAGATGCTGATTTACATACAGCGGCCACTAGGGGGAGCTCGCTGCACGTAGATTTGATTTATATACAGACGCCACTAGGGGGAGTTCGCGGCACGTAGATGCTGATTTATATACAGCCGTCACTAGGGGGAGCTCGCAACACGTGGATGCTGATTTATTTACAGCCGCCACTAGGAGGAGCGCGCTGCACGTAGATGCTGATTTATATTCAGCCGCCACTAGGGGGAGCTCTCTGCACGTAGATGCTGATTTATATACAGCCGTCACTAGGGGGAGCTCGCAACACGTGGATGCTGATTTATTTAAAGCCGCCACTAGGAGGAGCGTGCTGCACGTAGATGCTGATTTATATTCAGCCGCCACTAGGGGGAGCTCTCTGCACGTAGATGCTGATTTATATACAACCGCCACTAGGGGGAGCTCGCTGTACGTAGATGCCGATTTATATAAAGCCGCCACTAGGGGGAGCTCGCTGCAAGTAGATGCTGATTTATATCCAGCCGCCACTAGGGGGTGCTCGCTGCACGTAGATGCTGATTTACATACAGCCGCCCCTAGAGGGAGCTCGCTGCACGTAGATGCCGATTTATATACAGCCGCCACTAGGGGTAACTCTCTGCACGTAGATGCCGATTTATATACAGCCGCCACTAGGGGGAGCTCGCGGCACGTAGATGCTGATTTATATACAGCCGCCACTAAGGGGAGCACGCTGCACCTAGATGCCGATTTATATACAGCCGCCACAAGAGGGAGCTCACTGCATGTAGATGCTGATTTGTACACAGCCGCCACTAGGGGGAGCTCGCTGCTCGAAGATGCCGATTATATACAGCTGCCAGTAGGGGGAGCTCGCTACACGTGGATGCTAATTTATATACAGCCGCCACTAAGGGGAGCGCGCTGCACGTAGATGCCGATTTATATACAGCTGCCACTGGGGGGAGCTCGCTGCACATAGATGCTAATTTATATACAGCCGCCACTAGAGGGAGCTGGCAGCACGTAGATGCTGATTTATATACAGCCGCCACTAGGGGGAGCTCGCTGCACGTAGATTTGATTTATATACAGCTGCCACTAGGGGGAGCTCGCTACACGTAGATGCCGATTTATATACAGCCGTCACTAGGGGGAGCTCACTGCAGGTAGATGCCGATTTATATACAGCCGCCACTAGGGGTAGCTTCCTGCACGTAGATGCCGATTTATATACAGCGCTACTAGGGGGAGCTCGCTGCACGAAGATGCCGATTTATATACAGCCGCCACTAGGGGGAGTTCGCGGCACGTAGATGATTTGATTTATATACAACTGCTACTAGGGTGCGCTCGCTACACGTAGATGCCGCTTTATATACAGCAACCACTAGGGGGAGCTCGCTGCACGTAGATGCTGATTTATATACAGCCGGCACTAGGGGGAGCTTGCTGCAAGTAGATGCTGATTTATATACAGCTGCCACTAGGGGGAGCTCACTGCATGTAGAGGCTGATTTATATACAGCCGCACTAGGGGGAGCTCGCTGCACGTAGATGCTGATTTATATACAGCCAGCACTAGGGGGAGCTCACTGCACGTAGATGCTGATTTATATACAGCCGTCACTAGGGGGAGCTCGCAACACGTGGATGCTGATTTATATACAGCCGCCACTAGGATCAGCGCGCGGCACGTAGATGCTGATTTACATTTAGCCGCCACTAGGGGGAGCTCTCTGCACGTAGATGCTGATTTATATACAACCGCCACTAGGGGGAGCTCGCTGTACGTAGATGCCGATTTATATTCAGCCGCCACTAGGGGGAGCTCGCTGCACGTAGATGCTGATTTATATACAGCCGCCACATGAGGGAGCCCGCTGTACGTAGATGCCGATTTATATTCAGCCGCCACTAGGGGGAGCTCGCTGCAAGTAGATGCTGATTTATATTCAGCCGCCACTAGGGGGAGCTCGCTGCACGTAGATGATTTGATTTATATACAACTGCTACTAGGGTGCGCTCGCTACACGTAGATGCCGATTTATATACAGCCGCCAGTAGGGGGAGCTCGCTGCACGTAGATGCTGATATATATACAGAAGCCACTAGGGGGATCTCGCTGCACGAAGATGCTGATTTATATACAGCCGGCACTAGGGGGAGCTTGCTGCACGTAGATGCTGATTTATATACAGCTGCCACTAGGGGGATCGAGCTGTACGTAGATGCTGATTTATATACAGCCGGCACTAGGGGGAGCTCGCAACACGTAGATGCCGATTTATATACAGCCGCCACTAGGGGGAGCGCGCTGCACGTAGATGCCGATTTATATACAGCCGCCACTAGGAGGAGCGCGCTCCACGTAGATGCCGATTTATATACAGCCGCCACTAGGGGGAGCTCGCTGCACATAGATGCCGATTTATATACAGCCGTCACTAGGGGGAGCTCGCAGCATGTAGATGCCGATTTATATATAGCCGCCACTAGGGGGAGCTCGCTGCACGTAGATGCCGATTTATATACAGCCGCCACTAGGGGGAGTTCGCGGCACGTAGATGCTGATTTATATACAGCCGTCACTAGGGGAAGCTCGCAACACGTGGATGCTGATTTATTTACAGCCGCCACTAGGAGGAGCGCGCTGCACGTAGATGCTGATTTATATTCAGCCGCCACTAGGGGGAGCTCTCTGCACGTAGATGCTGATTTATATACAACCGCCACTAGGGGGAGCTCGCTGTACGTAGATGCCGATTTATATTCAGCCGCCACTAGGGGGAGCTCGCTTCAAGTAGATGCTTATTTATATACAGCCGCCACTAGGGGGAGCTCGCTGAAAGTAGATGCTGATTTACATACTGCCGCCACTAGAGGGAGCTCGCTGCACATAGATGCCGATTTATATACAGCCGCCACTAGGGGGAACTCTCTGCACGTAGATGCCGATTTATATACAGCCGCCACTAGGGGGAGCTCGCTGCACGTAGATGCTGATTTATATACAGCCGCCACTAGGGGGAGCTCACTGCACGTAGATGCTGATTTATATACAGCCGCCACTAGGGGGAGCTCGCTACACGTAGATGCTAATTTATATACAGCCGCCACTAGAGGGAGCTCGCTGCACGTAGATGCTGATTTATATACAGCCGCCACTAGGGGGAGCTCGCTGCACGTAGATGCTGATTTATATACAGCCGCCACTAGGGGGAGCTCGCTGCACGTAGATTTGATTTATATACAACTGCTACTAGGAGGCGCTCGCTACACGTAGATGCCGATTTATATCCAGCCGTCACTAGGGGGAGCTCGCTGCACGTAGATGCTGAATTATATACAGCCGCCACTAGGGGGAGCTCGATGCACGTAGATGCTGGTTTATATACAGCCGCCACTAGGGGGAGCTCGCTGCACGTAGATCCTGATTTATATACAGCCGCCACTAAGGGGAGCTCGCTGCACGTAGATGCCGATTTATATACAGCCGCCACTAGGGGGCGCTTGCTGCACGTAGATGCTGATTTATATACAGCCAGCACTAGGGGGAGCTCGCTGCACGTAGATGCTGATTTATATACAGCCGCCACTAGGGGGAGCTCGCAACACGTGGATGCTGATTTATATACAGCCGGCACTAGGTGGAGCTCACTGCATGTAGATGCTGATTTATATACAGCCGCCACTAGGGGGAGTTCGCTGCAAGTAGCTGCTGATTTATATACTGCCACTACTAGGGGGAGCTCGCTGCACGTAGATGCTGATTTATATACAGCCGCCACTAATGGGAGCTCGCTGCAAGTAGATGCCGATTAATATACAGCCGCCACTAGGGGGAGCTCGCTGCACGTAGGTGCTGATTTATATACAGCCGCCACTAGGGGGAGCTCGCTGCACGTACATGCTGATTTAAATACAGCCGCCACTAGGGGGAGCTCGCTGCACGTAGATGCTGATTTATATACAGCCGCCACTAGGGGGAGCTCGCTGCACGTAGATGCCGATTTATATACAGCCGCCACTAAGGGGAGCTCGCTGTACGTAGATGCTGATTTCTATACAGACGACACTAGGGGGAGCACGCTGCACGTAGATGCTGATTTATATACAGCCGCCACTAGGGGGAGCTCGCTGCACGTAGATGCTGATTTATATACAGCCGCCACTAGGGGGAGCTTGCTGCACGTAGATGCTGATTTATATACAGCCGGCACTAGGGGGAGATCGCTGCACGTAGATGCCGATTTATATACAGCCGCCACTAGGGGGAGCTCGCTGCACGTAGATGCTGATTTATATACAGCCGCCACTAGGGGGAACTCGCTGCACGTAGATGCCGATTTATATACAGCTGCCACTAGGGGGAGCTCACTGCACGTAGATGCTGATTTATATACAGCCGCCACTAACGGGAGTTCGCTGCACGTAGATGCTGATTTATATACAGCTGCTACTAGGGGAAGCTCGCTGCACGTAGATGCTGATTTATATACAGCCGCCACTAACGGGAGTTCGCTGTACGTAGATGCTGATTTATATACAGACGCCACTAGGGGGAGCTCGCTGCACGTAGATGCTGATTTATATACAGCCGCCACTAGGGGGAGCTCACTGCACGTAGATGCCGATTTATATACAGCCGCCACTAACGGGAGTTCGCTGTACGTAGATGCTGATTTCTATAAAGACGACACTAGGGGGAGCACGCTGCAAGTAGATGCTGATTTATATACAGCCGCCACTAGGGGAAGCTCGCTGCACGTAGATGCTGATTTATATACAGCCGCCACTAGGGGGAGCTTGCTGCACTTAGATGCTGATTTATATACAGCCGCCACTAGGGGGAGCTCGCTGCACGTAGATGCTGATTTATATACAACCGCCACTAGGGGGAACTCGCTGCACGTAGATGCCGATTTATATACAGCTGCCACTAGGGGGAGCTCACTGCACGTAGATGCTGATTTATATACAGTCGCTACAAGAGGGAGCTCGCTGCACGTAGATGCTGATTTATATCCAACTGCTACTAGGGGGCGCTCGCTGCACGTAGATGCCGATTTATATACAGCCGCCACTAGGGGGAGCTCGCTGCACGTAGATGCCGATTTATATACAGCCGTCACTAGGGGGAGCTCGCTGCACATAGATGCTGATTTATATCCAACTGCTACTAGGGGGCGCTCGCTGCACGTAGATGCCGATTTATATACAGCCGCCACTAGGGGGAGCTCGCTGCACGTAGATGCCGATTTATATACAGCCGTCACTAGGGGGAGCTCGCAGCACGTAGATGCTGATTTATATACAGCCGCCACTAGGGGGAGCTCGCTGCACGTAGATGTTGATTTATGTACAGCCGCCACTAGGGGGAGTTCGCTGCACATAGATGATTTGATTAATATTCAACTGCTACTAGGGGGAGCTCGCTGCACGTAGATGCTGATTTATATACAGCCGCCACTAGGGGGAGCTCTCTGCACGTAGATGCTGATTTATATACAACCGCCACTAGGGGGAGCTCGCTGTACGTAGATGCCGATTTATATTTAGCCGCCACTAGGGGGAGCTCGCTGCACGTAGATGCTGATTTATATACAGCCGCCACATGAGGGAGCCCGCTGTACGTAGATGCCGATTTATATTCAGCCGCCACTAGGGGGAGCTCGCTGCAAGTAGATGCTGATTTATATTCAGCCGCCACTAGGGGGAGCTCGCTGCACGTAGATGATTTGATTTATATACAACTGCTACTAGGGTGCGCTCGCTACACGTAGATGCCGATTTATATACAGCCGCCAGTAGGGGGAGCTCGCTGCACGTAGATGCTGATATATATACAGAAGCCACTAGGGGGATCTCGCTGCACGAAGATGCTGATTTATATACAGCCGGCACTAGGGGGAGCTTGCTGCACGTAGATGCTGATTTATATACAGCTGCCACTAGGGGGATCGAGCTGTACGTAGATGCTGATTTATATACAGCCGGCACTAGGGGGAGCTCGCAACACGTAGATGCCGATTTATATACAGCCGCCACTAGGGGGAGCGCGCTGCACGTAGATGCCGATTTATATACAGCCGCCACTAGGAGGAGCGCGCTGCACGTAGATGCCGATTTATATACAGCCGCCACTAGGGGGAGCTCGCTGCACATAGATGCCGATTTATATACAGCCGTCACTAGGGGGATCTCGCTGCACGTAGATGCCGATTTATATACAGCCGTCTCTAGGGGGAGCTCACTGCACGTAGATGCCGATTTATATACAGCCGTCACTAGGGGGAGCTCGCAGCATGTAGATGCCGATTTATATATAGCCGCCACTAGGGGGAGCTCGCTGCACGTAGATGCTGATTTATATACAGCCGTCACTAGGGGGAACTCACTGCACGTAGATGCCGATTTATATACAGCCGTCACTAGGGGGAGCTCGCAGCATGTAGATGCCGATTTATATACAGCCGCCACTAGGGGGAGTTCGCGGCACGTAGATGCTGATTTATATACAGCCGTCACTAGGGGGAGCTCGCAACACGTGGATGCTGATTTATTTACAGCCGCCACTAGGAGGAGCGCGCTGCACGTAGATGCTGATTTATATTCAGCCGCCACTAGGGGGAGCTCTCTGCACGTAGATGCTGATTTATATACAACCGCCACTAGGGGGAGCTCGCTGTACGTAGATGCCGATTTATATTCAGCCGCCACTAGGGGGAGCTCGCTTCAAGTAGATGCTGATTTATATACAGCCGCCACTAGGGGGAGCTCGCTGAAAGTAGATGCTGATTTACATACAGCCGCCACTAGAGGGAGCTCGCTGCACATAGATGCCGATTTATATACAGCCGCCACTAGGGGGAACTCTCTGCACGTAGATGCCGATTTATATACAGCCGCCACTAGGGGGAGCTCGCTGCACGTAGATGCTGATTTATATACAGCCGCCACTAGGGGGAGCTCGCTGCACGTAGATTTGATTTATATACAACTGCTACTAGGAGGCGCTCGCTACACGTAGATGCCGATTTATATCGAGCCGCCACTAGGGGGAGCTCGCTGCACGTAGATGCTGATTTATATACAGCCGCCACTAGGGGGAGCTCGATGCACGTAGATGCTGGTTTATATACAGCCGCCACTAGGGGGAGCTCGCTGCACGTAGATCCTGATTTATATGCAGCCGCCACTAAGGGGAGCTCGCTGCACGTAGATGCCGATTTATATACAGCCGCCACTAGGGGGCGCTTGCTGCACGTAGATGCTGATTTATATACAGCCAGCACTAGGGGGAGCTCGCTGCACGTAGATGCTGATTTATATACAGCCGCCACTAGGGGGAGCTCGCAACACGTGGATGCTGATTTATATACAGCCGGCACTAGGGGGAGCTCACTGCATGTAGATGCTGATTTATATACAGCCGCCACTAGGGGGAGTTCGCTGCAAGTAGCTGCTGATTTATATACTGCCACTACTAGGGGGAGCTCGCTGCACGTAGATGCTGATTTATATACAGCCGCCACTAATGGGAGCTCGCTGCAAGTAGATGCCGATTAATATACAGCCGCCACTAGGGGGAGCTCGCTGCACGTAGGTGCTGATTTATATACAGCCAGCACTAGGGGGAGCTCACTGCACGTAGATGCTGATTTATATACAGCCGTCACTAGGGGGAGCTCGCAACACGTGGATGCTGATTTATATACAGCCGCCACTAGGATCAGCGCGCGGCACGTAGATGCTGATTTACATTTAGCCGCCACTAGGGGGAGCTCTCTGCACGTAGATGCTGATTTATATACAACCGCCACTAGGGGGAGCTCGCTGTACGTAGATGCCGATTTATATTCAGCCGCCACTAGGGGGAGCTCGCTGCACGTAGATGCTGATTTATATACAGCCGCCACATGAGGGAGCCCGCTGTACGTAGATGCCGATTTATATTCAGCCGCCACTAGGGGGAGCTCGCTGCAAGTAGATGCTGATTTATATTCAGCCGCCACTAGGGGGAGCTCGCTGCACGTAGATGATTTGATTTATATACAACTGCTACTAGGGTGCGCTCGCTACACGTAGATGCCGATTTATATACAGCCGCCAGTAGGGGGAGCTCGCTGCACGTAGATGCTGATATATATACAGAAGCCACTAGGGGGATCTCGCTGCACGAAGATGCTGATTTATATACAGCCGGCACTAGGGGGAGCTTGCTGCACGTAGATGCTGATTTATATACAGCTGCCACTAGGGGGATCGAGCTGTACGTAGATGCTGATTTATATACAGCCGGCACTAGGGGGAGCTCGCAACACGTAGATGCCGATTTATATACAGCCGCAACTAGGGGGAGCGCGCTGCACGTAGATGCCGATTTATATACAGCCGCCACTAGGAGGAGCGCGCTCCACGTAGATGCCGATTTATATACAGCCGCCACTAGGGGGAGCTCGCTGCACATAGATGCCGATTTATATACAGCCGTCACTAGGGGGAGCTCGCTGCACGTAGATGCCGATTTATATACAGCCGTCTCTAGGGGGAGCTCACTGCACGTAGATGCCGATTTATATACAGCCGTCACTAGGGGGAGCTCGCAGCATGTAGATGCCGATTTATATATAGCCGCCACTAGGGGGAGCTCGCTGCACGTAGATGCCGATTTATATACAGCCGCCACTAGGGGGAGTTCGCGGCACGTAGATGCTGATTTATATACAGCCGTCACTAGGGGAAGCTCGCAACACGTGGATGCTGATTTATTTACAGCCGCCACTAGGAGGAGCGCGCTGCACGTAGATGCTGATTTATATTCAGCCGCCACTAGGGGGAGCTCTCTGCACGTAGATGCTGATTTATATACAACCGCCACTAGGGGGAGCTCGCTGTACGTAGATGCCGATTTATATTCAGCCGCCACTAGGGGGAGCTCGCTTCAAGTAGATGCTTATTTATATACAGCCGCCACTAGGGGGAGCTCGCTGAAAGTAGATGCTGATTTACATACTGCCGCCACTAGAGGGAGCTCGCTGCACATAGATGCCGATTTATATACAGCCGCCACTAGGGGGAACTCTCTGCACGTAGATGCCGATTTATATACAGCCGCCACTAGGGGGAGCTCGCTGCACGTAGATGCTGATTTATATACAGCCGCCACTAGGGGGAGCTCACTGCACGTAGATGCTGATTTATATACAGCCGCCACTAGGGGGAGCTCGCTACACGTAGATGCTAATTTATATACAGCCGCCACTAGAGGGAGCTCGCTGCACGTAGATGCTGATTTATATACAGCCGCCACTAGGGGGAGCTCGCTGCACGTAGATGCTGATTTATATACAGCCGCCACTAGGGGGAGCTCGCTGCACGTAGATTTGATTTATATACAACTGCTACTAGGAGGCGCTCGCTACACGTAGATGCCGATTTATATCCAGCCGTCACTAGGGGGAGCTCGCTGCACGTAGATGCTGAATTATATACAGCCGCCACTAGGGGGAGCTCGATGCACGTAGATGTGGGTTTATATACAGCCGCCACTAGGGGGAGCTCGCTGCACGTAGATCCTGATTTATATACAGCCGCCACTAAGGGGAGCTCGCTGCACGTAGATGCCGATTTATATACAGCCGCCACTAGGGGGCGCTTGCTGCACGTAGATGCTGATTTATATACAGCCAGCACTAGGGGGAGCTCGCTGCACGTAGATGCTGATTTATATACAGCCGCCACTAGGGGGAGCTCGCAACACGTGGATGCTGATTTATATACAGCCGGCACTAGGTGGAGCTCACTGCATGTAGATGCTGATTTATATACAGCCGCCACTAGGGGGAGTTCGCTGCAAGTAGCTGCTGATTTATATACTGCCACTACTAGGGGGAGCTCGCTGCACGTAGATGCTGATTTATATACAGCCGCCACTAATGGGAGCTCGCTGCAAGTAGATGCCGATTAATATACAGCCGCCACTAGGGGGAGCTCGCTGCACGTAGGTGCTGATTTATATACAGCCGCCACTAGGGGGAGCTCGCTGCACGTACATGCTGATTTAAATACAGCCGCCACTAGGGGGAGCTCGCTGCACGTAGATGCTGATTTATATACAGCCGCCACTAGGGGGAGCTCGCTGCACGTAGATGCCGATTTATATACAGCCGCCACTAAGGGGAGCTCGCTGTACGTAGATGCTGATTTCTATACAGACGACACTAGGGGGAGCACGCTGCACGTAGATGCTGATTTATATACAGCCGCCACTAGGGGGAGCTCGCTGCACGTAGATGCTGATTTATATACAGCCGCCACTAGGGGGAGCTTGCTGCACGTAGATGCTGATTTATATACAGCCGGCACTAGGGGGAGATCGCTGCACGTAGATGCCGATTTATATACAGCCACCACTAGGGGGAGCTCGCTGCACGTAGATGCTGATTTATATACAGCCGCCACTAGGGGGAACTCGCTGCACGTAGATGCCGATTTATATACAGCTGCCACTAGGGGGAGCTCACTGCACGTAGATGCTGATTTATATACAGCCGCCACTAACGGGAGTTCGCTGCACGTAGATGCTGATTTATATACAGCTGCTACTAGGGGAAGCTCGCTGCACGTAGATGCTGATTTATATACAGCCGCCACTAACGGGAGTTCGCTGTACGTAGATGCTGATTTATATACAGACGCCACTAGGGGGAGCTCGCTGCACGTAGATGCTGATTTATATACAGCCGCCACTAGGGGGAGCTCACTGCACGTAGATGCCGATTTATATACAGCCGCCACTAACGGGAGTTCGCTGTACGTAGATGCTGATTTCTATAAAGACGACACTAGGGGGAGCACGCTGCAAGTAGATGCTGATTTATATACAGCCGCCACTAGGGGAAGCTCGCTGCACGTAGATGCTGATTTATATACAGCCGCCACTAGGGGGAGCTTGCTGCACTTAGATGCTGATTTATATACAGCCGCCACTAGGGGGAGCTCGCTGCACGTAGATGCTGATTTATATACAACCGCCACTAGGGGGAACTCGCTGCACGTAGATGCCGATTTATATACAGCTGCCACTAGGGGGAGCTCACTGCACGTAGATGCTGATTTATATACAGTCGCTACAAGAGGGAGCTCGCTGCACGTAGATGCTGATTTATATCCAACTGCTACTAGGGGGCGCTCGCTGCACGTAGATGCCGATTTATATACAGCCGCCACTAGGGGGAGCTCGCTGCACGTAGATGCCGATTTATATACAGCCGTCACTAGGGGGAGCTCGCTGCACATAGATGCTGATTTATATCCAACTGCTACTAGGGGGCGCTCGCTGCACGTAGATGCCGATTTATATACAGCCGCCACTAGGGGGAGCTCGCTGCACGTAGATGCCGATTTATATACAGCCGTCACTAGGGGGAGCTCGCAGCACGTAGATGCTGATTTATATACAGCCGCCACTAGGGGGAGCTCGCTGCACGTAGATGTTGATTTATGTACAGCCGCCACTAGGGGGAGTTCGCTGCACATAGATGATTTGATTAATATTCAACTGCTACTAGGGGGAGCTCGCTGCACGTAGATGCTGATTTATATACAGCCGCCACTAGGGGGAGCTCTCTGCACGTAGATGCTGATTTATATACAACCGCCACTAGGGGGAGCTCGCTGTACGTAGATGCCGATTTATATTCAGCCGCCACTAGGGGGAGCTCGCTGCACGTAGATGCTGATTTATATACAGCCGCCACATGAGGGAGCCCGCTGTACGTAGATGCCGATTTATATTCAGCCGCCACTAGGGGGAGCTCGCTGCAAGTAGATGCTGATTTATATTCAGCCGCCACTAGGGGGAGCTCGCTGCACGTAGATGATTTGATTTATATACAACTGCTACTAGGGTGCGCTCGCTACACGTAGATGCCGATTTATATACAGCCGCCAGTAGGGGGAGCTCGCTGCACGTAGATGCTGATATATATACAGAAGCCACTAGGGGGATCTCGCTGCACGAAGATGCTGATTTATATACAGCCGGCACTAGGGGGAGCTTGCTGCACGTAGATGCTGATTTATATACAGCTGCCACTAGGGGGATCGAGCTGTACGTAGATGCTGATTTATATACAGCCGGCACTAGGGGGAGCTCGCAACACGTAGATGCCGATTTATATACAGCCGCCACTAGGGGGAGCGCGCTGCACGTAGATGCCGATTTATATACAGCCGCCACTAGGAGGAGCGCGCTGCACGTAGATGCCGATTTATATACAGCCGCCACTAGGGGGAGCTCGCTGCACATAGATGCCGATTTATATACAGCCGTCACTAGGGGGATCTCGCTGCACGTAGATGCCGATTTATATACAGCCGTCTCTAGGGGGAGCTCACTGCACGTAGATGCCGATTTATATACAGCCGTCACTAGGGGGAGCTCGCAGCATGTAGATGCCGATTTATATATAGCCGCCACTAGGGGGAGCTCGCTGCACGTAGATGCTGATTTATATACAGCCATCACTAGGGGGAGCTCACTGCACGTAGATGCCGATTTATATACAGCCGTCACTAGGGGGAGCTCGCAGCATGTAGATGCCGATTTATATACAGCCGCCACTAGGGGGAGTTCGCGGCACGTAGATGCTGATTTATATACAGCCGTCACTAGGGGGAGCTCGCAACACGTGGATGCTGATTTATTTACAGCCGCCACTAGGAGGAGCGCGCTGCACGTAGATGCTGATTTATATTCAGCCGCCACTAGGGGGAGCTCTCTGCACGTAGATGCTGATTTATATACAACCGCCACTAGGGGGAGCTCGCTGTACGTAGATGCCGATTTATATTCAGCCGCCACTAGGGGGAGCTCGCTTCAAGTAGATGCTGATTTATATACAGCCGCCACTAGGGGGAGCTCGCTGAAAGTAGATGCTGATTTACATACAGCCGCCACTAGAGGGAGCTCGCTGCACATAGATGCCGATTTATATACAGCCGCCACTAGGGGGAACTCTCTGCACGTAGATGCCGATTTATATACAGCCGCCACTAGGGGGAGCTCGCTGCACGTAGATGCTGATTTATATACAGCCGCCACTAGTGGGAGCTCGCTGCACGTAGATTTGATTTATATACAACTGCTACTAGGAGGCGCTCGCTACACGTAGATGCCGATTTATATCGAGCCGCCACTAGGGGGAGCTCGCTGCACGTAGATGCTGATTTATATACAGCCGCCACTAGGGGGAGCTCGATGCACGTAGATGCTGGTTTATATACAGCCGCCACTAGGGGGAGCTCGCTGCACGTAGATCCTGATTTATATGCAGCCGCCACTAAGGGGAGCTCGCTGCACGTAGATGCCGATTTATATACAGCCGCCACTAGGGGGCGCTTGCTGCACGTAGATGCTGATTTATATACAGCCAGCACTAGGGGGAGCTCGCTGCACGTAGATGCTGATTTATATACAGCCGCCACTAGGGGGAGCTCGCAACACGTGGATGCTGATTTATATACAGCCGGCACTAGGGGGAGCTCACTGCATGTAGATGCTGATTTATATACAGCCGCCACTAGGGGGAGTTCGCTGCAAGTAGCTGCTGATTTATATACTGCCACTACTAGGGGGAGCTCGCTGCACGTAGATGCTGATTTATATACAGCCGCCACTAATGGGAGCTCGCTGCAAGTAGATGCCGATTAATATACAGCCGCCACTAGGGGGAGCTCGCTGCACGCAGGTGCTGATTTATATACAGCCGCCACTAGGGGGAGCTCGCTGCACGTACATGCTGATTTAAATACAGCCGCCACTAGGGGGAGCTCGCTGCACGTAGATGCTGATTTATATACAGCCGCCACTAGGGGGAGCTCGCTGCACGTAGATGCCGATTTATATACAGCCGCCACTAAGGGGAGCTCGCTGTACGTAGATGCTGATTTCTATACAGACGACACTAGGGGGAGCACGCTGCACGTAGATGCTGATTTATATACAGCCGCCACTAGGGGGAGCTCGCTGCACGTAGATGCTGATTTATATACAGCCGCCACTAGGGGGAGCTTGCTGCACGTAGATGCTGATTTATATACAGCCTGCACTAGGGGGAGATCGCTGCACGTAGATGCCGATTTATATACTGCCGCCACTAGGGGGAGCTCGCTGCACGTAGATGCTGATTTATATACAGCCGCCACTAGGGGGAACTCGCTGCACGTAGATGCCGATTTATATACAGCTGCCACTAGGGGGAGCTCACTGCACGTAGATGCTGATTTATATACAGCCGCCACTAACGGGAGTTCGCTGCACGTAGATGCTGATTTATATACAGCCGGCACTAGGGGGAGCTCGCTGCACGTAGATGCTGATTTATATACAGCCGCCACTAGGGGGAGCTCACTGCACGTAGATGCTGATTTATATACAGCCGCCACTAACGGGAGTTCGCTGTACTTAGATGCTGATTTATATACAGACGCCACTAGGGGGAGCTCGCTGCACGTAGATGCTGATTTATATACAGCCGCCACTAGGGGGAGCTCACTGCACGTAGATGCCGATTTATATACAGCCGCCACTAACGGGAGTTCGCTGTACGTAGATGCTGATTTCTATAAAGACGACACTAGGGGGAGCACGCTGCAAGTAGATGCTGATTTATATACAGCCGCCACTAGGGGAAGCTCGCTGCACGTAGATGCTGATTTATATACAGCCGCCACTAGGGGGAGCTTGCTGCACTTAGATGCTGATTTATATACAGCCGCCACTAGGGGGAGCTCGCTGCACGTAGATGCTGATTTATATACAGCCGCCACTAGGGGGAACTCGCTGCACGTAGATGCCGATTTATATACAGCTGCCACTAGGGGGAGCTCACTGCACGTAGATGCTGATTTATATACAGTCGCTACAAGAGGGAGCTCGCTGCACGTAGATGCTGATTTATATCCAACTGCTACTAGGGGGCGCTCGCTGCACGTAGATGCCGATTTATATACAGCCGCCACTAGGGGGAGCTCGCTGCACGTAGATGCCGATTTATATACAGCCGTCACTAGGGGGAGCTCGCTGCACATAGATGCTGATTTATATCCAACTGCTACTAGGGGGCGCTCGCTGCACATAGATGCCGATTTATATACAGCCGCCACTAGGGGGAGCTCGCTGCACGTAGATGCCGATTTATATACAGCCGTCACTAGTGGGAGCTCGCAGCACGTAGATGCTGATTTATATACAGCCGCCACTAGGGGGAGCTCGCTGCACGTAGATGTTGATTTATGTACAGCCGCCACTAGGGGGAGCTCGCTGCACATAGATGATTTGATTAATATTCAACTGCTACTAGGGGGAGCTCGCTGCACGTAGATGCTGATTTATATACAGCCGACAATAGGGGGAGCTCGCTGCACATAGATGCTGATTTATATTCAGCCGTCACTAGGGGGAGCGCGATGCACGTAGATGCTGATTTATATACAGCCGTCACTAGGGGGAGCTCACTGCATGTAGATGCCGATTTATATACAGCTGCCACTAAGGGGAGCTCGCTGCACGTAGATGCCGATTTATATACAGCTGCCACTAGGGGGAGCTCGCTGCACGTAGATGCTGATTTATATACAGCCGACAATAGGGGGAGCTCGCTGCACATAGATGCTGATTTATATTCAGCCGTCACTAGGGGGAGCGCGATGCACGTAGATGCTGATTTATATACAGCCGTCACTAGGGGGAGCTCACTGCATGTAGATGCCGATTTATATACAGCTGCCACTAAGGGGAGCTCGCTGCACGTAGATGCCGATTTATATACAGCTGCCACTCAGGGGAGCTCGCTGCACGTAGATGCCGATTTATATACAGCTGCCACTAGGGGAAGCTCGCTGCACGTAGATGCCGATTTATATACAGCTGCCACTAGGAGGAGCTTGCTGCACGTAGATGCCCATTTATATACAGCTGCCACTAGGGGGAGCTCGCTGCACATAGATGCCGATTTATATACAGCTGCCACTAGGGGAAGCTCGCTGCACGTAGATGCCGATTTATATACAGCCGCCACTAGGGGGAGCTCGCTGCACGTAGATGCCGATTTATATACAGCCGCCACTAGGGGGAGCTCACTGAATGTAGATGCTGATTTATATACAGCCGCCACTAGGGGGAGCTCGCTGCACGTAGATGCCGATTTATATACAGCCGCCACTAGGGGGAGCTCGCAGCACGTAGATGCCGATTTATATACAGCCGCCACTAGGGGGAGTTCGCTGCACGTAGATGCCCATTTATATACAGCTGCCACTACGGGGAGCTTGCTGCACGTAGATGCCGATTTATATACAGCCGCCACTAGGGGGAGCTCGCTGCACGTAGATGCCGATTTATATACAGCCGCCACTAGGGGGAGCTCGCTGCACGTAGATTTCGATTTATATACAGCTGCCACTAGGGGGCGCTCTCTGCACGTAGATGCCGATTTATATACAGCCGCCACCAGGGGGAGCTCGCTGCACGTAGATGCTGATTTATATACAGCTGCCACTAGGGGGAGCTAGCTGCACGTAGATGCCGATTTATATACAGCTGCCACTAGGGGGCGCTCGCTGCACGTAGATTCTGATTTATATATAGCCGCCACTAGGGGGAGCTCGCTGCACGTACATGCTGATTTAAATACAGCCGCCACTAGGGGGAGCTCTCTGCACGTAGATGCTGATTTATATACAGCCGCCACTAGGGGGAGCTCGCTGCACGTAGATGCCGATTTATATACAGCCGCCACTTAGGGGAGCTCGCTGTACGTAGATGCTGATTTCTATACAGACGACACTAGGGGGAGCACGCTGCACGTAGATGCCGATTTCTATACAGCCGCCACTAAGGGGAGCTCGCTGTACGTAGATGCTGATTTCTATACAGCCGCCACTAGGGGGAGCTCTCTGCACGTAGATGCTGATTTATATACAGCCGCCACTAGGGGGAGCTCGCTGCACGTAGATGCTGATTTATATACAGCCGCCACTAGGGGGAGCTTGCTGCACGTAGATTCTGATTTATATACAGCTGCCACTAGGGGGAGCTCGCTGCACGTAGATGCCGATTTATATACAGCCGCCACTAGGGGGAGCTCGCTGCACGTAGATGCTGATTTATATACAGCCGCCACTAGGGGGAACTCGCTGCACGTAGATGCCGATTTATATACAGCTGCCACTAGGGGGAGCTCACTGCACGTAGATGCTGATTTATATACAGCCGCCACTAACGGGAGTTCGCTGCACGTAGATGCTGATTTATATACAGCCGCCACTAACGGGAGTTCGCTGTACGTAGATGCTGATTTATATACAGACGCCACTAGGGGGAGCTCACTGCACGTAGATGCCGATTTATATACAGCCGCCACTAACGGGAGTTCGCTGTACGTAGATGCTGATTTCTATAAAGACGACACTAGGGGGAGCTCGCTGCACGTAGATGCCGATTTATATACAGCCGCCACTAGGGGGAGCTCGCTGCACATAGATGCCGATTTATATACAGCTGCCACTAGGGGGAGCTCGCTGCACGTAGATGCCGATTTATATACAGCCGCCACTAGGGGGAGCTCACTGAATGTAGATGCTGATTTATATACAGCCGCCACTAGGGGGAGCTCGCTGCACGTAGATGCCGATTTATATACAGCCGCCTCTAGGGGGCGCTCGCAGCACGTAGATGCCGATTTATATACAGCTGCCACTAGGGGGAGCTCGCTGCACGTAGATGCTGATTTATATAAAGCCGCCACTAGGGGGAGCTCGCTGCACGTAGATGCCGATTTATATACAGCCGCCACTAGGGGGAGCTCGCTGCACGTAGATGCCCATTTATATACAGCTGCCACTACGGGGAGCTCGCTGCACGTAGATGCCGATTTATATACAGCCGCCACTAGGGGGAGCTCGCTGCACGTAGATGCCGATTTATATACAGCCGCCACTAGGGGGAGCTCGCTGCACGTAGATTCCGATTTATATACAGCTGCCACTAGGGGGCGCTCGCTGCACGTAGATGCCGATTTATATACAGCCGCCACCAGGGGGAGCTCGCTGCACGTAGATGCCGATTTATATACAGCCGCCACTAGGGGGAGCTCGCTGCACGTAGATTCCGATTTATATACAGCTGCCACTAGGGGGCGCTCGCTGCACGTAGATTCTGATTTATATACAGCCGCCACTAGGGGGAGCTCGCTGCACGTAGATACTGATTTATATACAGCCGCCACAAGGGGGAGCTCGGTGCATGTAGATGCCGATTTATATACAGCTGCCACTAGGGGGAGCTCGCTGCATGTAGATGCTGATTTATATACAGCCGCCACTAGGGGGAGCTCGCTGCATGTAGATGCCGATTTATATACAGCTGCCACTGGGGGGAGCTCACTGCACGTAGATGCCGATTTATATACAGCCGCCATTAGGGGGAGCTCGCTGCACGTAGATGCCGATTAATATACAGCCGCCACTAGGGGGAGCTTGCTGCACATAGATGCTGATTTATATACAGCCGCCACTTGGGGGAACTCGCTGCACGTAGATGCCGATTTATATACAGCTGCCACTAGGGGGAGGTCATTGCACGTAGATGCTGATTTATATACAGCCGCCATTAGGGGGAGCTCGCTGCACGTAGATGCCGATTTATATACAGCCGCCACTAGGGGGAGCGCGCTGCACGTAGATGCTGATTTATATACAACCGCCATTAGAGGGAATTCGCTGCACGTACAGTGGTGGCCAAAAGTATTGGCACCCCTGCAATTCTGTCAGATAATACTCAGTTTCTTCCTGAAAATGATTGCAATCACAAATTCTTTGGTATTATTCTCTTCATTTAATTTGCTTGCAAGGAAAAAACACAAAAGAGAATGAAGCAAAAATCAAATCATTGATCAGTTCACCCAAAACTCCAAAAATGGGCCAGACAAAAGTATTGGCACCCTCAGCCTAATACTTGGTTGCACAACCTTTAGCCAAAATAACTGCGAACAACCGCTTCCGGTAACCATCAATGAGTTTCTTACAATGCTCTGCTGGAATTGTAGACCATTCTTCTTTGGCAAACTGCTCCAGGTCCCTGGTATTTGAAGGGTGCCTTCTCCAAACTGCCATTTTGAGATCTCTCCACAGGTGTTCTATGGGATTCAGGTCTGGACTCATTGCTGGCCACCTTAGAAGTCTCCAGTGCTTTCTCTCAAACCATTTTATAGTGCTTTTGGAAGTGTGTTTTGGGTCATTGTCCTGCTGGAAGACCAATGACCTCTGAGGGAGACCCAGCTTTCTCACACTGGGCCCTACATTATGCTGCAAAACTTGTTGGTAGTCTTCAGACTTCATAATGCCATGCACACGGTCAAGCAGTCCAGAACCAGAGGCAGAAAAGCAACCCCAAAACATCAGGGAACCTCCGCCATGTTTGACTGTAGGGACCGTGTTCTTTTCTTTGAATGCCTCTTTTTTTCCTGTACACTCTATGTTGATGCTTTTTCTCAAAAAGCTCTACTTTTGTCTCATCTGACCAGAGAACATTCTTCCAAAACGTTTTAGGCTTTCTCAGGTAAGTTTTGGCAAACTCCAGCCTGGCTTTTTTATGTCTCGGGGTAAGAAGTGGGGTCTTCCTGGGTGTCCTTCCATACAGTCCCTTTTCATTCAGACGCCGACGGATAGTACGGGTTGACACTGTTGTACCCTCGGACTGCAGGGCAGCTTGAACTTGTTTGGATGTTAGTCGAGGTTCTTTATCCACCATCCGCACAATCTTGAAATCTCTTGTCAATTTTTCTTTTCCGTCCACATCTAGGGAGGTTAGCCACAGTGCCATGGGCTTTACACTTCTTGATGACACTGCGCACGGAAGACACAGGAACATTCAGGTCTTTGGAGATGGACTTGTAGCCTTGAGATTGCTCATGCTTCCTCACAATTTGGTTTCTCAAGTCCTCAGACAGTTCTTTGGTCTTCTTTCTTTTCTCCATGCTCAATGTGGTACACACAAGGACACAGGACAGAGGTTGAGTCAACTTTAATCCATGTTAACTGGCTGCAAGTGTGATTTAGTTATTGCCAACACCTGTTAGGTGCCACAGGTAAGTTACAGGTGCTGTTAATTACACGAATTAGAGAAGCATCACATGATTTTTCAAACAGTGCCAATACTTTTGTCCACCCCCTTTTTTAGGTTTGGTGTGGAATTATATCCAATTTGGCTTTAGGACAATTCTTTTTGTGTCTTTTCATTGAAGACAAATTAAATGAAGAGAATAATACAAAAAAATTTGTGATTGCAATCATTTTCAGGAAGAAACTGAGTATTAACTGACAGAATTGCAGGTTTGCCAATACTTTTGGCCACCACTGTAGATGCTGATTTATATACAGCCGCCACTAGGGGGAGCTCGCTGCACGTAGATGCTGATTTATATACAGCCGCCACTAGGGGGAGTTTGCTGCACGTAGATGCTGATTTATATGCAGCCGCCACTACGGGGAGTTCGCTGCACGTAGATGCTGAATTATATACAGCCGCCACTAGGGGGAGCTCGCTGAATGTAGATGCTGATTTATATACAGCCGCCACTAGGGGGAGCTCACTGCACGTAGATGCTGATTTATATACAGCCGCCACTAGGGGGAGCTCGCTGCACGTAGATGCTGATTTATATAAAGCCATCTCTAGGGGGGGCTTGCTGCACGTAGATGCTGATTTATATACAGCCGTCACTAGGGGGAGCTCGCTGCACGTAGATGCTGATTTATATACAGCTGCCACTAGGGGGAGCTCGCTGCACGTAGATGCTGATTTATATACAGCCGCCACTAGGGGGAGCTCGCTGCACATAGATGCTGATTTATATACAGCCGCCACTAGGGGGAGCTCACTGCACGTAGATGCTGATTTATATACAGCCGTCACTAGGGGGAGCTCGCTGCACGTAGATGCTGATTTATATACAGCCATCTCTAGGGGGAGCTCGCTGCACGTAGATGCTGATTTATATACAGCCGCCACTAGTGGGAGCTCGCTGCACGTAGATGCTGATTTATATACAGCCGCCACTAGGGGGAGCTCACTGCACGTAGATGCTGATTTATATACAGCCGCCACTAGGGGGAGCTTGCTCCATGTAGATGTATACAGCTGGTGTTAAACACAATTGGAGCTGTAAACTATGAAGTGGTCTCCCTCTAGTAGTGGGCCAGGCAGGCTCTGGATTCGCAGATTGAGCGAACCAGAGCGTGATCAGCGTCCTTCAGCGCTCCAGCTGTTGAAACTACAACTCTCAATGTGCCTCAACAACTGCCTGATGGGAATCTGCAGCTCTGCAGGTTGCTGATCCCTCAATTTAGATTTTCTATGTAACCTGGATCTGTTTTGTTGCTGTTTACTAGTGTTGAGCATTCCGATACTGAAATATCGGGTATCGATCGATATTCGCGGTATCGGAGTTCCGATACGGAGTTCCGATACTTTTAGAATATCGAATACCGAAATCGGAAGTTCCCATAATGCCTGCGCTCTGCAGTGTCTCTGAAGGATGACAAGCTGGATGGCAGCGCTCAGCTTACTGTACTTGTCATTTAGTGTAAAGGATTTATTTAAAAAAATAATAGTGTTTTCTTGCACCGTCTCCTTAAAAAAGCCGGCTGGCAATTCAGCAGCGGCATACACCATTACCCGACAATTTACAACAGAAAGAATAGAGCTTCACACATAGATTAGATAGATAGAAACATGTCAGTCACATATATAAGAAGTACAGTGATAGTGTTGGTTACTGTACTTGTCATTTAGTGTTAAAATAAAGGATTTATTAAAAAAAAAAATTGGCGTGAGGTTCCCCGTAATTTTAGTCTTTAGCGGAGGTTAAGCAGACGGCTGGGGCAGATGTTTGGAGCCTTGGAAGGGGGTAATACCCACGGAGCTTCCCAGACTACTAATATCAGCCCCCAGCTGAATACCTAGCCTTTACTAGCTATTAAAATGGGGGACCCCCAAAAAAAAGACATGGGGTTCCCCCTATTTTAATAGCTAGCAAAGGCTAGGTATTCAGCTGGGGGGGTGATATTAGTAGCCCAGGAAGGGTGCCATGAATATTGGCCCCCTCCCAGGCTAGAAACACCATAGGATGCGCCAACTCTGGCACTTAGCCTCGCTCTTCCCACTGCCCTGTAGCGGTGGCAGTGGGGTAATAGGGCTGGGGTTGATGTCAGCTTATAATGCCAGCTGACATCAAGCCCAGGTTAGTAATGGAGAGGCGTCTATAAGACACCCCCATTACTAACCCCATAGTCAAAGTTAAAAAATAAACACAACACCCAGAATAAAGTCCTTTAATTGAAATAAAGACACAATTCTTTATTGTTCTAAATTAAACCATACTTACCATCACGCCCATTCCAGCTGAAGCCAACGATCTCCTGCAATAAAAATAAAATAATAAAGCAACCTCATCCTTACCTTTCCATTGTTCCCAGGACGGCTCCAGCTCTGCTACATTCACATGACAGACTGGATCGCAGCCGAAAGCTGCCATCCAGCCTGTCATCCCGCAGACACCGAGAAGCGCAGGCATGCTTGCGCTCTGCAGTGTCTGGCTGTGACGGCATAAAGATGAGCCGAGGTCATGTGCAATGAACTCAGCTCACCTCATGCACGTCACTGACAGCGTGGGAAAATTCTCCTGCGCTCAGCGCTTCAGCAGAATTCTCTCACGCTCACCGCATGCGCAGGAGAATTTTCCCACGCGGTCAGTGACGTGCATGAGGTGAGCTGAGTTCATTGGACATGACCTCAGCTCATCTGGATGCCGTCACAGCGAGACACTGCAGAGCGCAAGCATGCCTGCGCTTCTCAGTGTCTGCGGCATGGCAAGCTGGATGGCAGCGTTCTGCTGCGATCCAGCCTGTCATGTCAATGTAGCAGAGCTGGAGCCGTCGTGGGAACCATGGAAAGGTAAGGATGAGGTAGCTTTATTATTTTACTTTTATTGCAGGAGATCATTGGCTTCAGCTGGAATGGGCGTGATGGTAAGTATGGTTTAATTTAGAACAATAAAGAATTGTGTGTTTATTTCAATTAAAGGACTTTATTCTGGGTGTTTGTGTTTTTTTTTTAACTTTGACTATGGGGTTAGTAATGGGGGTGTCTTATAGACGCCTCTCCATTACTAACCTGGGCTTGATGTCAGCTGGCATTATAAGCGGACATCAACCCCAGCCCTATTACCCCACTGCCACCGCTACAGGGCAGTGGGAAGAGCGAGGCTAAGTGCCAGAATTGGTGCATCCTATGGATGCGCCATTTCTGGGGCGGCTGACGGCTGGTGTTTCTAGCCTGGGAGGGGGCCAATATTCATGGCACCCTTCCTGGGCTATTAATATCAGCCCCCAGCTGTCTGCCTAGCCTTTGCTAGCTAGATAGGGGGGACTCCACGTCATTTTTTTTGGGGTCCCCCATTTTAATAGCTAGTAAAGGCTATGTATTCAGCTGGGGGCTGATATTAGTAGCCTGGGAAGCTCCGTGCGTATTACCCCCTTCCCAGGCTTCAAACATCTGCCCCAGCCGTCTGCTTAACCTCCGCTAGAGCCTAAAATTAAGGGGAACCCCACGCCAATTTTTTTTTTAATAAATCCTTTATTTTAACACTAAATGACAAGTACAGTAATCAACACTATCACTGTACTTCTTATATATGTGACTGACATGTTTCTATCTATCTAATCTATGTGTGATTCTCTATTCCTTCTATTCTAAATTGTCGGGTACAGATGCTGAATTGCCGGCCGGCTTTTTTAAAGAGACAGTGCATGAACACACTATTTTTTTTTTTTTAATAAATCCTTTACACTAAATGACAAGTACAGTAAGCAACACTGTCACTGTACTTCATATATATGTGACTGACATGTTTCTATCTATCTAATGATGCTCTATTCTTTCTGTTCTAAATTGTCGGGTTCCGGTGTATGCCGCTGATGAATTGCCGGCTTTTCATGTAATACATTCTACATTATTCTTAGTTGTTTTCCTTCATGTAGAATTAACCTACAAGGAAAGAAAGGGTTTATTTTTATTCCGATATTTGTGTCCCATTGACTTGCATTGGTTTCCGGCATCGGAATCGGCGATATCCGATATTTTTTGGGTATCGGTCAGTTCCAATATTTCCCGATATCGGAAGGTATCGCTCAACACTACTGTTTACACATTAGATTTGTAGTTTTCTTTGAGACTACATTGTCTTCATTCAGAGGGTTTTTCTCGCACGGTCACCCACCGCTGATCATGTGCGCAGCCGGCCGGTATCACAGACATCCTCATCTAATCACTAGTCCAGGTCCGGCATAGCGGGCAGCTGTGCATTGGGGTGGGGGTCACATCCTCAGCGCCTCTCAGCAGAGGACCCCTCTATCATTTATCAGATAAATCACCTGTCTATAACACCGCACTGCGTTATTTGAAAGTGAAGTGCAAATTTTATTAAAATATATAAAGCTCATACAGTAAAAGTCTATTCCCTCCCCCCGACTGTAGGGTCATCGGCCTCCTTTCGTGGACGCTGGGGACTGTAGTCTTGTCCGGGGGGCCACTGTTACATGGATTAGAGCCTTCTCCAGGAAGACTGGGGCAGATAACCCCTGTGATCTGCACATGGCTCGTACTGTGGTAACAAACCACTAAGTTAAGTGATAATCTACAGTTATTACGATGCATGCCCCCCCTTCCATCAGCAGTGCTATGGTTGCTGCTGCGGCCCCTGTTGGCATAGTGGAGGTAGTGCGGACCCGGACGTGACCTGCACCATTTGGAAGAAACATTGTCCTTAGTGTGCAACCACACCCCAACCGGTATTAACCCTTAACACTGTAGAAATGGAGTCACAGAAGAGAAGCTAGCAGTAGTGCAGTCATGGCGGCCGTAGTTCTTTCCCAGCAGTTGTACAGTAAAGAGTTGGCCAGGAAGTATTAAATATATTAACATCCTCTGTGTGAGCGCTGCCCCTTGGGTAAAGCAGCCAGTGCTGCGCAGGAACAAGGTCCATGTTGCTTTTGGATTGGACTAAGCTGGCGGCTTGCGAAAGGCCCCCCAGGCGTGAAAGCAGCGAGTGAAGGCGTGAGGCTCGTTTCCCTTTCTGACCAGGCGAAGTTTCCGAGGACGATCGGGATCCTTTGCTCTCATGTGCTGGATGTAAACCTGTAGAGAGAACGCTTAGATAAGGCGTACAGCATAGCAAAGTTTAGCTGGGTCACAATACAAACCCTTTTTATCTGTCAGCTCTCCTCTCACAGTACTGTCACCTCTGCTGTACTTGCCTTCCTCCACATTGCATGGCTGGGTCAGTAGTCACACTTATGAGCACAACAGACATTATGTTTGACTCAACTCCAGACAGGCAGTACAGAAGAGGTAACAGTGCTATGAGAAGAGAACTGATCCAAAGGTATTGTAATGCGGCACAGCTAAACTCAGCTGTGCTGCAGCTCCCACAGCGACCTTAACTGAACGATGTTAGTTAGATGCACTTTCTAATCATGTAGGTGGTTAGACCAGAGCTTCATTTGGAAAGCTCAGCACCACTGTAGACTATGCTTCCCCGATTATGTACTCTTCTAATCACCAGACCACTGCAACCAATCACAGGCTACAGGGGTGCTGCAACTTCAGAATGGGGCACAGACCCCACTTCTGGAGCGCCCTGCGCTAGGATTTTGCAGCAGATTAGTCCATGGTGTAAAGTGACTCAGTGTGTCGGAAGAGCAGACCGCGGGGGCAACCTACCTGACATGCCTTCAGGCTGAGCTTTATCTCCACCTGGCTGGTCTGACTCCCGACCCACATATAGACCTGTGGATAAAGGAAGTATTAGGAAGAACCCAGGTTCGTACCCCATCCCAGGACACGGCCTTCATCCTCGTTGTGCCCTTGCTCACCTCGATGCCATTGTCCAGGAGCATGATGTCATCGTCGGCGAGGTCGTCCTGACAGAAGTCGGAGCATTTTTCAGACACCGAGAAGTAGCCCTTCTCATTGGAGCACCTGCGTGAAAGGGTTAATTACACATCAAGAAAATGTCTAATGTTGCATTATCTTATACGGCCTCTCTCCGGTAACTATTAGCGCTGCTGCAGGAAGCCAGAATCCGATCATTGATGATCGGAAGATGGCGACTCCGAGCTCGGTGTAATGGGCTAATTGATACGACGTGACTGAAGTAGAGGATGCCATCTTGTCTGACCACGTACCTGAATAACCGAGAGAACTTCATATACTCAGCATCCTCATCGTAGGACTTCTGGCCCCCGATGCCAACCCAGAAAAAATTCTCCGGTTCTTCTCCTTCATCTATAACCTAACGGACAGAAGAAAGCTTTATCAGTCGCGTCCAAAATCATCAGAGACCCCCAAAACTTGCCCTCGAACATCGCACCTGTTTACTATACGTGTCGTCGAACATGGTGTTCATGATGTCCTCGGCCAGCTTTGCCTCGTCGGGGTCTGCGGCCCGCCCTACCCAGGTGTACACAATGCCCTGGTTATCGGTGCTTTCAAAGGGGACCTGAAAGATACAGGCGGGTGAGGAGGAGGGAATGGGGAGAGGGGTCTGGAGGACACGCAATGGCCACCTGCCGGGGACTCACCTTCAGGAGGAAGCAAAACTCCGAATTCAGCAAACTGCAGTCTGTGTTGATCTGGATGACCCTGCGGGGGTTAGAAGAGAGATTTGTACGAGCGGTGGGACATGTAAGGAGGTCTTCGTGTCTGCCATATTGTTGAGTCCTCACCTGGTGCACAGCGAGCTCCCATTAGTCCTCATGTGGTAGAGGTTGGGCTGCAGCCCCGCGTCCCTCGTCTTCCTTTTCCCTTTGTGAATGATGAACTTTCTCTTGAAGTGAGAGAGGAATTTAGCGTTTTCTTGCTGCTGCGTCATCCTGACGACCTAAGAAAGGGGAGAACAGAAGGATAAGGCTTAAAGGAATTGTACAGGATAGGCGATAACTTGCTGCTGAGCAGAGGTCCGACCGCTGGGGCCAACACCGACTGGTAAGGATGCAAAATGGCGCAACAGGTGGGATGACTGATCGTCACTCTATGTTCTCTATGGGGCGGCCAAAAGAAGCGGGTAGCTCTTAGATGCCCCATAGGGAATGGATGGATCGGCCGTCAAATGTGCACCAACGAGGATAAGAGTTCCCCATTCGGGTGATCAGCGCAGAGTCAGACCCCATTAATCGACAACCCCCTTTAATCTGAAACCAGTCAGCATTGATATAAGGAGTTACCTCCAACTTCCCCGGGAAAAGGCTTTCAAACTTCTTCTGCAGACTGAAGGTGAAGGTCAGCCATCCCATGTTGGAGGCCTCCCGTCCCTGCCAGAAGTAAACCACACACTGGAAGTCCTCCTCCGGCTGCTTCTCCTCATCCTCTTCCTCCTCCTCTTCGTCTCCGTCTTCGTTGATCTTCCTCTTCTTGCTTTGCTGCTGTTCTTCCTCTTCTTCGTCACGTTCTACCGGAATCCAATACCTGAAGGTACAAAGTAGACATGAGCTCCTGCCGTGACCCCAGACTGTGCTCACCGACCATATACATCGCCCCCACAAATACCTGCAGAGGAACACGTAGCAATCTTCCGTGTGGAAGTGGCCAAAGTCTTCCTCTGGTAGACGGGCAAACTTCTTCCCCTCAAGAACAAATCCCTCCATCCCATCCAGATCTTCGTTCCACTCCTCCGTCAGCTGCTCAGCCTGCGAGACAAAGGGAACACATCGATTGCTCATCTGGATTGTGCGGCTCGCCAGTTTGCTGGAGGTTGTAGTTCCACACCTGACAAACTCGTCTAGACGTCAGATGGCTCATAAGGAAGTTCTCACCTCTGAGGCCGGCATTGGAGGCTGGCGAGGCAGGAAGAGCGCGGTGAGGTCAGCCTTCATCTGGTCCTTCTTTTCGGCATCTTTCTTCACCTTGCCCTGCAGCCCCCCGCTGTGCTCCACGCTCTCCGCGTTCCTGGTGTAATCCACCTTCAGGACGTCGTCCCAGTTTCTAAACTTGGATTTGAACACCTAGAAAAAGTAAATGAATAAAGGAGGTTCCCACTGCTCAGAATAAGGGCGGAGAAGGGGTTGGCTGCAGTCGGCCATGTTGGCTTCTGTACCTGACACTCTGTGCCCTCCAGGTTTCGGATCACCATGGAGTGTTTGGGTCGGTGCAGCATCCCGCACAGCTCCTGCCCGAGCTTCAGAGCGGCCGCTCTCACCAGCCGAGAAGACTTCCTTCCAATCCAGATGAATATGTCGGTGTGACAGTCCAAGATGTAGACGGACTTAGTGTCCAGCAGACTCTGAAGCTACAGGGAAGGAAGCAACGACGATATATACCTATATACCACCATCATGGTGCAGTATATAGAGAATGTGTCCCGTGCGGTGCAGTATATAGAGAATGTGTCCCGTGTGGTGTAGTGTATAGAGGATGTGTCCCGTGCGGTGCAGTATATAGAGGATGTGTCCTGTGTGGTTTAGTGTATAGAGGATGTGTCCCGTGTGGTTTAGTGTATAGAGGATGTGTCCTGTGTGGTGTAGTATATAGAGGATGTGTCCCGTGTGATGTAGTATATAGAGGATATGTCCCGTGCGGTGCAGTATATAGAGGATGTGTCCCGTGTGGTGCAGTATATAGAGGATGTGTCCTGTGTGGTGTAGTATATAGAGGATGTGTCCCGTGTGATGTAGTATATAGAGGATGTGTCCTGTGTGGTTTAGTGTATAGAGGATGTGTCCCGTGTGGTTTAGTGTATAGAGGATGTGTCCCGTGTGATGTAGTATATAGAGGATGTGTCCTGTGTGGTGTAGTATATAGAGGATGTGTCCCGTGTGATGTAGTATATAGAGGATGTGTCCTGTGTGGTGTAGTATATAGAGGATGTGTCCCGTGTGATGTAGTATATAGAGGATGTGTCCTGTGTGGTTTAGTGTATAGAGGATGTGTCCCGTGTGGTTTAGTGTATAGAGGATGTGTCCTGTGTGGTGTAGTATATAGAGGATGTGTCCCGTGCGGTGCAGTATATAGAGGATGTGTCCCGTGCGGTGCAGTATATAGAGGATGTGTCCCGTGTGGTTTAGTGTATAGAGGATGTGTCCCGTGCGGTGCAGTATATAGAGGATGTGTCCCATGGGGTGCAGTACAGTGGGTACGGAAAGTATTCAGACCCCTTTAAATTTTTCACTCTTTGTTTCATGCTCATATTTAAGTCACATGCTGTCCATTTCCTTGTCATCCTCCTTGAGATGGTTCTACTCCTTCATTTGAGTCCAGCTGTGTTTAATTAAACTGATTGCCTATCCAAATCAAGTCCTCACACCTGTCTATATAAGACCCCACAGCTCACAGTGCATGTCAGACCAAATGAGAATCATGAGCTCAAAGGAACTGTCCAAGGAGCTCAGAGACAGAATTGTGGCAAGGCACAGATCTGGCCAAGGTTACAAAAGAATTTCTGTATTACTCAAGGTTCCTAAGAGCACAGTGGCACAGTACAGAGATATCCTGGATGACAACCTCTTCCAGAGTGCTCTGGACCTCAGACTTGGCCGAAGGTTCACCTTCCACCAAGACAATGACCCTAAGCACACAGCTAAAATAACAAAGGAGTGTCTTCAGAACAACTCTGTGACCATTCTTGACTGGCCCGGCCAGAGCCCTGACCTAAACCCAATTGAGCATCTCTGGAGAGACCTGAAAATGGCTGTCCACCAACGTTCACCATCCTACCTGACGGAACTGGAGAGGATCTGCAAGGAAGAATGGCAGAGGATCCCCAAATCCAGGTGTGAAAAACTTGTTGCATCATTCCCAAGAAGACTCATGGCTGTACTAGCTCAAAAGGGGGCTTCTACTCAATACTGAGCAAAGGGTCTGAATACTTACGGCCATGTGATATTTCACTTTTTCTTTTTTTAATAAATTTGCAAAAATTTCTACATTTCTGTTTTTTTTTTTCAGTCAAGATGGGGTGCAGAGTGTACTTTAAGGAGAAAAAAAAATCAACTTTTTTTTTACCAAATGGCTGCAATGAAACAGAGTGAAAAATTTAAAGGGGTCTGAATACTTTCTGTACCCACTGTATATAGAGGATGTGTCCCATGCGGTGTAGTATATAGAGGATGTGTCCCATGCGGTGTAGTATATAGGGGATGTGTCCCGTGCGGTGTAGTATATAGGGGATGTGTCCCGTGCGGTGTAGTATATAGAGGATGTGTCCCATGCGGTGTAGTATATAGGGGATGTGTCCCGTGCGGTGTAGTATATAGAGGATGTGTCCCATGCGGTGTAGTATATAGGGGATGTGTCCCGTGCGGTGCAGTATATATAGAGGATGTGTCCCGTGCGGTGCAGTATATATAGAGGAGGTGTCGGCTCTGCTGTGCGGCGTAGTATATATACAGGAGGTGTCGGCTCTGCTGTGCGGCGTAGTATATATATATATATAGAGGAGGTGTCGGCTCTGCGGTGCAGTATATATAGAGGAGGTGTCGGCTCCGCTGTGCGGCGTAGTATATATAGAGGAGGTGTCGGCTCTGCGGTGCAGTATATATAGAGGAGGTGTCGGCTCCGCTGTGCGGCGTAGTATATATAGAGGAGGTGTCGGCTCTCCGGTGTAGTATATATAGAGGAGGTGTCGACTCTGGTGTGCGGCATAGTATATATAGAGGAGGTGTTGGCTCTGCGGTGCAATATATATAGAGGAGGTGTCGGCTCCGCTGTGCGGCGTAGTATATATAGAGGAGGTGTCGACTCTGGTGTGCGGCATAGTATATATAGAGGAGGTGTCAGCTCTGCGGTGCAGTATATATAGAGGAGGTGTCGGCTCCGCTGTGCGGCGTAGTATATATAGAGGTGTCAGCTCTGCGGTGCAGTATATATAGAGGAGGTGTCGGCTCCGCTGTGCGGCGTAGTATATATAGAGGAGGTGATGGCTCTGCGGTGCAGTATATATAGAGGAGGTGTCGGCTCTGCTGTGCGGCGTAGTATATATACAGGAGGTGTCAGCTCTGCTGTGCGGCGTAGTATATATACAGGAGGTGTCGGCTCTGCTGTGCGGCGTAGTATATATATAGAGGAGGTGTCGGCTCTGCGGTGCAGTATATATAGAGGAGGTGTCGGCTCCGCTGTGCGGCGTAGTATATATAGAGGAGGTGTCAGCTCTGCGGTGCAGTATATATATAGGAGGTGTCGGCTCCGCTGTGCGGCGTAGTATATATAGAGGAGGTGTCGGCTCTCCGGTGTAGTATATATAGAGGAGGTGTCGACTCTGGTGTGCGGCATAGTATATATAGAGGAGGTGTCGGCTCTGCGGTGCAATATATATAGAGGAGGTGTCGGCTCCGCTGTGCGGCGTAGTATATATAGAGGAGGTGTCGGCTCTCCGGTGCAGTATATATAGAGGAGGTGTCGACTCTGGTGTGCGGCATAGTATATATAGAGGAGGTGTCAGCTCTGCGGTGTAGTATATATAGAGGAGGTGTCGGCTCCGCTGTGCGGCGTAGTATATATAGAGGTGTCAGCTCTGCGGTGCAGTATATATAGAGGAGGTGTCAGCTCCGCTGTGCGGCGTAGTATATATAGAGGAGGTGATGGCTCTGCGGTGCAGTATATATAGAGGAGGTGTCGGCTCTGCTGTGCGGTGTAGTATATATAGAGGAGGTGTCGGCTCTGCTGTGCGGTGTTGTATATATAGAGGAGGTGTCGGCTCTGCTGTGCGGTGTTGTATATATAGAGGAGGTGTCGGCTCTGCTGTGCAGTGTTGTATATATAGAGGAGGTGTCGGCTCTGCTGTGCGGTGTTGTATATATAGAGGAGGTGTCGGCTCTGCTGTGCGGTGTTGTATATATAGAGGAGGTGTCGGCTCTGCTGTGTGGTGTAGTATATATAGAGGAGGTGTCGGCTCTGCTGTGTGGTGTAGTATATATAGAGGAGGTGTCGGCTCTGCTGTGCGGTGTAGTACACAGAGGAGGTGTCGGCTCTGCTGTGCTGTGTAGTACATATAGAGGAGGTGTCGGCTCTGCTGTGCGGTGTAGTATATATAGAGGAGATGTCGGCTCTGCTGTGCGGTGTAGTATATATAGAGGAGGTGTCGGCTCTGCTGTGTGGTGTAGTATATATCGAGGAGGTGTCGGCTCTGCTGTGCCGTGTAGTGCGACGTTCTCACCAGCCTCATCTCCGGCACGAGATCGATCTTCGGCCTCTTTTTATGCTCCACGCAGATCTTGTAGTTAATCTGTGGCAGCTCCAGATAACCCAGACCCAGTCCAACCTGCAGGGGGCAACACAGATGACTTATTAGGCAGCTTACATGGGATTGTGCAGCCGCCTGGACAGCTACAGTGTGACGCAGTAACTTCTGTGATTCACGTCCTGGGCAGATACCTTATAAAGTTTGGGACGCAGTGGCTGGAAGTCGTCGGGTACCCAAGGTCTGATCTCATCCGGCTGTCCCCCCAACACTTCCCAGAACTCCGGGGTCTCCTGCTCATCTGTCAGCAGTATGATCTCCGCCTTACCTTTCCGTTCATTCTTGTTGATCTTCTCGGCAAAAAGCCTAGAAAAGAAAAAAAGATTGTGGAAAAGAAAGAAAACTCCTGACAGTGGGCCGCAAAACATCCACAGAACTATACGGGCAGGACTGTACGCCCCCTGCTGGCAGCATGAACAGGAAAGCTAGATCACATTCATTTTTGTATTATATGCTGCCATCTAGTGGCCAACACAGAACACACACTGATCAAACTGAGTGTAAGTTCCTGATGAGACGCTCAGTGAGCGATCACGGCCCGAGCACGTACCTGGCTTTGGTCGTGTTGCTGAGCGAGGCTTGTGCTCCTCTCCAGATGTAAATCTCCAGACCGTGGTCCAGGAGGAAGACGTACCTGAAAGAGAAAAAATGTCAGATCCGCGGGCCCTGAGCCTTCCAATGATAAAGTCATTACTAAGAGGTGAAGGCCCTGACCGGGGGTCCAGAGACAAGCCCTTTAATGGCACAGGCTCCAGGCGGATGTTTTTCTTGCCATAAATTCTGTAGAGTCTGGAGGGAGAGAAAAAACACAGGAAATGTCAATCTGTGCTTATAAGAATAGCGCCTCCACCTGGTCACAATCATGTACATCCTATTAATAGGTGCTGAGCTGCAGAACCCATTGCACCGTGTACGGAGCTGTAGTGCAAGCCTGTGTACACAGCACATCTCGTGGTGGCGACAGGCCCCACCGATCTGATAGCTTGAGTCCTGGACAAACCCTTAAACTGCTTCCCTGCACAGGAACAACAGTGCTGCCCCCACCTGGTGATGTACTGCGAGTCCTCCACTGTGTAGAAGCCGCTGGCTGAACCTCCTTCGATGTAAGAAATCTCGTTCTCAAACACCTAAAAAGGGGGAAAAAAAAAAGTTTAAAAACAAACTTTTTTTTTTTTTTTTTTAAATTCTTAGAAAATTTCTTTGTCTTGCCATTTTCTCACCTGACTGAACTCTTCGCTCTCGTCACCCATCTCCTCCCGGATGGTGCGGCACTCGGCTCCCAGGTAGTTGCGCAGATTCACGGCATGGATGGCGGAGCAGGCCTTCTTATCCAGCGAGGCCTCCTGGCCGATCCAGTAATAAATCTCCCAGTGCAGACCACCGTTATCATCCAGGAAAGTCTAAAGGGGGGAAAGAAGAAATCATGTAGGATGGGCGATTGTGATTCGGGGTGCATGACCGAAAGAGAGAAGGCAAGGATTCTGGATCGCAAAAATCCATTGATAAAGGGTAACTCCCATCTCAGACATTTATGGATGGATGGGCACGGCTCAGTGATGTTCTCCCATAGACACCGATGGAGAGAGCTGCACATGAGACAGGGGGTCCTCCTTTGAGCTTAGTGGGTCCCCGTAGACATGTATGGCCCGGCTGGGAATAATGGATGTGTAATGTGCAGGTAACACAGGCGTTTCCTCACCTTCAGCACAATGTAGCAGTCGGCCTCGTAGAACTTCCCATGTAAAGCCTCGTCCACCTGGATGGGGATAAAGTTCTCGATCTGCCAGGCAGTGATACCCGGGATCTGTCCTACGTCCTCAGTGAAGAACTCGGAATAATCCAAATGCGGCTTCTCCAGCCCCTGATCCCACCGCCGGGTCTTCAGATCAGTGTATCTCATGTCACCGTTCTCCTGCACAGAAACAATGAGAAATCAAAGGAGAAAGAGGTAATAAAAATACAAAAAAAGCTCAAACTACACTGCAAAGACATAAGGAAATATACCGGGACCTTCAGGTAAGCGGGCACAGTACGGACCCATGGGTGCAGTGATATAGTCAATATTTTACTGTGGATTGAGCAGTAAATTAGGCAGCCGTGCGGCCACTTGGAGGAGGTCTGGTCACTTGCGCTCACCTGTATCTTCTTGTTCTTCTCTTCAGCCACATCAGACATCCCCTTCAGCACCTGCTTGGCCTGGTCGTCCTTGGCGGAGTCCTTGCGTCGCCTCAGACGCATCTTCCTGGCGGAGGAATCCTTCGTTGCGCTCCCAGCTGAAAGGATAGATACGATCACGTCATGGCGTAAACCCTGCCGTCGATCAGCCCATTACGGACCGAAAGGTGAAACACACTGGGGAGGTCCACTTACTGCCCGCAGCGGCTGCAGCAGCAGCGACTGTAGCCGGGGACGCCCCCGCCAGGCGTAACTGGTTCTGCAAGGAGAAGTCGATGTTGTAGAACTCAGAGGTGCGGTCCATGGGTTTGGGTGGCATCACGAGGCTTGGGTTCTCCCTAACATCCAGAATCTGGAAGAAAATAAATAAATAATGTATTAAACCAGAGACAAATGAGGCAAGAAGACAGGACAGGCGGCTGCGACACTTACCTCCAAGTCTGGCAAGAAGTGGATGGCCTCTGGCAACGTGACCAGGCGGTTTTTATTTAGGACCAGCTTCCGTAATTTACCAGATCTGAATAGGACAGATAGGATCCATTAACCCTTGATGGCCCCGCAGTTACTCCCTGGATCCCCTATAGATGGCTGCATTACCTGCACAGACTCTCCGGGACGAGCTCCAGGTTATTGTTAGATGCCATGAATTCCTCCAGATTGCTCAGTTTCCCTATTCCGGACGGGATCCCATCGAAGTCCAGCTTGTTGGAGTTTAGGTAGAGTTTCTTCAGCTTGGATAATTTACAGATCGCAGACTGGAAGCATGGAAGCAGAGAATAAGCGCATGGCCTAAGCATTAAAGGGTATTTACCCATCATCTTTCCAAAAGATGGGACTGATCCTGTGGACTGAGCTCTGAAATGCCCCATTCCTTGCTTTTGGGAATGACAGTAAAGCACTCGGCTGCCATCCTAGCAGACTCACAGGTAGAAGTCCACATGTGCGACCTATGGGACGTTTCAGATCCCCATTCCTGGGATTGGGGAGGGTCCCAGCTGTCCATATCCACAATATGTCACCTGTCCCTTGGATCAGTGATGACTTTTAATGATTGCATCCCGATACCTGAAACATACCGGAAGTGAAGTCAGCTGGTTGCGGGAGAGGTTGAGGGTCTCGAGTTGGGTCCACTGATCGATGCACAGAGAGAGTTCGGAGATTTGGTTGCTACTGAGGTTCAGGCGTTTCAGGTTGGCCAGTGTATACAGGCACTCCGGCACCCGGGTCAGGTCGTTCATAGACAAGTCTACATCTGTAAGAAATATTCCCACCATAAGGCTGCACACTTGGCGGAGGTCATATCCCCCCTAACACACGCTCAGTGCCCAGATGCCAGCTGCGTACCTGCCAGATTCAGGAGGCCTTCCAAGGACGTGGGCAGATTGCTCTGTGTCCGCTGTGTGTTCTTTACATGCAGAGTCTGCAGGGCGACCATTGCAGGAAGCTGCCTGTTATCAGAACAGAGAAGCGGCGATTAGGAAACGTCACGCCGTTAGTCACCTGTAATACCAGAGGGCTGACGGGGCGTCCAGACCTGAGCTGGGCGTGCATCAGGGGGTTATTATTGAGGATGAGGGTCTGCAGGTGCACCAGCCTCCGCATTTGCGGGGGCAAACTGTCCAGCCTGTTGTCGCTGAGGTCCAGATACAGCAGGTCCGTCAGGTTGATGAACAGCTGATTGGGAATGGTGTCAACGCTGCGGAGGAGGAGAACAGAAAGACGTCACACACTCGCCGATTAAAGGGGCGCTCCAGATTCGTTTTTAGATAAGACGTATAAACAAGTGCCAATCCAATGTCTCGTTTCAGAAAACTCATCGTGGGTTACGGGAGCTATAAAAACAAAACCGAGTATTACTTACCCTCCCCGGGCCCAGCATCGGCTCTCCGACATTACCCGGTCTCCGTTTGTCTACAGTGGTGACGTCACGTAGACAGCTGCAGCCGATCAGTGAGCTCAGCGGCTCGTGCCGTTTACACGTTTGCTGGGTTATTGCAGCCGGGCAGCTTCTCTCTGAAACCTGCATCGTTTCAGGGTTACGTGCACACAGCCGCCATGGTTTGGACAGCATGAATCTCATGTCAGGGTCACTTTATATGATCACCAGAACTGTGCACTTGGGGGACACAAGACCACTCTGCTCAGCCGTCTCCATCAGTGGCATGGTGCAACCTGCGCTCCATTCACCCCCTCAGGCTGTGGGAACAAAGGGGGACACAAGTCCCCCACTACAGCTAAAGTTCTCACCAAAATCCAATGATCCTGTGGACCGGTGATAACTTGTGTGACCCGTTCAGAATGATGGGCTTGTACCCTGCTGCACCCTCCCTACCACCATTATCCATGGACAGCCAGTCTGTGTCCGTGTACCGCCCCCTGATATAACAAGTCACCTCTGGGCTTTCTGGCGGACGTTGGAGAAGCCCCCTAATCCTCTGAATGGAGTCTGCTCACCTGTTATGGCTGAGGTTCAGCACCAGCATGTTCTTAGCATTTTCCAGCTCTCGTGGGCACTCAGTCAGCTGGTTATAACTGAGGTCCTGGAAGGCAAAAATACATTTTTTTTAGCAAATTACTTTCCAGTGGTAGGAAAGTAATGAGAAATAATCAGAGAGATACTATCAGTATATTGGGTTCCACCAGCTCCAGGTCCCTGCACATTCATCACATCCCCATAACGCTGAGGGTGCAGCTGCGGCTACATAGGGTCTCCTAAAGTGCCGATAGGGGGGCTTTGTAGCTGCTGATTACATGCCCCTCTGCTCGCTCAACCTTAGCAGAGCCAGGAGGGGTCGCTGCATCCCTTATGAACCTCTCCTCCTGGCTGTTTTCCTTTACAACTCATTTTATATTTCCTTTTCTGACAGTCCAGAATGTATATTTGGCTGCTGGTCCTTCTGATGGCCACTAGGGGGCACACTAGCAGACTAGTATGTCGCAGTGTGCAGGTTCTTGCCGTGTATGCAGCAAGGAGTCGGATTTGCATCGGCCACTTACGTGGTATTCAACGCGGGCGTTAGTCTCTTACCAGTACGGACAGGTCGTCCAGCTCGAAGATGTCGTCCGGGATCCCAGAATTCTTCAGGCTGTTTGCGCGAGCCACAATAGCCTGGGAAGAGAGGAAAGGGACTAACGAGCCGCACATGGATACAAGCGGACGTGTCAGCAGGGAGGCCGGCCCAGAGGATACCGGGCGCAGGCCAGGGCTACTCACCCGCAGGCAGGGCAGGGATGACAGCTCCCCGTGCAGCGTGGTCAGGCTGTTGTGACTGACTGACAGATGCTCCTGGAGAAGATGAACTCAAGTTATTAATCAAAAAGGTCAAAGCATTGAAACTCTGAACATATAGTCGTGTTCATCCTGATCCTCCTGGTTCTCAAATGGAATAGCAGTAAGTAATACAGAATGAAGAGGACGGCTGCAGGATAAAAAACCAAGAATGGAGGGGAATGGACCAGCATAACTATGGGGAACAAGAGCTGGGTGAGCGCCCCCTATAGGCACAGCGATGGCTGCAGTTACATTATGCTTGTTTAGGAACCAGGATCGGTGATAACTGCTAAGTCACTGGAGGTCCGACGGCCATGATCGATGCTCAAAAAGAGCCGGGGTCGCGATGTGTGACTGACGAATATAACGCAACGCGTGGCTCGACTACTGCCAAAAATCTATAGACTATAGGACAGAGGAGCAGCGCCCGATCCGTGGGGGTCCCGGTAGTCTGACCCCGACCAATGTAGCTGTTCCCATCCAGCATGTAGGGGCCCCCTATATCTCACCAGCTTGTGCAGAGAGGACAGCTCCTCCGGCAGGTAGCACAGCCCGGTCCTGTTCAGCTTCAGCCATCGCAGGCTGGACATCGACCTGACGTGTTCAGGAAAGTATCCGCCCTGGAGAGAGGAAAGCATGGAGGTCAATGGGGGAGACCTGAAGTCAGCATATAGGGGGGGGGGGGGGACGCGCGAGAGAGAGGCGGGGGGGTGACCAGAGAGGGGTGCGGGAAGGGGGGATGGACAGCACCAGAGAGAGGCAGGGGTGGACCGAGAGCTCACACTTTATAACAAACCCTCCCCTGCAGAAGCAAAATTGGTGACGTTTAATACCATCCTAAACTCAGACCACAGATGCACCAGAGCTAGCACAGCGGCGCCCCCCCGAGTCTGTGTGGACACAGCATTCACTGTCAGATACTGAATACCTAGTTTCAGACCTTTCTATGATGTGACGTTCAGGCTGTGACACAGGAGCGGGTGTGATCAGGAGCGATACAGGCGGCTGACGCCTCGTCAGGTGAGGGTTAATGGAGGAGCTAATGACACCGTGGGTGCAATATCAGACACCACAGGGAGGAGAGGTATGGGGGCGCCTGCGGATATCCATCCTGCTCATACAGCGCGGCAAGTGCTCCCCGGAGCTGTGGTTGTAAACCCACAAGTCCCAGCATGTCCTGACACAAACAAACAATCAGGGCATGCTGGGAGTTATAGTTTTATAATAAGAGGGTAGCGATCATAACACGGGGTGGTAACCCAGCCCCATACAATACAGTCAGCATGAGCCATGCTAATAAAACTGCATGTAGCAGAGCCGAGGAGGCACTTGGAGTCCTGTAATGAAGCGACATATAAGCTCAGCCCAAAAACAATAAAAACGGTCAGGAAAGAGTCAGCGGACACCCTGCTGCGTCCATGGTGTGTGTCCATCTACTGCAATGCAGCGTCACAATGTGTCAGCCGGTCGCACTCCAATATTGGGTCAGGATACCATCATTTCAACAACATCTATAGTGAGCTCTTAAAGGGACATGTCAGAGTTTACCAAGTGCAAGGTGTGAGGGGGAGGAGCATGACACCAAAGAGATTCCCCAGTCATGCTCCGCCCCCCTGACCCTGCATCAGATGTAACAATAACAAAGCATCAGCATCTATAGTCAGGCACATAACTACATGTCTCTCTGTACTCCAAGCCTTAAAGGAGTTGTTCATCTTTGGGCATAAATTTTTTTATGTTAAATATATGTATTGGAGTCTAAAAATTAATTTTGTAATTGTGTTTCATTAATAATTTTGCACCAATTTTCATCTCTATCCCTTGAGTGGCATTACTGGCTCCAAACTGAGTTAACTGAGAATCCAGCAGTGAGCCCTTTCTGATCGGCCTTTTATCTGCCTTTTTCTGAGCTTCACTCAGCTGATTTATGACAACATCAAAGTTGAATGTGCAGGAAAACTAAGAGCCTGAGAAAGCAAAACGGCAAAACATTTTTTATGATACCAAATTGCAAAAATTATTTTCAGCCCCAAATACAAATATTTAAGTAAAAAAACAAACAAAAAAATCTCCAAAAGGTGGAGAAACACTGTGACCCAGGTCAGGAAAACCCTTTGCAATAAGAGGCTTGGAGTCAATGTCAGGCAGTCAGTGTCATATGTGGGAGCTCACAATCTAATCCTCTTATCATAGACGCCAGGGAAGCCAAATAGCTGAAGTATGTGCACAGAGTGTGGGAGGGAGCGCAAGAGTCACACAGCGACAGCCCCGCAACCGTGGACAAGCAGACCCCCGCACCCAGGAGTCAGTCATTGGGGGCCACATTCACATTGTTAGCCCAGATTGTGTCGCCCCTTTATGAACAGAAGATATCGGCTCCTCACATGGACCCGGCCCCTCACAGTCAGCAGCTGCCTCTCTCCATCTTCATGGGGCTAAATATAAAGTAGTGACGGCCACAAACAAATCACCGGAGGAGGAGGAGGAGGGGGGAGCAAACTACAACGGATCAGAAATATAGTGGTGAAGAGGTCACAGATACCAGTGTGGTGCTGTAATAGGAGCCACCGGTGTATAACCTCCGGCCCTCCGCTCCCCCCGCTGTAGTATAACCTCCGGCCCCCCGCTCACCCGGTGTAGTATAACCTCCGGCCGCCCGCTCAAGTATTACCTCCGGCCCCCAGTCAAGTATAACCTCCTCCCCCCCCCCCCCCCCCCCCCGGTGTAGTATAACCTCCGTCGTCCCACTCCCCCAGTGTAGTATAACCTCCGTCCCGTCCCCCCACGGTCAAGTATAACCTGCTCCCCCGGTGTAGTATAACTTCCGGCCCCCCACTCACCCGGTGTAGTATAACCTCCGGCCCCCCAGTCAAGTATAACCTCCTTTCCCCCCTGCTCCCCCGGTGTAGTATAACTTCCGGCCCCCCACTCACCCGGTGTAGTATAACCTCCGGCCCCCCAGTCAAGTATAACCTCCTTTCCCCCCTGCTCCCCCGGTGTAGTATAACCTCCGTCGTCCCGCTCCCCCAGTGTAGCATAACCTCCTTCCCGTCCCCCGGTCAAATATAACCTCCTTTCCCCCCCCCGCGGCCCCAGTGTAGTAAAACCTCCCCCCCCCCCCCCCCACTGCCCCGATGTAGTAAAACCTCCGTCCCCCCCCCCCCGCGGCCCCGGTGCAGTAAAACCTCCGTCCCCCCCACTCCCAAGATGCAGTATAACCTCCGGCCCCCCCCCGGTCAAGTATGACCTCCCCCCCCCCCACCGGTGTAGTATAACCTCCGGCCCCCCGGGTCAAGTATGACCTCCTCCCCCCCCCCCCGCTCCCCCCGGTGTAGTATAACCTCCGTACCCCCGCTCCCCCAGTGTAGTATACCCTCGGTCGTCGTCCCCCCGGTCAAGTATAACCTCCTTTTCCCCCCCACCTCACCCGGTGTAGTATAACCTCCGGCCCCCCAGGTCAAGTATGACCTCCTCCCGCCCCCCCCGGTGTAGTATAACCTCTGTCCCCCCGCCCGCTCTCCCAGTGTAGTATAACCTCCGTCCCCCCCGCTCCCCCAGTGTAGTAAAACCTCCGTCCCCCGCGCTGCCCTGGTGTAGTATAACCTCCGTCGTCCCCCCCCCCCCCAGTCAAGTATAACCTCCCCCCCCCCTCGCTGCCCCGGTGTAGTATAACCTCCGCCCCCCCCCCCGCTGCCCCGGTGTAGTATAACCTCCGTCCCCCCCCCCCCCCCAGTCAAGTATAACCCCCCCCCCCGCTGCCCCGGTGTAGTATAACCTCCATCCCCCCCTCCCCGCTGCCCCGGTGTAGTATAACCTCCATCCCCCCCTCCCCGCTGTAGTATAACCTCCGTCGCCCCCCCCGCTGCCCCGGTGTAGTATAACCTCCGCCCCCCCCCCCGCTGCCCCAGTGTAGTATAACCTCCGTGTCCCCCCCCCCCCCCCACTGCCCTGGTGTAGTATAACCTCCGTCGTCCCCCCCCAGTCAAGTATAACCTCCCCCCCCTCGCTGCCCCGGTGTAGTATAACCTCCGCCCCCCCCCCCCCCCCACTGCCCTGGTGTAGTATAACCTCCGTCGTCCCCCCCCAGTCAAGTATAACCTCCCCCCCCTCGCTGCCCCGGTGTAGTATAACCTCCGCCCCCCCCCCCCCCCCCCGCTGCCCCGGTGTAGTATAACCTCCGTCGCCTCCCCCCCCCGCTGTAGTATAACCTCCATCCCCCCCTCCCCGCTGCCCCGGTGTAGTATAACCTCCATCCCCCCCCCCCCCCCCCCCCCCGCGCTGCCCCGGTGTAGTATAACCTCCATCCCCCCCCCCCCCCGCGCTGCCCCGGTGTAGTATAACCTCCGCCCCCCCCCCCCGCTGCCCCGGTGTAGTATAACCTCCGCCCCCCCCCCCCCGCTGCCCCAGTGTAGTATAACCTCCGCCCCCCCACCCCCCCCGCTGCCCCGGTGTAGTATAACCTCCATCCCCCCCTCCCCGCTGCCCCGGTGTAGTATAACCTCCATCCCCCCCTCCCCGCTGCCCCGGTGTAGTATAACCTCCATCCCCCCCTCCCCGCTGCCCCGGTGTAGTATAACCTCCGTCGCCCCCCCCCCCGCTGCCCCGGTGTAGTATAACCTCCGTCGCCCCCCCCCCGCTGCCCCGGTGTAGTATAACCTCCGTCGCCCCCCCCCCGCTGCCCCGGTGTAGTATAACCTCCGTCCCCCCCCCCCCGCTGCCCCGGTGTAGTATAACCTCCGGCCCCTCGCTGCCCCGGTGCAGTATAACCTCCTTCCCCCCCCCACTGCCCCGGTGTAGTATAACCTCCGTCCCCCCAGCCGCTGCCCCGGTGTAGTATAACCTCCGTCCCCCCCGCTGCCCCGGTGCAGTATAACCTCCGTCCCCCCCCGCTGCAGTATAACCTCCGTCCCCCCCCGCTGCAGTATAACCTCCGTCCCCCCCGCTGCCCCGGTGTAGTATAACCTCCGTCCCCCCCCCCCGCTGCCACGATGCAGTATAATCTCCGCCCCCCCCGCTGCAGTATAACCTCCGTCCCCCCCGCTGCCCCGGTGTAGTATAACCTCCGGCCCCCCCGCTGCCCCGGTGTAGTATAACCTCCGCCCCCCCCCCGCTGCCCCGGTGTAGTATAACCTCCGCCCCCCCCCCGCTGCCCCGGTGTAGTATAACCTCCTTTTCCCCCCCGCTGCCCCAATGTAGTATAACCTCCGTCCCCCCCCCCCGCTGCCCCGATGTAGTATAACCTCCGCCCCCCCCGCTGACGCGGTGTAGTATAACCTCCTTTCCCCCCCCGCTGCCCCGGTGTAGTATAACCTCCGGCCCCCCGCTGCCCCAATGTAGTATAACCTCCGCCCCCCCCCCAGCTGCCCCGGTGTAGTATAACCTCCGGCCCCCCCGCTGACGCGGTATAGTATAACCTCCTTTTCCCCCCCGCTGCCCCGGTGTAGTATAACCTCCGGCCCCCCGCTGCCCCAATGTAGTATAACCTCCGCCCTCCCCGGTGTAGTATAACCTCCGGCCCCCCCCCCCCCCCCGCTGCCCCAATGTAGTATAACCTCCGTCCCCCCCGCTGCCCCAATGTAGTATAACCTCCATCCCCCCCCGCTGCCCCAATGTAGTATAACCTCCTTTTCCCCCCCGCTGCCCCGGTGTAGTATAACCTCCGGCCCCCCCGCTGACGCGGTATAGTATAACCTCCGTCCCCCCCGCTGCCCCAATGTAGTATAACCTCCGTCCCCCCCGCTGCCCCAATGTAGTATAACCTCCGTCCCCCCCGCTGCCCCGGTGTAGTATAACCTCCGTCCCCCCGCTGCCCCGGTGTAGTATAACCTCCGGCCCCCCCGCTGACGCGGTGCAGTATAACCTCCGCCCCCCCCCCCCGCTGCCCCAATGTAGTATAACCTCTGTCCCCCCCCGCTGCCCCAATGTAGTATAACCTCCGCCCCCCCCCGCTGCCCCAATGTAGTATAACCTCCGTCTCCCCCCCCGCTGCCCCAATGTAGTATAACCTCCGTCCCCCCCCCCCGCTGCCCCAATGTAGTATAACCTCCGCCCCCCCCCCCCGCTGCCCCAATGTAGTATAACCTCCGCCCCCCCCGCTGACGCGGTGTAGTATAACCTCCTTTTCCCCCCCGCTGCCCCGGTGTAGTATAACCTCCGGCCCCCCGCTGCCCCAATGTAGTATAACCTCCGCCTTCCCCCCGCTGCCCCGGTGTAGTATAACCTCCGGCCCCCCCGCTGACGCGGTATAGTATAACCTCCTTTTCCCCCCCGCTGCCCCGGTGTAGTATAACCTCCGGCCCCCCGCTGCCCCAATGTAGTATAACCTCCGCCCCCCCCCCCCCCCCCGGTGTAGTATAACCTCCGCCCCCCCCCCGCTGCCCCGGTGTAGTATAACCTCCGCCCCCCCCCCGCTGCCCCGGTGTAGTATAACCTCCGGCCCCCCCCCCGCTGCCCCGGTGTAGTATAACCTCCTTTTCCCCCCCGCTGCCCCAATGTAGTATAACCTCCGTCCCCCCCGCTGCCCCAATGTAGTATAACCTCCGTCCCCCCCGCTGCCCCACTGTAGTATAACCTCCGTCCCCCCCGCTGCCCCAATGTAGTATAACCTCCGTCCGCCCCGGTGTAGTATAACCTCCTTTTCCCCCCCGCTGCCCCGGTGTAGTATAACCTCCTTTTCCCCCCCGCTGCCCCGGTGTAGTATAACCTCCGGCCCCCCCGCTGACGCGGTATAGTATAACCTCCGTCCCCCCCGCTGCCCCAATGTAGTATAACCTCCGTCCCCCCCGCTGCCCCGGTGTAGTATAACCTCCGCCCCCCCCCCGCTGCCCCAATGTAGTATAACCTCCGCCCCCCCCCCCCCTGCGTAGTATAACCTCCGGCCCCCCCGCTGACGCGGTATAGTATAACCTCCGTCCCCCCCGCTGCCCCAATGTAGTATAACCTCCGTCCCCCCCGCTGCCCCGGTGTAGTATAACCTCCGCCCCCCCCGCTGCCCCGGTGTAGTATAACCTCCGCCCCCCCCCCCCCGCTGCCCCAATGTAGTATAACCTCCGCCCCCCCCCCCCCTGCGTAGTATAACCTCCGGCCCCCCCGCTGACGCGGTATAGTATAACCTCCGTCCCCCCCGCTGCCCCAATGTAGTATAACCTCCGTCCCCCCCGCTGCCCCAATGTAGTATAACCTCCGTCCCCCCCGCTGCCCCGGTGTAGTATAACCTCCGCCCCCCCCCGCTGCCCCAATGTAGTATAACCTCCGTCTCCCCCCCCCCCGCTGCCCCAATGTAGTATAACCTCCGTCCCCCCCCCCCGCTGCCCCAATGTAGTATAACCTCCGCCCCCCCCCCCGCTGCCCCAATGTAGTATAACCTCCGCCCCCCCCGCTGACGCGGTGTAGTATAACCTCCTTTTCCCCCCCGCTGCCCCGGTGTAGTATAACCTCCGGCCCCCCGCTGCCCCAATGTAGTATAACCTCCGCCTTCCCCCCGCTGCCCCGGTGTAGTATAACCTCCGGCCCCCCCGCTGACGCGGTATAGTATAACCTCCTTTTCCCCCCCGCTGCCCCGGTGTAGTATAACCTCCGGCCCCCCGCTGCCCCAATGTAGTATAACCTCCGCCCCCCCCCCCCCGGTGTAGTATAACCTCCGCCCCCCCCCCGCTGCCCCGGTGTAGTATAACCTCCGCCCCCCCCCCGCTGCCCCGGTGTAGTATAACCTCCGGCCCCCCCCCCGCTGCCCCGGTGTAGTATAACCTCCTTTTCCCCCCCGCTGCCCCAATGTAGTATAACCTCCGTCCCCCCCGCTGCCCCAATGTAGTATAACCTCCGTCCCCCCCGCTGCCCCACTGTAGTATAACCTCCGTCCCCCCCGCTGCCCCAATGTAGTATAACCTCCGTCCCCCCCGGTGTAGTATAACCTCCGTCCCCCCTGCTGCCCCGGTGTAGTATAACCTCCTTTTCCCCCCCGCTGCCCCGGTGTAGTATAACCTCCGGCCCCCCCGCTGACGCGGTATAGTATAACCTCCGTCCCCCCCGCTGCCCCAATGTAGTATAACCTCCGTCCCCCCCGCTGCCCCGGTGTAGTATAACCTCCGCCCCCCCCCCCCCTGCGTAGTATAACCTCCGGCCCCCCCGCTGACGCGGTATAGTATAACCTCCGTCCCCCCCGCTGCCCCAATGTAGTATAACCTCCGTCCCCCCCGCTGCCCCAATGTAGTATAACCTCCGTCCCCCCCGCTGCCCCGGTGTAGTATAACCTCCGCCCCCCCCCCCCCTGCCCCGGTGTAGTATAACCTCCGTCCGTCCCCCCCCCGCTGACGCGGTGCAGTATAACCTCCGTCCGTCCGTCCCCCCCCCGCCGACGCGGTGCAGTATAACCTCGCCTGAGTTTGGTGAATGCCATGAGAACATTACACGCCTGATGCTGACATATGACTGGCGCCTTGGTGCTTCGCCATGGCGACCCTTGGACACATTACAGTATATACACTATGTACACATACACCACAGAACTACATCACTATGTATCCCTGCCTCCATTCTCTCACCACACGGGACCTGATCATAGTTATCACTAGGCCCCTCCCCTAAACTGAGACCTCACTGTCCCTCTGGGGTCTTCTTGGACCCTTCAGTCCCCCTCACTCACCTTAAAGTCATTTCCGCTCAGGTCCACCCCACGGATGAAGGGCAGCACCCCGGTGGCCGCCATGTTCCGGTGCTAGGGAGGGTCGGAGCAGGGAAAGCAGCAGGAAGCACATAAGCCCCGCCCCCTCCGCTCACACAACCCTACACGACGTCCTGTCACTAGCTGTACACACCCTAACCCGGCCACATTCCAGCCCCGCCCTCAAAGGACGGCTGTCACTGGATATGATTGACAGGTGAAGGAGCCAATAAACACATCTATATGTCACTTATTTTTCTCCAGTCCCGCCTTCAGACCCGACATAGCAACCAGTGACGTCAGGGGGAGGTTGCGCGTTGATTGATCCTTGCAGCTTCTATTTTCAGATGAAGACTATTTTTTTTTTTAGTGATTGGTCGATTCTTTCTCCTTTTTATCAGTGATTGGCTGATTCTTATTCACCTCCCCTTTGATTGGCTGCTGTTCTTTACCACTTCCGTAATTAGTAAGGAGGCCTTACAGTGACACTTCTGATTGGTTGGCAGGGGGCGATGGAGCCGTGTGATTGGTCAGAGAGATCTGAGAGCGGAAGGAGGAGCAGCAGCAAGGGCCGCGAGAAAGGCCGGTGAGGTCTCTGGGTCATCGGTGTAGTCACAGATGGGGAGACTTGAGGCAGGGTAATGGCGGGGTGTGGGGGTTAGCACAGGTGAGATACGAAGGAATACCGCCATATAACTGTTTGCCCTCTAGTATGTGGAGAACTACAACTCCCAGAATTCCCTGTCACTATAGTACATAGAGGCTGGTCGCGGGGCATGCTGGGACTTGTAGTTTTGCAACGATTGTTTACACAGTTCTGCTATTTGGACCTCATTAGTTTTTGTGCTTTCCTATTCCTCTTCTTCCTAGAACCGAATCTTTCATTATTTTTTCGTCCCCACCGCCGTACAGCGGCATAGTTTCTGCCGGATGAGTTGACGCTTTGATTGACACCATTCACTTTACCGCATTATGTATAGGACACACGAAAAAAAATTCAAAGTGGATAGAAATGGTTAAAAAAAATGTAATTCTGCCATTGTTTTTTTTTTTTTCCTGGCGGCAATTATGTAATAAAAATGACCCAATAACACGGGTTAACCATGGGTCTCGACCATTACAGTGATCGCAAACTTGTAAAGGCTTTTTTTTTTTTTTAAACTAATAGTGGCTTCCAAAACTTATGTAAAAGCATAAAGAAAAGTTTGTCTTCAATTTTTCAAAGACGTTTTCCGTCGGTGCAGCCTGATCGGTATCCTTTTAGAGCACATGCAATGTTTAATCCGTTTTTTGGTGCAAGAAACAAAATAAAATCATAATTTTGCGATTGTTGTGTTTTTGTTTTTTTTTCTTTAAACTTCTCTAAATGTTTCAGCCGTCCTAGGTGACCACTTGTTCTATACACTATGTATACAGTCTATAGTTTTGAATATGTAAAGTTCAGCCTATAGTAAGGCTTCACAGGAGTACCAAGATGGCGGCCACGACGGCTTTTAGCAGACCCCCGAATGACATGGCAATTAATTGTCACCCTGCGATCACGTCACAGGTGGGACTATGGGCACCAATTGCAGCATTTAAAGAGTTAACAGCAGTGTTCAGAGTTTAGCTCTGCTTGCTGCTGTTAGAAGCAGAAGTTTTGCTGTTTCCCTTTAGCCATTTTTTCCATCTGATTAGCCATGATTATGCTCTAGAAGCCTGGTGTAGTAATGACATCATCTGGTCTGGAGATGACATCATTACACACTATGGTGTGACACAATGACCTCATCTGCAATACGATGACCTCATCAGGTGAGTGTGCAGCTACAGACGTGACGTGCGATCTGCTCTTCCGTCCTCTGCAGGGTTATCATGGCCGAAATGCAGCTCCAGAAAAAAGGCAAGAAGTCCGAAGGTGGCTGCGTCGGTAGCATGGTGGATTTCTTACTGGCCAATGCCAGGCTGGTACTTGGCGTTGGGGGAGCAGCAATGCTGGGCATCGCCACATTGGCAGTAAAGCGGGTGAGAATCATCGGCTGTCTGTACTTCGCTGTGACGCTGATCCCACACGTGTCTGTGCTTAATTCAGTTCTTATTTCTCCGCAGCTGATTGACCGAGCAGCGTCGCCTCCGGGCGAGAAAGAAACCGATGAGAAAGTAGAACAGAAATCCATAGAAGAAGCCTGGAAAGAAGCAGTGCTGATAAAGGCCTCCCCGAAACTTGTGCGGAAAGCAAAGCGTTCCGACCTGAGCTCTGCGCTACCGGCCCCCGAGCCCACCCAGCCGCTCACAGGTCAGAGCACGGGGATAGTACGTTGGCTTTATCATGTCCCGACTCCGGTCACATCTGCCGGCAAAGTTTGGGTTTACATCCTGCTGTGGCGCATTATAGGAGTGCAGCTACTAGGAATTCAGCAGAGCTTTCCGGGTTGTGTCTCCAAGCTCAATTTTTCGTGCAGCTTTAGATGTGACTGGAGTATAAGATCAAAACGTTAACCCGGTGGCATCTACTGTAACGTTAAAGTGCTATAAATGTCTGGCGCCGCCTTAGGAGATGACTTTGCATCGTTGTATAGTACAGAGGACTCTGCTGCAATGGCCGGGATCAGAGAGAACTCCGATTCTAGCTGTTAACCCCTTAGATGCTGCAGTGAGTACAGACCACAGCATCTAAACGGTTAAGCATGGGGAGGCAGCTTCTTCTATCAGCCATCAGCAGCCCAATGAGCAGGCAAGGCCAGGGATGGGCTCTCAAGGCGGCCCAGGGAGGGGGGCTCTCATGGCGGCCCAGGGAGGGGGGCTTTCAGGGAGGGGCTCCTTCAAGGCAGGCCAGGCAGGGGTTCCTCCAAGGCAGCCAGGGAGGGGCTTCCATGGTGGCTGAGGTCCTAATGACCCCCCCCCACACAAGTCTGCCATCTTTGTACTCACAGGCCCTACATAGCAGGGGTGCATGAATATTGGAGCTGACTGAACCTGATTCTTCTATTTCTCCAGATGTCGCTGCTTCGACCAGTGATCCCGAGCAGCCCCCTGTGTCTGAGAAGACCCCCCTGTGCCTCACCTTCCAGGAGACCCTCTTGCATTACTACACCCACCAAGCCATTCTGCCAGCAGCCCAGATACAAGCGGTCAAGCAGCTGGTGCTGGACATTACCGGGGAACTGCAGGTCTTCCTGAAGGCAAAACACCCCGAAATGCCATTTTGCGCCATGCAGTTGGGGGGTTCCCTGGGTAATGATCTCACCGTTACCAGTTTGGACCAGGCTTATGTTTTGCTGCCCCTGATTCTCGAACCGGATTTATGGACTTTCATCCCAGGACAGGACACCATTCTCAATGACCCCAAGTTTTGGATGATAAAAAGGGTTAACCTGGAGTACACGGCCCGGGGGAGCAGTCCATGGGACAGGTTCATGTTGGGGGGCTACCTCTCCACCAGGACGATCGTGGAGTCTTTGCACAAGACCGTGGTAGGATCCATTAACTGGCCGGCCATCGGGATTGTGCTGGGGTGCTGTGTACGTCCCGTTATTGCGCCCGATGACCTGAGGCTGGAGGTCGTCCACCAGGACTTCACAGGGACCATCAACTTCCTCCTAGTGGCTGAAACCAAAAACGTGGTCCTGCTGGCGGACCCCCGCCCCACAGCCCCGGCCGAAAATCTATGGCGGCGGAGCTACTACCGAGAGGAGACCCTCCGCCTCCAGGAGCTGGACAGCGGCGACGCCGGCGTCCGGCAGAAATGTCTGCACATACTGAGAAGCGTTTGCCACCAACGGCCAGAGCTTCGCCAGCTGTCCCCAACCCAGTTAAGACACGTCATCTTACACGTCAGTAACGAGGCATCTGATTGGTCGGAGTCCAGCCTTGCTGACTGTTTCCTGCAGATCATAGCGTCGATCATCAGTTATCTAGAGAGCGGGACCCTCCCGTGCTATTTTAACGAAAAAGTCAACTTATTCTCTGGCCTGACGGACGAGGATATTGACGAGATCGGATATGGACTGTATCAGATTTTTTCTGATCCCGACTCGATACTGGTGAAGTGAGATGATCGCGATTTATGGATCTAACAGGTGGCGGGCACCAATGGGCGCTGAATACCCGGCATAGAATTGCTCTTGGCATCCTATAATAAAAAGTTCTGCAACTTGCTCATATACTTTGTGAATCAGTTCCTTCCCGTTGTCAAGATCTCTGCTTGCTTTTTGCAAACGAAAGCATCTGCAAGCCGAAAACGGTGCATCCATTCACTGACTACAAGGAGAGATCTTGATAGTGATGGGATATTAAAACAGAAAGCCTCTTAGGAAGTTGCAGAACTTTTCATTAGAACATGCAATAAAGTTAGTGGTGTCCATGGACGCCCTGCGTTGTCAGGGTAAATGCTGTGATTAAATTAGAAAGACGAGCGCATCCCGTACTCTTATTAACTTTATTTGTACAAATTCGGGATGTCTCTTTAATCTAGAAATAATTATTTTTTTGTTGCCTTTTTGTGATCTCACTTGCCAATGTGACCTGTGCCCGAATACTGACCGCCCCGCGTTCATAACCGGTTCTGTCAGCACATTAATGTATCGGGCAATTCTTTTCTTGTTGTGCTTTAATAATTCATTTGAAATTAGTACATTTAAAAAAGAAAAATCTGATCGACGTGCGATTACTCCGCCTGGCAATGCCTGTTGGGAGTTGTAGTTTATATGAAAATAACCTGGAAGCCATGTTTGTACATAAGTAATTGCTGCTATATTGTGGTACGATGTTTGCAGAATCTCTGCTGATATTTTACTAAACCCGGAGAGTAGAGGCTGCCGGTCAGGCGCCGCTCATCGTTTCATACATGGATTTTTATTTTTTACATTTTTATGTCTTTCACATTTCCTTTACTTATTTTTGCACTAATCCGGGATTTCTTTGCGTTCATTAATTCACATTTGCTTTTTGGGTGAAGATCTCTGAGGCCTTCTGGGCGGCTGCAGCCATTTTGGGAGATATCAATATCTGAGAAAGCCGGGTCACAACCAATATGGCCGCCATGATGGCTCAGCAGAGTGGCTGCCCAGTTTGTCTGACAGGATATCCTGTTATTGTGCAGGACTCCGGGATAGCTGTTTTTTTTTTCTGGAAAGGAGTTGTAATGGCGGCCATATTGAATGTCATGCTTGGCTGGGTTTTCAAAGATGAGGCCACGGCTCGTTACTGGCTTGACTACTGACTATCTAGATAGACTATGTACTGGATTAGCTGACAATATGGTTGCCCTTGCTATGTATAGGCTGACAGTATGGCTGCCTTCACTGTGGAGAGGTCACAATATGGCCGCCCGCACTGTGTTTGGGTGCTGGTTTTGACTCTCTTGTGCTTTCTGGACATTAATTATAAGGCGTATGTTATAACCGCCTCGTCAGTTCAGTATTTCCCTCTTTGTCTAATGGCGGATTGCCTGGAGTCCGGTAATAGTCTGGTTGCTATGGTGGCACTCCCTAACAACCGCAGGGTTTTCTGTGTTGCTGGGCAGAACCTCCCTAGCAACCAGTTTATTGATTACTCAGGTCTTAGGCCGAGAAAGGGGTGAGCGGCCATTACTGAGGTCATGCTTCGGTAATAACGTGGAGACTTTGTTATCCAGTGGGTCTCCTGGTGTCTTGCACTACTACTCCCAGCATTCTCAGCTGTCTTGTAGGGACCGCAGCGGAGTCTGCTTTACGGGCAGCACCGAGCACAGTCTAAATATAAAGTATACTAAGCACATGAATTTGCGCACATTGTGGAGTCACTGTGGGTATAATGGGCACAGTGCGGCACTGACAGTGGCAGTATATTTATATATTTTCCTTCCATGTAGATAAACTCCCCCGGTATCAGTTTCCATCACTGGCGTTTAAGGTCTAGCAGGCTCTGCAGTTAGCACTCAGGCTGCTCACATCTGTGTACTCTAATCGCTTCCAGAGCTGCAGGGCAACATGTATATTCTAGTCACATACAATGCTGCAGAATGCCTTGTGTAATGTAGCCACAGTCAATGCAGAACGACTTGCATGCTCTAGTCACAATCAATGCTGCAGGATGAAGAGTGCGTGCTCTAGTCACAATGCTGCAGGATGAAGAGTGTGTGCTCTAGTCACAATCAATGCTGCAGGATGAAGAGTGGGTGCTCTAGTCACAATGCTGCAGGATGAAGAGTGCGTGCTCTAGTCACACTCAAAGCTGCAGGGTAACGTGTGTTCCTCTAGTCACATTAAATGTTGCAGGATGACGAGTGTGCTCTAGTCACAATCAATGCTGCAGGATGACGTGTGTGCTCTGCTCTAGACACACTCAATGCTGCAGGACGGACTTGTATGCGATCTCAGTGATGATGTTTGGCAGCACAGGTCTGGTGGATCTCAGGAGGCGACTAGGAAAATTCCAAATGCAGCTTTAGATGTGAGTAGAGTATAGTATCTAATCTTTTTCAGGATCAGTAAAACGAAGACTTTGCAGTCATGCTGGGATTTGGAGTGTCATAAGAGCAATGTGGTTATAGGTAACACTCCAGCTGCTACAAATCAACCCTACTCTCCAGGTGGAAGCAGCGACATCGCTCCTGTTCTCTGGTTATAAATTGTCACCTTTGTGCCAAACTCATCGACTGTTGTCCCCTAAACTTATAGGGGGTGAATGCTGTGTGTGTATACCGGGGTGGTGTCCTCTCGGGGGATTCGCTCCGGCTGCTGCTTTCAATTGTGGATTTTGCTGCTTTAAATTCTATTTTTAAAAATTCTAAATTGTCATAATAAAGATTTTTTTCTCAATTCCAGCGTGTGGAGTATTAATTTTGACTCACCTGTACAGAAAAAAAAGTGTCCATTGTATCAATGTTTTATGTAGTATATGAAATGTCACCAGTAGTAAGAGCTCCCTGTATACAGAGATACATAAGATCCTGTCTGCAGCCACCACTAGGGGGAGCTCCGAGTATAGAGATATACTTGCGCCTCTTAGTGGTGGCTGCAGACAGAATCTTATGTATCTCTGTATACAGGGAGCCCCTCTTAGTGGTGGCTGCAGTCAGAATATTGTGTTATATTGTGCCATATCAGTATGACTACAGCTCATATTCTAAAGGAATCCCATTTGCCTTAAATGATCTTCATGGCTCTCCACAATGGCTACATGACCTGCTGGGTTACACCATACTGGAGGGTCCAGCTGAACTAAGTAAGGCTGCGGACTATGATGAACAACTGGTCTTGGAAGTTATTTTAGGATACAGATTGCAGAGTAGCAGTGAGAGCCTGTGGCAGCTTTCCAGACTCGGGCACAAGAGCCAAGATCTAGGGCAACAAGATGTGAGAGTTTTGCTGTCAAGTTTCCAAAATAATAAAATCTCCATATTTGTCCATCTTCAGGGAACAGGACGTGTCCAATAACAAACAAACACCTTGAGACAGAACTACTGAAATCTATGACTGGAATTTTCCATCTTTCATAATGCCTTCATGTCGCCTGTTATCCCCACTAGAGGCAGCTGAGTATACTGCATAATTTCATTACTGATTTCAATGCAAAAACAGTATACAGGGAGCTCCCCCTAGTGGTGGCTACAGACAGAATCTTCTATATCTCTGTATACAGGGAGCTCCCCCTAGTGGTGACTGCAGACAGGATCTTATCGTGTATCTCTGTATACAGGGAGCTCCCCCTAGTGGTGGCTACAGACAGAATCTTCTATATCTCTGTATACAGGGAGCTCCCCCTAGTGGTGACTGCAGACAGAATCTTATCATGTATCTCTGTATACAGGGAGCTCCCTCTAGTGGTGGCTGAAGACAATATTATCCTGTATCTCTGTATACAGAGAGCTCCCGCTAATGGTGGCTGCAGACAGAATCTTATCATGTATCTCTGTATACAGGGAGCTCCCTCTAGTGGTGGCTGAAGACAATATTATCCTGTATCTCTGTATACAGAGAGCTCCCGCTAATGGTGGCTGCAGACAGAATCTTATCATGTATCTCTGTATACAGGGAGCTCCCCCTAGTGGTGGCTGCAGACAGAATCTTATGTATCTTTGTATACAGGGAGCTCCCCCTGGTGGTGGGTGCAGATAGAATGTTATCCTGTATCTCCGTATACAGGGAGCTCCCTCTAGTGGTGGCTGCAGAGAGGATCTTATGTAACTATGGTTATGGAAGGGATTTAGCATTCTCTATCAGTAAAATACAGCGCTGATTGCTAAGAATACATATAAAGAAATGAATCAGTGCAGAATAATGAATCTATATAGATAAAAACAAATTCTTTTAGAATGTGACCGTTCTTATTAACCATTGCATATTGATATTTCTAAACAGATCAGTCAGCTAGAATATTCCCATTCACTGACAATAAGCGGAATTCTTGAAACCACTGAGGAATTGATACACACAGTAGATTATAAAGTTGAAATTCCCATCATACCATTACTTATGAGGATAACCCCTAGGAATAAATGCAATATTTTTCATAGTTTTATTTGTACTACATTAAAACAAAAATAATATAATATATTACAATCGTCACGAGACTGAATGAACTCCGCACAAAAAGCGGTTATAATGCTGACGGCACCTTCTGTGGACGCTCGGGGGTAGATAATCTCACAGAATATTACATCGTTATATTAAAATAAATTATAAAAAAAAAATCCAAACCTATAAGATTCAGTCACATGATCTGCAATATAAGGCGCGTGCTACGTGATGATTTTTTCCTCCTTTAAAGGGATTCTTACAATCCCTTTAAGTTAGTAGGGTGCGCCAATAATAAACTGATCACTAGAACTGAGCGAAAAGATTTGCAGGACTCTGGTCCAGCGATGACTTTACACTGGGGCCTAACTAATCAGAAGAGACGCCGGCAAATATGAGGAAATCTGCAAGAACCTGGCATGTGTTACAGTTCCCTGCAGCACCTCCACAGGGGAAATTAAGCATTGCACAGTCGGATCCTCCAAATCAAGAGACAGTCTTTATAGCTGCTCACTACTCCGGGTCCTAGATGAATGACCCAAACAGGGGACATTAACCCCTTCCCTAATAGATATGATTTTTTTTAATATATGAACTGAACTCTGGCTCTTTGGACCCAATAAAATATTTTATTTCTTCTTTTGGGAGAAGTATTTGAGCCTCCGGGAAACCCATCTCCCAATTAGACAAAGAACCCCCTGAGACAGCGACGACTCCTCTTCGACCAATTTTCTGGATCATCGCTGTCAATATGGAGCCAAGCCGGAGGCCGGTCCAACCGTCTGATTGGTAGGGATTCACACATCCGTGTTTTACGCTCGGGTCAGGAGACCCTGTGGCCGGAGGTCCGTGCATGGATATGTGAATCCGGCCCAATAACCAAGGAGTTTTTAAGTCGTAAAATATAGAACATCTATAGGGCGCTGGAGAAGGATGATGATGATTTTCCATTCACGAGGGACGTACAAGATAAAATATTGGCGGCTCCTCATCTGTTCTGGGGACAGCTGGTCCTGTTATGTCCAGGTTGGTGACATAAACCACAAGTCCGCGGCTTTTTCGCCGTCGGTCCTCGATCTGAAGAGTTGTGGTCGGAACGTTTGCTCTTTGTGCCAGAATTGCGTTGCGCCGGGAAGCTGCCACCAAAGGCGCTGGGATAGTCACCGGAGCCTCCTGGAGGAGATGAGGGAGAGATACAAGGGGTTAAACAAAAGTCTTAGTGTCCCATTCAGCTCTCTCAGGGCAGGTAGTCCCCCTGGTGTAAGTGGGACCCCTAGGACCACCCCAACCCCTTACCTGGTGGCGCGTTCTCGTCCGCCCACTGGAAGAAGCCGCATTGCTGCTCTCTGGGTTTGGAGCACGTGTGGAATTGTCGGCCCTTGTTGGCGCCGTCTTTCTGCACCGTACGAGTGACGGCGGGCTGATTGCACATACAAGAAGCCTGACCTTCGGATGCAGGGTCTCCACTTCCACCTCCAGTATCCCTTGGACTTGTGAAAGAACTCCTCGGGGGACGTCCTCCGGATATCTGCAGGGGCGGGGCACTTCTGCCAGCAAGGCCCTCCTGATCCGCCCACAAAAAGAAGTTGCAGTTCCCGCTGTTGCATTTATAAAATGGACGACCTTGATTGGGACCCTCTTTGCGGACAGTTAGCTGCACAGCGCTATCCCCACAGTTGCAGACCACCTCGTTATGATCAGTCCCGCTTGTTACGGACGGCCGGACAGCGGGGGTCACAAGTTTCGGGTTCCTCTCCTTCTTGGCAGGCGGCTGACGACTTTGCCCTTCTCTTGAATGACCTGCCCCGTTGGTGGACTGGTGGTTCCTCTCCCTCGGGCCGGATTGAGGGGCTGCTCTGTTGTTGCCTCCCTGCAGGTACTTGAGATCTAGGACTTCTCGCAGCGTTTCGTCGCAACCCCCGATGCATCCCACAAACTCAAGAGGCATCAACGGGGGGACGCTGCCGCGCTTAAATTTAAACTTCAGCCTAATGGGGGAGAAGGAAGAGGGGAAGGGTTATGTATAAGAGAGAACAGGCTTTAGCTGAGGATTGCCTTCACTGATACAATGTAACAAACAGAAGCTGTGTAAGGAGAACTTTACAGATCCAAGTGTTTCTATTCAATGACAGCAGCAAAGTTCCTATAAACCGTTCGGACATATACAGATATAAAGTGTCAGCTCACTTGTGCACAGGGTGGGGTCGGCACACGTCACACACGCTCTCATCTCGTGACACCTCCAAGACGGAGCTGGGGAACCAGACGGATGTCTTACAACTCGGGTATCCCAGGCACGAAATGTAGAACCTAAACACAAAGACGAGACTGTTACAGATGGAGAGTTACGAGTGGTTACCCTATGGCGTCCATCCTGTAGTTTGGGGTCTTTTTTTTATCCTTTTGACAATGCATATTCTCTCTCTCTACAGCAGCGGAGTGGGCGGGATCTCCCTGGTGTGATGCGTCACACTCTGAACCAATCAAATGCCTCCAAACTCAACCCCTCCCCTCTGACAGCATGCAGTGTCACAGACACAGAGAGCAGCTGCTGCTCCATCCCCCTCCTTCCTTTTTCTTTTACTCTTGATGGATTTTTGGGATGACTGAGAAAGTTTATGAACTCTAGTGGAAAGAGCCTGTGAGGGAACTAAGGTGTAGGTCTGGGAACCTCATAAAAGGGTTGAGCAACGGCATAAACCGTAGTATAGTTATACCCGCCATCTCTCTTGGTTTTCAGAACCATATCCCGGTTGCACTGAGGACATTTTCGTATAGGAAGAGGCGTCTCTGCGTAAATCTCCTGCTGTTCCACGGGTTGCGCAGCCTGTCCAAAATACTGAGACAAAGCCTCGTCCAACCTGCAGAGAGGAAGAGATCCGGTATAAGCGACCTAGGAACTCTGCTATGAAGATGAAGGCAAACTGAGGACCACTCACTTGGTGGCTTTGGCCACAGCTTCTATGAAGACCTGCTTGTATTTCTCAACCTGCTGTCTCAAGACCGTAAACTTGTCCTTCTTGCCTTCACAGATCAGCTTGAGATCAGCCTCTAGTTCGGCGCGCAGGTCCGGCTTGGACATCTCGAAGCCCATGGAATCGTAACCTGTGGAAATGATCAACAGAAAGCAATGGGGGCAACAGAGACGAAGTAATTGGTAGGATGAAGATTATGGAGGTTTATGACTGGCTCTGGGTGGAGGGGGCTCATCGCATCACCCGAGTTAATAAAAGCATGGGAGGCGGCCCGACGAGTCTGGGAGGGCACGGGAGGCGGCCCGACGAGTCTGGGAGGGCACGGGAGGCGGCCCGACGAGTCTGGGAGGGCACGGGAGGCGGCCCGACGAGTCTGGGAGGGCACGGGAGGCGGCCCGACGAGTCTGGGAGGGCACGGGAGGCGGCCCGACGAGTCTGGGAGGGCACGGGAGGCGGCCCGACGAGTCTGGGAGGGCACGGGAAATGGCCCGAAGAAACAGGGAGGGCACGGGAGGCGGCCCATAGAGACAGGGAGGGCATAGGAAACGGCCCAGGGAGAAGATGGGTGGTGGAAGCAGAGGAGTTGGCATGAGGAGCCAGCGCAAGAAGCTATGGAAAGGATGGAAGACAGCGAATGGAGATGATGATGCAATGAGAAGTGGCGGGAGGTGGCACAGAGTCGTGGAGGGGACGGGAGGCGGCAGAAAGGGCCGGGGACAGGATGCAGCTTGGTAAAGGGACAGAAGGCTGTGTGAGGAGCCGGGGAGGCGAAAAGAGATGGCACAAAGAGCCTGGGAGAGGGGAAGGAAGGCTGTGGGGTAGAAGGCCAGAAGGCTGTGCGAGGAGTCGTGGAGGGGACAGGAGGTGACACGAGAAGCCAGGGAGAGGGGAAGAGAGGCTGCAAGGTAAAAAGACAGGAGGCTGTGTAAGGGGACAGGAGTCGGCGCACAGTGGCGGGAGGCTGCAGGAGGAGCCGCTATAAGCCTTGTAGGTGACTGGAGGAGGAACATGGGAGTCAGTGACCACCTCCCCATTTACAGAAGCCGCGACTCTGCGGGCTAAGTAGAAGTCTCAGAGACGACACCCGTATCAGACATTTATGGCACATCCACAGCAGTGAAAAATCTGTATCTCATTAATTTAATTGCCGCTCATTTCCTTCATATGTCACTGATATAATATCTGTATCGGATCCTCACCTTCCACCAGCCCCATCCCCAGCTCTCCTGGGAGGAACCTCTGCTCCGGTGTGAGACCCACGTACATACGGGACTTAATGGTCTCTATGTGCTCAGCGTGGGTGGCGTCGGTCCCTACAGGAGACAATGAGGACACCGGCAGGTTAGAGGCTTTGTGGTGCTGATTATTCCTTGCTCTGCAGCCACGTACCTATTCCGTGTTTTTCCATCAAGGAGATGAGATCTGCTTCTGTGAGAAGCTGCGGAGGGCTGGTTTCTCCATCCACCATCTCCACCGTGGTGGGCTGAAACCTGGACCCCATCTCATACACCGGGATTACCTAACAGAACAGCAAAACTAGTTACCAAGACGGGAAAAGAAACACTCCATCAGGGGGCGCACAATATAATACTCCAATCCCTACCTTTGTGTTCCATTTATCATAGGGGTAAACGTCCAGATAATTCCTGGCAATGATCATCAGTCCGTGAGCAAAAAACCTCTCAGAGGCAATGTCAATCTCCACTGTGGTCTCCTGACCCTGAGCGTCCTGAGAGCAGCAAGCCAAGAAGTGACGCACAATGAACTCGTAGAGGCGCTGCTCATTACCCTGTGTGTAAGAGCAAGAAAATGTGATATAGGATTATAGTAGTTATATTCTTGTATATAGGGGCAGTATTATAGTAGTTATATTCTTGTACATAGGGGGCAGTATTATAGTAGTTATATTCTTGTACATAGGGGCAGTATTATAGTAGTTATATTCTTGTACATAGGGGCAGTATTATAGTAGTTATATTCTTGTACATAGGGGCAGTATTATAGTAGTTATATTCTTGCACATAGGGAGCAGTATTATAGTAGTTATATTCTTGTACATAGGGGCAGAATTATAGTAGTTATATTCTTGTACATAGGGGCAGTATTATAGTAGTTATATTCTTGTACATAGGGGCAGTATTATAGTAGTTATATTCCTGTACATAGGGGGCAGTATTATAGTAGGTATATTCTTGTACATAGGGGGCAGTATTATAGTAGTTATATTTTTGTACATAGGGGGCAGTATTATAGTAGTTATATTCTTGTACATAGGGGCAGTATTATAGTAGTTATATTCTTGTACATAGGGGCAGTATTATAGTAGTTATATTCTTGTACATAGGAGCAGTATTATAGTAGTTATATTCTTGTACATAGGAGCAGTATTATAGTAGTTATATTCTTGCACATAGGGGCAGTATTATAGTAGTTACATTCTTGTACATAGGGGGCAGTATTATAGTAGTTACATTCTTGTACATAGGGGGCAGTATTATAGTAGTTATATTCTTGTACATAGGGGGCAGTATTATAGTAGTTATATTCTTAGTAAGTGTCTGATGTTACACGCTCACCTGCAGACTGTTGGTATACTTTGTGGGGTGGATGGGGGGATGGGCCTGATCTGACTTATTCCCGTTTCTTGGAGTTGGCCCACCCCTTTCCAGAATACGTTGTGCGAAACTTCCCCACTGGGGATCCGGCATCTGCTGCTCAACTAGCGTTGTGAGGTTTAGATCTTTAGGAAAAATATTGGTCTCTGTGCGGGGATAGCTGATATAACTGTTAGAAAAAAAAAAGGAAAATGCGATGAGTAACATAAAATGAAAGGTTTTGTCTGGTCACGTAGATACGCTGCTGCGGTCGGTCCCGCTCTTACCCTTGTGTGTAGAGTTTCTCTGCAATCTTCATGGTTTCTTTGGCTCCGATTTTCAATTTGCGAGAAACCAATTTTTCCATTTCCTGCACAGAAGTAATAAGTGAACTCGGCATGGAGACAGTCAGTGAGCTACTAGGGTGAGGCCCACATGATTCATTTTTAAGGAACGGTGCTTCCAATGGCGGCGCGGTGGCCGGAGCCATTATTGCTCTCAAAACTACTACTCTCAGCATGCTCTGATAGCCAACTGTCCGAGCATGCTGGGAGTTGTAGTTTTACAACAGCTAGATTGCGACAGGTAGGCGACCAATGATCTGGTGTAAAAACGGGTATTCTTACCACAGTGTCCAGCGCCACCGGCCTCCATTTGCTTTTTGGTTTACTCCCGACTTGAACAACCGTAGCTGTGGGATCCTAGAAAACAAACAAGAAACAGCGTTTTATTATTTATAGCAATTTTTTGTTACTTTTTTTTCCTTCTAATTATAGGTATCATGATCCATTTTAAAAATCTTGCAATTTTCACACAAAATTCCTGTTTAAAAATTGCACACGTACATTAGCAGCAATGAATAGACTCCTATCTCTTGTATTGATGCATCTAACGAGCGTGTGCAAAATTAATTGTGAAGGGAGGAGGAGGGGAGCTGTGACATCTCCTATTGTGAATAGTGGATCCTGTGTTATCTACTGTATATAGAGGTGTTATCAGTCATTGCACAGGAGGAGGAGGTGAGCTGTGACATCACCTATTGTGAATGGTGGATCCTGTGTTATCTACTGTATATAGAGGTGTTATCAGTCATTGTACAGGAGGGGGAGGAGGTGAGCTGTGACATCACCTGTTCTGGTTGGTGGATGTTGTGTTATCAGCTGTATATAGAGATGTTATCTGTCATTGTAATCCATAAGGAGCCTACTGAAAACATATACTGGCCCAACGTTTGCAAAATAAGCCATTCTTTTGGTCTAGAGGTGTATAAATTTACAGAACATAGATTGTAGAAGTGTTATTTACCATCTTCACAGATGAATATAGTCAGATAGAGCTTGTAAATACAATTTTGCCATTTGCTGCGTGATAATATCTCAAGAACGGCTGAAAAGTTTAACACTTTTCTTTTGTTTACAGCTCGTTGCCTTGGAGACAGACGACCGCTGCTAGACAACAGAATGTGCGTCATGATCGTTGGTAGAGTTTCCTAGGCAACGAGCTGTAAACAAATAAAAAGTTTTAATATCTCAAGAACGGCTGAAAATTTTAACAAGCAGTAAATTGCAAAAGTGCTTGTTCTTACATGTACTATCCTGACCAAATCCATTTATTAAAATGAGTATAACCCTTTAAAGAGATAGAACCATACCTCCATACAGATCTGATAGAGAACCAGGCATGCCGTATGATTGAAGAGACGATTTCTTTTCCAGTTAAACTCCACCATCTCGTCTTCATGTTCATGAGTCACTGAACCCAAAGAAGGTGATATAAGTATATAGGCTTATAACAGAGTTATGAAAAGCAACAGATTTTAACAGTTTTAAGGGGGTTGTCCAAGATAAGAGAAAAAAAAAAAGTCTGATTTCTTCCAAAAACAGGGTTATACCTGTGCACCGATTGTGTGTGGTATTGCCTTTCTGCTCAATTTGAATGAGCTGTAACACCAGACACGATAACATGATTCCTGGCCACTATATCCTGCATTTACTAGAAAGAAGCAGCAAGGAAGACATTATACAGCAGTACTGAGCAGTGTAGCTGTGAATCCAGCACAGAGGTGAGATAAAACATTTACTAGAAAGAAGCAGCAGGGAAGACATTGTACAGCAGTACTGAGCAGTGTAGCTGTGAATCCAGCACAGAGGTGAGATAAAACTTTTCCTAGAAACAAGCAGCGGAGTTGACCTTATACAGCAGTACCGAGCAATGTAGCTGTGAATCCAGCAGAGGTTAGCTAAAACACTTACTACAAAAAAGCATAAAAGACATAACAGAGCAGTACTGAGCAGTGTAGCTATGAATCCAGCACTGAAGTGAGATAAAACATTTACTAGAAAGAAGCAGCAGGGAATAAATCATACTGCAGTACTGATCAGTGTAACTGTGAATCCAGAACAGAGGTGAGATCTAACATTTACTACAAAGAAGTAGCATAGAAGACATAACAGAACCATACTGAACAATGTAGCTATGAATCCAGCACTGAAGTGACATAATAAGAATTATTCCTGCCGTTAATTACGTTTCCAGGAGTCCATCATAACGGCACGACAGGAGTTAAGTCCTCTGTTCCTCCAGGGACAGGAAACACATGAGAGGTTAAAAGCCCCCCGCCTCATCACACCCTCAGTGTTTGTACTAATCATCATCCAGGATGGATGCAACTCTATTTTATTATATACACATACCAATGTTACATTCACATTAGTGTCAAAAGCAGGGGAGGGGAATATGGTGCCGTCATGATGGACTCCTGGAAACGTAATTAACGGTAGGAATAATTCCTATTTCACCAGTGCGTCCATCATAACGGCACGACAGGAGACATACCAAATCAAAATTGGGACATTTAAGGCGGGAATACTGCCTGAAGGACTTTACGGCCATAGGCTAATTGTTGACTGAACGATAACTTATAATGTTTACTGAATGTGGATATACTAGACCAGGTTGCTGCCTGGCAGATTTGGCCTACTGATGCTCCCGCTTTCTCCGCCCAAGAAGCGGAGATTGCTCGAGTGGAATGAGCTTTAAGGGAAATTGGTGGATCCTTCCCCTCTGATTCACATGCGAGGGCGATAGTCCTTGTTAACCACCTTGCTGGAGTCGGCTTAGAAGCTTTCTTGCCTTTATTCACATCTGAGAATTGCAGAAAAAGGTTTGAGTCTCTCCTCCAGGGAGCTGTGACTTCTATATATACCGAATAACGGCCCTCCTGACATCCAAGGTATGGAAGGATTTTTCCTTTTCATTTTTGGGAGACTGGCAGAAAGATGGCAGTATTATTTCTTGATTCAGGTTCGTACTGGACACCACCTTAGGATGAAAGGAGGGATCCAGTTTAAGAACCAATCTGTCCTCCAGGATCTTAAGGTATGGGTCCAGAACTGAGAGAGCCTGGATCTCACCTACCCGCTTCGCTGTAGTAACTGCCACAAGAAAGGCTGATTTCATAGAGAGCAGGTCTACTGATGTTTCTTCCATGGGTTCAAAGGGAGACTTACATAAAGCTCGCAACACAAGGTTCAGATCCCACGGTGGTACCAGACTCCTTATCGTAGGTCTTAAAAGAGAAGTTGCTTTTATGAACCTTGATATCCATGGGTGGTCTATTAAGGAGTAGTCCAAGAAAGTACTTAGGGCCGAGATATGAACCTTTAACGTATTTGGCCTCAGACCCTTATCAAACCCCTGTTGGAGGAAATCCAGTATCTTTGGAATATTGGGGCGAGACGAATTTCCCACAGACTCACCTGCAAAGCTACAGATCTGTCTCCAGATTCTAGAATAGATGGCTGACGTTACTGGTTTCCTACGGGCTTGGAGAGTTGTAATCACTCGATGAGAAAGGCCCTTAGAGGCTAGGATCCGGCTCTCAGGTTCCATGCTGTCAGCTGGAGGAATTGGATGTTCGGATGTAACAAGGGACCCTGCAACAGAAGATCTTTCCTGGCTGGGAGTCTGAATGGGAGATCCACCGACATCCGATGTAGCAGAGGAAACCAGCTCTTTTTGGGCCAGTAAGGTGCTATCAGGATAAGAGCTCCCCTCTCCTGTTGGATTTTCCTTAGTACTCTTGGGATGAGAGGGACTGGAGGAAAGGCGTACACCAGTTTTGTTCCCCACGATTGAGAAAGGGCATCTATTCCTTCTGGGCTGTCGGCTGGGTCCAAGGAGAAAAAGAGCTGCAGCTTCCTGTTTTTTCTGGTCGCGAACAGGTCTATGGACGGGGTGCCCCATCATTGAATGATTTGATGATTCAATTCCCAATCTGAGGGACCAACTCTTGCTCTGCTGAGAAAATCTGCTACCACGTTTTCGGACCCCCTTAGATGAATAGCCGATATTGAAAGAACATTTCTCTCCGCCCAGTGGAAAATTCTTGCCGCCAAGGATTGTAACCATTTTCCTCTTGGACCTCCTTGTCGACGAAGAAAAGAGATGGTGGTCCTGCTGTCTCTGAAAACTTTTACGTGATTTCCTCTGAGCAAATGTTGACATCTTTGAAGAGTTTCCCAGACCGCCCTTAGCTCCCTGAAATTTGACGACCTGTGTCGTATCTCTTTGGGCCACATCCCTTGTAGATATGTTTCCTATGCTTGCTCCCCAGCCCTTTTGGCTAGCATCCGTATGGATTTGGATTGAAGGAAGAAGGATCCAGTCTATTGAATTTTCTAAGTTTGAAGGGTCTGTCCACCAGGAAAGGGAGTTTTTTAGCTCCCTTGACAGTCTCATTTTTTTGTCTAATCCCGACGGTCGTCTGTTCCAAACTGACAGGATCGATTTCTGTAATGGTCTTGAACGGGCCTGTGCCCATTTCACGCTGGGAATGTATGAAGTCATCAATCCTAAGATCCGCATGGCGTATCTGATTGAGGTGGTCTTTCGCTTCTCGAAGTTGAAAATCTCCAGTTTTATTTTTTCTCGTTTCTCCTGAAGAAAGGAGGACTTCTGAAGACTGGAATCTAAAAGTACCCCCTAGAAATACCTTTGAGGTACTTGGTTGGAGGCTTGACTTTTCCCAATTGATGTTCCACCCCAAATATTCCAGGGTTTTGATCGTATGATCTTGTTGACTGAGAAGAAGAGACTCTGACTCTGCCACCAACAATATATCGTCCAGGTAAGGGATGATTACAATCCCCTGTGTTCTTAAGTAGGCCGCTACTTCTGTCATAACCTTTGTAAATATTCGGGGGGCCGAGGACAGACCGAAGGGTAGGCAAGTGAATTAAAAGTGGTGTACTATGTCTCTTGCTCTAAAGCGAACCTTAGGTATTGCTGGTGACTTGGGTGAAATGGAACATGGTAATATGCATCCTTGAGGTCTAGGGTGGACGTTACCAATCCCTTCTCTATCAATGGAATGCTGGTTTTTATAGTCTCCATTTTGATCCTTTTGTATTCCACCCACTGGTTTAGGGGCTTGAGGTTTATAACCGTACGGCGTTTGCCTGAGGATTTTAACACCGAAAAGAGGGAGGAATAATGGCCTAAACCCTGCTCTGAAGTGGGGAGCTGTTTCACCACGTGTAGGGATTGAAGGACTAATATATCCTGCCATAGACTTCTGAGATCTACGGGGGAGCGAGGACGAAGGGGGAGTATGGGAAAAGTCTATTTTGTAACCTTCCCCTAAGGAAAACAGGATCCATTGATTTTTTGTAATGGACGCCCACTTGTCCCGAAAGAAAAGAAGCCTGCCCCCCACTCCAATGGCGTCATGGTCTAGCTGGGGCCCCAGAGGAGACCTGATCTGCTCTGTCCTTTCCTCCCTTCCTGTAAGACCATGTCCCTGTCTTACCCTTACCCCTGTAATCACATTTAGGGGAGCGACGGGTTCCACGAAAGGGCCGGTATCTCTTAACCCTATCCTCGGGAAACCCTTTTTTCTTGTCAGACGCTCTCTCTAGGATCTCGTCCAACACTGGACCAAAGACCCGGGTACCCGAAAAAGGAATTGAGCACAGCTTATTTTTTGAGTGGCTATCACCCAACCACGTTTTTAGCCATATTGCCCGTCTAGCGGTATTAGATAGTACACTACATCTAGCTGCGAATCTGACCGACTCAGCCGAGGCATCAGCCATGAATTGTGTCACCAGCTTTAACATAGGAATAGCATTTCTACAGGGGAGTCAGACCTAATTAGATCTGACAGCTCGTCCAACCAAAGGCACATGGATCTTGCCACTGAAGTGGCAGCGATATTAGATTTAATTATGGCTGCTGAGGCTTCCCAACTCCTTTTGAGCATGCTCTCCGCCTTCCTATCCATTGCGTCTTTGAGGCAAGACGACTCTTCAAAGGGGATGGACGTTTTCTTAGCCACTTTCGCTATTGGGACGTCTACCTTAGGGATTTCCTCCCAAAGTTTGATGTCCTCCGGATTGAAAGGAAGACTGGATTTAAAGTCTCTTGGCACAATGAGTCTTTTCTCCACTTGTTCCCATTCCTCCATAATCATTGCTTTTAAATGCTCATTTACAGGGAACACTATTTCTCTGAGTCCTCAGACCTGCGAACATTTCATCTTGTCTGGAGTGGGAGACCTGACTGTCTTCCAAGTTCATAGTATGCCTAACGGACTTTAATAGCTCATCCGTATGTTCTGCAGAGAAGATATATTTTTTTCTCTCTTGTGAGGGTAACTGAGAGAAGCGATCCTCGTCCTCTTCCAGACTGTGCTCTGATGCGGAGTCTAAATATTCTCCTTCCTCAGACAACTCTTCCATATCCCACCTGGGTCTTTTCTGGCGAGGAGAGGGTTGAACTATTTGGGATGACGGCTGTGTATGGAAAGGTATAAGGCTCGAGACTGTGTTCTGGACCTCCTCACGGATCATAGATCTCATGTCCGTCAAAAAGGAAGCTTTTTCTTCCTTTAAAACCTCAGCTATACATTCTTTACACAGCCTCTGTGTTAAAGGATACACATCTTCTTGATTTTTTGGAGGACGATCCAGACCTCTGGGCTCCCCTATCCTAATCCAGAAAAAAAGGACACAGGAGATTTGCTAATAAAAGACCTGCCCTGGATTACAGGGTTCAATTATCCAGGCAAGGGCCTGAGACTGTACTCACACTGCCCAGGGACTTTGAAGGGGCTTCTGACCGTGTAGGATTGGGTTCCATGGTGTCAGAGTGTGTGTGCCTGAGGTGTACCCTTTTATAGGGTCTTACCTGATCCAGGTGAGTAGGCCAAGCCCCCAACCGCTGTTTGTCGCCATTTGTTTTATAGAACATGCCCTGAAGGCTCACCACTGCCTCCGGGCACCTGAGCGGTCTGGCCGCCGGAAGTCCCGCCTCCCGGCGTCATCGATCCGGAAGGACAAGCCCACGTGGCGTGCGTTCCACTCTGGAACGCACGCCGGCCCAAAGCGGATGTCCGCTTACCTGACTCAGCCCCCCGGTGTATCCCGGCCGGAAGTCTAGGCTCCGTGGAGCGCACGCAGCCTCCGGCCCTTCAGGATAACGCCGGCGGGCAGCGCAACGCTCAGAGCCCCCTGTCCAGGGCATAGAGCGGCAGGGTGGCGGTTTTCTGGCTGAGGGACCCCCGCTCAGTGGGGTATCAGCATGGAGCCTCTGGACCGAAGGAATGGGAGAGTTCAGACCCCCCCGATCCCCCTGGCTCTCAGGTATTTTTTCATCTTCAGAGAGAACCTCTCCTAGCATCCTGTCCTGCTAGGGACAGGAAAAACACTGAGGGTGTGATGAGGCGGGGGGCTTTTAACCTCTCATGTGTTTCCTGTCTCTAGAGGAACAGAGGACTTAACTCCTGTCGTGCCGTTATGATGGACGTACTGGTAAAAAACATTTACTAGAAATAAATAGGGAAGACATCATACAGCAGCACTGAGCAGTGTAGCTGTGACTCCAGCACTGAGGTGAGATAAAACGTTCACAAGAAAGAAGCAGCATGGTACGCATCATACAGCCGTGTAACTGTGAATCCAGCACTGAAGTGAGAAAAAACACTTACTAGAAAGAAGTAGCATGGAGGACATAACACAGGAGTACTGAGCAATGTAGCAATGAATCCATTACCAAGAAGAAATAAAACACTTACTATAAAAAAGTGGCATGGAAGACAACAGAGCAGTACTGAGCAGTGTAGCTATAAATCCAGAACAGAGGTGAGATAAAACACTAAAAAGAAGTGGGAGCATTGAGGACAATATACAGTAGTACTGAGCAGTGTAGCTGTGAATTCTGATATAAAACACCAACTAATAAGCTGCTATCCAAGCAGTCTGTCTGCCTTTCTTATAGTATTTCTGACTTCCCTATAGACTTTAAAAGGCAGCTGTAATCTGATCCCTCAGTGAGCTGGCAATTCATCTTGTATTACCCAAGACACATTTTAGCAGTTTTTCAGGGTGAATGCTGATTCAATAAGGCTGGGGGGGTAGCGGATGGAAAAAAAAGTGTCTCATAAGTGTAGAAAGAAGCATATTTCTGCATGTAATAATATAGTCTTGTATTAGGTAGCTTGCAATACAGGTTCCCTTTAAGAAAGGAGCCCAGATAAAGAAGAAAGCGTCACATACACATTCTTTTCACTTACCCTTGATTTTATAAAAGGCTTCAGGAATAAAAGCCTGAATGGCCTTAAATCTCTCGACCACAAACCCCAAAGTGGGGAACTGACAACTCCCATAGCTGATGAGCTGGCTGGATAACACAGACGGAAAGATCTTCTGGAGGCGCAGAGTCTGGAAGCGGGTGAAGGCCGCACCTTGAAATAACAAAAAAACAGAAATCAATGGGGTAACAGGACTGGAGGGGAATAACGCTGACCCCTACTATTGCCAGCTGCCCACCTATTCGAAGGTCCAGCTCCATTCGTACATCCACGGCGTCGCTGATGTTCTGGTCAGGTGGGACGAGGTTCTCGCATGCGGCTCGGATGGATCGGGGGGTGATCTCAGAGAAGCGCGCTCTGAATACCTGAAGATTGGGTTTCACTGTCCGACAAAATGATGAAGGGGTTAATGTTTGGAGGCGCCGAAAAGGCAAGTGAGCGTGGAGGATGAGCCCGTACCTGCTTTGCAGACGTGGATGATTTCAAATCCGATGTTCTCCCCTTCTCGGTCACAATCCGTCCATATGACGAGAGCCTGGCACTGCCGCACATCCCGCTCCAGGGTTTTCTGCAAGCACATACATGTTTTAAACACCAAAAAGTTGCATGAAAGTTGCAAAACTTTTAAAATTCTTAAGATCGTCAAAAATTATTCGTGACTCACCCCCATGTGTGAAAGCAGTGAGGCTGGAGGAGCACGCGCTTATCGGTGTCGGACCACCACATATCTGATAATGATGACCTCTCCTAAAGACGGGGTCATCAATATCAGTAGTAAATCACCACCATACCAAATATGTATCAGCTCCATCCACAAGCGGATAATGCCGGCATTGTTACACAGCCATCATCTGTGTCTATCAGGAGCAGATGCAGTTGAGATCTGATCGCTGCTGTCAACCATTTAGATGCTGCTGTCAATCTTTGACAGCGGCATTTAGATGTATCATTTGCCAGATAGCCCTTTCTGCAACAACAAAAAAGCAAGCCTTCACTTGGAAAAAATTGAAAAGTGATAAAAAAAAGGCTTAAACACGAGGGAACACTTACCTTAATGTTCAGGAAATCGTTTGGACAAAATTTCTCCACTTCTGCATCAAAGAGGGAAACTGGGTTGCAGCTGCGCCTGCAAAGCGACACGATGACTCATTACCTGAACTGATGCAATTAATGGGAGGGCTCAAGACGCGGACCCCCACTGAGCAACAGTGCTGAAAAGCAGCAGAGAGATATCAGAAGACATACATACATATATATATATATATATATATATATATATACACACACACACACACACATATACTGAGTGCTGAATTTCTACATTCCAAAACTGATACAAAATTGGAGCTCTTCCTTAACCACTTCGCGCCAGAGCCTGTTTTTGCCTTCGTGACCCGGCCAATTTTTTCAATTCTGACCACTGTCACTTTATGAAGCAATTACTCTGGAACGCTTCAACGGATCCCCCTGATTCTGAGACTGTTTTTTCGTGGCATATTGTACTTCATGATAGTGGTAACATTTCTTTGATATCACATGCGTTTATTTGTGAAAAAATCGGAAATTTGGCGAAAATTTTGAATTTTCATGCCCTTAAATCAGAGAGATATGTCACACAAAATACTTAATAAATAACATTTCCCACATGTCTACTTTACATCAGCACAATTTTGGAACCAAAATTTTTTTTTTGTTAGGGAGCTATAAGGGTTAAAAGTTGACCAGCGATTTCTCATTTTTTAAACAAAATTTACAAAAACATTTTTTTAGGGACCACATCATATTTGAAGTCACTTTGAGGGGTCTTTATGACAGAAAATACCCAAAAGTGACACCGTTCTAAAAACTGCACCCCTCAAGGTGCTCAAAACCACATTCAAGAACTTTATTAACCCTTCAGGTGCTTCACAGGAATTTTTGGAATGTGGAAGAAAAAAATTAACATTTAACTTTTTTCACAAAAATGTTACTTTAGACCCAATTTTTTTTATTTTCACAGGGGTAACAGGAAAAAATGGACCCCAAAATTTTTTGTGCAATTTCTCTTGAGCGTGCTGATACCCCATATGTGAGGGAAAACCACTGTTTGGGCGCACGGCAGGGCTCGGAAGGGAAGGAGCGCCATTAGACTTTTTGAATGTAAAATTTGTCTGAATAATTAGCAGACACCATGTTGCGTTTGGAGAGCTCCTGATGTGACTAAACAGTGGAAACCCCCCACAAGTGACACCATTTTGGAAACTAGACCCCTTAGGGAACATATCTAGATGTGTGGTGAGCACCTTGAACCCCAAGGTGCTTCACAGAAGTTTATAATATTGAGCTGTAAAAATAAAATTTTCAAATTTTTCCCACAAAAATGTTTTTCATCCCTTAATTTTCGATTATCATAATGGTAATAGGATAAATTGCACCATGAAATTTGTTGTGCAATTTCTCCTGAACACGCCGATACCCCATATGTGGGGGAAAACCACTGTTTGGGCGCACGGCAGGGTTTGGAAGGGAAGGAGCGCCATTTGACTTTTTGAATGTAAAATTTGTCTGAATAATTAGCAGACACCATGTTGCGTTTGGAGAGCCCCTGATGTTCCTAAACAGTGGAAACCCCCCACAAGTGACACCATTTTGGAAACTAGACCCCTTAGGGAACTTATCTAGATGTGTGGTGAGCACCTTGCACCCCCAGCTGCTTCACAGAAGTTTATAATATTGAGCCATAAAAATAAAATTTTCACATTTTTCCCACAAAAAATGTTTTCCTTTCCCTAATTTTGTACTATCATAAGGGTAACAGGATAAATTGCACCATGAAAATTGTTGTACAATTTCTCCTGAACACGCCAATACCCCATATGTGGGGGAAAACCACTGCTTTGGTGTACGGCAGGGTTCGGAAGAGAAAGGAGCGCTATGTTGGCTGGGATAGGTGGCAGACACCGTGTCACATTTGAAGAGTCGCTGACATGCCGAAACAGCAGAAACCCCCACAAGTGACCCCATTTTGTAAACTACACCTCTCAAGGAATTCATCTAGGGAAGTAGTGAGTATTTTTTAATTTTTAAATTTATACCATTGGGCAGTGAAAAAAGCATAATTATATTTTTACCACAAAAAAATGTTTTACCCTCAGATTTTACATTTTCACACAGGACAAAATGTAAAAATGGTGCCGAAATGTGTCACACAATTTCTTCTAAAAGTGCCAATACCCCATATGTGGCGGTATCGTACCGCTCAGCCATACGGTGAGATCTGGGGGGGACGGTGTGCTATTTGACAATTGGAGAACAAATTATTGTAGAATAGGTATTTGGATTTGGGAGCACAAAATTTTTTGAATTTCTTTTGGGAGGCAAGGGCCATTTTGCTTTTCCAGAGCCTTTCTGCTACCAGTAACTTGGAAGTCCCTTATATTTTTAACAGATGACGGACCTGAGTGGGGACTAGCTTTTTTTGAGGACTGAGTTGCAGCTTTTATTGGGAACATTTTACGTAACATTTATCCGGCGCTTTAGGCTGAGCACTTACATCGGGGTTTCCATCTAAATTTCCAAGTGATGTAATTCAGATGAAACCCCTGCGGGATCCATTCACTGTAATGAGGCAGCAGAGTTACTCTGGACTCCGTCTGGCCTCTGTTTAGCGGTGTCCTTTTTTTCAGAAGTGCACAAAACTGTGGCCAACCGCACTTTTATGCACACCTAAAACAAATGACACCGTGGGATCCCAGGCTAGACGGCATCCACAGTGGCCTATATCTGCCTCATTACAGGGAATCTTCCGTCATGGGTTCCGTCTGAATCACATATTTCAGAGATTTACATGGAAACTCTGGCGTAAGTGCTCAGCGCAGAGCGCAGGATAAATGTGTGCCGAGCCATACTGCGATCTTTGGGAGACATAATAAACAAATCAGTAGCAGGTGAAGAATTGGTTTTATTTATTTTTTTACGCCGTTCCTAGTGTGATATAACTGATTAGATTACTTTATTCTTCGGGTCGGTGCGATTACAGAGATACCAGATTTATATCGGGTTTTTATGACTGACAGCTGTCACACACTAAGAGACGCTTTTTTTTTGCAAAATCTAGTTTTTGCATCGCCATATTTTGAGAGCTATAATTTTTCCATATTTCGGCCGACAGAGTCATGTGACGGCTTGTTTTTTGCGGGACGAGTTGACATTTTTATTGGTACCATTTGTGGGTACGTGACATTTTTTGATCGCTTTCTATTCCGTTTTTTTGGGAGGTAAAATTAACAAAAACCAACAATTCAGGAATTGTTTTTTGAGGGTTTTTTTTATGCCGTTCTGCGTGTGGTAAAAGTGATCAGGCAGCGTTATTCTTCGGGTCAGTACGTTTACAGCGATACTACACTTACTGTATATTTTTTTATGTTTTGGCGCTTTTACACAATAAAACAATTTTATAGAAAAAATATTTTTTTGCATTGCTTTATTCTGAGAGGTATAACTTTTTTATTTTTTGGCTGATGGAGCTGTATAGCGGCTTGATTTTTGCGGAACAAGATGACGTTTTCAGCGGTACCATTTCTATTTCCATTTTGCTTTTTGATCGCATTTTTTTCCACTTTTTGTTTGGCGATATGAGGAAAAAGCATAGTTTTTTGCTCCGTTTTTTATTTATTTTTATTATGGTGTACACATAAGGAGTTAATTAGTGTGACAGTTTTATAGCTCGGGTTGTTTCGGACGCGGCAATACCAAATATGTGTACTTTTTTTATTTTTGCATAACTATATGGATTTATCGGTTTAATATTTTATTTATTTATTTTTATTTATTTTGTATTTTTTTTTTTAACAGTTTCAAAACATTTTTTTTTACTTTTTTTTTACATTTTTACTTAGTCCCTGTATGGGACATTAATTTTTATTTTTCTGATCCCTGATCTCATGTAATGTAATAGACATATATTACATTATATGAGATCTTCACTGACTGTTTCACAGTCTCCTGTCTGGCATCAGCTACAGGCTGAAGCCAGACAGAAGGACACCATATATGGCAGAGCTGGAGGCGGTCATGTGACCTCCAGCTGCCATAGCAACGCCAGGTCCTGAAAGCAATCAAGGGGTCGTCAGAGAGGTAAGTGGACAACCCCCTCTCCTCCTGCTGTCTCCTATATGCCGCGATCACTATAGATCGCAGCATATAGAAGACAGCAAAGGGTTAACATCACTGGGACCTGTCAGAGCTAACGCTCTGCACCGCTCTCACAGCGCTTGCAGGACCCAGGGGGTCCTGAGCACTGCGAGACCACCCACCGTTTTTAAACGTCCACGCTGCACAGAGCCCAGGCAGCGCGGACGTTTATCTACAGTGGGCGGTCGGGAAGCGGTTAAAAAAGGTTGCCAGCTACCTGCACAGCCCCTTCTTAAATGTGACTGTAACTCATAAAAATACTTTACAATCACATCCCAGTAATCTCAGTGCCGGGTCTGAGAACAGTCGAGTGACATTACTATGCAGCGCTCACACTTCAATAGAGCGGCGAGTTTCTAATTTATGGGGCAGTTAGTGGATCATCTTTTTAAAGGGGTTATTGCCATCTTCAAAAATGGATATTTTCAGACAGAGTTTGCAAAAACAATCACTTTTGCAATTTACTGCTTGTTAAAATTTGCAGCCGTTCTTGAGATATTCACACTTTTCTTGTGTTTACTGCTTGTTGCCTAGGAGACTGACGAGCTGTAAACAAAAGAAGAGTGTTAATATCTCAAGAACAGCTGAAAATTTTAACAAGCAGTAAATTGCAAAATTACTTGTATTTATAAGCTCTGTCCAATAATGCCAACTATGAAAACGAGAATAAACCCTTTAAATAAAACATTTATGTTTTTTTTTTTTTATTAGAATTATCTTATGTCTCTGGCAAGCTTCACCGACACCGTTAACATTGCAGATCTCTCTCCCATCAGTTCTCAAGTCTTTCAAATGAAAAGAAGAAACCAACCAGGACTTCAGGTGACTCTGAAAATCGAGCGCCAGCAAATGTCCGGACACTGAAGTCATAATGACGGAGACGTCCTGCGGAGAAATGACCGGGTGTAAAGATTTATAAAGATCCAAACCAAGAACACACATGGCCGAATAGTTGGTGAGTGTCTGTACAATGGCGCAAATCACTGAGAAGCGCATTGCAAATCAAAATCTTTGCCTGCTGTCGGTGAATAGAAACAGCTTCTGGATGCAAACAATGAGCTATCCTTGTATACATATATTCTTCCCTCGCTCATTTTTATCACTTACCCTTCCAAAAAGATGATATTCGTACTCATAGATCTTGTTAAACTTCGAAAACCCTTCTCTCTGTAGATGTATAAAAAAAATGAACTTAAAACACTCCAAAACGTATCCATTTCCTAATATATATCTAATATATATATAATCGTCTTATCCCGTCTGTCTGTCCTTCTGTCCAGGAAATCCCGCGTCGCTGATTGGTCTGGCCGCGGCCAATCAGCGACGCCGGATTTTAGAAAAAGATGGCGGCCGTTAGCAGCTCATCTGCCGCACGGATGTCAGCGGCGATGCAGCCGGGAGATGACCGGCGCCAGCCGGTCATCTCCCGGCTGCTCGCAGGAGAAGTACCCCGACCGGCGGCGCCGCTGACCTCCATGATGCTACCGTCGGGAGATCAGCGGCTAGGGCCGCTGATCTCCCGACGGCAAGTGCAAAGGGAAGACCGTGGAGCGGCGCCACCGGTCGGGATACTTCTGCTGCGAGCAGCCGGTCATCTCCCGGTTGCTCGCAGCGGAAGTACCCACACAGGCAGTACAGCTCCCCGGTCCTCACTGATACGATTCGCTGATTGGTCGCGCTGCTGACCTCCATGCGGCTACCGTCAGGAGATCAGCGGCTAGGGCCGCTGATCTCCCGACGGCAAGTGTGAGGGGAGGACTGGGGAGCGGCGGCGCCGTTCGGGATACTTCTGCTGCGAGCAGCCGGTCATCGGGTACTTCTGCTGTGAGCAGCCGGGAGATGACCGGCTGCTCGCAGCAGAAGTATCCCGACCGGCGACGCCGCTCCACGGTCCTTCCTTTGCACTTGCCGTCGGGAGATCAGCGGCCCTAGCCGCTGATCTCCCGATGGTAGCATCATGGAGGTCAGCGGCGCCGCCGGTCGGGGTACTTCTGCTGCGAGCAGCCGGTCATCTCCCAGCAGAAGTACCCGAACAGGCAGCGCCGCTCCCCGGTCATCACTAATACGATTCGCTGATTGGTCGCGACCGCCGGCCGCGACCAATCAGCGATATTGGCACCAAATTTAAACACCGCTCTGCTGATTGCGCCCAGTCGGCCGCATACATATTCTAGAATACCCGATGCGTTAGAATCGGGCCACCATCTAGTATGTATGTGTATATTATATATATATATATATATATATATATATATATATATATACAGTACAGACCAAAAGTTTGGACACACCTTCTCATTTAAACATTTTTCTGTATTTTCTTGACTATGAAAATTGCACATTCACACTGAAGGCATCAAAACTATGAATTAACACATGTGGAATTATATACTTAACAAAAAAGTGTGAAACAACTGAAAATATGTCTTATATTCTAGGTTCTTCAAAGTAGCCACCTTTTGCTTTGATGACTGCTTTGCACACTCTTGACATTCTCTTGATGAGCTTCAAGAGGTAGTCACCAGAAATGGTTTTCACTTCACAGGTGTGCCCTGTCAGGTTTAATAAGTGGGATTTCTTGCCTTATAAATGGGGTTGGGACCATCAGTTGTGTTGTTCAGAAGTTTGGTGGATACACAGCTGATAGTCCTACTGAATAGACTGTTAGAATTTGTATTATGGCAAGAAAAAAGTACCTAAGTAAAGAAAAACGAGTGGCCATCATTACTTTAAGAAATGAAGGTCAGTCAGTCCAAAAAATTGTAAAAACTTTGAAAGTGTCCCCAAGTGCAGTTGCAAAAACCATCAAGCGCTACAAAGAAACTGGCTCACATGAGGACCGCCCCAGGAAAGGAAGACCAAGAGTCACCTCTGCTTCTGAGGATAAGTTTACCCGAGTCACCAGCCTCAGAAATCGCAGGTTAACAGCAGCTCAGATTAGAGACCAGGTCAATGCCACACAGAGTTCTAGCAGCAGACACATCTCTTCAACAACTGTTAAGAGGAGACTTTGTGCAGCAGGCCTTCATGGTAAAATAGCTGCTAGGAAACCACTGCTAAGGACAGGCAACAAGCAGAAGAGACTTGTTTGGGCTAAAGAACACAAGGAATGGACATTAGACCAGTGGAAATCTGTGCTTTGGTCTGATGAGTCCAAATTTGAGATCTTTGGTTCCAACCACTGTGTCTTTGTGCGACGCAGAAAAGGTGAACGGATGGACTCTACATGCCTGGTTCCCACCGTGAAGCATAGAGGAGGAGGTGTGATGGTGTGGGGGTGCTTTGCTGGTGACACTGTTGGGGATTTATTCAAAATTGAAGGCATACTGAACCAGCATGGCTACCACAGCATCTTGCAGCGGCATGCTATTCCATCCGGTTTGCGTTTAGTTGGACCATCATTTATTTTTCAACAGGACAATGACCCCAAACACACCTCCAGGCTGTGTAAGGGCTATTTGACCAAGAAGGAGAGTGATGGGGGGCTACGCCAGATGACCTGGCCTCCACAGTCACCAGGCCTGAACCCAATCGAGGTGGTTTGGGGTGAGCTGGACCGCAGAGTGAAGGCAAAAGGGCCGACAAGTGCTAAGCATCTCTGGGAACTCCTTCAAGATTGTTGGAAGACCATTTCCGGTGACTACCTCTTGAAGCTCATCAAGAGAATGCCAAGAGTGTGCAAAGCAGTCATCAAAGCAAAAGGTGGCTACTTTAAAGAACCTAGAATATAAGACATATTTTCAGTTGTTTCACACTTTTTGTTAAGTATATAATTCCACATGTGTTAATTCATAGTTTTGATGCCTTCAGTGTGAATGTACAATTTTCATAGTCAAGAAAATACAGAAAAATCTTTAAATGAGAAGGTGTGTCCAAACTTTTGGTCTGTACTGTATATGTAAAAAGAAAACTGACCAGCACATCCTAAATGTGAACAGGTGCAAGCTGCAGAAACTGCATAAGATATATAAAAAGAAAGCGCAGCAGCACTCCATTATGGCAAAGATACCTAAAGACAATAAAAACATTGGATTTAAACTGTTATTACTCAGTGAGCTTTACTTACAAAAAAAGCTTTTTACATATTACTATAGGAGGTAGTAACCGCCTCCTGTTTGAACTTGCACTCCCCCCATTTAACCAGCAGGTGATGTATATTCTATTCCATCAGCCCATTTAAATTGTAGGTGTTTCAGCCCAGAAGTGACATGTTCTGTCCAGAGTTATAGGCTTGTAGCCCAAGAGAGGCATGTAGGCAGAGTAGTACCCATCAGATGGGAGGTCACCTTGCAGTGGTTGATGGGCACACATGAATTGGCCAATTTATGCGCTAAGAACCTTCATTTTTTGTAAGTAAAGCTCACTGAGTAATAACACAGTTTAAATCCAATGTTTTTATTGTCTTTAGGTATCTTGGCCATAATGGAGTGCTGCTGCGCTTTCTTTTTATATATATTTAATTTTTTTTTTTTTTTCACTTCTGAGAAAATCTTTTATTATCGCTCCCACAAAGATGGTCACTCAACTCCCCTAATTTCTGCTTAGCTTTGTATCCAGATTTTAAAGGGGGAAATCATGGTCTCTCATGGAGCCCATCCAGTGGTTGAGCATCACAGGAGAACCAAGATGGCAGCGATGAGGATCAGATTTGACACAAATTTTAGAGCACTGGAAAATCTGCATCAATTCCAGTGACAAACTGTATCCCATGCACACAAATACGTAAAATTTTCGTAAACCCAATAGCATAAAATGGAAAATTTGTGAATTCTTCTTGCATATAGGAAGATGAGCATCTGCCGCAATGAAAGACATCAGGACTGATGCGAAAACAGATCTTCTTTAAACCAGTGATTGATCATGAGCCACAGATTTCTGAAATGGATCTTTTAGGAAGATGCGTGTGATATTTGCACATGTGACTGTGCCCATTACGGTCCCCTTTTTAGTAAGAAATTGCATTTCATGACCTCACCCTCCTCATTCTCCCGCTGGACATAAGATCGGCAATCCCCTTGGCGGCGTCATTCTTCTCGGCCACGCACAGGACCTTCTGAACAGGGATTCTCAGCGACATGTTGATGGAGTTTACAGAACACGAGCGAATGCTGAAAAGAGTCAGTGGTCTGCTAAAAACTAAAATACTTCTCTGGAGGATCATAACGGGAGGAGTCGGCGGCTTTCATGTCTGAGCGCTACAGAAAACCGATGAGGTCAACACATCCCTGTAAAAGAAGTAATACTAATCAAATCATGACTTGGTCACAAAGTCACCCAGACCTCACAGGAATGCACGGCCTCTGCTCTCCCCTCCCCATCCTTAACACTAGAACTACTGATGGAGTCATTTTGACTCCTTTCGTTTTTTATTTCTCTTCTGTGACTACATTTTTCAGAATTCCGGCTTGAAACTCGGTGACTTTTCCTCAAATATGATGTGAAAAAAGATTTTGTGAGAATAAATAATTTTGGTGAAAAATTTGCGCGTTTTTTTCAAAATTTACCAAGAACTACTGAAGGGAGTCATTTTGACTCCCTACTATATTTTGAGGTCCTTTTGTCACTAAATGTTGCTATAAAGTTTTGTGCATAATTTTTTCACTCTGTCTTATTTACCCTGATGTTCATATAGATGTAGTTCAATTTACATGTCAACTTTTCACATTTTCCTTGTGTTTTACCTGCTTGTATTACTGTGTAATGCTGAACAAACTCTATCTGATGAGGATATTCTATGCTCGTGGAATATCTGGCACGAACCGTCACTCGATTAGCAGTATTTGGTGTAATGACTGGGGAATACCGTTTTGCAAAGCGACAATGTCTAGGGACCGCTTTGTTGAAATTATGAGGTTTCTCAGATTTGATGAGAAATCTACTCGATCGGAGAGACTGCAAACGGACAAGTTTGCTCTATTTTCTACTGTGTGGGACAGGTTTATTGAAAATTGTATTGCGTGTTACAAACCTGGCCCATACATAACGGTGGATGAGCAACTTTTCCCAAGCAAAACTAGGTGTCCATTCACGCAGTACATGCCTTCCAAACCAGATAAATATGGCCACAAATATTGGCTAGCTGTTGATAAGAGGAGCAAATATCTGGCAAATGGCTTCCCTTATCTTGGCAAAGATGACACACGCCGTGCTGAGGACCGTTTAGCTGACCATGTGGTAATGAAGTTACTGGACCCGTTTTTGAAAAAAGGTCGCAATGTTACAACCGATAATTATTTTACTTCAGTAAAATTAGCTAAACAGCTAAAAAGCAAAGGAACAACCATCGTGGGAACACTGAACAAGATAAGGCGAGAAGTGCCTAAAGAAATAAAATCCATGAAAGAGGAATTGTACAACACTAAAGTGTTTAGAAATGAAGACAATTTTACACTTACAGTATATCAAGGAAAGCCCAACAAAAATGTTGTCATAAAAAATGATGGTGTTGTTGTTTTCTGAGACCCGTAACTTTTATTTTTCCATAGATGGAGTCTCGTTATTCTCCGCCTCGTGCGGTAGTTTTTTTTATAGGAACCATTTTGTGATACATTTGATGATTTAATCGCCTTTTATTCCATTTTTCCAAGTTGACAAAAAACAAACAAACAGCAATTCAGGAGTTTCGATTTTTTCTTTTTTTTTTTTTTTTTACAGCTAATTTATTTTTAGAATTTTACAGATCAGACTTTTCTAAATGTTTTTTTATTTTTGGATTGGGAGAAAGGAAGGGGGTGAAACTTATTTTTTTCCAATATTTCAAAAAACTTTTTTTTTAATTTTTATTATGGTCACTATTTATTTCTTTACTCCCCTTTATAGGATATGAACCTGCGATCGATTGTAATATTTAGTGCAATAAATACTACGGTATATAGTAAAAAAAAAAATTACAATAAAAATGGTGGTGACGGGGCCTTCAGCAAACTCCCAGTTGCCATGGCAACCAGTTGGCACACTGCGATCACAACGCACCCGCTAGAGAACTTATTAAAGGCCGCTCTCGAGGACTGCCATTGGCATCTAAATAGTTAAACAGCCATGATCGGAGCTGGCTCTGATCACTGTACACCCACAACTAAAGGGCGTACATGTACGTCCCATACCGGGAAGGGGTTAATAGGTTGTCAGATCACACAATATAGGTCTAATGCACTACATACAGCTATTCACCATACACCAGGCCATACATATCCATTCCTCATCCCCCTAGACTGACACATTGTAACAAACGCTCAGCTGTTGTGAACAGTAGGAGGCTACAGGCCAAATAATCAGCATCATCTCTCATAAACAACTACGTACTAATAAGGAGGTCTCCAATAATTACACTTCATGTCGTTTCCCGCTCTGGGACTCACTTGCTGCTGCAAAATGACCCTCTTCTCTCTCCGTAGTGGCGATGTCAGAGCTCACGTGATCAATCTAAACTACAATTCCCGGCATGCCTCACTGTAATTGTTCCGTTTTTCCTTTCTAGTTTCATTCTTTGAAGGGCTTATCCATGATAATTATCACCAGCGGGGGACCTACTACCTTACTTCGTGACTATCTGAACGGTCTCCTGCGGGAGTGACGTGACGAGTTGGTCATGTGACTTGCATTCTAAACTATAAATCCCAGCATGCATCACGGTTATTTTTTATTTTTCCAATCCTTACGTTCTGTTGTGGGTTATTGATGAAGATTACTATGCACATTGCAACCGATATGCTTATTTGAGTTTTAACCAAAAATCACCCGTGAGAGTGACGTCACGATTTAGTCATGTGACCGGAAATCTGAACTACAAATCCCGGCATGCATTAGTGTTGTTGTTTTTCTTTTTATTTCTAAATATTCCTGTTATTTTCGTGATTATTAACGAAGAACACTAAGCAATTTGTATCATTAATGCTAATTTCAATCAACTCTAGTAGTCGCCTGTGGGAGTGACGTTACGAGATGGTCATGTGACTCTGATTTGAACTACAATTCCCGACATGCATTACTACTAATTTTTCTTTTTACCTTTTTAGTTTTTCATTTTAATACATTTGTCGGGGTTAACAAGGACGATACTAACCCGCTGTGGATACAGCCGCCTAATTTAACAGTGACCGACCTGACTCGTACAGCAGTGACGTCACGTGTTTATCATGTGACCTGCCTCTGACCCTCTCCGGTCTCCGTACTAATCATGTGATCGTGTCAGAACTACAATTCCCGGCATTCGTGTTTCTCCCGTGATGGTGAAAGAAGGACGGTAACTCCCTGGCTGCCGGGTTTCTCTTCCATATACTGCGGACTTGTGCTACTTAAGCGGGAATCCGTGACGTCACTGGGATGTCATGTGGTTCGCATTTCAAGATGGCGTCCTCCCTGTGAGGTGTTTGTGACAAGATGATCGGCTCTCCGGATGTGGTGGCGTTTACCCGGGATGATGAGTATGAGTCCCCCCTGCAGGGCTCCCCGGGGCTACCGGAGGAGTATTCTGTGCCACTGTTTCCAGAGAGCAGCCCCTGGTCCCGGCTTTCAGGGGCCAAATTCGTCCGGGACTTCATCCTGATCTCGGAGTTCTCGGAGCAGGTGGGGCCGCAGCCCCTTCTCACCGTCCCTGATGACCCCCGTGTCCGCGGCGCCTTCGATCTCAACTACTTCTCCCTGCGCATCATGTCGGTGGACTACCAGGCCTCCTTCGTGGGTCACCCCCCGGGGTCATCCTACCCCAAGCTGAACTTTGTGGAGGACTCCAAGGTGGTGCTGGGCGACTCCAAGGAAGGGGCGTTCGCCTACGTGCACCACCTGACGCTGTACGACCTGGAGGCGCGAGGCTTCGTGCGCCCCTTCTGCATGGCCTACATCTCCACCGACGAAGACAAGATCATGGAACAGTTCCTGCAGCTCTCTGGCGACTTCTCCAAGGCGTCCGAATGTCTCAAGACTGGAAACCGCAAAGCATTCGCCAATGAGCTGGAGAAGAAGCTGAAGGACCTGGACTACACCCGGAGCGTCCTCCTGGACGAGATGGAAGAGCAGGAGAAGACAGACCACCAGGGCTTCTACACCACCCAGGCCATTGAGAAGGCCAACGAGCTGGCCAACGTGGAGAAGTCTATGATCGAGCACCAGGACCTCCTGAGACAAATCCAGTCCTACCCGTACAGACACCTAAAGGGGGAGGACTACCAACCGTACGTGCCGGACCCGGTCACCACCTCCGACCACGAAGGTGACGACGACCCTGAGGTCTACACCCCTCGCTCATCCTACATCCCCAAATTCATCAAAACCAAGTCTTCCAAGTGTTTCGATAAGAAGCTGAAGACCTTGGAGGAGTTGGTGGACGTCTACTTCTTCACCCAGACGATGGACCTCCTAACGGTCATCGAGAAGCGCTATCGGGGTGATGTCAGCTACTTAATAATGAGCCACCTGGACAGGACTCTCTTGGGGCAGCAAGCCATTGCAAACTTTCTCTTCGAGGACGTCTCCACCTTGGATCTTAAACCGATCGCCAGGCAATATTCGGAGCAGCCGAGCTCCGTCAAAGTGGCGGAAGACATGAAGCCGTCAGTCAGTATGGAATCCTACAAGTCCAGTGTGGAGTCTGTGCCTATTAAAATCGAGCAGGAGGCTTTTGACGATGACCAGGATGAGGCGACCAGCAACACAGAGGGTCTGGAAGCGGAGACCAAAGGGAGTGTGAGCAGTGGAGAGAGTATTGAGGTTCTACAGACGGAGAAGTCCACGCTCCTCGTCCATTCGGAGAGTCAGCCGTGCCTGAGGCTTCATCCGAGCCCACAGTCCAGGCGGAAATCCGGCAGCCGGAGGACCATCAGCGAGGACAGTATTGAAGTCCTCAGCACTTGTACGTCCGAAACTGTGATCCCCGAAGATTTCCGAGCCTCTTACCAAATGGCCATTAATGAAGAGGAGACCTCCGGTGAGGGCGAGGACTGTGCCAATTTCGAGGACAACGATAAAGCCAACGAGGTGGATCTGACTGTGGACCCGGCCTGTTGTATACGGACGGAGAGTCCAATCCTTGACGAGTCAGGTGGAGATTTTGTTCCAAGCGATGGCATCATAGTCAGCGTACCACCACAGCCCGGCAGGCACGTCAGCCATACATTCGGTCCGGTGAAATTCTGCGTGGAGCAAGTAGACGACCCATGCAGGGAAAGCTCTGCTCCTCCGGAGTCCAACTACCTACTGAGCAGCCGGGACGCTGTGAAAATGACTCTGGACGAGGACTCCACCAGCTACAGGAGCAGCGCCTCCACCTGCTCCGATAGGACACCTTCCCCTCCCCCCGTCGCCACCATCACCGAGCGACAAAAAAGGAAAGCCGGCCAAAACGCCCTGATGTTCATCAGGCAGTACCCCTTCTCCCACCCCGCCATTTACTCTCTGCTCAGCGGGAGGACCCTTGTAGTGCTGGGCGAAGAGGAAGCCTTTGTGAAAAAACTTGTGACGGCGCTGTCTGTCTTTGTCCCTAATAATGGACACGTTGCCAAGCCTATCAAGCCGTGGGCGACCTCCCCCCTGCACGTCATGGACTTCCAGAAGTGGAAACTGATTGGACTTCAGAGGTAAAGACCCCGAGAAACGTCCCCATACTAGCGTGCCAAAAATCTGGCTCAAAGTGCGGTACTAACTGAGTACTCACTCGGTGGGCGAAATCTTCTCCGGCTGCGGTAATTGGCCTTTCCTGAGAATCTCTGGTGCAAATTGTCACTGCGGATTTCTATATAGAGGAGGAATTCATCTCTTGTTATATGTGCGGATGTTCTGTGGAATTATCCTTTAAGGGATTTTCCACTTTTGGGAACAATATCATTTTTTAAAAATCATGTATTTGGGACTAATTATTTTTGCAATTGGCTTTCATTACACATTTTTCTTTTCCACGCTGTTTATTTCCCTGCACACTTATATTTCCTGCACTGCATGGATATAAATCAGCTGAGAGGAGCTTAGAAAACCAGATAAGAGCTGCAACCTCAATCAGCAAGTGCTCACTGACAGATTCTCAGTTAACTCATTCATAGCCAGTAAAAATATGGAGGCTGTAGGAGGCAAACGGTGCCAAAGTTTTAATGAAACCCAATTGCAAAAGTAATTTTTACCCCAAAATACATGCATTTAAGTAAATAATTTTCCTCAAGTGGCTTACCACTTTATCCTCGGGGCCCGACTATTATAAATCCAATCCTTTCCATATTAGATTATTTCTAAATTATCATCATCCAGATGGCGGTAATGGAAGCCAATTATCAACCTATTACTCCTTGTCCTCGTCCTCCTGTTCTGTTTCTTCCCCCTTTGCAGAGGAGTCGGTCGGTTGTTCAACATCGCTGACATAATGTAAGGATAGTCCTCGCCGTTTTTCTAATCCTCTGAAATCATCCCTCCACGTAGTGGATTTGTGCGTATACAATCTGAGCGAGCAGAGCTGCAGTGTAAAGTATAGGGGACAGAGCGGAACCCTGACATAGAAGCTAGATTTCTGATGGTTAGACACCCAACAGACGTTGCTGCCTACCCTGATAGAGCAAAGCAAGCTAAGAAAAAGATATATATATATGTGTGTGTTCGCATATTTTAATAAATCTATATAGAAAAAATATATATTTTTTTAATAGATTTATTGATCTTTTTAAAAGAAATACTAATATATATATATATATTTATTAAAATGTGTGTATATATAAATATATCTATCTATTATAATTTTTATTATTTTTTTTGAGGGGGGGTTGTTATTCCTATTTTTGCTTGCTGTCAGTGAATGCAGACGTTTTCCTGGTCCGCTCCATCATGAATCTGTGTCCATAAAAGCGAGTTTCTGTTCACTGACAGGAAACAGAACTCTTGAAAATAGTAAGATGCAGAGTTAAAAAGTTGCAGAACTTTTTGTTACTTTAATAACTTTTCTTTTTTCCTCATCTGTAGGGGGGTCTCTCCTTCCGGATCCAACACCCTGCACACCCTGAGCCGATACAGCCGCTACGCCAGCATACTGGATGCGGACAACAAGACACTGCGGTGCCCGGTGTACAGGGGGACGCTCCTCCAGAGGGTGGCAGACCACCGCACACAGATCAGGAAGGGCAGCACCTACTACATGCACGTGCAGAGCATGCTGACCCAGCTCAGTGCCAAGGCCTTCCTCTTCACCTTCTGCCACCACGTCCACCTGCCCATCCGGGAGAAGGAGGGCGAGGAGTCTATAGCGCAGCGCCGTGCCGCCTTCCTGCAGCAGCTCCTCGGCCTCTCGCACGAGGACAGTAAGATCGTAGAATACCTCTCAGAACTGCTCAAAATGCATTATCTAAGGGAAGTGGGGACGCAGCAGCTTCCTGTGCTCAGATTTGACTACATCCCCAGCGTTTTATACAAGATTTGACCCAGCGGTCGCCCCCTGTAGACACGTGTGGATGTATAAGACTGCGCAGCATGGTGGGCTCCGCGGCCAAGAGAAGAATCATGGGGGTTCATTTACTTTTTCGCCTTGTCACATGGTCTCTGCCGGTTTTTACTACTGAGAACCTAGGTCAGTTGTTTTCAACCCGTGTCTGTCCTGGTATTGCAAAACTACAACTCCTAGCATGCCCAGGGAGCCAGTCGTTGTCAAATCTGGTGCCAATGGCCCTGGAGGCATGCTGGGAATTGTAGTTTTGCAACAAGATGATTAAAGAAAAAAAAAAAAAAAGTGCTGGTGACTAGCCGGTGTCATATCTGCCTTTAAAGGGACACTGACCCTAAAGTCTAGCGTCTTAGTGCTGGTGAGTGCAATCTATTGTCCCCTGTTATCAGCCACTTCAGTAGAAATCTTCTTCCCTTTCCTCCCATGATCACTTTGTCACATATCTCCAGTGCAAAGACCCCTCACAGACCTTTCATGGGTTTACGTCCCGGGCGGTGGTTTTTTTTTTCGCTTTGGTTTCTTGAAAAGGTGCGGAAAATGCAGCAATTTTGTCATTATTTTGGAAAAAACATGTAAAAAAAAAAAACGCAGTACAAGTGTATTTGTAAATTCTCTTAGGCTGTGTTCACACACTGTGGTTTTTCAAAAAAAAAATGCAATAAATGCTTTTTTTTTTTATGGTGAAAAGAAATCCAGGAAATGTATTGTATGAACACAGCCATAAAGTTGTGTCCAGATTTTATAATGGAAGCAAATATTTTCGTCCCGGGTATCAAAACTCCTTTTAAAATTGCTCGTTTTAGTAATTTTTTCTGTTTTTTTTTTTTATACAGATCTGTCCTATAGGGGGCAGTGTTACAGCAGTCATACCGATTTCAGAAACCATTTCTTCTACATCTCACCTTCGTTCTCTTTACCATCTATTGTTCCCTGTTATCCGCCATTTCTTTAGATCACATATTTCCGGGGTGGAGATTTTTTTTTTTCCCTTTTACATCGTACCTGACCTATATCCGCTATTATAACGCTCCAGCACTATTATAAGCGCTAAACTTTAGGGTTAGCACCCCCAGCACTCGCCGTCCGTCCGCTCAGTGTTATTTCTGTTTGCGTCTCATAATTTATTTTTCTTAGCCTCCCGTCCAGGCGGTTTCTTATTATGTCATTATTTGCACTAATGGATCTTGTGTGACCGACCGTCGTGTGCCGCAAGGAGCGCAGCTCTGGTGACAGATGTTTCCGGGTTACTGGTTAATCACCATCGCATCCAGATGTTTTATTGTAGTGAATGGGGCTTGTAAGATCTGTGCTCCCTGTCAGTGAATGTGAACAGTAATCACTACATATTGCAAGAGAAAGTTCAATCTTGGGTTACAGGGTTTGTAAAATCAGTGACTCACTGACAGCAAGCAGAGAGTTTACCAAGAAGCCCAACATCCAAAGCTGTGAAGGCAGGATTAGGTAAAAGCACTGCTTGCCATCAGGGAGTAGAAGCATTCACAGATCTCTGAATGGAGTGATGCTAGAAAGCAGAACATGCGCAGCACTTACAATCTCTATTTTTCTATTGAGCTTGTAAGCGCTGCTTTGGAGCTAGCCGGGATTTCTGGAGCGCACGGTCACCTGCTAATCCCGGCCAAGCTGGAAAGCAGCGGTGGTCAGTCTCCTAGGTCTCAATAATGGCTGTAAATTGCTGAAATACTCGGATTATGTGGAAAACCCCTTTAAGCTTTCATTACAGATTTACACCACCTCTGTAGTGTTTTGTTTAGGGCTGTCAGGGCATGTTGGGAGTTGTAGTTTCAGCACAGCTGGAGTGTTGCTGACTGTTACCCTCCTTTTATAGAGGTCCAGGGGGCGGGGCATGACACCAGGCGCAAGCTCCGCCCCAACAGACAGAACCATGAGCAGAGTTTTCCTTGCATGGCTGTAATCAATGGTGAAGGAGCGACGTCCGTCCCTGTGGGGTTTCCAGTCTGTTGCAGTGGGAGCCCAGACTTGGGTCCTAACTCTTAACAGTTTTACACCTTCTTTAGGTGTCTTGGCAGATGTGGAACTACAAGTCTCAGCAAGCGTAGGAAAAAAAAAAAAAAAAAAAAAATGGACCTAATGGTATCAGCGATTCTGCAGTGTGCCCTCTAGTGGAGGTATATAATCCTCACAGCTCGGGCTGGTGGCATTGATGGACTTTCCATAGCACTGATTTCGTACTGCTGCTGTTTTGTTTCAGTCTCGTCTGTAAATGAGCTCAATGTATTTCTTTATAAAGCTGTGAACGCTCCCGATATTTAACCCCGTACATAGATGTGATCGAAGGTTGTTTTTTCTTTTGTTCTTCGGCCAAAACTCGCTGGAGGCGCAGGGGCCTCACGGTGACTCCACTCCGCCATAACACTCAGGGTTCACACCACCACCGCAGGGTCCGCAATACAAACCTTCATCTGTTTCCTGCAGCTTTGTTACACCAGAGGCTGATGGGAGTTGTAGTTGGAGATCAGCTGGTGTACCAAAGATATATCCCGGTTATATTGGTGCATGCGAGGACCCATCCGTGCTCACTGAATACGCTGCATGACCCCAAAATTGTGTCGTCTGTCACTCCCACCCGAATAAATGACGGATTTATCTCTGCGTCTCGTGTACATGGTTGATTATTGCATCCAGCGCTGGGAAAGATGGACGACGGCCGGTATGGCTGCCACACTGGCTGTCTGACAACCCGTTGGGGCTGCATGTGCCGGCAGCCATATTGGTGTCACATCTTTACCTGAACCCAGACATTAAAAAAAAAACTACAATCAGAATTTTGCCATGTATTAAGGCTGGTCAGGGGTGCAAGAATTTCCCCCTAGTAACCCAGTAGGAGGCAGGGCAAGGTAAAGTGTATGCAGTGGGTAACTGAATTATTCACAGCTGCCCCAAAGCAAGAGCTTATTTTGCAGCACTTCCCCATATGTTTCTGTAGGGCAGTCATCCCAGAAGGCAGAGGATCAGCAATGTTCGGCCATACAGCTGTTGTGAAACTACAACTCCCAGCATGCCATGAGCAGCTGTCTGTTCTTGTTTTTCAACAGCTGTTAATCCATGGTATATGGCGACCCCTTTATAACGGATTTGATGCCGCCCCCGGACCCTGAGAATGGAGCGGCTGCTGTGTGAAGCCCTGGCAGAAATATGCAGTGTTTCCCCCCAATAAAGTGACTAGGTCTGGCTACTATACTAGCCTTTCAAGATCGCTGGGGGTCTCCACCCATCATTGTAAAGTGGTGCCATATCCTATCACTTTTTCTAATGTGGGAATTAATAAAAATACAAAAAAAAAAAAATAAATAATTCAACTTTTTCAACATAAAAGGGAGATATTTATTCCAGCAGGATCGGCAGCAGAAGCAGCACAATGAACAGGACATAACCCCACGTAACGCTGCCAGGATAATGGCTTAGTCACTGCAGATGTAAGGACCACAAGCACGAGGGGTTTCTGATGCTCGAGGAGGACGTGTGACTACGGGCCCAGGATGAATGAAGTCACTTTGCCTAATTATAGCCGTGTTTCCTCGGCCGTCTCCAGTTCCTCGAAGCAGCAGCTGATATCTGATCACCTTGTACGACATCGTCCTCAGTTATTCTCCCACACAACATTCACAAGTCCGGCAGGCCGGGTATCGGAAACGAGCCAGAGAACTGCTCCACCTCCTCCTTCAAGGACGAGATCTTCTCGCGATGTTTGTCGTCCGACGCCAACTTGTCCTTAAAATCCTTCAGGGTCGCCTTGGGGTTCATGTTGTTCTGTATCTCCAGAGTGAGCAAGATGCCTGAAAAAAACAACATATACCAGGATTAAAACACATCTTCCAGAAAACAGCACCACCCCAGACTACAGGTCATGTCTAGTATTGCAGCAAGTTGAATGATGCAGAGCTGCAATACTAGATGCAACCTGGAGATATGAGGTGGCGCAGTTTTTTTTTTTTTTTTTTTGCTTTTTTTTGGAAAACAAGATTTCTTTTTTTGTCTAAAGTTCAATACTAAGGAAATCCTAAAAACATGGTGTGTCGGGGGCTGTGAGGACTGGAGACTGGGAAACGCTGATCTAAAATAACCACCACCCACCTTGGTGAATGAAGTGCGCAACTTTTTTAAAGTCTTCTTCTTTAAATCCTCGAGAAGTCAGAGCGGGGGATCCAAATCGAAGGCCGCTGGGACGAAGGGCGCTCTTGTCACCTGCCGGGGAAGGAGGGGGTGTAGATAATGGATTAAGTGACTTAGTCAATGTGCAGCATTCAGAGACCGTAGACTGATTTCATGGCCGCACCACCTGACTGACAGCCATTACTAATGCAGCGCGGTTCCTGGAGAATCTGATTTTCTGCCTCCAGTCTGTAGGAGGCAGCGCACTCACCTGGGCAGGTGTTCTTGTTGCAGGCGATGGCGCAGGCTTCCAGGACCTTCTCGGCTCGTCCGCCATCAGTCTTCTTGTCCTTCAGGTTGACCAGAATGAGATGATTATCGGAGCCGCCTGTAAAAGGTGACAGAGCAGAAGTTTTCTTCCCAAGATGCAGACAACTTTTCATTTTAAGAGGGTCAGTAACAACTCTACTATAGAAAGTAAATAACTTACGGTCGGAGACCCCAGAAAAGGGTAGAATGAATGCAGATCTCCACTATATTAATGGTCTATGGGACTGCACTCCACTCTTACCAGTATTCCCATAGACCATTAATGGAGCAATGGTCTGCATCTGTGGCCACTGCAACTTTTCAGATGATCCGATTGCTGAGGTTAGGGCGAGACCTTTCAATTTTGGAAATATTTGGCTGCATAAAAGTTTTTTTTTTTGTTGTTTTTTTTAAACTCTACAATAAGCGCAGTACAGTGACCCCCCTGGGATAAGACGACTCACTGATTTTGGCCATTTATGCCTTAGATTATTGAGGTCTCTCTTGGCCTGAGTAATCAGCAGATTCATCCCTTTAATCAGGCCACCAAATTTCCTACAGACATGACTGGAGACCCCGTAGCCTCATGGCCATCTGGTCACTAAGGCTATGTGCCCACGTAGCAGATTTGATGCAGAGCGTTTTTTGCCTCTCTCTGGGAAAAAAAAAAAAAAAAAACACATGCAGATTTACATGCGTTTTTTTTCTGCCAGAGAGAAGCGTTTTTTCAGCGTTTTTACATGCGTTTTTTTCAAGCACTTTTCCAAGCGATTTTGAGCATCACTTGGAAAAGTGCTTGACAAGTTGGTCACACAATATAAATCCATGCAACTGGCATGGATTTATATTGTGTGACCAACTTAGATGCTTTAAATGCTGCATCTATAGTAAAGAATTAAAGTTAAAAATAAAAATAAAAAAAAAACCTGTATACTCACCTCTCCGGTCTGCTCCCGGCCGCGTCCTCTCTCCTCTGTGTCCCGCGGTGACGTCATTTAGTCAGCTGATGTCACACGACCATCACCTGACGTCAGCGGTCGCGTGACCATCAGCTGACCAAATGACATCACCGCAGGTCCTGCCAGTACACTGCAGGACGCCGAGGAGAGAGGATGCGGCCGGGAAAAGACCGGAGAGGTGAATATACAGTTTTTTTATTTTTAACTTTATTTTTCTTTTTTTCACCGCGTGGTAGCCGGGATGAAGAGGAGTTGTAGTCTCCTCTTCATCCTGGGTACCACACGCACCGCGATTACGTTGCAAATTCGCGGCCATTGAATTTAATTGAAACGCAGCAAATCCACATATACCTGCGGGTTTGTTGCGTTTCAATGGCTGCGAATTTGCGGCGTAATCGCGGTAGAAATGATCATGTTGCGTTTTGCAACGCAATGGAATTCGACGCGTTAGTTAGCGCATTCATGTGCACAGCACATCCGAATTCATTGCTTTACATGGCAGACGGTTTTACAAGCGTTTTTGCGGCCATAAAAACACTACGTGGGCACATGGTCCACTAAGCCTTAATCCGCCATACAAATTAGATGTCTGTAAGGTGAACGATTCGTCGGCCGACAGCCGTCTCTCCCATAAACTGGGGCATTCATTCGGCCGAGCGCTCCTGTGTTTTCTATGAGGAAGACGCAGACTGACAAGTCAGCTTATCTCCAGGAGAACAATTTGATCAGCAGATATCAGTGCAAGTTCCTTTCCCCATCAGATCGGATAGAGGACCCTTCCCAGGACGTCGGCTTCTTACATCACCTTGTCTGCTGCCATAACGCTGCTTTCTTACCAGTGACGATGTGATAGCCAAGTTCTTCCAATGCACTTGCCAACGCCCGGCAATTGGAGACGACCTGTGTCTGGTACAACCTGAACTCCGGGCTCATGGTTTGTTTCAGGGTAACAGCGATGCCTGTAATAAATCAGGTGGTTATAGGGTAGGGGGGTCCGTGATCTACTCATACAGGTGATTTGATGGTACCTGCAATAGCGTGATTATGGGGTCCACCTTGTAGGCCGGGAAACACCGCCTGATTAATCAGACTCTCGTAATTGTACAGGATTTCCTTCCCCGTCTTCGGATCCACGCTTCGGACTCCTGACGGAGGAAAATCAAGTGAATACCGCAACCGTTAGTCCGAGTCTTTCTCCCCCTGGTGAGGACTACTCACCCTTCCGGTAAAAGATCATGCCAGCCCGGCATCCACGCAGAGTCTTGTGGGTCGTGGTGGTGACAATATCGCAGTGCTCAAAAGGAGACGGTACCACTCCGGCTGCCACCAAGCCACTGATGTGTGCCATGTCGGCCATGAGGACTGCGTTGTTCTCATCGGCGATTGCCCTCATCCGGCCGTAATCCAGATTACGGGAGTAGCAGCTGACACCTTAGATACATGGGGGGGGGGGGGAATACAAAATTTTGTTTTTTAAACTTTTGCAAAAATGGCAGAAAAGAATGTGATTAGATGTTGGTGGTCGTAGCACTCACCGGCGATGATAAGTTTGGGATGAAACAAGCGGGCGTTTTCTTCCAGTCGGTCGTAGTCTATATAACCAGTGTCTGGATTCACCTGCGATCAAGGGGAAGAGAAACCAAACATGTGATGCTGAAACACTGTGCAGCTGGAGAGGAAAAAGGAATGGGAAGACGGAAGCGAGTTGATCCTTCCATTTTCCTAGAGGCATTACCCCCCCCCCATCTTATGTAGCTCTACCCTCACTATCATAGAATCATAGAATGGTAGAGTTGGAAGTGACCTCCTGGGTCATCTGGTCCAACCCCCTGCTCAAAGCAGGATTCACTAAATCATCTCAGACAGATGTCACTGAGGTCACTTTCCTCCCACAAGGTCAGTACACTCTTCTCCTGCTGCTATAATCATTCCCATGATCTGACCGGCCGCAGACACAGAGTGCACAAAGGATGTAATGAATCATACGTACACGCGGTGATGTGACGACTGCTCACCTTGTACGGCATGGATTCAAAAAAGATGGATGTGGCGGAGATTTTCTTCTTGTCGGTCATGAAGCCATGGGTGAGGTGCCCCCCGTCAGGCAGGTCCAGCCCCATGATCCTCCCATGAGGCTCCACCAGGGCAGTGTAAACTGCAAAATTTGCAGGAGATCCTGGAATCGAAAATTACATTATTTTTTTGTGACGCATAGAGCGAAATCTGCAGCAAAATTCACAAATCATAAATGCAGATTTGCTGCAAAATCTGGGAAGGAAAAAAACATCTGCATGATTGTCTCACCTGAATAAGGCTGCACGTTCACCCCCCATTTCTGGGGGTCCAGACTGTACGCCTCCAGAGCCCTCTTCTGACACAGCCGCTCCAGCTCATCCACATGCTCCGTGCCGCCATAGTACCTGTGGGGTGACAACATTAATATCCAGTCTGGGTCTTTACAGGATGCGGGTTGTCAGGAGTCTCCCGTGTGAGGTCATTTTAAAAAGGCTGTACAGAATCTGAAAAATATGGTTTCTTTCATCCAAAAAGGATGGGTCTGGCATTACAGTTCAAGTCTATGGGAGTGAATGGGACTGGGGGCGACAGTAAACAACCTGTGGGCAGAGGTGCTGCCGATTTTTGAAAGAAAGCCGCCAACTTTTCCTAATCCTGGACAACTCCAGTAAGCGACCACAGATGGCACCATTCCCTTATGACATGACCTGCACAACCGCTGCGGCCTATGTTGCCCCCTCACCTCTGTCCGGGGTAACCTTCCGAATACTTATTATTCAGACATGAGCCCAGGGCCTGTAGAACTGCGCAGCTGGCGAAGTTCTCGGAGGCGATGAGCTCCAGCCCGTAGCGCTGCCGATGCTTCTCCTTCCGGATGATCTCGTACACCTACAAATAAAAGAATAAAACATGACCTGGGATTTCTTTAATGCAGTAGATGTCCTCTAGTCCGGCATCTGATGGTCCAGAAATCCTGAGAATCCAGTACTCCCATCCAAGTGAATGGAGAAAACCGCATGTGCGCCACCACCTCTGCTTTCCCAGCCGCGTGCAACACCATCAGTCTCCCACGATTTCTTACCTCCGGATCATTTGTTTCAAGAGGCTCCAGCACCATCTGGTTATGAGATGCCCACAGGTCGGGGTGCCCACCGTTGATCACCGGGGAGTCCGCCATTGTCTTCAGATACGTCACTTCTGAGACCAGAAAAGAAAAATAAAACTGAAACAGTGAAATTCATTCATAACTATTTAAAGGGATTGTCCGGACTGTGGTCAAAAGTCTGCAGTCACTTTATGCTTGCGGTCAATGAACAGTATCGTTCTTGTTTACAGCTGAATCCAACATGGATACATTTAATGGCGAATCGCAGCCGTATCGGAGGGTCGTCCGCCGCAGCTCGCCCGCACCCGTGTCGGAGGGTCACCCGCACCTGTCGCTGATACCAGCTGGTGGAGGGTGAAAACAAAATCTTACATATTAACTTCTCAAGGGCGGCAGAAAGTTAGGAGTGAAATTGCCTCGTTCTCTTCCAAGTATCAAAGGTCTCTGGGCGAGACACAACAACAACCACACCGAGGGTTAACACCATACGTGCCAGAAAGCCCCAGAAGCCCCCTCAAGTCAGCTGCTGCGACCCCGCAACAAAAATGGCCAGGGGCAATCCTGAAACCGGCGTCCCGGGACAGAGGAGGTGGAGGATTCTCCTGACAACCGGCGTCCCGGGACAGAGGAGGTGGAGGATTCTCCTGACAACTGGCGTCCCGGGACAGAGGAGGTGGAGGATTCTCCTGACAACCGGCGTCCCGGGACAGAGGAGGTAGAGGAGGTAGAGGAGGAGGGGGGGGGGGGAATTCTCCTGACAACCGGCATCCCGGGACAGAGGAGGTGGGATTCTCCTGACAACCGGCATCCCGGGACAGAGGAGGTGGGATTCTCCTGACAATCGGCATCCCGGGACAGAGGAGGTGGGATTCTCCTGACAACCGGCATCCCGGGACAGAGGAGGTGGAGGAGATTCTCCTGACAACCGGCATCCCGGGACAGAGGAGGTGGAGGAGATTCTCCTGACAACCGGCGTCCCGGGACAGGGGAGGTGGAGGAGGGGGGGAGGGGGGGGGTTTCTCCTGACAACCGGCGTCCCGGGACAGAGGAGGTGGGATTCTCCTGACAACTGGCATCCCAGGACAGAGGGGGTGGAGGAGGGGGGAGGGATTCTCCTGACAACCGGCGTCCCGGGACAGAGGAGGTGGAGATTCTCCTGACAACCGGCGTCCCGGGACAGAGGAGGTGGAGATTCTCCTGACAATCGGCATCCCGGGACAGAGGAGGTGGGATTCTCCTGACAACTGGCATCCCAGGACAGAGGGGGTGGAGGAGGGGGGAGGGATTCTCCTGACAACCGGCGTCCCGGGACAGAGGGGGTGGGATTCTCCTGACAATCGGCATCCCGGGACAGAGGAGGTGGAGATTCTCCTGACAACCGGCATCCCGGGACAGAGGAGGTGGAGATTCTCCTGACAACCGGCGTCCCGGGACAGGAGGTGGAGGGGGTTCTCCTGACAACCGGCATCCCGGGACAGAGGAGGTGAGATTCTCCTGACAACCGGCGTCCCGGGACAGAGGAGGTGGAGGAGGGGGTTCTCCTGACAACCGGCGTCCCGGGACAGAGGAGGTGAGATTCTCCTGACAACCGGCGTCCCGGGACAGAGGGGGTGGAGGAGGGGGGGATTCTCCTGACAACCGGCGTCCCGGGACAGAGGAGGGGGTTCTCCTGACAACCGGCGTCCCGGGACAGAGGAGGTGGAGGAGGGGCTTCTCCTGACAACCGGCGTCCCGGGACAGAGGAGGTGGAGGAGGGGCTTCTCCTGACAACCGGCGTCCCGGGACAGAGGAGGTGGAGGAGGGGCTTCTCCTGACAACCGGCGTCCCGGGACAGAGGAGGTGGAGGAGGGGCTTCTCCTGACAACCGGCGTCCCGGGACAGAGGAGGTGGGGGGGGGATTCTCCTGACAACTGGCGTCCGGGGACAGAGGAGGGCGTCCCAGGTGGCATTTCTGACAAACTTTGTACCAACACTACCGTTCAACAGGCGGCACCCGTGCTCCCAGCCTGCTATCAGCCGGCACCGGCCGCCCCGCACTCACCTCCCCCGGGATCTCCCTTTCTCCAGTCTGCTCTGCTCCCGGCCACGCCACGTTCTCTCCCACACTTGTAGCAAGTACCTGGCACACAGCCTAACCAATCACAGCCAGCTACTGATCTCTCTAGTCCAATCATCAAGGGGCACACAGAATCAATGACCAATCACTGGCAAGTGCTCCATTCAGTCAGCCAATGAAATAACGGCAGATTTTCCGCGGGAGGATGTATTGTGTGTAAGTCAGAGTAAGTGACAGGAAGGAGAACATGTGACCCTCATCCAAAGGAGGCACAGGAGAGACCACCCCAGCCCGGGTGTAATACATATATCTGCAGGCATACAGCCCCCCTCCATTAGCCAGGCCTTTATTATTTTCCATCCCCCACTTGTATGAGAATTGTATTTTTTAAGACAATTTGTATTATTGTCACCATTATAATATAATGAAAAGCGTGAAAACGACTCCAAGTGCGGTAAAATGGCGAAAAAAATGGGTTTCCATCGTTGTTTTTTGAGTTTTTCTTTTCCGCCGTTTACTGTGCGGTAACAGTGCCCCGGTGATCGGCTTCTCCCGGTTGGACGGTGACGGTGACACCAGACGTGTACGGGGGCTTTATATTTTAGTGTCTTAAAAAATGTTGAACGCTCTAAAAAAAATTATATATATATTTTTTCTGAGACCTGTGGTTGTTTTTTTGTGTTGATCTGATGTTTTTTTCGGGACCATTTTGGGCTCATACGATGATTTTCGATTGCTTTTTATTGCATTTATCGAGGGGGGAGGGGCCGCGGCCAGAATCCGTCAGTTCCATGTTTCTTCTCCGCACAGGTCAGATAATCTTATATTTAATCGGACTTTTACAGACGTGAAGACACCAAATATGTTTATTTTTTTTACTTGGTGGAAAGGAATCTTTGGGGGGGGTTTCTACATTTTTTTGTACTTTTTTATTTTTTTTTTCTTTTACACTTTATTTTCTAGCTCCTCAGGGGATGAAGCCGGCGATCGTCCAACCACTTATAACAAAAACTGAAGGGGGGGGTCTACGACCATGGGTGTAAGAGACCGGTGACTGCGCCATAGAACAGTATCCCAGAACAGAGGAAGTAACCCTGACAACCTGTATCCCAGAACAGAGGAAGTTACCCTGACAACCTGTATCCCAGAACAGAGGAAGTAACCCTGACGACCTGTATCCCAGGATAGAGGAAGTAACTCTGACAACCTGTATCCCAGGATAGAGGAAGTAACCCTGACAACCTGTATCCCAGAACAGAGGAAGTAACCCTGACGACCTGTATCCCAGAACAGAGGAAGTAACCCTGACAACCTGTATCCCAGGATAGAGGAAGTAACTCTGACAACCTGTATCCCAGAACAGAGGAAGTAACCCTGACAACCTGTATCCCAGAACAGAGGCAGTAACCCTGACAACCTGTATCCCAGGACAGAGGAAGTAACCCTGACAACCTGTATCCCAGGACAGAGGAAGTAACCCTGACAACCTGTATCCCAAAACAGAGGAAGTAACCCTGACAACCTGTATCCCAGAACAGAGGAAGTAACCCTGACAACCTGTATCCCAGAACAGAGGAAGTAACCCTGACAACCTGTATCCCAGAACAGAGGAAGTAACCCTGACAACCTGTATCCCAGAACAGAGGAAGTAACCCTGACAACCTGTATCCCAGGATAGAGGAAGTAACCCTGACAACCTGTATCCCAGAACAGAGGAAGTAACCCTGACAACCTGTATCCCAGGATAGAGGAAGTAACCCTGACAACCTGTATCCCAGGATAGAGGAAGTAACCCTGACAACCTGTGTCCCAGAACAGAGGAAGTAACCCTGACAACCTGTATCCCAGGATAGAAGAAGTAACCCTGACAACCTGTATCCCAGGACAGAGGAAGTAACCCTGACAACCTGTATCCCAGAACAGAGGAAGTAACCCTGACAACCTATATCCCATTACAGAGGAAGTAACCCTGACAACCTGTATCCCAGAACAGAGGAAGTAACCCTGACAACCTGTATCCCAGGATAGAGGAAGTAACCCTGACAACCTGTATCCCAGGATAGAGGAAGTAACCCTGACAACCTGTATCCCAGAACAGAGGAAGTATCCCTGACAACCTGTATCCCAGGATAGAGGAAGTAACCCTGACAACCTGTATCCAAGGACAGAGGAAGTAACCCTGACAACCTGTATCCCAGAACAGAGGAAGTAACCCTCACAACCTGTATCCCAGGACTGAGGAAGTAACCCTGACAACCTGTATCCCAGGATAGAGGAAGTAACCCTGACAACCTGTATCTCAGGACAGAGGAAGTAACCCTGACAACCTGTATCCCAGAACAGAGGAAGTAACCCTGACAACCTGTATCCCAGGATAGAGGAAGTAACCCTGACAACCTGTATCCCAGGATAGAGGAAGTAACCCTGACAACCTGTATACCATGACAGAGGAAGTAAACCTGACAACCTGTATCCCAGGATAGAGGAAGTAACCCTGACAACCTGTATCCCAGGATAGAGGAAGTAACCCTGACAACTTGTATCCCAGGACAGAGGCAGTGACCCTGACAACCTGTATCCCAGGACAGAGGCAGGAACCCTGACAACCTGTATCCCAGAACAGAGCAAGTGACCCTGACAACCTGTATCCCAGGACAGGGGCAGTAACCCCGACAACCTGTATCCCAGGACAGAGGAAGTAACCCTGACAGCCTGTATCCCAGGATAGAGGAAGTAACCCTGACAGCCTGTATCCCAGGACAGGGACAGTAACCCTGGCAACATGTATCCCAGGACAGGGTCAGTAACCCTAGCAACATGTATCCCAGGACAGAGGAAGTAACCTTGACAACTTATATCCCAGGACAGAGGAAGTAACCCTGACAACCTGTATCCCAGGATAGAGGAAGTAACCCTGACAACTAGTATCCCAGGACAGGGATAGTAACCCTGACAACCTGTATCCCAGGACAGGGGCAGTAACCCTGACAACCTATGCCTCGGGACAGAGGCAGTAACCCTGACAACCTGTATCCCAGGACAGGAGCAGTAACCCTGACAACCTATGCCTCGGGACAGAGGCAGTAACCCTGACAACCTGTATCCCAGGACAGAGGAAGTAACCCTGACAACCTGTATCCCAGGGCAGGAGCAGTAACCCTGACAACCTATGCCACGGGACAGAGGCAGTAACCCTGACAACCTGTATCCCAGGACAGGAGCAGTAACCCTGACAACCTATGCCTCGGGACAGACGCAGTAACCCTGAAAACCTGTATCCCAGGACAAAGGCAGTAACCCTGACAACCTGTATCCCAAGACAGGGCCAGTAACCCTGACAACCTGTATCCCAAGACAAAGGCAGTAACCCTGACAACCTGTATCCCAAGACAAAGGCATTAACCCTGACAACCTGTATCCCAGGACAGGGGCAGTAACCCTGGCAACGTGTATCCCAGGACATGGGGAGTAACCCTGGCAACCTGTATCCCAGGACAGAGGAAGTATCCCTGACAACCTGTATCCCAGGACAGAGGAAGTAACCCTGACAACTAGTATCCCAGGACAGAGGAAGTAACCCTGACAACCTGTATCCCACGACAGGGGCAGTAACCCTGACAACCTGTATCCCAGGACAGGGGCAGTAACCCTGACAACCTGGATCCCAGGACAGAGGAAGTAACCCTGACAACCTGTATCCCAGGACAGGGGCAGTAACCCTGACAACCTGTATCCCAGGAGAGAGGAAGTAACCCTAACAACCTGTATCCCAGGACAGAGGAAGTAACCCTGACAACTTGTATCACAGGACAGAGGAAGTAACCCTGACAACTTGTATCACAGGACAGAGGAAGTAACCCTGACAATCTGTATCCCAGGACAGAGGAAGTAACCCTGACAACCTGTATCCCAGGACAGGGGCCGTAACCCTGACAACCTGTATCCCAGGACAGAGGAGGTAACCCTGACAACCTGTATCCCAGAACAGGAGCAGTAACCCTGACAACCTATGCCTCGGGACAGAGGCAGTAACCCTGACAACCCGTATCCCAGGACAAAGGCAGTAACTCTGACAACCTGTATCCCAGGACAGGTGAAGTAATCCTGACAACCTGTATCCCAAGGCTAAGGCAGTAACCCTGACAACCTGTATCCCAGGACAGGGGCAGTAACCCTGGCAACCTGTATCCCAGGACAGGGGCAGTAACCCTGACAACCTGTATCCCAGGACAGGGGCAGTAACCCTAACAACCTGTATCCCAAGACAAAGGCAGTAACCCTGACAACCTGTATCCCAGGACAGGGGCAGTAACCCTGACAACCTGTATCCCAGGACAGGGGCAGTAACCCTGACAACCTATATCCCAGGACAGAGGAAGTAACCCTGACAACCTGTATCCCAGGACAGGGACTACCAGGCCTCCTTCGTGGGTCACCCCCCGGGGTCATCCTACCCCAAGCTGAACTTCGTGGAGGACTCCAAGGTGGTGCTGGGCGACTCCAAGGAAGGGGCGTTCGCCTACGTGCACCACCTGACGCTGTACGACCTGGAGGCGCGAGGTTCGTGCGCCCCTTCTGCATGGCCTACATCTCCACCGACGAAGACAAGATCATGGAACAGTTCCTGCAGCTCTCTGGCGACTTCTCCAAGGCGTCCGAATGTCTCAAGACTGGAAACCGCAAAGCGTTCGCCAATGAGCTGGAGAAGAAGCTGAAGGACCTGGACTACACCCGGAGCGTCCTCCTGGACGAGATGGAAGAGCAGGAGAAGACAGACCACCAGGGCTTCTACACCACCCAGGCCATTGAGAAGGCCAACGAGCTGGCCAACGTGGAGAAGTCCATGATCGAGCACCAGGACCTCCTGAGACAAATCCAGTCCTACCCGTACAGACACCTAAAGGGGGAGGACTACCAACCGTACGTGCCGGACCCGGTCACCACCTCCGACCACGAAGGTGACGACGACCCTGAGGTCTACACCCCTCGCTCATCCTACATCCCCAAATTCATCAAAACCAAGTCTTCCAAGTGTTTCGATAAGAAGCTGAAGACCTTGGAGGAGTTGGTGGACGTCTACTTCTTCACCCAGACGATGGACCTCCTAACGGTCATCGAGAAGCGCTATCGGGGTAATGTCAGCTACTTAATCATGAGCCACCTGGACAGGACTCTCTTGGGGCAGCAAGCCATTGCAAACTTTCTCTTCGAGGACATCTCCACCTTGGATCTTAAACCGATCGCCAGGCAATATTCGGAGCAGCCGAGCTCCGTCAAAGTGGCGGAAGACATGAAGCCGTCAGTCAGTATGGAATCCTACAAGTCCAGTGTGGAGTCTGTGCCTATTAAAATCGAGCAGGAGGCTTTTGACGATGACCAGGATGAGGCGACCAGCAACACAGAGGGTCTGGAAGCGGAGACCAAAGGGAGTGTGAGCAGTGGAGAGAGTATTGAGGTTCTACAGACGGAGAAGTCCATGCTCCTCGTCCATTCGGAGAGTCAGCCGTGCCTGAGTCTTCATCCGAGCCCACAGTCCAGGCGGAAATCCGGCAGCCGGAGGACCATCAGCGAGGACAGTATTGAAGTCCTCAGCACTTGTATGTCCGAAACTGTGATCCCCGAAGATTTCCTAGCCTCTTACCAAATGGCCATTAATGAAGAGGAGACCTCCGGTGAGGGCGAGGACTGTGCCAATTTCGAGGACAACGATAAAGCCAACGAGGTGGATCTGACTGTGGACCCGGCCTGTTGTATACGGACGGAGAGTCCAATCCTTGACGAGTCAGGTGGAGATTTTGTTCCAAGCGATGGCGTCATAGTCAGCGTACCACCACAGCCCCGCAGGCACGTCAGCCATACATTCGGTCCGGTGAAATTCTGCGTGGAGCAAGTAGACGACCCATGCAGGGTAAGCTCTGCTCCTCCGGAGTCCAACTACCTACTGAGCAGCCGGGACGCTGTGAAAATGACTCTGGACGAGGACTCCACCAGCTACAGGAGCAGCGCCTCCACCTGCTCCGATAGGACACCTTCCCCTCCCCCCGTCGCCACCATCACCGAGCGACAAAAAAGGAAAGCCGGCCAAAACGCCCTGATGTTCATCAGGCAGTACCCCTTCTCCCACCCCGCCATTTACTCTCTGCTCAGCGGGAGGACCCTTGTAGTGCTGGGCGAAGAGGAAGCCTTTGTGAAAAAACTTGTGACGGCGCTGTCTGTCTTTGTCCCTAATAATGGACACGTTGCCAAGCCTATCAAGCCGTGGGCGACCTCCCCCCTGCACGTCATGGACTTCCAGAAGTGGAAACTGATTGGACTTCAGAGGTAAAGACCCCGAGAAACGTCCCCATACTAGCGTGCCAAAAATCTGGCTCAAAGTGCGGTACTAACTGAGTACTCACTCGGTGGGCGAAATCTTCTCCGGCTGCGGTAATTGGCCTTTCCTGAGAATCTCTGGTGCAAATTGTCACTGCGGATTTCATCTCTTTCTATATAGAGGAGGAATTCATCTCTTGTTATATGTGCGGATGTTCTGTGGAATTATCCTTTAAGGGATTTTCCACTTTTGGGAACAATATCATTTTTTAAAAATCATGTATTTGGGACTAATTATTTTTGCAATTGGCTTTCATTACACATTTTTCTTTTCCACGCTGTTTATTTCCCTGCACACTTATATTTCCTGCACTGCATGGATATAAATCAGCTGAGAGGAGCTTAGAAAACCAGATAAGAGCTGCAACCTCAATCAGCAAGTGCTCACTGACAGATTCTCAGTTAACTCATTCATAGCCAGTAAAAATATGGAGGCTGTAGGAGGCAAACGGTGCCAAAGTTTTAATGAAACCCAATTGCAAAAGTAATTTTTACCCCAAAATACATGCATTTAAGTAAATAATTTTCCTCAAGTGGCTTACCACTTTATCCTCGGGGCCCGACTATTATAAATCCAATCCTTTCCATATTAGATTATTTCTAAATTATCATCATCCAGATGGCGGTAATGGAAGCCAATTATCAACCTATTACTCCTTGTCCTCGTCCTCCTGTTCTGTTTCTTCCCCCTTTGCAGAGGAGTCGGTCGGTTGTTCAACATCGCTGACATAATGTAAGGATAGTCCTCGCCGTTTTTCTAATCCTCTGAAATCATCCCTCCACGTAGTGGATTTGTGCGTATACAATCTGAGCGAGCAGAGCTGCAGTGTAAAGTATAGGGGACAGAGCGGAACCCTGACATAGAAGCTAGATTTCTGATGGTTAGACACCCAACAGACGTTGCTGCCTACCCTGATAGAGCAAAGCAAGCTAAGAAAAAGATATATATATATATATATATATATAATGTGTGTGTTCGCATATTTTAATAAATCTATATAGAAAAAATATATATTTTTTTAATAGATTTATTGATCTTTTTAAAAGAAATACTAATATATATATATATATTTATTAAAATGTGTGTATATATAAATATATCTATCTATTATAATTTTTATTATTTTTTTTGAGGGGGGGTTGTTATTCCTATTTTTGCTTGCTGTCAGTGAATGCAGACGTTTTCCTGGTCCGCTCCATCATGAATCTGTGTCCATAAAAGCGAGTTTCTGTTCACTGACAGGAAACAGAACTCTTGAAAATAGTAAGATGCAGAGTTAAAAAGTTGCAGAACTTTTTGTTACTTTAATAACTTTTCTTTTTTCCTCATCTGTAGGGGGTCTCTCCTTCTGGATCCAACACCCTGCACACCCTGAGCCGATACAGCCGCTACGCCAGCATACTGGATGCGGACAACAAGACACTGCGGTGCCCGGTGTACAGGGGGACGCTCCTCCAGAGGGTGGCAGACCACCGCACACAGATCAGGAAGGGCAGCACCTACTACATGCACGTGCAGAGCATGCTGACCCAGCTCAGTGCCAAGGCCTTCCTCTTCACCTTCTGCCACCACGTCCACCTGCCCATCCGGGAGAAGGAGGGCGAGGAGTCTATAGCGCAGCGCCGTGCCGCCTTCCTGCAGCAGCTCCTCGGCCTCTCGCACGAGGACAGTAAGATCGTAGAATACCTCTCAGAACTGCTCAAAATGCATTATCTAAGGGAAGTGGGGACGCAGCAGCTTCCTGTGCTCAGATTTGACTACATCCCCAGCGTTTTATACAAGATTTGAGCCAGCGGTCGCCCCCTGTAGACACGTGTGGATGTATAAGACTGCGCAGCATGGTGGGCTCCGCGGCCAAGAGAAGAATCATGGGGGTTCATTTACTTTTTCGCCTTGTCACATGGTCTCTGCCGGTTTTTACTACTGAGAACCTAGGTCAGTTGTTTTCAACCCGTGTCTGTCCTGGTATTGCAAAACTACAACTCCTAGCATGCCCAGGGAGCCAGTCGTTGTCAAATCTGGTGCCAATGGCCCTGGAGGCATGCTGGGAATTGTAGTTTTGCAACAAGATGGCTAAAGAAAAAAAAAAAAAAAGTGCTGGTGACTAGCCGGTGTCATATCTGCCTTTAAAGGGACACTGACCCTAAAGTCTAGCGTCTTAGTGCTGGTGAGTGCAATCTATTGTCCCCTGTTATCAGCCACTTCAGTAGAAATCTTCTTCCCTTTCCTCCCATGATCACTTTGTCACATATCTCCAGTGCAACGACCCCTCACAGACCTTTCATGGGTTTACGTCCCGGGCGGTGGTTTTTTTTTTCGCTTTGGTTTCTTGAAAAGGTGCGGAAAATGCAGCAATTTTGTCATTATTTTGGAAAAAACATGTAAAAAAAAAAACGCAGTACAAGTGTATTTGTAAATTCTCTTAGGCTGTGTTCACACGCTGTGGTTTTTCAAAAAAAAAAATGCAATAAATGCTTTTTTTTTTTTTTTTATGGTGAAAAGAAATCCAGGAAATGTATTGTATGAACACAGCCATAAAGTTGTGTCCAGATTTTATAATGGAAGCAAATATTTTCGTCCCGGGTATCAAAACTCCTTTTAAAATTGCACGTTTTAGTAATTTTTTCTGTTTTTTTTTTATACAGATCTGTCCTATAGGGGGCAGTGTTACAGCAGTCATACCGATTTCAGAAACCATTTCTTCTACATCTCACCTTCATTCTCTTTACCATCTATTGTTCCCTGTTATCCGCCATTTCTTTAGATCACATATTTCCGGGGTGGAGATTTTTTTTTTTTTCCCTTTTACATCGTACCTGACCTATATCCGCTATTATAACGCTCCAGCACTATTATAAGCGCTAAACTTTAGGGTTAGCACCCCCAGCACTCGCCGTCCGTCCGCTCAGTGTTATTTCTGTTTGTGTCTCATAATTTATTTTTCTTAGCCTCCCGTCCAGGCGGTTTCTTATTATGTCATTATTTGCACTAATGGATCTTGTGTGACCGACCGTCGTGTGCCGCAAGGAGCGCAGCTCTGGTGTCAGATGTTTCCGGGTTACTGGTTAATCACCATCGCATCCAGATGTTTTATTGTAGTGAATGGGGCTTGTAAGATCTGTGCTCCCTGTCAGTGAATGTGAACAGTAATCACTACATATTGCAAGAGAAAGTTCAATCTTGGGTTACAGGTAGTGTTGAGCATTCCGATACTGAAATATCGGGTATCGGCCGATAGTCGCGGTATCGGAATTCCGATACTTAATTCCGATACTATTGCAATATCGTATACCGGAATCGGAAGTTCCCATAATGCAATGAGACATTTTCATTTTATTCAGCCAATGAGGATCCTAAGAAGTGTGGGCACATCCTGTTAGGCATGTAGGCATCTTAACTAATGGCATGGCTGTGATTGGCTGCTGAAATGATGTCATGATGCACTATAAAAGCCACCGCCGCCATTTTGAGCTCACTCTGCTGTGAATTCAGTTAGGGATAGGACGCTGTTGTTCTGAGGGACAGTTTTAGCTACCTATTTGCTCTATACTGCTTTACCCAAGCTACTTTCTAAATCACTGTGCCTTGCAGTGCTAGTGCACAGTTCCCTGTGCTGTTCACCGCTATCTGCAAGGTCTGTGTGTGTGAGTGCAGCTCACCCTGTAGTGTGTGCTTCAGCCAAGTCTGGTTGTAGTGCACTCAGTGTGTGTCACTGCCTCATACATTGTCCTTTTTTGCCAATTCATAATTTTTCCTGATATCTCCTATTAGTGTGGTGGTTCCATCTGTATTCAGCTAAATTGGTTCCAAACACACTATATAGGAGTAGATAGAGAAATTTTTTTCCGTCTTGCAGCACTAGTGCACAGTGCTCTGCATCTGTACTGTTCACCGCTGTCTGCAAGGTCTGGTGTGTGAGTGCAGCTCACCCTGTAGTGTGTGCTTCAACCCCGTCTGGTTGTAGTGCACTCAGTGTGTGTCACTGCCTCATACATTGTCCTTTATTGCCAATTCATAATTTTTCCTGATATCTCCTATTAGTGTGGTGGTTCCATCTGTATTCAGCTAAATTGGTTCCAAACACACTATATAGGAGTAGATAGAGAAATTTTTTTCCGTCTTGCAGCACTAGTGCACAGTGCTCTGCATCTGTACTGTTCACCGCTGTCTGCAAGGTCTGGTGTGTGAGTGCAGCTCACCCTGTAGTGTGTGCTTCAACCCCGTCTGGTTGTAGTGCACTCAGTGTGTGTCACTGCCTCATACATTGTCCTTTATTGCCAATTCATAATTTTTCCTGATATCTCCTATTAGTGTGGTGGTTCCATCTGTATTCAGCTAAATTGGTTCCAAACACACTATATAGGAGTAGATAGAGAATTTTTTTTCCGTCTTGCAGCACTAGTGCACAGTGCTCTGCATCTGTACTGTTCACCGCTGTCTGCAAGGTCTGGTGTGTGAGTGCAGCTCACCCTGTAGTGTGTGCTTCAACCCCGTCTGGTTGTAGTGCACTCAGTGTGTGTCACTGCCTCATACATTGTCCTTTATTGCCAATTCATAATTTTTCCTGATATCTCCTATTAGTGTGGTGGTTCCATCCATATTCAGCTAAATTGATTCCAAACACACTATATAGGAGTAGATAGAGGAGCCTTTCTGCAGCATTGGGCCCTGCAGCCCCAGCCAGATTAGTATTAGCCTATTTTTTGCAGCCTCATCTATTGCATTGTAGGTTACCTTCCTACATTGTAATAGCTACAAAAAGTTTGTGATACTATCGTTATTACATCTTTAGGCACATCCAGTGTCTTTTTGTGACAAAAAAAACCTAAATAAAGTTCACCAAACTCTCCACTTTACAGTTGTGTAGGCCACATTAGCTCATATTAAAGTCTAGTCCACACTTTATAAAATTAGTGTTTCTTATACCTGTTAGCAGCTGTTCAGGAATAAGCACACTAAGCCCTTAGTACTTTTCTGCCTATCTTTATCAGTCTACCAAGATGAAGAAGGCAGGGAGTAAGGCATGTGGTCGTGGTCGTGGGCGTGGGCGTGGAGTTTCTGCAGGGAGAGGACGTGAGGATTCTGTGCCTGCAGGGAGAGGACGTGGGGATTCTGTGCCTGCTGCGGGCACCAGTGACTCAGCATCCCCCAGTTTTACCAGGGAACAGTCCTTTATGCGCAGCTTTGTAGGAGCTAGCCGTACCCCACTGCTGCGCGAGGACCAAATTGAAGCCGTTGTCGGATGGATGGCAGCTAACGCATCGACTTCAATTAGTTCCAGATCCTCTCAGGTCCTGAGCACTGAAGAGCACCCATCTGTCTCTTCACCACCTGCCAAATTGCCCAGGCAGTCAGAGAGCCCTGGACAGGAGCCATCTCTACTTCTGTTCTCTGAATCTCTTGGCTTGGAAAGAGGGGGCCAGCCAAGCAGAATTCGAGAATTTGAAGAAGAGGTAGTATGCAGTGATGCGCAACCGTTTTGTCTCTCTGAATCTGAAGAGGCGGGTGGGCCAGTGCCTATGGTCAGCAGCACACCTCAGTACGCATCTGATGATGAGACTCAGGTGCCACTTTCTGGTGCGTACTGTGCTGTCGAGACTACCCAGGAGAAGCAGTTGTTTGAAGAGGGTGGTGTAGATGATGAGGTCCTTGACCCATCATGGCGTGAGGGACAGGAAGGTGGTGGGAGCAGCTCTGAGGAAGAGATTCCCCGAACGGCCCAAAAAGGAGGGAGAGGGAGGGGGCAGACTTGGTTGCCTGTAGCCTCCACTTCGGCACCCATTAGGAGCATGGCTCTTCCAAAATCCAAAGCGGGCGCTCCCAAGACTTGCAGTGCCTGGTCCTTTTTTGACACAGTTGCAGATGACATTTGCTTTGTCAAATGCAAGCTGTGTAATCAGAAGGTGAAAAGAGGGAAAAGTGTCAGCAACCTCAATACCACAAATATGTGGAAACATGTGCGGACCAAGCACGTGGTGGAGTTACACAAACACACTGAAGACCTAGGCCAACCTACAGCGCCACCTACCACCTCTTCAGCTCGTGTTGTAGCCTCTTCCTCCAGCTCACACACAGCTGGTTCGGCTTCCTCACAGGATCGCCATGGAAGAATCTCTGGCACTGTTGTACAGAGACACAGTGTAATTCCACCCACAGCACCACTTTCCCAGTCATCCTCACACTCCCAGGCCAGTCTACAGCCATCGTTAGCACAGGCATGGGAGAAAAGGCGCCCATACTCGGCAAACCACCCCCGAGCACAGGCTCTGAATGCTGGCATTGCTAAACTACTGGCCCTTGAAATGCTATCATTCAGGCTGGTGGAGACTGACACATTCCGTAACTTTATGGCATTGGCAGTCCCACAATACAACGTGCCCAGCCGCTTTTATTTCAGCAGGCAAGCCGTCCCTGCCCTGCAACATCATGTGGAGGGAAAAATTAAACATGCGCTACAAAACGCCGTCAGTAGCAAGGTCCACCTGACCACTGATGCGTGGACCAGTAAGCATGGACAGGGACGATACCTTTCCCTCACTGCCCATTGGGTAAATGTTGTGGAGCCGGGTACAGATCTTGAGAGTGGCGCTGTACGTGTTCTGCCAACTCCAAGGATTGCAGGAATCCAGTCTGTACACATTGACTCCTCCTCATACTCCAGTTCCTCTGAATCAGCGCTGCAGGAGCCGTCACGGTCTACCTCCACATCGACCCGTGAACGGTTACCTGTTATGATGACCGATATGAGCACAGCCGTGGCCAAACGTCAACAGGCCGTATTAAAATTAATTTCTTTGGGGAATCGAAGCCACACAGCGCAGGAGCTCTGGAATGCCATCAAGCAGCAGAGTGACGTGTGGTTTGTGCCAGCGAATCTCCAGCCAGGCATGGTAGTGTGTGACAATGGCCGAAATCTGGTGGCAGCTCTGGGCCTAGGCAACCTCACTCACATCCCATGTCTGGCACATGTGCTCAACTTGGTCGTGCAGAGTTTTTTGAGGGACTATCCGGATCTTGATGCACTGCTTCACAAGGTCCGCATAGAGTGCGCTCACTTGCGGCGTTCCAGCAATGCAAGATCACGCATTGCAGCTCTGCAGCGCCGATTATGTCTTCCGGAACATCGCATCATATGTGACCTACCCACCAGGTGGAATTCAACGTTACATATGTTGGAGAGGTTGTGTGAGCAGCAGGCAGCAGTAATGGAGTACCAGCTGCAGCAGGCGCAAACAAGTCGCAGTGCGCGCCGTTCACACTTCACCACCACTGAGTGGGCCTCTATGAAGGACATTTGCCACGTTTTGCGTGCCTTCGATTATTCCACGCGGATGGCGAGTGCAGATGATGCACTAGTCAGCATGACTATCCCCCTTATCTGCCTGCTTGAAAAAACACTGCAAGCACTAAGGGACGAGGTTTTGGAAGAGGTGGAGGATGAGGAGTCACAAATGCCATCTGCTTCTCTACAGTCTGCGCAACGTGGTTCCTCACAAAGGCCTAGGCAGGGGACACTTTGTGAGGAGGATGAGGAGGAGTCAATGGATGAGGAAGACATCTGTCCAGAGGAGGGAGGTACACAATGCTCTAGTAGTCAGTATCTAGAGCGAGGGTGGGGTGATGCAGAGCAGGCAGAGATCACGCCTCAAGCAGGGGACAGCGTTTCTTGGCCAGTTGGCAGTCTGCAGCACATGGTTGATTTCATGCTGCAGTGCCTCAGAAACGACCGCCGCATCGCCCACATTCTCAACACGGCTGATTATTGGGTGTCCACCCTCCTAGATCCTCGCTACCGGGACAACTTACAAAGCCTCATAACACCATTGAACCGGGAGCGTAAAATGCGGGAGTACCAAGACGCACTGGTGCATTCCATCATGTTCTCCATTCCAACCGAGAGCAGTGCTGCTAGTGCTTTACAAAGCAGCTCAGTGCGTCGAGGCAGTGGAGGAAGCTCTGCACAAAGAGGGAGCAGAAGCAGCGCCTCAGCACAAGGCAAGACCAGTATGGCCGAAATGTGGCAAAGTTTTGTGTCCCCGCCGCCACAAATGTCTACACCATCACAGACAGCTCCAGTCAGCAGGAGGCAACGTTTCCGTCAGATGGTGACAGACTACATGTCTTGCCCTCTTAGTGTACTCCCAGACGGCTCTTCTCCCTTCAAGTTTTGGGTCTGTAAGCTGGATACATGGCCAGAGCTTAGTCAGTATGCACTGGAGGTGCTAGCTTGCCCTGCTGCTAGTGTATTATCGGAACGCGTCTTTAGTGCCGCAGGTGGTGTACTAACAGACCGTCGCATGCGACTATCCTCCGATAACGTTGACCGGCTTACTTTTCTCAAAATGAACAAGGCCTGGATCTCTCATGAATTTGCCAGTCCTCTTCCAGAATAAATAATTGGTTGGCAACAGTATCCAGGTCTCCTGTTCTGTTCATGTTTCTACCACCTGAACTGTAATCCCTGAGCTCCAACACCGCCAGTTGGCGCTCGGAAGTGCCGTCTGCACAGTCAACACTTGCTGCCGTGTTATTGGGGTTCAGTAACGTCAGCTGTTCTCCTGCTGTGCGGACGGCAATTTCTCCTGATTTGTCCACATCCACTGTACTACACATTTTAAAGTTGCTCCAATTACTCCTCTGGCTCCTCTGTTTTCATTCTTATCCCTGGGCTCCAGCACCGCCAGTTGGCGCTCGGAAGTGCCGTCTGCACAGTCAACACTTGCTGCGGTGTTATTGGGGTTCGGTAACGTCAGCTGTTCCCCTGCTGTGTTCACGGCAATTTCTCCTGCTCTGTCCATATTCACTGTGCTACTTATTTAAAACTTGCTCCAATTACACCTCTGGCTCCTCCGTTTTTAGTATTTACCCTGGGCTCCAACACCGCCAGTTGGCGCTCGGAAGTGCTGTCTGCACAGTCAACACTTGCTGCCGTGTTATTGGGGTTCAGTAACGTCAGCTGTTCTCCTGCTGTGCGGACGGCAATTTCTCCTGCTTTGTCCACATCCACTGTACTACACATTTTAAAGTTGCTCGAATTACACCTCTGGCTCCTCTGTTTTCATTCTTATCCCTGGGCTCCAGCACCGCCAGTTGGCGCTCGGAAGTGCCGTCTGCACAGTCAACACTCGCTGCGGTGTTATTGGGGTTCGGTAACGTCAGCTGTTCCCCTGCTGTGTTCACGGCAATTTCTCCTGCTCTGTCCATATTCACTGTGCTACTTATTTAAAACTTGCTCCAATTACACCTCTGGCTCCTCCGTTTTTAGTATTTACCCTGGGCTCCAATACCGCTAGTTGCTGCTCAGAAGTGCCGTCTGCACAGTCAACGCTTGCTCCAGTGTTATTGGGATTCAGTAACGTCAGCTGATCCCCAGCTGTGTGTCCGGCAAATTCTCCTGCTTTGTCCACATCCACTGTAGTACGGATTTAAAACCTCCTCCAAATACACCTCTGGCTCTTCTGTTTTTAGTATTTACCCTGGGCTCCAGCACCGCCAGCTGGTTCTCGGCAGTTCCATTGGCTCTTGTACCTTCTGCTACCCATCCGGGTTCCAGTACCGTCAGCTGGTTCTCGGCAGTGTCTTTGGCACGGGTACTCCCTCCTGCCCAGCCTGGTTCCAGCACGCCAGCTGTTTCCGGGTAGTGTCAACGTCACTTTGCCTCCAATGCGTTGTCCTGTCGTGTTGCGGTCGGGTTAGCCGACTCTATGGTGCCTGCAGTTTAGGTGACTCCTATGTGGGCTGCGGGATCTGGCAATGAAGGCTGGTTCCATAGTGCCAATAGGACAAGCACCCTCTGTAGGACTGTGGGTTTTGGTAACTGCGGCCGGCTCGCGGCCTTGAACTTTTTTTTTACATGGGTACCTTCTGCTACCCATCCGGGTTCCAGTACCGTCAGCTGGTTCTCGGCAGTGCCTTTGGATTAGGTGCCTCCTTCTCGGTATCCAAGTTCCACCAACGTCTGCTGGTCCTTGGTAGTGCTTTCTGGCACAGGTACCTCCTGCTTAGTAACCGAGTTCCAGTAACATCAGCTGGTCCTCGGTAGTTCCATTGGCTCTTGTACCTTCTGCTACCCATCCGGGTTCCAGTACCGTCAGCTGGTCCTCGGTAGTTCCATTTGCTCTTGTATCTTCTGCTACCCATCCGGGTTCCAGTACCGTCAGCTGGTCCTCGGTAGTTCCATTTGCTCTTGTATCTTCTGCTACCCATCCGGGTTCCAGTACCGTCAGCTGGTTCTCGGCAGTGCCTTTGGATTAGGTGCCTCCTTCTCGGTATCCAAGTTCCACCAACGTCTGCTGGTCCTTGGTAGTGCTTTCTGGCACAGGTACCTCCTGCTTAGTAACCGAGTTCCAGTAACATCAGCTGGTCCTCGGTAGTTCCATTGGCTCTTGTACCTTCTGCTACCCATCCGGGTTCCAGTACCGTCAGCTGGTCCTCGGTAGTTCCATTTGCTCTTGTATCTTCTGCTACCCATCCGGGTTCCAGTACCGTCAGCTGGTTCTCGGCAGTGCCTTTGGATTAGGTGCCTCCTTCTCGGTATCCAAGTTCCACCAACGTCTGCTGGTCCTTGGTAGTGCTTTCTGGCACAGGTACCTCCTGCTTAGTAACCGAGTTCCAGTAACATCAGCTGGTCCTCGGTAGTTCCATTGGCTCTTGTACCTTCTGCTACCCATCCGGGTTCCAGTACCGTCAGCTGGTCCTCGGTAGTTCCATTTGCTCTTGTATCTTCTGCTACCCATCCGGGTTCCAGTACCGTCAGCTGGTCCTCGGTAGTTCCATTTGCTCTTGTATCTTCTGCTACCCATCCGGGTTCCAGTACCGTCAGCTGGTTCTCGGCAGTGCCTTTGGATTAGGTGCCTCCTTCTCGGTATCCAAGTTCCACCAACGTCTGCTGGTCCTTGGTAGTGCTTTCTGGCACAGGTACCTCCTGCTTAGTAACCGAGTTCCAGTAACATCAGCTGGTCCTCGGTAGTTCCATTGGCTCTTGTACCTTCTGCTACCCATCCGGGTTCCAGTACCGTCAGCTGGTCCTCGGTAGTTCCATTTGCTCTTGTATCTTCTGCTACCCATCCGGGTTCCAGTACCGTCAGCTGGTTCTCGGCAGTGTCTTTGGCACGGGTACTCCCTCCTGCCCAGCCTGGTTCCAGCACGCCAGCTGTTTCCGGGTAGTGTCAACGTCACTTTGCCTCCAATGCGTTGTCCTGTCGTGTTGCGGTCGGGTTAGCCGACTCTATGGTGCCTGCAGTTTAGGTGACTCCTATGTGGGCTGCGGGATCTGGCAATGAAGGCTGGTTCCATAGTGCCAATAGGACAAGCACCCTCTGTAGGACTGTGGGTTTTGGTAACTGCGGCCGGCTCGCGGCCTTGAACTTTTTTTTTACATGGGTACCTTCTGCTACCCATCCGGGTTCCAGTACCGTCAGCTGGTTCTCGGCAGTGCCTTTGGATTAGGTGCCTCCTTCTCGGTATCCAAGTTCCACCAACGTCTGCTGGTCCTTGGTAGTGCTTTCTGGCACAGGTACCTCCTGCTTAGTAACCGAGTTCCAGTAACATCAGCTGGTCCTCGGTAGTTCCATTGGCTCTTGTACCTTCTGCTACCCATCCGGGTTCCAGTACCGTCAGCTGGTCCTCGGTAGTTCCATTTGCTCTTGTATCTTCTGCTACCCATCCGGGTTCCAGTACCGTCAGCTGGTTCTCGGCAGTGTCTTTGGCACGGGTACTCCCTCCTGCCCAGCCTGGTTCCAGCACGCCAGCTGTTTCCGGGTAGTGTCAACGTCACTTTGCCTCCAATGCGTTGTCCTGTCGTGTTGCGGTCGGGTTAGCCGACTCTATGGTGCCTGCAGTTTAGGTGACTCCTATGTGGGCTGCGGGATCTGGCAATGAAGGCTGGTTCCATAGTGCCAATAGGACAAGCACCCTCTGTAGGACTGTGGGTTTTGGTAACTGCGGCCGGCTCGCGGCCTTGAACTTTTTTTTTACATGGGTACCTTCTGCTACCCATCCGGGTTCCAGTACCGTCAGCTGGTTCTCGGCAGTGCCTTTGGATTAGGTGCCTCCTTCTCGGTATCCAAGTTCCACCAACGTCTGCTGGTCCTTGGTAGTGCTTTCTGGCACAGGTACCTCCTGCTTAGTAACCGAGTTCCAGTAACATCAGCTGGTCCTCGGTAGTTCCATTGGCTCTTGTACCTTCTGCTACCCATCCGGGTTCCAGTAACATCAGCTGGTCCTCGGTAGTTCCATTTGCTCTTGTATCTTCTGCTACCCATCCGGGTTCCAGTACCGTCAGCTGGTTCTCGGCAGTGTCTTTGGCACGGGTACTCCCTCCTGCCCAGCCTGGTTCCAGCACGCCAGCTGTTTCCGGGTAGTGTCAACGTCACTTTGCCTCCAATGCGTTGTCCTGTCGTGTTGCGGTCGGGTTAGCCGACTCTATGGTGCCTGCAGTTTAGGTGACTCCTATGTGGGCTGCGGGATCTGGCAATGAAGGCTGGTTCCATAGTGCCAATAGGACAAGCACCCTCTGTAGGACTGTGGGTTTTGGTAACTGCGGCCGGCTCGCGGCCTTGAACTTTTTTTTTACATGGGTACCTTCTGCTACCCATCCGGGTTCCAGTACCGTCAGCTGGTTCTCGGCAGTGCCTTTGGATTAGGTGCCTCCTTCTCGGTATCCAAGTTCCACCAACGTCTGCTGGTCCTTGGTAGTGCTTTCTGGCACAGGTACCTCCTGCTTAGTAACCGAGTTCCAGTAACATCAGCTGGTCCTCGGTAGTTCCATTGGCTCTTGTACCTTCTGCTACCCATCCGGGTTCCAGTAACATCAGCTGGTCCTCGGTAGTTCCATTGGCTCTTGTACCTTCTGCTACCCATCCGGGTTCCAGTACCGTCAGCTGGTCCTCGGTAGTTCCATTTGCTCTTGTATCTTCTGCTACCCATCCGGGTTCCAGTACCGTCAGCTGGTCCTCGGTAGTTCCATTTGCTCTTGTATCTTCTGCTACCCATCCGGGTTCCAGTACCGTCAGCTGGTTCTCGGCAGTGCCTTTGGATTAGGTGCCTCCTTCTCGGTATCCAAGTTCCACCAACGTCTGCTGGTCCTTGGTAGTGCTTTCTGGCACAGGTACCTCCTGCTTAGTAACCGAGTTCCAGTAACATCAGCTGGTCCTCGGTAGTTCCATTGGCTCTTGTACCTTCTGCTACCCATCCGGGTTCCAGTACCGTCAGCTGGTCCTCGGTAGTTCCATTTGCTCTTGTATCTTCTGCTACCCATCCGGGTTCCAGTACCGTCAGCTGGTTCTCGGCAGTGCCTTTGGATTAGGTGCCTCCTTCTCGGTATCCAAGTTCCACCAACGTCTGCTGGTCCTTGGTAGTGCTTTCTGGCACAGGTACCTCCTGCTTAGTAACCGAGTTCCAGTAACATCAGCTGGTCCTCGGTAGTTCCATTGGCTCTTGTACCTTCTGCTACCCATCCGGGTTCCAGTAACATCAGCTGGTCCTCGGTAGTTCCATTGGCTCTTGTACCTTCTGCTACCCATCCGGGTTCCAGTACCGTCAGCTGGTTCTCGGCAGTGCCTTTGGATTAGGTGCCTCCTTCTCGGTATCCAAGTTCCACCAACGTCTGCTGGTCCTTGGTAGTGCTTTCTGGCACAGGTACCTCCTGCTTAGTAACCGAGTTCCAGTAACATCAGCTGGTCCTCGGTAGTTCCATTGGCTCTTGTACCTTCTGCTATCCATCCGGGTTCCAGTACCGTCAGCTGGTCCTCGGTAGTTCCTCAGCTTTCTTGTACCTTCTGCTACATTTCCAAGTTCAAGCTTTTTGAAATGGTTCTTGGTAATCACTCTGGATCTCCCTGACGAGGACCCTGAAGACGAGGACCCTGAAGACCAACCCTAAGAAGACGAGGACCCCGAAGACAATGACCCTGAAGACGAGGACCCTGAAGACCACCCCGAAGAAGACGAGGACCCTGAAGACCACCCCGAAGAAGACGAGGACCCTGAAGACCACCCCGAAGAAGACGAGGACCCCGAAGACGAGGACCCAGAAGACCAACCCGAAGAAGACGAGGACCCCGAAGACGAGGACCCCCGAAGACGACGACCCTGAAGACCACCCCGAAGAAGACCAAGAAGATGACCCTGAAGAAGTTGACCAAGAAGACAAAGAAGAGAAGACAAGCACCAAGATACAGAAAAACAAGAGACAGAAAACCAAGAAGCAGAAATACAAGAAGCTGCAGAACAAAAAGCGGAAGAACATTAAGCATAAGACTAAAAATCAGAGCAAAAGATAATATCTAAATTATAAGCAGAAGATGACTAAGCAGTGTATGGGGGTGAGTCCGTTCCTCCTCGTGGTGCCCCTGGAAAAGACCTGCTGCTGCAGGCCAAACTGAACGCGGACAAATCCTGTTGTAAATCTTTTGTGACGGGCAGAACGAAAGGTGTAATGTCCAACCTTTTATAGATAACAACTACAGGAATGCCTGTCACAAATAAGAATATGATGAAGAAGAAGAATATGAAGAAGATGAAGAAGTAGAATATGAAGAATGTAAAAAAAAGAATAATACGAAGAAGGTGAAGAAGAAGAAGGTGAAGAAGAAGTGGATGAAAAAGATGCTGAGGATGATGAAGGAGAAAGTGTGGGAGAAGTAAAAAAGAAGGTGAAGAGCATGGAAGTAGTGAAACAAATATCTGACAAAATATAAAAATACTTAACATAGTTAATATTTCCGTAACTCAGAACATAATAAAAAAATATTAATTCCTGCTATTCCATTTGACTGGGCTAAACCTCTATGCCTTTATTGTCTCCCCCACCTCCCCCAATACATTCTACATTATTCTTAGTTGTTTTCCTTCATGTAGAAATAACCTACAAGGAAAGAAAGGGTTTATTTTAATTCCGATATTTATGTCCCATTGACTTGCATTGGTTTCCGGTATCGGAATCGGCGATATCCGATACTTTTTCGGTATCGGTCCGATCCAATCCGATCCGATATTTCCCGATATCGGAAGGTATCGCTCAACACTAGTTACAGGGTTTGTAAAATCAGTGACTCACTGACAGCAAGCAGAGAGTTTACCAAGAAGCCCAACATCCAAAGCTGTGAAGGCAGGATTAGGTAAAAGCACTGCTTGCCATCAGGGAGTAGAAGCATTCACAGATCTCTGAATGGAGTGATGCTAGAAAGCAGAACATGCGCAGCGCTTACAATCTCTATTTTTCTATTGAGCTTGTAAGCGCTGCTTTGGAGCTAGCCGGGATTTCTGGAGTGCGCCGGGATTTCTGGAGCGCACGGTCACCTGCTAATCCCGGCCAAGCTGGAAAGCAGCGGTGGTCAGTCTCCTAGGTCTCAATAATGGCTGTAAATTGCTGAAATACTCGGATTATGTGGAAAACCCCTTTAAGCTTTCATTACAGATTTACACCACCTCTGTAGTGTTTTGTTTAGGGCTGTCAGGGCATGCTGGGAGTTGTAGTTTCAGCACAGCTGGAGTGTTGCTGACTGTTACCCTCCTTTTATAATACGAAGAAGGGTATGCGCAACTTCCTTAGGGTGGTGCCTATATGATGCAAAAACCACTGTATGAAAAAATTAGCACCAAGGCACACTATAGAAGTCGTAACAACAATTGAATATTTCAGTAAATGTTTATTGCCAACAACATAGGACAGATTTTCAACCGACGTCAACGTTTCGGCTCGCAGAGCCTTTCTCAAGGTTTATCTGTATATAATAGATCAACAGATAAAGTCATTAAACAAGCTACAAGCAAAAATTGCTCATACAAAATAAAGTTTTTTATATATACAGCTCTATATGTCCGTGGCGTAGACAAACATCAGCACAAATAAAATAGAAATAAACATAATTTGCAGCAATAACAGTGATGATATAGACATAGTGAAGACCATCAGCTGCACTTGAACTTCATTCTGTGAGCACATCAGGAGTGTAACTCTGTATACAGACATAAATAATAAGATGTGTAAAGAGATATCAATTAAAGGAGCTCCTCATGCAGGCCAGACGAGAGGACAAGAAGAAAGAGGCAAAAAAATGGAAAATAAGTGAAGGGTAAGGGGGAAAAAAGGACAACCAGAAAAGAAGGAAAAAGAAAGGAAAAAAAAGGAGAAAGAAAAAAGAGAGAAAAGAAGGAGAAAAAAAAAAAAAGGGGGAAAAAAAGGAGAAAAAAGAGAAAAAGGGGGGAGAAAATTAAGGAAAGAAAAAAAGAAGAAAGGAAAAGAACAAAATTCACAAAAGGAACCAGGAGTACAAAGATCAGAAGACTAAGGCAATGTAAGAGATAATAGAAATAGCCATATAGTTACCTATCCACTGGTGCTGGAGAAAATAAATTTCTATAAGTATAGAAATAACGAAAGAGTTAATGAAAAGGAATCAAGATGAAAAAGATGAAAAAGAAGATCCAAACGACATAAGGAAATACCTGGCAAATCCTGCGTGATCCACGTGAGTCTATAGCCTGGGCTGGGCGGTGTGTGTGCGCTCTCAGTGCACGCTCGTTTAAATGAGGCCGGGGCGGAAGTGAGTGCCCGGCAGAAATCAGCTGTTCAATGACGTGTAACGGACAAACTGCGCATGCGCAGAGGCATCAGAGCCGGGGAAAGCCGGAAAAAGCCGAAGGCAGTGCACGAACAAGACAGACATGAGAACGGGAAGAGGTAAAGAACACGCATAACAGGACAGACCACAAAGAAAAAGATGAAGGACATAAGTGCAGGAGAAATACGTAGTAAAAGATAAAAAGGGGAGAATATTAGCAAGAGAAAGAGAAATATGGGAAAATATGAGAAAACACTAATAGCTATAGAAGAATACATGGCTACAGAGGAGATGCATAGTAGATAGAAAGAGATTAAAGGAAATGAAAAAGGAACAATATAAGACAAGCCATACCTGAGAGGCACCTAATTGACCTATGAAAACCAGATGATTTATTATGAAAAAATAGACATATCAGACATAAGAAATATATAAAAAAACACAATTACACAACCAAAAGACAAATAAAAACAAAATAAAAATAATAATATTACAAGGCATATACAACAGAGACATGAGGACAGAAAAGGACACATTTAAATCAATAAAAAAATAATAAAAAAAGGGACATATTTAAATCAATAAAAAAGGAACATATTTAAATCAATAAAAATCAATAAAAAACCTCATATTCCCTATTCAGTCCATATGGTTCCAATGTATTCAACCTATAAATCCAATAAGCCTCTCTTTCTCTCAACCTACGGATTCTATTACCTCCACGTCTAAAAGGGGGAACGTGCTCCAACACCTGAAAGCGAAGCTGAGAGATGTCATGTCCCCTCGAGACAAAATGTGCTGGTATGGGTAGCAACATTCTCTTGCACCGTATAGTTGACTTATGTTGAGAGATGCGATCTCGGATATGCTGGATAGTCTCTCCAACATATCCGAGACCGCAGGGGCACTTAATGAGATATATGACAAATGACGAATCACATGTAAAAAATCCACGAATCGGGAATTTCTTACCCGATCGGGGATGTGTGAATGAGTCGCCCTTAGATACATTCGAACACTGAGGACAATGAAGACAGGGGAATGTACCCCTTTTGGGTGTAGATAGAAAAGTCTGTATGTCTTTAACTGTTTTAGAGCCGAGATCGGCTCTAACAAGTATGTCTCGAAGGTTCTGAGATTTTTTATGACAAACCAAAGGTAAGTTTTGAAATTCAGGTATATTAGGGTAAGAGTTCCTTAAGAGGGCCCAGTGGGTATGGATAACTTTCTGAATGGCATACATAAAAGGATGGTAAGTATTGACAAATGCCACTCTGGGGCCTGCTATACTTGGCCCAGAAATCTTAGGTGCAATAGAGAGACAGGTATCGGGATAACCCCGTATCCGAAATTTGTTCTACATTTCCTTAAGTCGGATATCACGAGTGTGACTGTCAGAGACAATACGGTTAACCCTCTGAAACTGTGAGTATGGTAATGCCTTCTTCATGTGTTTAGGGTGGCAACTCGAGAAATGTAAAAGACTATTCCTATCTGTAGGTTTAATGAAAAGATCTGTAGACAGTGTTCCCTCTTTATTCAGGATGACATACGTGTCCAAAAAACTGATCATATGAGAGTGATGATGTAAAGTGAAGGTAAGCCGTGGGACTGCATAATTCAAAGTTTCAAAAATTGTGTTAAGGGAAGATTGATCCCCATGCCAAATCAGAAAAATATCGTCAATGTATCTCTTCCAGATTAAGGCGTGTCTCTGGAAGAGTACATTGGAATAAACATGAGAAAGTTCAAATTGAGCCATATAAATGTTGGCATACGGAGGCGCCACGTTAGACCCCATCGCTGTACCAGTCATTTGCATAAAAAATTGATCCTCAAACATGAAAAAGTTTTTGGACAAGACCAGCCTAAGTGTTGAAATGCAAAATTCCTTTTGTAAAGCGTCAAAGTCAGTAAATGCGTCAAGAAATGATCCAACTGCCTGAATCCCTTTTCCATGCTCAATATTTGTATACAGACTATTTACATCAAGTGTCACAAGTATACTGTCCAATGGGATGGAGGTCAAGTCTTTAATAGACGACAGAAAATGGGAAGTGTCCCTAAGATATGAGGGGATGTGGCACAATAATGGTGTGAGAATCTTCTCTAAGGTAATGGCAAGAGGTGAAAGTAGAGAACACGTAGATGCTACAATTGGTCGCCCGGGGGGAAAAGACAGGTTTTTGTGGATTTTTGGAAGGGTATAGAAAACCGGAATAACCGGATGTTGATTGATAAGAAAATCACTCAATTTGTCATCAATAACCCCTTGGGATTTAAAACTGTCAACCAATTGTCGTATGTCCCGGGCTATATCATAGGTAGGATCATGTGACAATGGTAAGTACACATCTCTATCATTCAATTGTGAGTAGATTTCAGAAGTATAAAATCTTCTATCCATAACCACAATGGAACCGCCTTTATCGGCAGGTTTATTCACGATTTGTTTATTAGATTTAAGGTCATTGAGTGCCCGTATTTCCAACTGTGAGAAATTGCGTTTAATCCGTAAATGTCCATGTTGAATGGATTGTAATTTAGCAGTGACATCTCTCTTGACCAAGGAAATGTAAGTCTCAACCGGGTGGTAAGATTTAGGTGGACTAAAATTACTAGTCGTATGTAATTGCAAACTCTTAAGTGTGAAGCTCTGATTAGAGGAAGATGGATCAACATCAGTCTGAAAGGGAGGACGTGTTTGACCAGCAATGATAGGATGATCCTGAAAATGAACTTTTAAACGTAATGTCCTAAAGAAACGGTGTAGCTCTTGATCCAAACGAAATTCATTGAAATTGGGAGTAGGGCAGAAAGACAAACCTTTCTGTAGCACAGAAAGTTCTATGGGAGTTAAATTATACGATGAGATGTTATAAACGATCTGTTCAGTGGTACCTGTGATCGGGTCTGCATTCGAGAAGTAGTTGTCTGCTGGGTGTCTATTGCCCCTCCTGGTCGGTTTCTTAGACCTCTTCCACGTCTGCGTTCTAAAAACTAAGGGGTACGTTTAGAACCTTCACTGTCTGAACTGGAAGAAAAGGAGGAGGCACCATATCTCGGTGTCCTATATCCTCTAAACGGACTAGTATCCTGCCATCTGTAAACTTGGTTACGCTGATAATCCTCCGTATCTCTTAAAAATTTTTGTCTTTTACGTTCCTGTAAAAGTGTACGGAATTCCCCAATATTCTTCTCTGTTTTATTCTTAATCTCATTAAATTCTTCTGACGTCAGAGTGTTATTCATCTGCGTCTGAATACTGGAAATTTGGGTATCGACCTCCATCAATTCCTTTTGTAAAAATTCGATAGTTAACAACATTATATCCATGGAACACTTATTAAGGATGCCCTCAAATTTAGAACAAAATTCTGGTTTCTCAGAAAACAAGGTTGGCCGTAAAGAAACCCTTAAACCCCGAGGGATCCTCTGTGCTCTGTAATATTCTGCCAATGTAACATAATGCAGTTCATGTGCTATTCTTTTACGCAAAGTTTTTTCATAGTCCTTCAGACGAATCTCTTCAGCCGGGGTGTGTAGAAATTGGCCAGGAATAATGCACCTGGCCTATGATGGCTTCAGCTTCTGCTTGATTATACGATAATAAATTAGATGCCATAATATCTGCAATAGGGTGCGCAATCCAAAAGAAACATATAATACGAAGAAGGGTATGCGCAACTTCCTTAGGGTGGTGCCTATATGATGCAAAAACCACTGTATGAAAAAATTAGCACCAAGGCACACTATAGAAGTCGTAACAACAATTGAATATTTCAGTAAATGTTTATTGCCAACAACATAGGACAGATTTTCAACCGACGTCAACGTTTCGGCTCGCAGAGCCTTTCTCAAGGTTTATCTGTATATAATAGATCAACAGATAAAGTCATTAAACAAGCTACAAGCAAAAATTGCTCATACAAAATAAAGTTTTTTATATATACAGCTCTATATGTCCGTGGCGTAGACAAACATCAGCACAAATAAAATAGAAATAAACATAATTTGCAGCAATAACAGTGATGATATAGACATAGTGAAGACCATCAGCTGCACTTGAACTTCATTCTGTGAGCACATCAGGAGTGTAACTCTGTATACAGACATAAATAATAAGATGTGTAAAGAGATATCAATTAAAGGAGCTCCTCATGCAGGCCAGACGAGAGGACAAGAAGAAAGAGGCAAAAAAATGGAAAATAAGTGAAGGGTAAGGGGGAAAAAAGGACAACCAGAAAAGAAGGAAAAAGAAAGGAAAAAAAGGAGAAAGAAAAAAGAGAGAAAAGAAGGAGAAAAAAAAAAAAGGGAAAAAAAGGAGAAAAAAGAGAAAAAGGGGGGAGAAAATTAAGGAAAGAAAAAAAGAAGAAAGGAAAAGAACAAAATTCACAAAAGGAACCAGGAGTACAAAGATCAGAAGACTAAGGCAATGTAAGAGATAATAGAAATAGCCATATAGTTACCTATCCACTGGTGCTGGAGAAAATAAATTTCTATAAGTATAGAAATAACGAAAGAGTTAATGAAAAGGAATCAAGATGAAAAAGATGAAAAAGAAGATCCAAACGACATAAGGAAATACCTGGCAAATCCTGCGTGATCCACGTGAGTCTATAGCCTGGGCTGGGCGGTGTGTGTGCGCTCTCAGTGCACGCTCGTTTAAATGAGGCCGGGGCGGAAGTGAGTGCCCGGCAGAAATCAGCTGTTCAATGACGTGTAACGGACAAACTGCGCATGCGCAGAGGCATCAGAGCCGGGGAAAGCCGGAAAAAAGCTGAAGGCAGTGCACGAACAAGACAGACATGAGAACGGGAAGAGGTAAAGAACACGCATAACAGGACAGACCACAAAGAAAAAGATGAAGGACATAAGTGCAGGAGAAATACGTAGTAAAAGATAAAAAGGGGAGAATATTAGCAAGAGAAAGAGAAATATGGGAAAATATGAGAAAATATGAGAAAACACTAATAGCTATAGAAGAATACATGGCTACAGAGGAGATGCATAGTAGATAGAAAGAGATTAAAGGAAATGAAAAAGGAACAATATAAGACAAGCCATACCTGAGAGGCACCTAATTGACCTATGAAAACCAGATGATTTATTATGAAAAAATAGACATATCAGACATAAGAAATATATAAAAAAACACAATTACACAACCAAAAGACAAATAAAAACAAAATAAAAATAATAATATTACAAGGCATATACAACAGAGACATGAGGACAGAAAAGTACACATTTAAATCAATAAAAAAATAATGAAAAAATAATAAAAAAAGGGACATATTTAAATCAATAAAAAAGGAACATATTTAAATCAATAAAAATCAATAAAAAACCTCATATTCCCTATTCAGTCCATATGGTTCCAATGTATTCAACCTATAAATCCAATAAGCCTCTCTTTCTCTCAACCTACGGATTCTATTACCTCCACGTCTAAAAGGGGGAACGTGCTCCAACACCTGAAAGCGAAGCTGAGAGATGTCATGTCCCCTCGAGACAAAATGTGCTGGTATGGGTAGCAACATTCTCTTGCACCGTATAGTTGACTTATGTTGAGAGATGCGATCTCGGATATGCTGGATAGTCTCTCCAACATATCCGAGACCGCAGGGGCACTTAATGAGATATATGACAAATGACGAATCACATGTAAAAAATCCACTAATCGGGAATTTCTTACCCGATCGGGGATGTGTGAATGAGTCGCCCTTAGATACATTCGAACACTGAGGACAATGAAGACAGGGGAATGTACCCCTTTTGGGTGTAGATAGAAAAGTCTGTATGTCTTTAACTGTTTTAGAGCCGAGATCGGCTCTAACAAGTATGTCTCGAAGGTTCTGAGATTTTTTATGACAAACCAAAGGTAAGTTTTGAAATTCAGGTATATTAGGGTAAGAGTTCCTTAAGAGGGCCCAGTGGGTATGGATAACTTTCTGAATGGCATACATAAAAGGATGGTAAGTATTGACAAATGCCACTCTGGGGCCTGCTATACTTGGCCCAGAAATCTTAGGTGCAATAGAGAGACAGGTATCGGGATAACCCCGTATCCGAAATTTGTTCTGCATTTCCTTAAGTCGGATATCACGAGTGTGACTGTCAGAGACAATACGGTTAACCCTCTGAAACTGTGAGTATGGTAATGCCTTCTTCATGTGTTTAGGGTGGCAACTCGAGAAATGTAAAAGACTATTCCTATCTGTAGGTTTAATGAAAAGATCTGTAGACAGTGTTCCCTCTTTATTCAGGATGACATACGTGTCCAAAAAACTGATCATATGAGAGTGATGATGTAAAGTGAAGGTAAGCCGTGGGACTGCATAATTCAAAGTTTCAAAAATTGTGTTAAGGGAAGATTGATCCCCATGCCAAATCAGAAAAATATCGTCAATGTATCTCTTCCAGATTAAGGCGTGTCTCTGGAAGAGTACATTGGAATAAACATGAGAAAGTTCAAATTGAGCCATATAAATGTTGGCATACGGAGGCGCCACGTTAGACCCCATCGCTGTACCAGTCATTTGCATAAAAAATTGATCCTCAAACATGAAAAAGTTTTTGGACAAGACCAGCCTAAGTGTTGAAATGCAAAATTCCTTTTGTAAAGCGTCAAAGTCAGTAAATGCGTCAAGAAATGATCCAACTGCCTGAATCCCTTTTCCATGCTCAATATTTGTATACAGACTATTTACATCAAGTGTCACAAGTATACTGTCCAATGGGATGGAGGTCAAGTCTTTAATAGACGACAGAAAATGGGAAGTGTCCCTAAGATATGAGGGGATGTGGCACAATAATGGTGTGAGAATCTTCTCTAAGGTAATGGCAAGAGGTGAAAGTAGAGAACACGTAGATGCTACAATTGGTCGCCCAGGGGGAAAAGACAGGTTTTTGTGGATTTTTGGAAGGGTATAGAAAACCGGAATAACCGGATGTTGATTGCTAAGAAAATCACTCAATTTGTCATCAATAACCCCTTGGGATTTAAAACTGTCAACCAATTGTCGTATGTCCCGGGCTATATCATAGGTAGGATCATGTGACAATGGTAAGTACACATCTCTATCATTCAATTGTGAGTAGATTTCAGAAGTATAAAATCTTCTATCCATAACCACAATGGAACCGCCTTTATCGGCAGGTTTAATCACGATTTGTTTATTAGATTTAAGGTCATTGAGTGCCCGTATTTCCAACTGTGAGAAATTGCGTTTAATCCGTAAATGTCCATGTTGAATGGATTGTAATTTAGCAGTGACATCTCTCTTGACCAAGGAAATGTAAGTCTCAACCGGGTGGTAAGATTTAGGTGGACTAAAATTACTAGTCGTATGTAATTGCAAACTCTTAAGTGTGAAGCTCTGATTAGAGGAAGATGGATCAACATCAGTCCGAAAGGGAGGACGTGTTTGACCAGCAATGATAGGATGATCCTGAAAATGAACTTTTAAACGTAATGTCCTAAAGAAACGGTGTAGCTCTTGATCCAAACGAAATTCATTGAAATTGGGAGTAGGGCAGAAAGACAAACCTTTCTGTAGCACAGAAAGTTCTATGGGAGTTAAATTATACGATGAGATGTTATAAACGATCTATTCAGTGGTACCTGTGATCGGGTCTGCATTCGAGAAGTAGTTGTCTGCTGGGTGTCTATTGCCCCTCCTGGTCGGTTTCTTAGACCTCTTCCACGTCTGCGTTCTAAAAAATAAGGGGTACGTTTAGAACCTTCACTATCTGAACTGGAAGAAAAGGAGGAGGCACCATATCTCGGTGTCCTATATCCTCTAAACGGACTAGTATCCTGCCATCTGTAAACTTGGTTACGCTGATAATCCTCCGTATCTCTTAAAAATTTTTGTCTTTTACGTTCCTGTAAAAGTGTACGGAATTCCCCAATATTCTTCTCTGTTTTATTCTTAATCTCATTAAATTCTTCTGACGTCAGAGTGTTATTCATCTGCGTCTGAATACTGGAAATTTGGGTATCGACCTCCATCAATTCCTTTTGTAAAAATTCGATAGTTAACAACATTATATCCATGGAACACTTATTAAGGATGCCCTCAAATTTAGAACAAAATTCTGGTTTCTCAGAAAACAAGGTTGGCCGTAAAGAAACCCTTAAACCCCGAGGGATCCTCTGTGCTCTGTAATATTCTGCCAATGTAACATAATGCAGTTCATGTGCTATTCTTTTACGCAAAGTTTTTTCATAGTCCTTAAGACGAATCTCTTCAGCCGGGGTGTGTAGAAATTGGCCAGGAATATGCACCTGGCCTATGATGGCTTCAGCTTCTGCTTGATTATACGATAATAAATTAGATGCCATAATATCTGCAATAGGGTGCGCAATCCAAAAGAAACATATAATACGAAGAAGGGTATGCGCAACTTCCTTAGGGTGGTGCCTATATGATGCAAAAACCACTGTATGAAAAAATTAGCACCAAGGCACACTATAGAAGTCGTAACAACAATTGAATATTTCAGTAAATGTTTATTGCCAACAACATAGGACAGATTTTCAACCGACGTCAACGTTTCGGCTCGCAGAGCCTTTCTCAAGGTTTATCTGTATATAATAGATCAACAGATAAAGTCATTAAACAAGCTACAAGCAAAAATTGCTCATACAAAATAAAGTTTTTTATATATACAGCTCTATATGTCCGTGGCGTAGACAAACATCAGCACAAATAAAATAGAAATAAACATAATTTGCAGCAATAACAGTGATGATATAGACATAGTGAAGACCATCAGCTGCACTTGAACTTCATTCTGTGAGCACATCAGGAGTGTAACTCTGTATACAGACATAAATAATAAGATGTGTAAAGAGATATCAATTAAAGGAGCTCCTCATGCAGGCCAGACGAGAGGACAAGAAGAAAGAGGCAAAAAAATGGAAAATAAGTGAAGGGTAAGGGGGAAAAAAGGACAACCAGAAAAGAAGGAAAAAGAAAGGGAAAAAAAGGAGAAAGAAAAAAGAGAGAAAAGAAGGAGATAAAAAAAAAAGGGGGAAAAAAAGAGAAAAAAAGGAGAAAAAAGAGAAAAAGGGGGGAGAAAATTAAGGAAAGAAAAAAAGAAGAAAGGAAAAGAACAAAATTCACAAAAGGAACCAGGAGTACAAAGATCAGAAGACTAAGGCAATGTAAGAGATAATAGAAATAGCCATATAGTTACCTATCCACTGGTGCTGGAGAAAATAAATTTCTATAAGTATAGAAATAACGAAAGAGTTAATGAAAAGGAATCAAGATGAAAAAGATGAAAAAGAAGATCCAAACGACATAAGGAAATACCTGGCAAATCCTGCGTGATCCACGTGAGTCTATAGCCTGGGCTGGGCGGTGTGTGTGCGCTCTCAGTGCACGCTCGTTTAAATGAGGCCGGGGCGGAAGTGAGTGCCCGGCAGAAATCAGCTGTTCAATGACGTGTAACGGACAAACTGCGCATGCGCAGAGGCATCAGAGCCGGGGAAAGCCGGAAAAAGCCGAAGGCAGTGCACGAACAAGACAGACATGAGAACGGGAAGAGGTAAAGAACACGCATAACAGGACAGACCACAAAGAAAAAGATGAAGGACATAAGTGCAGGAGAAATACGTAGTAAAAGATAAAAAGGGGAGAATATTAGCAAGAGAAAGAGAAATATGGGAAAATATGAGAAAATATGAGAAAACACTAATAGCTATAGAAGAATACATGGCTACAGAGGAGATGCATAGTAGATAGAAAGAGATTAAAGGAAATGAAAAAGGAACAATATAAGACAAGCCATACCTGAGAGGCACCTAATTGACCTATGAAAACCAGATGATTTATTATGAAAAAATAGACATATCAGACATAAGAAATATATAAAAAAACACAATTACACAACCAAAAGACAAATAAAAACAAAATAAAAATAATAATATTACAAGGCATATACAACAGAGACATGAGGACAGAAAAGTACACATTTAAATCAATAAAAAAATAATGAAAAAATAATAAAAAAAGGGACATATTTAAATCAATAAAAAAGGAACATATTTAAATCAATAAAAATCAATAAAAAACCTCATATTCCCTATTCAGTCCATATGGTTCCAATGTATTCAACCTATAAATCCAATAAGCCTCTCTTTCTCTCAACCTACGGATTCTATTACCTCCACGTCTAAAAGGGGGAACGTGCTCCAACACCTGAAAGCGAAGCTGAGAGATGTCATGTCCCCTCGAGACAAAATGTGCTGGTATGGGTAGCAACATTCTCTTGCACCGTATAGTTGACTTATGTTGAGAGATGCGATCTCGGATATGCTGGATAGTCTCTCCAACATATCCGAGACCGCAGGGGCACTTAATGAGATATATGACAAATGACGAATCACATGTAAAAAATCCACGAATCGGGAATTTCTTACCCGATCGGGGATGTGTGAATGAGTCGCCCTTAGATACATTCGAACACTGAGGACAATGAAGACAGGGGAATGTACCCCTTTTGGGTGTAGATAGAAAAGTCTGTATGTCTTTAACTGTTTTAGAGCCGAGATCGGCTCTAACAAGTATGTCTCGAAGGTTCTGAGATTTTTTATGACAAACCAAAGGTAAGTTTTGAAATTCAGGTATATTAGGGTAAGAGTTCCTTAAGAGGGCCCAGTGGGTATGGATAACTTTCTGAATGGCATACATAAAAGGATGGTAAGTATTGACAAATGCCACTCTGGGGCCTGCTATACTTGGCCCAGAAATCTTAGGTGCAATAGAGAGACAGGTATCGGGATAACCCCGTATCCGAAATTTGTTCTACATTTCCTTAAGTCGGATATCACGAGTGTGACTGTCAGAGACAATACGGTTAACCCTCTGAAACTGTGAGTATGGTAATGCCTTCTTCATGTGTTTAGGGTGGCAACTCGAGAAATGTAAAAGACTATTCCTATCTGTAGGTTTAATGAAAAGATCTGTAGACAGTGTTCCCTCTTTATTCAGGATGACATACGTGTCCAAAAAACTGATCATATGAGAGTGATGATGTAAAGTGAAGGTAAGCCGTGGGACTGCATAATTCAAAGTTTCAAAAATTGTGTTAAGGGAAGATTGATCCCCATGCCAAATCAGAAAAATATCGTCAATGTATCTCTTCCAGATTAAGGCGTGTCTCTGGAAGAGTACATTGGAATAAACATGAGAAAGTTCAAATTGAGCCATATAAATGTTGGCATACGGAGGCGCCACGTTAGACCCCATCGCTGTACCAGTCATTTGCATAAAAAATTGATCCTCAAACATGAAAAAGTTTTTGGACAAGACCAGCCTAAGTGTTGAAATGCAAAATTCCTTTTGTAAAGCGTCAAAGTCAGTAAATGCGTCAAGAAATGATCCAACTGCCTGAATCCCTTTTCCATGCTCAATATTTGTATACAGACTATTTACATCAAGTGTCACAAGTATACTGTCCAATGGGATGGAGGTCAAGTCTTTAATAGACGACAGAAAATGGGAAGTGTCCCTAAGATATGAGGGGATGTGGCACAATAATGGTGTGAGAATCTTCTCTAAGGTAATGGCAAGAGGTGAAAGTAGAGAACACGTAGATGCTACAATTGGTCGCCCGGGGGGAAAAGACAGGTTTTTGTGGATTTTTGGAAGGGTATAGAAAACCGGAATAACCGGATGTTGATTGATAAGAAAATCACTCAATTTGTCATCAATAACCCCTTGGGATTTAAAACTGTCAACCAATTGTCGTATGTCCCGGGCTATATCATAGGTAGGATCATGTGACAATGGTAAGTACACATCTCTATCATTCAATTGTGAGTAGATTTCAGAAGTATAAAATCTTCTATCCATAACCACAATGGAACCGCCTTTATCGGCAGGTTTAATCACGATTTGTTTATTAGATTTAAGGTCATTGAGTGCCCGTATTTCCAACTGTGAGAAATTGCGTTTAATCCGTAAATGTCCATGTTGAATGGATTGTAATTTAGCAGTGACATCTCTCTTGACCAAGGAAATGTAAGTCTCAACCGGGTGGTAAGATTTAGGTGGACTAAAATTACTAGTCGTATGTAATTGCAAACTCTTAAGTGTGAAGCTCTGATTAGAGGAAGATGGATCAACATCAGTCCGAAAGGGAGGACGTGTTTGACCAGCAATGATAGGATGATCCTGAAAATGAACTTTTAAACGTAATGTCCTAAAGAAACGGTGTAGCTCTTGATCCAAACGAAATTCATTGAAATTGGGAGTAGGGCAGAAAGACAAACCTTTCTGTAGCACAGAAAGTTCTATGGGAGTTAAATTATACGATGAGATGTTATAAACGATCTGTTCAGTGGTACCTGTGATCGGGTCTGCATTCGAGAAGTAGTTGTCTGCTGGGTGTCTATTGCCCCTCCTGGTCGGTTTCTTAGACCTCTTCCACGTCTGCGTTCTAAAAAATAAGGGGTACGTTTAGAACCTTCACTATCTGAACTGGAAGAAAAGGAGGAGGCACCATATCTCGGTGTCCTATATCCTCTAAACGGACTAGTATCCTGCCATCTGTAAACTTGGTTACGCTGATAATCCTCCGTATCTCTTAAAAATTTTTGTCTTTTACGTTCCTGTAAAAGTGTACGGAATTCCCCAATATTCTTCTCTGTTTTATTCTTAATCTCATTAAATTCTTCTGACGTCAGAGTGTTATTCATCTGCGTCTGAATACTGGAAATTTGGGTATCGACCTCCATCAATTCCTTTTGTAAAAATTCGATAGTTAACAACATTATATCCATGGAACACTTATTAAGGATGCCCTCAAATTTAGAACAAAATTCTGGTTTCTCAGAAAACAAGGTTGGCCGTAAAGAAACCCTTAAACCCCGAGGGATCCTCTGTGCTCTGTAATATTCTGCCAATGTAACATAATGCAGTTCATGTGCTATTCTTTTACGCAAAGTTTTTTCATAGTCCTTAAGACGAATCTCTTCAGCCGGGGTGTGTAGAAATTGGCCAGGAATATGCACCTGGCCTATGATGGCTTCAGCTTCTGCTTGATTATACGATAATAAATTAGATGCCATAATATCTGCAATAGGGTGCGCAATCCAAAAGAAACATATAATACGAAGAAGGGTATGCGCAACTTCCTTAGGGTGGTGCCTATATGATGCAAAAACCACTGTATGAAAAAATTAGCACCAAGGCACACTATAGAAGTCGTAACAACAATTGAATATTTCAGTAAATGTTTATTGCCAACAACATAGGACAGATTTTCAACCGACGTCAACGTTTCGGCTCGCAGAGCCTTTCTCAAGGTTTATCTGTATATAATAGATCAACAGATAAAGTCATTAAACAAGCTACAAGCAAAAATTGCTCATACAAAATAAAGTTTTTTATATATACAGCTCTATATGTCCGTGGCGTAGACAAACATCAGCACAAATAAAATAGAAATAAACATAATTTGCAGCAATAACAGTGATGATATAGACATAGTGAAGACCATCAGCTGCACTTGAACTTCATTCTGTGAGCACATCAGGAGTGTAACTCTGTATACAGACATAAATAATAAGATGTGTAAAGAGATATCAATTAAAGGAGCTCCTCATGCAGGCCAGACGAGAGGACAAGAAGAAAGAGGCAAAAAAATGGAAAATAAGTGAAGGGTAAGGGGGAAAAAAGGACAACCAGAAAAGAAGGAAAAAGAAAGGGAAAAAAAGGAGAAAGAAAAAAGAGAGAAAAGAAGGAGAAAAAAAAAAGGGGGAAAAAAAGAGAAAAAAAGGAGAAAAAAGAGAAAAAGGGGGGAGAAAATTAAGGAAAGAAAAAAAGAAGAAAGGAAAAGAACAAAATTCACAAAAGGAACCAGGAGTACAAAGATCAGAAGACTAAGGCAATGTAAGAGATAATAGAAATAGCCATATAGTTACCTATCCACTGGTGCTGGAGAAAATAAATTTCTATAAGTATAGAAATAACGAAAGAGTTAATGAAAAGGAATCAAGATGAAAAAGATGAAAAAGAAGATCCAAACGACATAAGGAAATACCTGGCAAATCCTGCGTGATCCACGTGAGTCTATAGCCTGGGCTGGGCGGTGTGTGTGCGCTCTCAGTGCACGCTCGTTTAAATGAGGCCGGGGCGGAAGTGAGTGCCCGGCAGAAATCAGCTGTTCAATGACGTGTAACGGACAAACTGCGCATGCGCAGAGGCATCAGAGCCGGGGAAAGCCGGAAAAAGCCGAAGGCAGTGCACGAACAAGACAGACATGAGAACGGGAAGAGGTAAAGAACACGCATAACAGGACAGACCACAAAGAAAAAGATGAAGGACATAAGTGCAGGAGAAATACGTAGTAAAAGATAAAAAGGGGAGAATATTAGCAAGAGAAAGAGAAATATGGGAAAATATGAGAAAATATGAGAAAACACTAATAGCTATAGAAGAATACATGGCTACAGAGGAGATGCATAGTAGATAGAAAGAGATTAAAGGAAATGAAAAAGGAACAATATAAGACAAGCCATACCTGAGAGGCACCTAATTGACCTATGAAAACCAGATGATTTATTATGAAAAAATAGACATATCAGACATAAGAAATATATAAAAAAACACAATTACACAACCAAAAGACAAATAAAAACAAAATAAAAATAATAATATTACAAGGCATATACAACAGAGACATGAGGACAGAAAAGTACACATTTAAATCAATAAAAAAATAATGAAAAAATAATAAAAAAAGGGACATATTTAAATCAATAAAAAAGGAACATATTTAAATCAATAAAAATCAATAAAAAACCTCATATTCCCTATTCAGTCCATATGGTTCCAATGTATTCAACCTATAAATCCAATAAGCCTCTCTTTCTCTCAACCTACGGATTCTATTACCTCCACGTCTAAAAGGGGGAACGTGCTCCAACACCTGAAAGCGAAGCTGAGAGATGTCATGTCCCCTCGAGACAAAATGTGCTGGTATGGGTAGCAACATTCTCTTGCACCGTATAGTTGACTTATGTTGAGAGATGCGATCTCGGATATGCTGGATAGTCTCTCCAACATATCCGAGACCGCAGGGGCACTTAATGAGATATATGACAAATGACGAATCACATGTAAAAAATCCACTAATCGGGAATTTCTTACCCGATCGGGGATGTGTGAATGAGTCGCCCTTAGATACATTCGAACACTGAGGACAATGAAGACAGGGGAATGTACCCCTTTTGGGTGTAGATAGAAAAGTCTGTATGTCTTTAACTGTTTTAGAGCCGAGATCGGCTCTAACAAGTATGTCTCGAAGGTTCTGAGATTTTTTATGACAAACCAAAGGTAAGTTTTGAAATTCAGGTATATTAGGGTAAGAGTTCCTTAAGAGGGCCCAGTGGGTATGGATAACTTTCTGAATGGCATACATAAAAGGATGGTAAGTATTGACAAATGCCACTCTGGGGCCTGCTATACTTGGCCCAGAAATCTTAGGTGCAATAGAGAGACAGGTATCGGGATAACCCCATATCCGAAATTTGTTCTGCATTTCCTTAAGTCGGATATCACGAGTGTGACTGTCAGAGACAATACGGTTAACCCTCTGAAACTGTGAGTATGGTAATGCCTTCTTCATGTGTTTAGGGTGGCAACTCGAGAAATGTAAAAGACTATTCCTATCTGTAGGTTTAATGAAAAGATCTGTAGACAGTGTTCCCTCTTTATTCAGGATGACAGACGTGTCCAAAAAACTGATCATATGAGAGTGATGATGTAAAGTGAAGGTAAGCCGTGGGACTGCATAATTCATAGTTTCAAAAAATGTGTTAAGGGAAGATTGATCCCCATGCCAAATCAGAAAAATATCGTCAATGTATCTCTTCCAGATTAAGGCGTGTCTCTGGAAGAGTACATTGGAATAAACATGAGAAAGTTCAAATTGAGCCATATAAATGTTGGCATACGGAGGCGCCACGTTAGACCCCATCGCTGTACCAGTCATTTGCATAAAAAATTGATCCTCAAACATGAAAAAGTTTTTGGACAAGACCAGCCTAAGTGTTGAAATGCAAAATTCCTTTTGTAAAGCGTCAAAGTCAGTAAATGCGTCAAGAAATGATCCAACTGCCTGAATCCCTTTTCCATGCTCAATATTTGTATACAGACTATTTACATCAAGTGTCACAAGTATACTGTCCAATGGGATGGAGGTCAAGTCTTTAATAGACGACAGAAAATGGGAAGTGTCCCTAAGATATGAGGGGATGTGGCACAATAATGGTGTGAGAATCTTCTCTAAGGTAATGGCAAGAGGTGAAAGTAGAGAACACGTAGATGCTACAATTGGTCGCCCGGGGGGAAAAGACAGGTTTTTGTGGATTTTTGGAAGGGTATAGAAAACCAGAATAACCGGATGTTGATTGATAAGAAAATCACTCAATTTGTCATCAATAACCCCTTGGGATTTAAAACTGTCAACCAATTGTCGTATGTCCCGGGCTATATCATAGGTAGGATCATGTGACAATGGTAAGTACACATCTCTATCATTCAATTGTGAGTAGATTTCAGAAGTATAAAATCTTCTATCCATAACCACAATGGAACCGCCTTTATCGGCAGGTTTAATCACGATTTGTTTATTAGATTTAAGGTCATTGAGTGCCCGTATTTCCAACTGTGAGAAATTGCGTTTAATCCGTAAATCTCCATGTTGAATGGATTGTAATTTAGCAGTGACATCTCTCTTGACCAAGGAAATGTAAGTCTCAACCGGGTGGTAAGATTTAGGTGGACTAAAATTACTAGTCGTATGTAATTGCAAACTCTTAAGTGTGAAGCTCTGATTAGAGGAAGATGGATCAACATCAGTCCGAAAGGGAGGACGTGTTTGACCAGCAATGATAGGATGATCCTGAAAATGAACTTTTAAACGTAATGTCCTAAAGAAACGGTGTAGCTCTTGATCCAAACGAAATTCATTGAAATTGGGAGTAGGGCAGAAAGACAAACCTTTCTGTAGCACAGAAAGTTCTATGGGAGTTAAATTATACGATGAGATGTTATAAACGATCTATTCAGTGGTACCTGTGATCGGGTCTGCATTCGAGAAGTAGTTGTCTGCTGGGTGTCTATTGCCCCTCCTGGTCGGTTTCTTAGACCTCTTCCACGTCTGCGTTCTAAAAAATAAGGGGTACGTTTAGAACCTTCACTATCTGAACTGGAAGAAAAGGAGGAGGCACCATATCTCGGTGTCCTATATCCTCTAAACGGACTAGTATCCTGCCATCTGTAAACTTGGTTACGCTGATAATCCTCCATATCTCTTAAAAATTTTTGTCTTTTACGTTCCTGTAAAAGTGTACGGAATTCCCCAATATTCTTCTCTGTTTTATTCTTAATCTCATTAAATTCTTCTGACGTCAGAGTGTTATTCATCTGCGTCTGAATACTGGAAATTTGGGTATCGACCTCCATCAATTCCTTTTGTAAAAATTCGATAGTTAACATTATATCCATGGAACACTTATTAAGGATGCCCTCAAATTTAGAACAAAATTCTGGTTTCTCAGTAAACAAGGTTGGCCGTAAAGAAACCCTTAAACCCCGAGGGATCCTCTGTGCTCTGTAATATTCTGCCAATGTAACATAATGCAGTTCATGTGCTATTCTTTTACGCAAAGTTTTTTCATAGTCCTTAAGACGAATCTCTTCAGCCGGGGTGTGTAGAAATTGGCCAGGAATATGCACCTGGCCTATGATGGCTTCAGCTTCTGCTTGATTATACGATAATAAATTAGATGCCATAATATCTGCAATAGGGTGCGCAATCCAAAAGAAACATATAATACGAAGAAGGGTATGCGCAACTTCCTTAGGGTGGTGCCTATATGATGCAAAAACCACTGTATGAAAAAATTAGCACCAAGGCACACTATAGAAGTCGTAACAACAATTGAATATTTCAGTAAATGTTTATTGCCAACAACATAGGACAGATTTTCAACCGACGTCAACGTTTCGGCTCGCAGAGCCTTTCTCAAGGTTTATCTGTATATAATAGATCAACAGATAAAGTCATTAAACAAGCTACAAGCAAAAATTGCTCATACAAAATAAAGTTTTTTATATATACAGCTCTATATGTCCGTGGCGTAGACAAACATCAGCACAAATAAAATAGAAATAAACATAATTTGCAGCAATAACAGTGATGATATAGACATAGTGAAGACCATCAGCTGCACTTGAACTTCATTCTGTGAGCACATCAGGAGTGTAACTCTGTATACAGACATAAATAATAAGATGTGTAAAGAGATATCAATTAAAGGAGCTCCTCATGCAGGCCAGACGAGAGGACAAGAAGAAAGAGGCAAAAAAATGGAAAATAAGTGAAGGGTAAGGGGGAAAAAAGGACAACCAGAAAAGAAGGAAAAAGAAAGGAAAAAAAAGGAGAAAGAAAAAAGAGAGAAAAGAAGGAGAAAAAAAAAAAGGGGAAAAAAAAGGAGAAAAAAGAGAAAAAGGGGGGAGAAAATTAAGGAAAGAAAAAAAGAAGAAAGGAAAAGAACAAAATTCACAAAAGGAACCAGGAGTACAAAGATCAGAAGACTAAGGCAATGTAAGAGATAATAGAAATAGCCATATAGTTACCTATCCACTGGTGCTGGAGAAAATAAATTTCTATAAGTATAGAAATAACGAAAGAGTTAATGAAAAGGAATCAAGATGAAAAAGATGAAAAAGAAGATCCAAACGACATAAGGAAATACCTGGCAAATCCTGCGTGATCCACGTGAGTCTATAGCCTGGGCTGGGCGGTGTGTGTGCGCTCTCAGTGCACGCTCGTTTAAATGAGGCCGGGGCGGAAGTGAGTGCCCGGCAGAAATCAGCTGTTCAATGACGTGTAACGGACAAACTGCGCATGCGCAGAGGCATCAGAGCCGGGGAAAGCCGGAAAAAGCCGAAGGCAGTGCACGAACAAGACAGACATGAGAACGGGAAGAGGTAAAGAACACGCATAACAGGACAGACCACAAAGAAAAAGATGAAGGACATAAGTGCAGGAGAAATACGTAGTAAAAGATAAAAAGGGGAGAATATTAGCAAGAGAAAGAGAAATATGGGAAAATATGAGAAAACACTAATAGCTATAGAAGAATACATGGCTACAGAGGAGATGCATAGTAGATAGAAAGAGATTAAAGGAAATGAAAAAGGAACAATATAAGACAAGCCATACCTGAGAGGCACCTAATTGACCTATGAAAACCAGATGATTTATTATGAAAAAATAGACATATCAGACATAAGAAATATATAAAAAAACACAATTACACAACCAAAAGACAAATAAAAACAAAATAAAATAAAAAAAACAAAATAAAAATAATAATATTACAAGGCATATACAACAGAGACATGAGGACAGAAAAGGACACATTTAAATCAATAAAAAAATAATAATAAAATAATAAAAAAGGGACATATTTAAATCAATAAAAAAGGAACATATTTAAATCAATAAAAATCAATAAAAAACCTCATATTCCCTATTCAGTCCATATGGTTCCAATGTATTCAACCTATAAATCCAATAAGCCTCTCTTTCTCTCAACCTACGGATTCTATTACCTCCACGTCTAAAAGGGGGAACGTGCTCCAACACCTGAAAGCGAAGCTGAGAGATGTCATGTCCCCTCGAGACAAAATGTGCTGGTATGGGTAGCAACATTCTCTTGCACCGTATAGTTGACTTATGTTGAGAGATGCGATCTCGGATATGCTGGATAGTCTCTCCAACATATCCGAGACCGCAGGGGCACTTAATGAGATATATGACAAATGACGAATCACATGTAAAAAATCCACGAATCGGGAATTTCTTACCCGATCGGGGATGTGTGAATGAGTGTCACACTGTCACAGAATACTGGAGGTAGGGGGCCTAAGCTGACCCTAAGCTGGGGCCCTGACTAATCCCTCATCCTGGAGGTACTGTTAAAGGTACAGAGGTCCAGGCCGCCAGCGTAACCCCTACCTTCTGAGGATCCCTGCACCTAAGTAATCTAGTCCTGAGAAGGACCCCGATCACAACAATAGGGAACCCGAAATAATATGCCCACACACAGTATTTAGACGAACGAGACAGTACAAGGGAAAAACCAAAACCACCTTGCATACAACTTCTAAACAACTACAACAGAGGGAACACCAACGGGAAAGGAGATAAATGATAAAGCGAGGAAAGGGAAAACACACTTCCAAATACACTTATCTCAGCAACTCCAAACACCACGATCCGCTCTGTAAGTCTGAATGAAAAGCTTTCACCGACACCTCCCAAACAGACCTGCAGGAATATAAAGGAGTCTCACTAAAGAAGCATTGATTGCAGCTGGGCGAGGCTGGACCTCAGCTAGCCCAGAGAGAGAGAGAATTAACTCCTACACTGCCGAGAAAACACAAAGCACCAACAAGTCAGCTGCGAGAAGTCAGGCTGTGTACTCGTGACGATCTTCGTGGCAACACACCCGTGACAGTACCCCCCCTTCTACGAGGGGCCTCTGGACCCTCAGGGCCAGGTTTATCCGGGTGAGTCGTGTGGAAGGCCCGAACTAATCGGTCTGCGTTAATATCCGACGCAGGAACCCACATCCTCTCCTCAGGACCATACCCCTTCCAATGAACCAAGTACTGAAGGGACCGGCGATTAAAGCGTGAATCAATGACCCTCGATACCTGGAACTCCAAGTTACCATTGACAACCACAGGAGGGGGAGGTAAAGGTGACGGTACCACCGGCGCCACATACCTCTTAAGCAATGATCTGTGAAACACGTTGTGAATTTTAAACGTAGGGGGGAGGTCAAGACGGAATGCCACCGGATTAATAACAGAACTGATTCTGTACGGCCCGATGAACCTGGGACCCAGTTTCCAGGAGGGAACCTTAAGTTTAATATTCCTGGTAGACAACCATACCTGATCGTTCACACTTAGGTCCGGACCAGACACTCTCCTCCTATCAGCCATACGTTTGTATCGGTTCCCCATAGTATTCAGATTCTTCAGCACCCCTCTCCATACTGAAGCGAGAGATGAGGAAAATCGTTCCTCCTCCGGAACCCCCGAAGAGCCCCCCCTACTGAAAGTACAAAACTGGGGGTGAAAACCATATGCCCCAAAAAACGGGGACTTACCAGTGGACTCGCTCCGCCTATTATTGAGAGCAAACTCTGCCAGAGGTAGGAAAGAAGCCCAGTCCTCCTGGTTCTCTGACACAAAACACCGAAGATATGTCTCCAAGCTCTGGTTCATACGTTCCGTCTGACCATTGGTCTGAGGATGAAAAGCCGACGAGAATGACAAATGCATCCCCCGCCGTGCACAAAACGCCTTCCAGAACTTGGACACAAACTGAGACCCCCGATCAGACACCACCTCGGAGGGTACCCCGTGAAGCCTCACAATCTCCCCAATGAACACCTGCGCAAGAGTTTTAGCATTAGGGAGAGCCGGAAGAGCGATAAAATGTGCCATCTTGCTGAACCTGTCCACTACAACGAGTATGACCGTTTTACCCGAAGACGGAGGGAGGTCAGTAATAAAGTCCATAGACAGATGAGTCCAAGGACGCTCCGGGATCTTCAAAGGTAAGAGGGCCCCAGACGGACGGGTATGTGAGGTCTTAGAGCGCGCACAAACCCCACAGGACGCGACAAAAGTTACCACCTCTTTATGTAAGTTAGGCCACCAAAACCGACGCGAGAGGAGATCCACAGTTGCTTTACTCCCCGGGTGTCCTGCAAAAACTGAGTTATGGTGTGCCTCGATCACCTTTTGTCGCAACTGATCTGGAACGAACAGTCTCCCCGGAGGTCCAACAGGGGCGTCTCCCTGAGCCTCCAATATCTCCTCCTCCAGCTCAGAGCATACTGCCGAAACCACCACCCCCTCCTGAAGAATAGGAATCGGGTCGTCCGTATTCCCGGCCCCAGGGAAACTACGAGATAAGGCATCCGCCTTTACATTTTTAGACCCAGGACGATATGTAACGACGAAATTAAACCTGGTAAAAAACAATGACCACCTAGCTTGTCTGGGATTCAGACGTTTAGCGGACTCCAGATATAGCAGGTTCTTGTGATCGGTGATGACGGTGACCGGATGAACTGCCCCCTCCAAAAAATGGCGCCACTCCTCAAAAGCTAACTTAATGGCCAAGAGTTCCCTATTGCCGACATCGTAATTCCTCTCAGCGGACGACAATTTTTTAGAGAAAAAGGCGCACGGATGCCACTTACCAGGGGACGAACCCTGTGACAATACTGCTCCCACCCCTACCTCGGAAGCGTCTACCTCTACAATGAATGGCTGTGACGCATCAGGTTGAATGAGTATGGGTGCCGAGGCAAAACATTTTTTCAAGGAGGAGAATGCTTGACAAGCCTTGTCAGACCACCTAGAAAAATCCGTCCCCTTTTTAGTCATGTCTGTGAGAGGCTTAACCATGGACGAGAAATTACGAATGAACTTCCGGTAATAGTTAGCAAACCCCAGGAAACGTTGTAGTGCCTTAAGATTCTCCGGCCGATCCCACTCAAGAACTGCCCGCACTTTCCCAGGGTCCATACGAAAACCGGACGCTGAAACCAGGAAGCCTAAAAACTGGAGTTCCTGTACGGCGAACACACACTTTTCCCACTTGGCATACAGTTTATTATCCCGCAAGATCTGTAACACCTGTCTAACGTGCTCCTGATGAGACACCAGATCCGGCGAGTAAATTAAGATATCATCCAGATATATGACAACAAACTGTCCCACCAGGTGGCGAAAAATATCATTAACAAAGTGTTGAAACACCGCCGGGGCATTAGTCAGACCGAATGGCATGACAAGGTTCTCATAATGCCCCTCCGGAGTGTTAAAAGCCGTCTTCCACTCATCCCCCTCCTTCATCCTAATCAGATTGTACGCCCCCCTGAGATCCAACTTAGAGAACCATTTGGCGCCCACGATCTGATTAAAGAGATCGGGAATAAGTGGGAGCGGATACGGATCTCGGACCGTAATCCGATTAAGTTCACGGAAATCCAGGCAAGGGCGTAGGCCTCCATCTTTCTTCTTAACAAAGAAGAACCCCGCGGCCACCGGAGAAGATGAAGGTCTAATATGCCCCTTAGCCAGACTTTCAGAAATATAATCCTTCATGGCCTGCCTCTCAGGACCAGAAAGGTTATACAACCTAGCTTTAGGTAACTTGGCCTCAGGGAGCAGTTTTACAGAACAGTCATACACGCGATGAGGAGGTAGTTCCTGACACCCATTCTCCGAGAATACATCCTCAAAGTCCGCCAGAAATGGAGGTAAGACCCAAGGAGTAACCGCACCGATGACCGTGTTCATGCAGTTTTTATTACAGAATTTACTCCATTGGCTTATCTCTCTGGTTTGCCAATTAATAACCGGGTTATGCTTAGCTAACCAAGGAAGGCCCAACACTATAGGAGTGGGAAGACCCTCCAACACGTAGCAAGACAACAGTTCTTTATGTATTGCCCCCACTTGAAGTTTTACGCCATGCACAGCTTGCAAAAAACTTCCCTGACCGAGAGGTCTGGCATCGATCGAGAATATGGGGATGGGTTTAGCCAACTCACTCAATCGCATACCTTGAACCCGGGCAAACCGAGCATCAACCAGATTAGCCCCGGCCCCACTATCCAGAAGAACAGATATCCTCTCAGTTCTCGTACCCACCACCACCTCCGCCGGTACGAGAAACTGAGACGAACCTAGGGACGAAATACCTACTCCCAGATTGCCGTCCACCACACAACCTGGGATCAACAGTTTTTTCGACGACTCTTTACTCTGCAAGGGACGGGATGGACACCCCCCAATAAAATGTCCCTTTTTCCCGCAGAGAAAACACCTTCCTGTCTTATGGCGCACCACCGGTCCCCTTCCCCGAAATGATGTCCCTCCTAATTGCATAGGCTACTCCGGACTGACCAGGGGAACCACCATATGAGGGGACCTTGTAGGAGGTGGAGACATTACAGGGGGTAGAGTTATCCCGCACCTCTCCCGAAGCCGTCTGTCAACGCGAATAGCAAGGGCCATAGCGGCTTCCAGTGACGCGGGAGAGTCATACTGTGCCAACACATCCTGTAATTTGTCGGATAAACCATGACAAAACTGGCTCCTAAGAGCCAGGTCATTCCACTGGGTGTCCGTGGCCCACCTACGGAACTCCGAACAGAATTCCTCCGCCGGACGATCTCCCTGCTGAATCCTACGTAACTTAGACTCAGCAAGGGAGATCCGATCTGGGTCATCATATACGAGTCCCAGAGCAGCGAAAAACCTATCCACTGACTGGAGAACCGGGGAGCTTGGGGGAAGAGAGAACGCCCAAGATTGTGGGTCCCCTTGTAGGAGCGAGATGACAATTCCCACCCTTTGTTCTTCACTGCCCGATGACCGAGGCCGCAGCCGAAAGTACAATTTGCATGCCTCCCGGAAAACAAAAAACTTGTCCCGCCCCCCAGTGAACCTGTCAGGGAGAGCTACTTTAGGTTCTGGTCCGGCTTGCTCCAGAGGATGCAAAACCTTGGACCTAACGTCCGCCAGCCCCATGGACAAACTCTGCAACTGCCGAGCTAGACCGGCTACTGGATCCATGGTAGCTGGAGAAAAACTAAGATGGTCGGTGAAAATGTCACACTGTCACAGAATACTGGAGGTAGGGGGCCTAAGCTGACCCTAAGCTGGGGCCCTGACTAATCCCTCATCCTGGAGGTACTGTTAAAGGTACAGAGGTCCAGGCCGCCAGCGTAACCCCTACCTTCTGAGGATCCCTGCACCTAAGTAATCTAGTCCTGAGAAGGACCCCGATCACAACAATAGGGAACCCGAAATAATATGCCCACACACAGTATTTAGACGAACGAGACAGTACAAGGGAAAAACCAAAACCACCTTGCATACAACTTCTAAACAACTACAACAGAGGGAACACCAACGGGAAAGGAGATAAATGATAAAGCGAGGAAAGGGAAAACACACTTCCAAATACACTTATCTCAGCAACTCCAAACACCACGATCCGCTCTGTAAGTCTGAATGAAAAGCTTTCACCGACACCTCCCAAACAGACCTGCAGGAATATAAAGGAGTCTCACTAAAGAAGCATTGATTGCAGCTGGGCGAGGCTGGACCTCAGCTAGCCCAGAGAGAGAGAGAATTAACTCCTACACTGCCGAGAAAACACAAAGCACCAACAAGTCAGCTGCGAGAAGTCAGGCTGTGTACTCGTGACGATCTTCGTGGCAACACACCCGTGACAATGAGTCGCCCTTAGATACATTCGAACACTGAGGACAATGAAGACAGGGGAATGTACCCCTTTTGGGTGTAGATAGAAAAGTCTGTATGTCTTTAACTGTTTTAGAGCCGAGATCGGCTCTAACAAGTATGTCTCGAAGGTTCTGAGATTTTTTATGACAAACTAAAGGTAAGTTTTGAAATTCAGGTATATTAGGGTAAGAGTTCCTTAAGAGGGCCCAGTGGGTATGGATAACTTTCTGAATGGCATACATAAAAGGATGGTAAGTATTGACAAATGCCACTCTGGGGCCTGCTATACTTGGCCCAGAAATCTTAGGTGCAATAGAGAGATAGGTATCGGGATAACCCCGTATCCGAAATTTGTTCTACATTTCCTTAAGTCGGATATCACGAGTGTGACTGTCAGAGACAATACGGTTAACCCTCTGAAACTGTGAGTATGGTAATGCCTTCTTCATGTGTTTAGGGTGGCAACTCGAGAAATGTAAAAGACTATTCCTATCTGTAGGTTTAATGAAAAGATCTGTAGACAGTGTTCCCTCTTTATTCAGGATGACATACGTGTCCAAAAAACTGATCATATGAGAGTGATGATGTAAAGTGAAGGTAAGCCGTGGGACTGCATAATTCATAGTTTCAAAAAATGTGTTAAGGGAAGATTGATCCCCATGCCAAATCAGAAAAATATCGTCAATGTATCTCTTCCAGATTAAGGCGTGTCTCTGGAAGAGTACATTGGAATAAACATGAGAAAGTTCAAATTGAGCCATATAAATGTTGGCATACGGAGGCGCCACGTTAGACCCCATCGCTGTACCAGTCATTTGCATAAAAAATTGATCCTCAAACATGAAAAAGTTTTTGGACAAGACCAGCCTAAGTGTTGAAATGCAAAATTCCTTTTGTAAAGCGTCAAAGTCAGTAAATGCGTCAAGAAATGATCCAACTGCCTGAATCCCTTTTCCATGCTCAATATTTGTATACAGACTATTTACATCAAGTGTCACAAGTATACTGTCCAATGGGATGGAGGTCAAGTCTTTAATAGACGACAGAAAATGGGAAGTGTCCCTAAGATATGAGGGGATGTGGCACAATAATGGTGTGAGAATCTTCTCTAAGGTAATGGCAAGAGGTGAAAGTAGAGAACACGTAGATGCTACAATTGGTCGCCCGGGGGGAAAAGACAGGTTTTTGTGGATTTTTGGAAGGGTATAGAAAACCGGAATAACCGGATGTTGATTGCTAAGAAAATCACTCAATTTGTCATCAATAACCCCTTGGGATTTAAAACTGTCAACCAATTGTCGTATGTCCCGGGCTATATCATAGGTAGGATCATGTGACAATGGTAAGTACACATCTCTATCATTCAATTGTGAGTAGATTTCAGAAGTATAAAATCTTCTATCCATAACCACAATGGAACCGCCTTTATCGGCAGGTTTAATCACGATTTGTTTATTAGATTTAAGGTCATTGAGTGCCCGTATTTCCAACTGTGAGAAATTGCGTTTAATCCGTAAATGTCCATGTTGAATGGATTGTAATTTAGCAGTGACATCTCTCTTGACCAAGGAAATGTAAGTCTCAACCGGGTGGTAAGATTTAGGTGGACTAAAATTACTAGTCGTATGTAATTGCAAACTCTTAAGTGTGAAGCTCTGATTAGAGGAAGATGGATCAACATCAGTCCGAAAGGGAGGACGTGTTTGACCAGCAATGATAGGATGATCCTGAAAATGAACTTTTAAACGTAATGTCCTAAAGAAACGGTGTAGCTCTTGATCCAAACGAAATTCATTGAAATTGGGAGTAGGGCAGAAAGACAAACCTTTCTGTAGCACAGAAAGTTCTATGGGAGTTAAATTATACGATGAGATGTTATAAACGATCTGTTCAGTGGTACCTGTGATCGGGTCTGCATTCGAGAAGTAGTTGTCTGCTGGGTGTCTATTGCCCCTCCTGGTCGGTTTCTTAGACCTCTTCCACGTCTGCGTTCTAAAAAATAAGGGGTACGTTTAGAACCTTCACTATCTGAACTGGAAGAAAAGGAGGAGGCACCATATCTCGGTGTCTTATATCCTCTAAACGGACTAGTATCCTGCCATCTGTAAACTTGGTTACGCTGATAATCCTCCGTATCTCTTAAAAATTTTTGTCTTTTACGTTCCTGTAAAAGTGTACGGAATTCCCCAATATTCTTCTCTGTTTTATTCTTAATCTCATTAAATTCTTCTGACGTCAGAGTGTTATTCATCTGCGTCTGAATACTGGAAATTTGGGTATCGACCTCCATCAATTCCTTTTGTAAAAATTCGATAGTTAACAACATTATATCCATGGAACACTTATTAAGGATGCCCTCAAATTTAGAACAAAATTCTGGTTTCTCAGAAAACAAGGTTGGCCGTAAAGAAACCCTTAAACCCCGAGGGATCCTCTGTGCTCTGTAATATTCTGCCAATGTAACATAATGCAGTTCATGTGCTATTCTTTTACGCAAAGTTTTTTCATAGTCCTTAAGACGAATCTCTTCAGCCGGGGTGTGTAGAAATTGGCCAGGAATATGCACCTGGCCTATGATGGCTTCAGCTTCTGCTTGATTATACGATAATAAATTAGATGCCATAATATCTGCAATAGGGTGCGCAATCCAAAAGAAACATATAATACGAAGAAGGGTATGCGCAACTTCCTTAGGGTGGTGCCTATATGATGCAAAAACCACTGTATGAAAAAATTAGCACCAAGGCACACTATAGAAGTCGTAACAACAATTGAATATTTCAGTAAATGTTTATTGCCAACAACATAGGACAGATTTTCAACCGACGTCAACGTTTCGGCTCGCAGAGCCTTTCTCAAGGTTTATCTGTATATAATAGATCAACAGATAAAGTCATTAAACAAGCTACAAGCAAAAATTGCTCATACAAAATAAAGTTTTTTATATATACAGCTCTATATGTCCGTGGCGTAGACAAACATCAGCACAAATAAAATAGAAATAAACATAATTTGCAGCAATAACAGTGATGATATAGACATAGTGAAGACCATCAGCTGCACTTGAACTTCATTCTGTGAGCACATCAGGAGTGTAACTCTGTATACAGACATAAATAATAAGATGTGTAAAGAGATATCAATTAAAGGAGCTCCTCATGCAGGCCAGACGAGAGGACAAGAAGAAAGAGGCAAAAAAATGGAAAATAAGTGAAGGGTAAGGGGGAAAAAAGGACAACCAGAAAAGAAGGAAAAAGAAAGGAAAAAAAGGAGAAAGAAAAAAGAGAGAAAAGAAGGAGAAAAAAAAAAGGGGGGAAAAAAAGAGAAAAAAAGGAGAAAAAAGAGAAAAAGGGGGGAGAAAATTAAGGAAAGAAAAAAAGAAGAAAGGAAAAGAACAAAATTCACAAAAGGAACCAGGAGTACAAAGATCAGAAGACTAAGGCAATGTAAGAGATAATAGAAATAGCCATATAGTTACCTATCCACTGGTGCTGGAGAAAATAAATTTCTATAAGTATAGAAATAACGAAAGAGTTAATGAAAAGGAATCAAGATGAAAAAGATGAAAAAGAAGATCCAAACGACATAAGGAAATACCTGGCAAATCCTGCGTGATCCACGTGAGTCTATAGCCTGGGCTGGGCGGTGTGTGTGCGCTCTCAGTGCACGCTCGTTTAAATGAGGCCGGGGCGGAAGTGAGTGCCCGGCAGAAATCAGCTGTTCAATGACGTGTAACGGACAAACTGCGCATGCGCAGAGGCATCAGAGCCGGGGAAAGCCGGAAAAAGCCGAAGGCAGTGCACGAATAAGACAGACATGAGAACGGGAAGAGGTAAAGAACACGCATAACAGGACAGACCACAAAGAAAAAGATGAAGGACATAAGTGCAGGAGAAATACGTAGTAAAAGATAAAAAGGGGAGAATATTAGCAAGAGAAAGAGAAATATGGGAAAATATGAGAAAATATGAGAAAACACTAATAGCTATAGAAGAATACATGGCTACAGAGGAGATGCATAGTAGATAGAAAGAGATTAAAGGAAATGAAAAAGGAACAATATAAGACAAGCCATACCTGAGAGGCACCTAATTGACCTATGAAAACCAGATGATTTATTATGAAAAAATAGACATATCAGACATAAGAAATATATAAAAAAACACAATTACACAACCAAAAGACAAATAAAAACAAAATAAAAATAATAATATTACAAGGCATATACAACAGAGACATGAGGACAGAAAAGTACACATTTAAATCAATAAAAAAATAATGAAAAAATAATAAAAAAAGGGACATATTTAAATCAATAAAAAAGGAACATATTTAAATCAATAAAAATCAATAAAAAACCTCATATTCCCTATTCAGTCCATATGGTTCCAATGTATTCAACCTATAAATCCAATAAGCCTCTCTTTCTCTCAACCTACGGATTCTATTACCTCCACGTCTAAAAGGGGGAACGTGCTCCAACACCTGAAAGCGAAGCTGAGAGATGTCATGTCCCCTCGAGACAAAATGTGCTGGTATGGGTAGCAACATTCTCTTGCACCGTATAGTTGACTTATGTTGAGAGATGCGATCTCGGATATGCTGGATAGTCTCTCCAACATATCCGAGACCGCAGGGGCACTTAATGAGATATATGACAAATGACGAATCACATGTAAAAAATCCACGAATCGGGAATTTCTTACCCGATCGGGGATGTGTGAATGAGTCGCCCTTAGATACATTCGAACACTGAGGACAATGAAGACAGGGGAATGTACCCCTTTTGGGTGTAGATAGAAAAGTCTGTATGTCTTTAACTGTTTTAGAGCCGAGATCGGCTCTAACAAGTATGTCTCGAAGGTTCTGAGATTTTTTATGACAAACCAAAGGTAAGTTTTGAAATTCAGGTATATTAGGGTAAGAGTTCCTTAAGAGGGCCCAGTGGGTATGGATAACTTTCTGAATGGCATACATAAAAGGATGGTAAGTATTGACAAATGCCACTCTGGGGCCTGCTATACTTGGCCCAGAAATCTTAGGTGCAATAGAGAGACAGGTATCGGGATAACCCCGTATCCGAAATTTGTTCTGCATTTCCTTAAGTCGGATATCACGAGTGTGACTGTCAGAGACAATACGGTTAACCCTCTGAAACTGTGAGTATGGTAATGCCTTCTTCATGTGTTTAGGGTGGCAACTCGAGAAATGTAAAAGACTATTCCTATCTGTAGGTTTAATGAAAAGATCTGTAGACAGTGTTCCCTCTTTATTCAGGATGACATACGTGTCCAAAAAACTGATCATATGAGAGTGATGATGTAAAGTGAAGGTAAGCCGTGGGACTGCATAATTCAAAGTTTCAAAAATTGTGTTAAGGGAAGATTGATCCCCATGCCAAATCAGAAAAATATCGTCAATGTATCTCTTCCAGATTAAGGCGTGTCTCTGGAAGAGTACATTGGAATAAACATGAGAAAGTTCAAATTGAGCCATATAAATGTTGGCATACGGAGGCGCCACGTTAGACCCCATTGCTGTACCAGTCATTTGCATAAAAAATTGATCCTCAAACATGAAAAAGTTTTTGGACAAGACCAGCCTAAGTGTTGAAATGCAAAATTCCTTTTGTAAAGCGTCAAAGTCAGTAAATGCGTCAAGAAATGATCCAACTGCCTGAATCCCTTTTCCATGCTCAATATTTGTATACAGACTATTTACATCAAGTGTCACAAGTATACTGTCCAATGGGATGGAGGTCAAGTCTTTAATAGACGACAGAAAATGGGAAGTGTCCCTAAGATATGAGGGGATGTGGCACAATAATGGTGTGAGAATCTTCTCTAAGGTAATGGCAAGAGGTGAAAGTAGAGAACACGTAGATGCTACAATTGGTCGCCCAGGGGGAAAAGACAGGTTTTTGTGGATTTTTGGAAGGGTATAGAAAACCGGAATAACCGGATGTTGATTGCTAAGAAAATCACTCAATTTGTCATCAATAACCCCTTGGGATTTAAAACTGTCAACCAATTGTCGTATGTCCCGGGCTATATCATAGGTAGGATCATGTGACAATGGTAAGTACACATCTCTATCATTCAATTGTGAGTAGATTTCAGAAGTATAAAATCTTCTATCCATAACCACAATGGAACCGCCTTTATCGGCAGGTTTAATCACGATTTGTTTATTAGATTTAAGGTCATTGAGTGCCCGTATTTCCAACTGTGAGAAATTGCGTTTAATCCGTAAATGTCCATGTTGAATGGATTGTAATTTAGCAGTGACATCTCTCTTGACCAAGGAAATGTAAGTCTCAACCGGGTGGTAAGATTTAGGTGGACTAAAATTACTAGTCGTATGTAATTGCAAACTTTTTAAGTGTGAAGCTCTGATTAGAGGAAGATGGATCAACATCAGTCCGAAAGGGAGGACGTGTTTGACCAGCAATGATAGGATGATCCTGAAAATGAACTTTTAAACGTAATGTCCTAAAGAAACGGTGTAGCTCTTGATCCAAACGAAATTCATTGAAATTGGGAGTAGGGCAGAAAGACAAACCTTTCTGTAGCACAGAAAGTTCTATGGGAGTTAAATTATACGATGAGATGTTATAAACGATCTGTTCAGTGGTACCTGTGATCGGGTCTGCATTCGAGAAGTAGTTGTCTGCTGGGTGTCTATTGCCCCTCCTGGTCGGTTTCTTAGACCTCTTCCACGTCTGCGTTCTAAAAAATAAGGGGTACGTTTAGAACCTTCACTATCTGAACTGGAAGAAAAGGAGGAGGCACCATATCTCGGTGTCCTATATCCTCTAAACGGACTAGTATCCTGCCATCTGTAAACTTGGTTACGCTGATAATCCTCCGTATCTCTTAAAAATTTTTGTCTTTTACGTTCCTGTAAAAGTGTACGGAATTCCCCAATATTCTTCTCTGTTTTATTCTTAATCTCATTAAATTCTTCTGACGTCAGAGTGTTATTCATCTGCGTCTGAATACTGGAAATTTGGGTATCGACCTCCATCAATTCCTTTTGTAAAAATTCGATAGTTAACAACATTATATCCATGGAACACTTATTAAGGATGCCCTCAAATTTAGAACAAAATTCTGGTTTCTCAGAAAACAAGGTTGGCCGTAAAGAAACCCTTAAACCCCGAGGGATCCTCTGTGCTCTGTAATATTCTGCCAATGTAACATAATGCAGTTCATGTGCTATTCTTTTACGCAAAGTTTTTTCATAGTCCTTAAGACGAATCTCTTCAGCCGGAGTGTGTAGAAATTGGCCAGGAATATGCACCTGGCCTATGATGGCTTCAGCTTCTGCTTGATTATACGATAATAAATTAGATGCCATAATATCTGCAATAGGGTGCGCAATCCAAAAGAAACATATAATACAAAGAAGGGTATGTGCAACTTCCTTAGGGTGGTGCCTATATGATGCAAAAACCACTGTATGAAAAAATTAGCACCAAGGCACACTATAGAAGTCGTAACAACAATTGAATATTTCAGTAAATGTTTATTGCCAACAACATAGGACAGATTTTCAACCGACGTCAACGTTTCGGCTCGCAGAGCCTTTCTCAAGGTTTATCTGTATATAATAGATCAACAGATAAAGTCATTAAACAAGCTACAAGCAAAAATTGCTCATACAAAATAAAGTTTTTTATATATACAGCTCTATATGTCCGTGGCGTAGACAAACATCAGCACAAATAAAATAGAAATAAACATAATTTGCAGCAATAACAGTGATGATATAGACATAGTGAAGACCATCAGCTGCACTTGAACTTCATTCTGTGAGCACATCAGGAGTGTAACTCTGTATACAGACATAAATAATAAGATGTGTAAAGAGATATCAATTAAAGGAGCTCCTCATGCAGGCCAGACGAGAGGACAAGAAGAAAGAGGCAAAAAAATGGAAAATAAGTGAAGGGTAAGGGGGAAAAAAGGACAACCAGAAAAGAAGGAAAAAGAAAGGAAAAAAAAGGAGAAAGAAAAAAGAGAGAAAAGAAGGAGAAAAAAAAAAAAAGGGGAAAAAGGGGGAAAAAAAGAGAAAAAGGGGGGAGAAAATTAAGGAAAGAAAAAAAGAAGAAAGGAAAAGAACAAAATTCACAAAAGGAACCAGGAGTACAAAGATCAGAAGACTAAGGCAATGTAAGAGATAATAGAAATAGCCATATAGTTACCTATCCACTGGTGCTGGAGAAAATAAATTTCTATAAGTATAGAAATAACGAAAGAGTTAATGAAAAGGAATCAAGATGAAAAAGATGAAAAAGAAGATCCAAACGACATAAGGAAATACCTGGCAAATCCTGCGTGATCCACGTGAGTCTATAGCCTGGGCTGGGCGGTGTGTGTGCGCTCTCAGTGCACGCTCGTTTAAATGAGGCCGGGGCGGAAGTGAGTGCCCGGCAGAAATCAGCTGTTCAATGACGTGTAACGGACAAACTGCGCATGCGCAGAGGCATCAGAGCCGGGGAAAGCCGGAAAAAGCCGAAGGCAGTGCACGAACAAGACAGACATGAGAACGGGAAGAGGTAAAGAACACGCATAACAGGACAGACCACAAAGAAAAAGATGAAGGACATAAGTGCAGGAGAAATACGTAGTAAAAGATAAAAAGGGGAGAATATTAGCAAGAGAAAGAGAAATATGGGAAAATATGAGAAAATATGAGAAAACACTAATAGCTATAGAAGAATACATGGCTACAGAGGAGATGCATAGTAGATAGAAAGAGATTAAAGGAAATGAAAAAGGAACAATATAAGACAAGCCATACCTGAGAGGCACCTAATTGACCTATGAAAACCAGATGATTTATTATGAAAAAATAGACATATCAGACATAAGAAATATATAAAAAAACACAATTACACAACCAAAAGATAAATAAAAACAAAATAAAAATAATAATATTACAAGGCATATACAACAGAGACATGAGGACAGAAAAGGACACATTTAAATCAATAAAAAAATAATGAAAAAATAATAAAAAAATAATAAAAAAAGGGACATATTTAAATCAATAAAAAAGGAACATATTTAAATCAATAAAAATCAATAAAAAACCTCATATTCCCTATTCAGTCCATATGGTTCCAATGTATTCAACCTAAAAATCCAATAAGCCTCTCTTTCTCTCAACCTACGGATTCTATTACCTCCACGTCTAAAAGGGGGAACGTGCTCCAACACCTGAAAGCGAAGCTGAGAGATGTCATGTCCCCTCGAGACAAAATGTGCTGGTATGGGTAGCAACATTCTCTTGCACCGTATAGTTGACTTATGTTGAGAGATGCGATCTCGGATATGCTGGATAGTCTCTCCAACATATCCGAGACCGCAGGGGCACTTAATGAGATATATGACAAATGACGAATCACATGTAAAAAATCCACGAATCGGGAATTTCTTACCCGATCGGGGATGTGTAAATGAGTCGCCCTTAGATACATTCGAACACTGAGGACAATGAAGACAGGGGAATGTACCCCTTTTGGGTGTAGATAGAAAAGTCTGTATGTCTTTAACTGTTTTAGAGCCGAGATCGGCTCTAACAAGTATGTCTCGAAGGTTCTGAGATTTTTTATGACAAACCAAAGGTAAGTTTTGAAATTCAGGTATATTAGGTTAAGAGTTCCTTAAGAGGGCCCAGTGGGTATGGATAACTTTCTGAATGGCATACATAAAAGGATGGTAAGTATTGACAAATGCCACTCTGGGGCCTGCTATACTTGGCCCAGAAATCTTAGGTGCAATAGAGAGACAGGTATCGGGATAACCCCGTATCCGAAATTTGTTCTACATTTCCTTAAGTCGGATATCACGAGTGTGACTGTCAGAGACAATACGGTTAACCCTCTGAAACTGTGAGTATGGTAATGCCTTCTTCATGTGTTTAGGGTGGCAACTCGAGAAATGTAAAAGACTATTCCTATCTGTAGGTTTAATGAAAAGATCTGTAGACAGTGTTCCCTCTTTATTCAGGATGACATACGTGTCCAAAAAACTGATCATATGAGAGTGATGATGTAAAGTGAAGGTAAGCCGTGGGACTGCATAATTCATAGTTTCAAAAAATGTGTTAAGGGAAGATTGATCCCCATGCCAAATCAGAAAAATATCGTCAATGTATCTCTTCCAGATTAAGGCGTGTCTCTGGAAGAGTACATTGGAATAAACATGAGAAAGTTCAAATTGAGCCATATAAATGTTGGCATACGGAGGCGCCACGTTAGACCCCATCGCTGTACCAGTCATTTGCATAAAAAATTGATCCTCAAACATGAAAAAGTTTTTGGACAAGACCAGCCTAAGTGTTGAAATGCAAAATTCCTTTTGTAAAGCGTCAAAGTCAGTAAATGCGTCAAGAAATGATCCAACTGCCTGAATCCCTTTTCCATGCTCAATATTTGTATACAGACTATTTACATCAAGTGTCACAAGTATACTGTCCAATGGGATGGAGGTCAAGTCTTTAATAGACGACAGAAAATGGGAAGTGTCCCTAAGATATGAGGGGATGTGGCACAATAATGGTGTGAGAATCTTCTCTAAGGTAATGGCAAGAGGTGAAAGTAGAGAACACGTAGATGCTACAATTGGTCACCCAGGGGGAAAAGACAGGTTTTTGTGGATTTTTGGAAGGGTATAGAAAACCGGAATAACCGGATGTTGATTGCTAAGAAAATCACTCAATTTGTCATCAATAACCCCTTGGGATTTAAAACTGTCAACCAATTGTCGTATGTCCCGGGCTATATCATAGGTAGGATCATGTGACAATGGTAAGTACACATCTCTATCATTCAATTGTGAGTAGATTTCAGAAGTATAAAATCTTCTATCCATAACCACAATGGAACCGCCTTTATCGGCAGGTTTATTCACGATTTGTTTATTAGATTTAAGGTCATTGAGTGCCCGTATTTCCAACTGTGAGAAATTGCGTTTAATCCGTAAATGTCCATGTTGAATGGATTGTAATTTAGCAGTGACATCTCTCTTGACCAAGGAAATGTAAGTCTCAACCGGGTGGTAAGATTTAGGTGGACTAAAATTACTAGTCGTATGTAATTGCAAACTCTTAAGTGTGAAGCTCTGATTAGAGGAAGATGGATCCACATCAGTCCGAAAGGGAGGACGTGTTTGACCAGCAATGATAGGATGATCCTGAAAATGAACTTTTAAACGTAATGTCCTAAAGAAACGGTGTAGCTCTTGATCCAAACGAAATTCATTGAAATTGGGAGTAGGGCAGAAAGACAAACCTTTCTGTAGCACAGAAAGTTCTATGGGAGTTAAATTATACGATGAGATGTTATAAACGATCTGTTCAGTGGTACCTGTGATCGGGTCTGCATTCGAGAAGTAGTTGTCTGCTGGGTGTCTATTGCCCCTCCTGGTCGGTTTCTTAGACCTCTTCCACGTCTGCGTTCTAAAAAATAAGGGGTACGTTTAGAACCTTCACTATCTGAACTGGAAGAAAAGGAGGAGGCACCATATCTCGGTGTCCTATATCCTCTAAACGGACTAGTATCCTGCCATCTGTAAACTTGGTTACGCTGATAATCCTCCGTATCTCTTAAAAATTTTTGTCTTTTACGTTCCTGTAAAAGTGTACGGAATTCCCCAATATTCTTCTCTGTTTTATTCTTAATCTCATTAAATTCTTCTGACGTCAGAGTGTTATTCATCTGCGTCTGAATACTGGAAATTTGGGTATCGACCTCCATCAATTCCTTTTGTAAAAATTCGATAGTTAACAACATTATATCCATGGAACACTTATTAAGGATGCCCTCAAATTTAGAACAAAATTCTGGTTTCTCAGAAAACAAGGTTGGCCGTAAAGAAACCCTTAAACCCCGAGGGATCCTCTGTGCTCTGTAATATTCTGCCAATGTAACATAATGCAGTTCATGTGCTATTCTTTTACGCAAAGTTTTTTCATAGTCCTTAAGACGAATCTCTTCAGCCGGAGTGTGTAGAAATTGGCCAGGAATATGCACCTGGCCTATGATGGCTTCAGCTTCTGCTTGATTATACGATAATAAATTAGATGCCATAATATCTGCAATAGGGTGCGCAATCCAAAAGAAACATATAATACGAAGAAGGGTATGCGCAACTTCCTTAGGGTGGTGCCTATATGATGCAAAAACCACTGTATGAAAAAATTAGCACCAAGGCACACTATAGAAGTCGTAACAACAATTGAATATTTCAGTAAATGTTTATTGCCAACAACATAGGACAGATTTTCAACCGACGTCAACGTTTCGGCTCGCAGAGCCTTTCTCAAGGTTTATCTGTATATAATAGATCAACAGATAAAGTCATTAAACAAGCTACAAGCAAAAATTGCTCATACAAAATAAAGTTTTTTATATATACAGCTCTATATGTCCGTGGCGTAGACAAACATCAGCACAAATAAAATAGAAATAAACATAATTTGCAGCAATAACAGTGATGATATAGACATAGTGAAGACCATCAGCTGCACTTGAACTTCATTCTGTGAGCACATCAGGAGTGTAACTCTGTATACAGACATAAATAATAAGATGTGTAAAGAGATATCAATTAAAGGAGCTCCTCATGCAGGCCAGACGAGAGGACAAGAAGAAAGAGGCAAAAAAATGGAAAATAAGTGAAGGGTAAGGGGGAAAAAAGGACAACCAGAAAAGAAGGAAAAAGAAAGGAAAAAAAAGGAGAAAGAAAAAAGAGAGAAAAGAAGGAGAAAAAAAAAAAAGGGGGGAAAAAAAGGAGAAAAAAGAGAAAAAGGGGGGAGAAAATTAAGGAAAGAAAAAAAGAAGAAAGGAAAAGAACAAAATTCACAAAAGGAACCAGGAGTACAAAGATCAGAAGACTAAGGCAATGTAAGAGATAATAGAAATAGCCATATAGTTACCTATCCACTGGTGCTGGAGAAAATAAATTTCTATAAGTATAGAAATAACGAAAGAGTTAATGAAAAGGAATCAAGATGAAAAAGATGAAAAAGAAGATCCAAACGACATAAGGAAATACCTGGCAAATCCTGCGTGATCCACGTGAGTCTATAGCCTGGGCTGGGCGGTGTGTGTGCGCTCTCAGTGCACGCTCGTTTAAATGAGGCCGGGGCGGAAGTGAGTGCCCGGCAGAAATCAGCTGTTCAATGACGTGTAACGGACAAACTGCGCATGCGCAGAGGCATCAGAGCCGGGGAAAGCCGGAAAAAGCCGAAGGCAGTGCACGAATAAGACAGACATGAGAACGGGAAGAGGTAAAGAACACGCATAACAGGACAGACCACAAAGAAAAAGATGAAGGACATAAGTGCAGGAGAAATACGTAGTAAAAGATAAAAAGGGGAGAATATTAGCAAGAGAAAGAGAAATATGGGAAAATATGAGAAAATATGAGAAAACACTAATAGCTATAGAAGAATACATGGCTACAGAGGAGATGCATAGTAGATAGAAAGAGATTAAAGGAAATGAAAAAGGAACAATATAAGACAAGCCATACCTGAGAGGCACCTAATTGACCTATGAAAACCAGATGATTTATTATGAAAAAATAGACATATCAGACATAAGAAATATATAAAAAAACACAATTACACAACCAAAAGACAAATAAAAACAAAATAAAATTAAAAAAACAAAATAAAAATAATAATATTACAAGGCATATACAACAGAGACATGAGGACAGAAAAGGACACATTTAAATCAATAAAAAAATAATAAAAAATAATAAAAAAAGGGACATATTTAAATCAATAAAAAAGGAACATATTTAAATCAATAAAAATCAATAAAAAATCTCATATTCCCTATTCAGTCCATATGGTTCCAATGTATTCAACCTATAAATCCAATAAGCCTCTCTTTCTCTCAACCTACGGATTCTATTACCTCCACGTCTAAAAGGGGGAACGTGCTCCAACACCTGAAAGCGAAGCTGAGAGATGTCATGTCCCCTCGAGACAAAATGTGCTGGTATGGGTAGCAACATTCTCTTGCACCGTATAGTTGACTTATGTTGAGAGATGCGATCTCGGATATGCTGGATAGTCTCTCCAACATATCCGAGACCGCAGGGGCACTTAATGAGATATATGACAAATGACGAATCACATGTAAAAAATCCACGAATCGGGAATTTCTTACCCGATCGGGGATGTGTGAATGAGTCGCCCTTAGATACATTCGAACACTGAGGACAATGAAGACAGGGGAATGTACCCCTTTTGGGTGTAGATAGAAAAGTCTGTATGTCTTTAACTGTTTTAGAGCCGAGATCGGCTCTAACAAGTATGTCTCGAAGGTTCTGAGATTTTTTATGACAAACCAAAGGTAAGTTTTGAAATTCAGGTATATTAGGGTAAGAGTTCCTTAAGAGGGCCCAGTGGGTATGGATAACTTTCTGAATGGCATACATAAAAGGATGGTTAGTATTGACAAATGCCACTCTGGGGCCTGCTATACTTGGCCCAGAAATCTTAGGTGCAATAGAGAGACAGGTATCGGGATAACCCCGTATCCGAAATTTGTTCTGCATTTCCTTAAGTCGGATATCACGAGTGTGACTGTCAGAGACAATACGGTTAACCCTCTGAAACTGTGAGTATGGTAATGCCTTCTTCATGTGTTTAGGGTGGCAACTCGAGAAATGTAAAAGACTATTCCTATCTGTAGGTTTAATGAAAAGATCTGTAGACAGTGTTCCCTCTTTATTCAGGATGACATACGTGTCCAAAAAACTGATCATATGAGAGTGATGATGTAAAGTGAAGGTAAGCCGTGGGACTGCATAATTCATAGTTTCAAAAAATGTGTTAAGGGAAGATTGATCCCCATGCCAAATCAGAAAAATATCGTCAATGTATCTCTTCCAGATTATGGCGTGTCTCTGGAAGAGTACATTGGAATAAACATGAGAAAGTTCAAATTGAGCCATATAAATGTTGGCATACGGAGGCGCCACGTTAGACCCCATCGCTGTACCAGTCATTTGCATAAAAAATTGATCCTCAAACATGAAAAAGTTTTTGGACAAGACCAGCCTAAGTGTTGAAATGCAAAATTCCTTTTGTAAAGCGTCAAAGTCAGTAAATGCGTCAAGAAATGATCCAACTGCCTGAATCCCTTTTCCATGCTCAATATTTGTATACAGACTATTTACATCAAGTGTCACAAGTATACTGTCCAATGGGATGGAGGTCAAGTCTTTAATAGACGACAGAAAATGGGAAGTGTCCCTAAGATATGAGGGGATGTGGCACAATAATGGTGTGAGAATCTTCTCTAAGGTAATGGCAAGAGGTGAAAGTAGAGAACACGTAGATGCTACAATTGGTCGCCCGGGGGGAAAAGACAGGTTTTTGTGGATTTTTGGAAGGGTATAGAAAACCAGAATAACCGGATGTTGATTGATAAGAAAATCACTCAATTTGTCATCAATAACCCCTTGGGATTTAAAACTGTCAACCAATTGTCGTATGTCCCGGGCTATATCATAGGTAGGATCATGTGACAATGGTAAGTACACATCTCTATCATTCAATTGTGAGTAGATTTCAGAAGTATAAAATCTTCTATCCATAACCACAATGGAACCGCCTTTATCGGCAGGTTTAATCACGATTTGTTTATTAGATTTAAGGTCATTGAGTGCCCGTATTTCCAACTGTGAGAAATTGCGTTTAATCCGTAAATGAGGAAGTAACCCTGACAACCTGTATCCCAGGATAGAGGAATTAACCCTGACAACCTGTATCCCAGGATAGAGGAAGTAACCCTGGCAACATGTATCCCAGGACAGGGTCAGTGTCGGGGTAAAAGAGAATATATATTTTTGTAACTTTTATTTTATTTATTTTATATTTTTATTTTATTTTATTTTATTTATTTTATATTTTTGTAACCTCCATCGAACACGGTAAGTTGAGATATATATTATATATGTTTCACTTGCCTGTGTGTCAGCCGCAGCGGTTACTGTTGGGTTATCAGGTTGGATCTGGGTGGGTGATCGGTCGAGTGGTGAGACCTCAGGCGTCCCGCACCACGTCCTGAACCAGCAAGTGTTAAAACGAGTGACGTCGCATGCCTGCGCGTGCTCGTGTGAACACCATCTCCTCCTCCTCCGGTCACTGAACTCTCTTTAGATAGCTGCCTCCCGTGATTGATAGTCGAGGTTTCAAAGCATTCCTGAATTGTAGTGTAAGGGAGAAAGAATCTGTGACGAATTGAGGAGTGCTCTTCGTCTAACACAGAGACTGCTGTAAAGTCAAGGTTAGGAAACAGTGTATTGAGGTGTCTCTACACTGTCGGGTGGTGCCGTGGTAGGAAAGGAGATAGATTGAGGTGTCTCTCTATCTCATCAGTGTATTGAGGTGTCTCTACACTGACGGGTGGTGACCTGTAGTCAGGGTGCCGTGGTGAGTCACACTGTAAAGTCGCCATTCAAGGCTAGGAAAGGAGTTAGATTGAGGTGTCTCTCTATCTCATCAGTGTATTGAGGTGTCCTCTACACTGAGGAGTGGCGACCTGTGGACTGCACCAGTGATCTGAGTCGCGACAGATCATTGCATTCTATAAGAAAATGCTGCGTATATTCAAATTTGAAAGATCTCGTAAGTTGCGGAATGCTGCTGTGGGAGTTAAGCCAATTAGTGGAGTTACGGGAAGGCAAGAAGGCTGTTAGGAATGTTAAGAATTTGTATAACATGATAAGCTTATCCAGTACAGGCAGGCTTTAGCCTTCAGTATAGAAAGAATGTGTTACACAGAAATTGGGAAAGCTGGGTGAGGACTTCTGCACCAGGCTCAAGCACATCTTAGAGTAGCGAGTGATTTGAAGTCTGAAGGCTGGAAAGAAGTAGATGGTGTGGGGGGGACAGAGAATGCCGAGCCTTTGTTCGGATACATGAAAGCTGCAGACTGTGATTTGTTATGTACCCCCAAAATGGCCGTTGCACCTTTGATGCCTGTCACTACACCGAGCCCTCAGCCACCGCCCTATAATGGTGCCAACAACAAATAACCGGAGGGGTGGACGTGTCGGGTGTGTGGAGAGCAAAACCCACCCTGGGCGGAGTTCTGCTGTGTCTGTGGGGCGGGCCGCCCATGGCACGATGCCCAGCCTGCCTCCAAGAACAATCCCACTTCCACTCTAACTCATCCCTCCCACGGCCATCTTGCTACACCTCTTACTTGTTGTGGGAGGCCCGGAAAGCCCCAATCCGGCCTATATCCACTACTAGATCCGTCCGGTGCATATTACCAGCCACCAGCACAGGTGGAAAAGCCCGTAGTCCCAGAGCACCCATCTGAAACTAATGTGACACCCTCTGCTCCAGTCCACGATGCTGAGACGCTTCCCCTGTTTCCTATGGTAGTCACCCACAACCCTGGGGATATCCTCCTCAACTCCCCAGAATTTCAGGCCAGACTGCTCTCCCTCCGCCAACATACTGTTACTCAAGACGATACGGAGCCAGATGAGGGATGGGCTCAAGATACTCCAGCCCCCCCTCCTTTACCCCATACGTCTCCTATGGCATCCTCCACCCCACATTTATTGCCCATACTCCGGTCCTTGCTCCAAGCAACTGCTGAAAGAGCACCACCCCCCCAGCCTCTCAGAAGTTTGGGACCCCTGCCGCTCCCGGAACCTAGTAGACCCATCAGGACGCCCCGTCACTCTGTCAATAGGCTATGGTGACATCCTTACACATCGGGTGGGGGCCATAATCAACCCTGCAAACACCCTATGAGCCATGCTGGAGGATTGGCTCGTAAAATTGCCCTTGCTGCTGGTTCTACTCTGGCTGCAGAATGCCAGGCTCACTTAGCCGAAAACGGAGAGCTTTCAAAAGGCCATGGATTCCACAAAAGCAGGACCCCTTAGTACGTATGAATCCGGCCTAGAATACATGAAACAGTTAAAAGCCTGGGCTCAGAATCGCTTGTCAGATCAAGCTGGGTCTGTACAAGATGTTCAACAAGACCCTGATGAATCTGTGGAAAGATATGCTGCAAGACTCAGCATGCATTTTGAGGATCTCGGATGTAATGCACACGCCCGGACTGACTGGCGTGTGCGTGTTTATGTAGTGATTCCACTGTGCCATGAACCGGAGAGTGCCTGGAGGGGCGTAACTAAGTATCTGCCCGATCCGACCAAGGTCGCACGACGGCATACGACGCCAGTGCACCAGGGAGGAATCGAGCAGAGGAACCAGGGTCTACTCCAGGTCAGACTCCGGACACGGCTGTTGACCCACACCGGGGAATACTGGAACAGGCAGACTAGAGCGCAGGCTGGGTAGGGTCCAGTACAGACTGGGAGACAAATTCGAAACCGCAGACGCGGTGGACAGGGCCGAGCAAAGCGAAAACCGCAGACGCGGCGGACAGAGCTGAGCAAAGCGAAAACCGCAGACGCGGCGGACAGAGCTGAGCAAAGCGAAAACCGCAGACGCGGCGGACAGAGCTGAGCAAAGCGAAAACCGCAGACGCGGCGGACAGAGCTGAGCAAAGCGAAAACCGCAGACGCGGCGGACAGAGCTGAGCAAAGCGAAAACCGCAGACGCGGCGGACAGAGCTGAGCAAAGCGAAAACCGCAGACGCGGTGGGAACAGGGCTCTGTTCACACGGAACAGACTAGAAGGGAAAGGCAGAACCAGATACCCACAGGGTACTTGCAGAGAAGTAGCGAGTGGACCACAAACTCACAAACGGAAGTACAGTGACAACGAGCAGGAGTTAGGTACGAGTTCAGACTCTGCAGAAAAAGGAAGGGAACGGACATAGAGGCAAAACAGGTTTGTTGAGCTGATTAGTATATATGTAGCTTACCACGGGCCTAGGTGGTCTGGAGTTGGGACCCGGTCCTATTTGTTTACCCTTTTATATGCATTACTTCAACTTTGATATACAGTAAGGTTTTTAATATAGACAGTATAGGTACAGTCCCAATTTAGGGTCACCTTGCCGCTGGTGGGACGGCTTGTATACTTTTTTTGATCAAAAATAGTTCACTAAGTACCCTATATTTATTATGCAACTTTGCTTTACATTTATATATAATGATGGTAGGGTATGAGATATATTTTTGTCTTTTGTAGGTTTTGCTTCTTTTTGCTAGTGTGAACATGCTCCTATTTCTTGCATGTCTACCATCTTAGACCTCAGTTCACATTGCTTGGTTTTTTGTCTTGTTTGCATTCTGTGCAATTTAAGGGTGTGGCATCCCCTTTGTTGAGCTGATTAGTATATATGTAGCTTACTTATATTTCCTCTCCACTCACAGTCCCTGTGTCTGCAGGACCGTTCACCGGAGTACTCACAAGATTCTTGGTCTCTGAAACTTGCCCTGTCAACCTGTTGGGAGCCGATCTCTTAGAGCGGATGAAGGCAACAATTACTTTCGAAAACCATGGTATGGAGCTTCTTTTGCGGGACCCTCATTCCGAACAAGGGACTGAAGACCGCTGTGTTCTTAAAGCCTTCCCTCTCATGATGATGACCAAACAACCTCACACTCTTCTTGATACCTCACAGTTCCCTCACTCTCTGTGGTCCAGTGGGCCAGAGGACGTCGGCCTCCTGCAGGTTCCCCCGGTCCGAGTACACCTCAAGCCTGGACACAGGTACCCACGGTTGCCACAATACCCCCTCAAGGCTGCACAAGAACAAAGCTTGGGTACCCAAATCGCTTCCCTCCTGGAATCAGGAGTCCTTGTCAGATGTGTATCTCCATGCAATACACCCCTCTTTCCTGTAAAAAAAGAAAACCGCTCCGGGAGAGCCTCCAAGATACCGGTTGGTTCAGGATCTCAGAGCCGTCAATGCAGCTACCATTTTAGAAACTCCAGTAGTACCCAACCCAAACACCCTCTTGTCTCAGGTGTCTCCAACGGCCACCTTGTTTACGGTGTTAGATCTGGCCAACGCCTTCTTCAGTATACCCTTACATGAAGATTCGTGGTTTCTTTTTGCCTTCACCTTTCAAGGAGCACAGTTTACATGGACCAGGACTCCACAAGGAGCCCAGAACTCTCCTAACCAATTCACTCATTCTATGAAGTCTATTCTGGAACCATGGGTTCAAGAGAACCCTCAGGTCACCCTTCTACAGTATGTGGATGATCTTTTACTCTGTGGCACTGAAGAAAATTTGCCAGAGATGTCAGCATCCCTTCTCTGGTTTCTTCACTCAGCTAACTGTAAAGTTTCGAAAGGCAAAGTCCAATGGTGTCTGCCCAAGGTCATTTTCCTCGGACATTGTATTTCACAAGGTGCTAGACATCTGACTGAAGAAAGAAAACAAGCCATCATGGATATCACCTTCCCAACCACCTATTCCGCTATGCAGACTTTCCTTGGCCTCATCACTTTCTGCAGGCAATGGATCCCTGATGCCTCAAAGCTCATGCAACCTCTGTACGACTGTCTCAAGAATGAAGGCTCAGTTTGGCTTCATGCTGAAGATCCACGTGTTTCTCATCAACACAGACTATGTTTTGACCGCCTTAAACAGGCTGTTGTCTCTGCCCCGGCCTTGGCTTACCAGACTATACTCAGCCATTTCACCTCTTTGTCTCGGAATCGGAAGGTCATGCCTCTGGAGTTCTAGCACAACGTTATGATCATAAGTATCGGCCTTTGGGCTACTACTCAGCCCGCCTGGACCCTGTCGCCCGAACTGCCCCCACGTGCCTTAAGGCGGTCCACGCTGTTCACATCCTCCTTGACAAGTCAGCTGATATCGTCCTTGGACATGATCTAGTTATACAGGCTGGCCATGATCTCTCGGCTGTTCTGCAACAAACATCTCCGAAACATCTCACCAACCAAAGACACCTGCGGCTGCAGTGTTCCCTATTGTTGCCCTCCAATATAACATTTACCAGATGTCTGACTATCAACCCTGCCACTTTGCTTCCACCTTCTAGGTGGGAAGGTGAAGAGGGTGAAGGTCCATTGGTGGAACCTCACGATTGTATAAAAATTTTGCAGGAAGAGACTTCTGCTCCAGAGAATACGGTGGCACATCCGCTCGCAGACCCTGCCTTGCACCTATGGACTGATGGATCCCGTTTCGCAGACCCTCAAGGGAAGTTCCACACGGGATATGCTGTCACAACAGACCTAACAGTTCTGAAGGCTGAAGCTCTACCACCATACATGTCTGCACAAGAAGCCTAATGAAGGCCCTGGAACTACCCATTCAGGTTGCTGTTATCAAGGTCAAGGCTCATGGAAGACTAGATTCCAGGGAAGCCAGGGGCAACCACCTAGTTGACCAAGCAGCCAAGACTGCAGCAGTGGAGAATGTGTCATCAAAGTGGCAGGAAAAGGAAGAAGAGATGGGGGAAACCCTGCAAACCGTAGCTGTGGCGCTCACTAGAGCAAGAGCCAAAGAACAGCCGGCGGAAGATCATACAAGTCCAGCGGAGACACGAGTGGAATCCAGGGGGGTCAGGATGCCTGAAGAAAAATTGTGTGAGGAACAAAGGAAAACCCCCCACTGAAGAAGTCAAGCAATGGAAAGCGGCAGGAGCTGTGCTGACAGGTCGCAAAGATTCAAAGGTCAACTCGACTCTTTACCAAATGGATGGGAAGCCTTGCTTGCCTAGACGCATGTACTCAGCTGTGGCAGCATGGGCTCACGGGCCTACACACAGAGGAAAGAATCAAGCCTTGGCATGTATCAAGAAACTGTACTTTGCACCCGGAATCTCTTCCACTGTGACTGCGTACTCAAAATCCTGCTCTGTCTGCGCTACCTGCAACCCAACGTGTACGGCACGGGTCCCTCTCCAACACCTGGCTAAACCAGACTACCCTTGGCAGAGAATACAAGTCGACTATATCCAAATGCCTAAAGCAGGAAAATAGGAGTACGTTTTGGTAGCCGTGGATATGTTCTCAGCCTGGCCCGAGGCCTACCCGGTTGTCAACATGACTGCTAAAGTCACAGCCAAGAAACTGATCACCGAAATTGCCTACAGATTTGGAGTTCCCCAAGTCATAGAATCGGATCAAGGACCAGCTTTCACAGTAAATATCTACGAAGAACTCTGGAACATGTTGGGAACAGATTTGGGCCTCCACACTCCATACCATCCTGCCAGTTCAGGCAAAGTGGAGAGAATGAATTCCACACTCAAGACCCAGGTCTTGAAAATGACCTAAGATCATCCCCTCCCCTGGCCCGACCTACTCCCCATAGTATTGTATCATATCACACACACTCAGGGCCGGCCTTAGGGTATATGGCGCCCTGTGCGAAATCCCTCTTGGCGCCCCCCCCCAAAGAAAAAAAATTAAACTCATGTAGGTGAAAACAACAAGTGCATTTTTTATTAATCAAATGATCAAGTAATAACAAGCAACAAAAGTTGAAAAGTTTTAAAGCCGCCACCACGATAAGGTAGACTCTTCTGGCAGGGCCCTACTCTAACCTATTAAAATTTTCTTAAAATATCCAATACTCTTTTTAGATATATTTTTATTTAGTTTTCTTTAAGGGAATGTGTCATATACATTTTTTTTTTAAAAATGACCAATAATACCACATACAGGGAATACTGCCACACCATGACCAGACCACATATTACCACAACATAGTGACCGAATAATACCACACAGAAGGGGGAAAAACTGCCACACCATGACCAGACCACATATTACCACCACATTACTAATATTACCACCACATTACTAATATTACCATAAGTGTCATTATGCACGGGAGCTCTATACATGGTATGTATAATGTAAGTGTCCAGGTAATCTAGTGATCACCAGTGACATTATACACAGGAGCTCTGTATATAGTGTCAGTGTACAGGTAATACAGTGATCATCAGTGACATTATACACAGGAGCTCTGTATATAGTGTCAGTGTACAGGTAATACAGTGATCACCAGTGACATTATACACAGGAGCCCGGTACATAGTATATAGTGTAAGTGTACATGTAATACACTGACTCACTGGTGACGTCTCTAGGTGAAGTCCTTCAGCTACGCTTTTCTCCTTCATCCAGCACAGACCGCCATTACGTCTTCCAGCCAGGACTCGTCTCTGCATAAAATAACACAGTTATCTAGAGCACATTCCCCAACTTCTACATTACGCAGCTGAATACAGACGTGTATCCACCATCAATATATGGTTAGTTATTATACAACCTACCATTCCAAATATAAATTGTAATCCACCACGGTGCCCCCATTAACTGTAAATAGGCACTTAATATATAATTTAATTAGAACCTCTACTCTTTCCGCCAATTTGTTACCAGTTACACTCCTGCATCCGCAACGCCCCCTACTCTATACTTCCTGCTCCCCGCATTCATTATTTACATGCACCCCCTGCCCCAATTCATTATATCATGTCCTGCTCTCCCCACCCCATCATCATTTACTGTCCCCCACCCCACATTCATTATGTGCAGCTCATTATCCCCCTACTCCCAATTCCCCCATGTGCAGCTCATTTTCTCCCAATTCCCCCATGTGCAGCTCTCACCCCCCCATGTGCACATCTCTCATCCCCCTCCCCCACATGTGCCCCTCTCTCATCCCCCTCCCCCACATGTGCACCTCTCTCATCCCCCTCCCCCACATGTGCACACCTCTCATCCCCCTCCCCCACATGTGCACCTCTCTCATCCCCCTCCCCCACATGTGCACCTCTCTCATCCCCCCCATGTGCACATCTCTCATCCCCCTCCCCCACATGTGCACCTCTCTCATCCCCCTCCCCCACATGTGCACCTCTCTCATCCCCCTCCCCCACATGTGCACACCTCTCATCCCCCTCCCCCACATGTGCACCTCTCTCATCCCCCTCCCCCACATGTGCACCTCTCTCATTCCCCTCCCCCACATGTGCACCTCCCATTCCCCCCACTCCTAGTAAATTGTATTTAAAAAAAAAAAAAAACTTGTTATACTTACCCCCATGCGATCCCTGCAGAATCCTCGTCCAAATCGATGACACCAGGTTCTCCTGACTTCCGGTCATGTGACGGTGCCGTCACATGACCGGAAGTCAGAGAAATCATGACAGAGATGTTCCGGCCCCGGCGCTTAGCATGGGGCCGGGGGCCCCATGAGGAGAGAGACACACAAGAGGGGGGCCCCCAAGGGGGCCCCTACCGGCCGGGCCCCATACTGGAGTCAGGGCAGTCATGCCCTGATGGCGGCCCTGCTGGAGGCTGAAGGGGCCCCCTCTCCCTCGGGGCCCCCGTTCAATGAACCGGCTGCACGGGCGGTAGTTCCGCCCCTGTGTGTGAGGAGGAGAGAGTGCAGCGCGCCCGGGTCCCGGCCGGACATTTCAGAGCAGAGAGGGGGCGCCGGCGCCTGAGCACAGAAGAAACGCTGGGCGCTCCCTCTCTGCTCTTCCATAAGAAAAATACCGACGGGGAGGGAGCCAGCGCAGCGCCCCCCTTCACTCTCAAGTTTGAGGCGCCCTGTGCAGTTGCACAGCTGGCACGCCCCAAAGGCCGGCCCTGCACACACTCCTCAGGCCAAACATGGGCTGACTCCCTATAAAATTTTGTTTGGGACCCCACCCAAAATAGGAGAGATTAGGCCCCAAGAGTTGTCTGAAACACATGATAGAGTGGTAAAATTTGTGATTGCCTTGTCTAGAGAATTGACTAACACCCGCTCTCCAGTATCTGCTTCTCTCCCAGAATCTACAGGTGATGCAGTACATGATTTCATCCCAGGCGATCTAGTGTATGTGAAGAAGTTTGTCCGGAAAGACTGCCTCCAGCCGCGGTTCGAGGGACCGTACACTGTGCTTCTCACCACCCCGACGGCTCTGAAGCTTGAGGGCAAGAGCACCTGGATTCACGCCTCCCACTGCAAGAGAGACAGAACGAGTCTATAAAAGATGACTACCTTCTTCTATATCCTTTCCATATGCTTACTGTCTGTCCCAGGGTGGACAGCTACCACACAGGGGTAGATACCTCCTTCTTCTCAGGTTGGTTGGGAGGGCTCAAGGGATTCCTCCAACAAGTTTGTCTAGTAATGGGAGGTCTACTAGTATTGGGCCTGGTGGTCCTGTACTGCATAGTCCCCTTATACAGGAAAGCTATAACCAATGCTGTCCCAACCTCCGGGACCTTTCTGAATCAAGAAACCACATCTCTGTTACATGATGATACCAGTAAGGAAGATATGGAGAAATACACTCCTTTGAACAAGCCTGACCAGCCCCCCCATGACAAAGTCCAATTGAGAGATTTAGTTTAGGGACAGTTGGGAGAACTCCATGTGTCACCCAGGATAGGGCTCGATTGTCTGGGGGCGTCCCATAAGGGGGCAGCTTCTAAGATGATTGGGTGAAGAAATCCACCTCCCCTCTTCCCACACATGGACAGTCTCAAAGGCCCCGAAGCAAGGGAAAGCTTAGTGTTTAGGGGGGAATGTCGGGGTAAAAGAGAATATATATTTTTGTAACTTTTATACTTTTGTAACTTTTATACGCTTTTTTGCTAATGTACTAACCACCATTTTGTGTCTTATAACAATAAGCTTTCCTTGCTACGTATTACTTAAATCGAAACTTAAACTAAGACAGTTCCAGTGTTGCCAAGACTTATTTCAGAGAAACGAAACAAGATTATAAGCTGACGGCTGCAATATCTGCCCAGAGACTGAGATAAGGAGATGTGGACCAATCAGGAGTGGCCAGACACTGGACTTTCATGGCTTACCCCGCCCCGGACAACCCCTTTTCCCTCCCCATTATGTAGTGTATTTAGGTTTGTGTATGTAGGAATAAACACAGAACATTGCTGAGAACGTTGTCTGTAGTAGTCTTTTGAGCGTGCTCTGAGTTTGAACCAGCTTGTTGTCTGACTCATTCTTTGAATGGTTGACCCATGCTCATAATTTGAATTTGGAGTGACTGGAGGACGAGTGATTTGTCGTCACGACCCCCACATCAGTAACCCTAGCAACATGTAACCCAGGATAGAGGAAGTAACCTTGACAACTTGTATCCCAGGACAGAGGAAGTAACCCTGACAACTCGTATCCCAGGACAGAGGGAGTAACCCTGACAACCTGTATCCCAGGACAGGGGCAGTAACACTGACAACCTGTATCCTAGGACAGAGGAAGTAACCCTGACAACCTGTATCCCAGGATAGAGGAAGTAACCCTGACAACCTGTATCCCAGGACAGGGGCAGTAACCCTGGCAACATGTATCCCAGGACAGGGTCAGTGACCCTAGCAACATGTAACCCAGGATAGAGGAAGTAACCTTGACAACTTGTATCCCAGGACAGAGGAAGTAACCATGACAACTCGTATCCCAGGACAGAGGGAGTAATCCTGACAACCTGTATCCCAGGACAGGGGCAGTAACCCTGACAACCTATGCCTCGGGACAGAGGAGTAACCCTGACAACCTGTATCCCAGGACAGGAGGAGTAACCCTGACAACCTATGCCTCAGGACAGAGGCAGTAACCCTGACAACCTGTATCCCAGGACAGAGGGAGTAACCCTGAAACCTGTATCCCAGGGCAGGAGCAGTAACCCTGACAACCTATGCCTCGGGACAGAGGCAGTAACCCTGACAACCTGTATCCCAGGACAGGAGCAGTAACCCTGACAACCTATGCCTCGGGACAGAGGAAGTAACCCTGACAACTAGTATCCCAGGACAGAGGAAGTAACCCTGACAACCTGTATCCCAGGACAGGGGCAGTAACCCTGACAACCTGTATCGCAGGACAGGGGCAGTAACCCTGACAACCTGTATCCCAGGCCAGGGGCAGTAACCCCGACAACCTGTATCCCAGGACAGATGAAGTAACCCTGACAACCTGTATCCCAGGACAGGGGCAGTAACCCTGACAACCTGTATCCCAGGACAGGGGCAGTAACCCAGACAACCTGTATCCCAGGACAGGGGCAGTAACCCTGACTACCTGTATTCCAGGATAGAGGAAGTAACCCTAACATACTGTATCCCAGGATAGAGGAAGTAACCTTGACAACTTGTATCCAAAGACAGAGGAAGTAACCCTGACAGCTTGTATCCCAGGACAGAGGAAGTAACCCTGACAATCTGTATCCCAGGACAGAGGAAGTGACCCTGACAACCTGTATCCCAGGACAGGGGCAGTAACCCTGACAACCTGTATCCCAGGACAGAGGAAGTAACCCTGACAACCTGTATCCCAGGATAGAGGAAGTAACCCTGGCAACCTGTATCCCAGGACAGAGGAAGTAACCCTGACAACCTGTATCCCAGAACAGAGGAAGTAACCCTGACAACCTGTATCCCAGAACAGAGGAAGTAACCCTGACAACCTGTATCCCAGAACAGAGGAAGTAACCCTGACAACCTGTATCCCAGGACAGAGGAAGTAACCCTGGCAACCTGTATCCCAGGACAGAGGAAGTAACCCTGACAACCTGTATCCCAGGATAGAGGAAGTAACCCTGACAACCTGTATCCCAGGATAGAGGAAGTAACCCTGACAACCTGTATCCCAGAACAGAGGAAGTATCCCTGACAACCTGTATCCCAGGATAGAGGAAGTAACCCCGACAACCTGCATCCCAGGACAGAGGAAGTAACCCTGACAACCTGTATCCCAGAACAGAGGAAGTAACCCTGACAACCTGTATCCCAGGACAGAGGAAGTAACCCTGACAACCTGTATCCCAGGACAGAGGAAGTAACCCTGACAACCTGTATCCCAGAACAGAGGAAGTAACCCTGACAACCTGTATCCCAGGATAGAGGAAGTAACCCTGACAACCTGTATCCCAGGATAGAGGAAGTAACCCTGACAACTTGTATCCCAGGATAGAGGAAGTAACCCTGACAACCTGTATACCAGGACAGAGGAAGTAACCCTGACAACCTGTACCCCAGGATAGAAGAAGTAACCCTGACAACCTGTATCCCAGGATAGAGGAAGTAACCATGACAACCTGTATCCCAGGATAGAGGAAGTAACCCTGACAACTTGTATCCCAGGACAGAGGCAGTAACCCTGACAACCTGTATCCCAGGACAGAGACAGTAACCCTGACAACCTGTATCCCAGAACAGAGCAAGTGACCCTGACAACCTGTATCCCAGGACAGGGGCAGTAACCCTGACAACCTGTATCCCAGGACAGAGGAAGTAACCCTGACAACCTGTATCCCAGGATAGAGGAAGTAACCCTGACAACCTGTATCCCAGGATAGAGGAAGTAACCCTGGCAACATGTATCCCAGGACAGGGTCAGTGTCGGGGTAAAAGAGAATATATATTTTTGTAACTTTTATACTTTTGTAACTTTTATACGCTTTTTTGCTAATGTACTAACCACCATTTTGTGTCTTATAACAATAAGCTTTCCTTGCTACGTATTACTTAAATCGAAACTTAAACTAAGACAGTTCCAGTGTTGCCAAGACTTATTTCAGAGAAACGAAACAAGATTATAAGCTGACGGCTGCAATATCTGCCCAGAGACTGAGATAAGGAGATGTGGACCAATCAGGAGTGGCCAGACACTGGACTTTCATGGCTTACCCCGCACCGGACAACCCCTTTTCCCTCCCCATTATGTAGTGTATTTAGGTTTGTGTATGTAGGAATAAACACAGAACATTGCTGAGAACGTTGTCTGTAGTAGTCTTTTGAGCGTGCTCTGAGTTTGAACCAGCTTGTTGTCTGACTCATTCTTTGAATGGTTGACCCATGCTCATAGTTTGAATTTGGAGTGACTGGAGGACGAGTGATTTGTCGTCACGACCCCCACAAATGGCGCTCAACGTGCGGCGTGGCTAGCGGTACGCCGCCCTCCCGGACCCATATTGCTGACTTCCCTGGTGGTGACCGCGGTGGCTGAATTTGAGGCCTGATCAACCTCCATCGAACACGGTAAGTTGAGATATATATTATATATGTTTCACTTGCCTGTGTGTCAGCCGCAGCGGTTCCTGTTGGGTTATCAGGTTGGATCTGGGTGGGTGATCGGTCGAGTGGTGAGACCTCAGGCGTCCCGCACCACGTCCTGAACCAGCAAGTGTTAAAACGAGTGACGTCGCATGCCTGCGCGTGCTCGTGTGAACACCATCTCCTCCTCCTCCGGTCACTGAACTCTCTTTAGATAGCTGCCTCCCGTGATTGATAGTCGAGGTTTCAAAGCATTCCTGAATTGTAGTGTAAGGGAGAAAGAATCTGTGACGAATTGAGGAGTGCTCTTCGTCTAACACAGAGACTGCTGTAAAGTCAAGGTTAGGAAACAGTGTATTGAGGTGTCTCTACACTGTCGGGTGGTGCCGTGGTAGGAAAGGAGATAGATTGAGGTGTCTCTCTATCTCATCAGTGTATTGAGGTGTCTCTACACTGTCGGGTGGTGCCGTGGTAGGAAAGGAGATAGATTGAGGTGTCTCTCTATCTCATCAGTGTATTGAGGTGTCTCTACACTGACGGGTGGTGACCTGTAGTCAGGGTGCCGTGGTGAGTCACACTGTAAAGTCGCCATTCAAGGCTAGGAAAGGAGTTAGATTGAGGTGTCTCTCTATCTCATCAGTGTATTGAGGTGTGCTCTACACTGAGGAGTGGCGACCTGTGGACTGCACCAGTGATCTGAGTCGCGACAGATCATTGCATTCTATAAGAAAATGTTGCGTATATTCAAATTTGAAAGATCTCGTAAGTTGCGGAATGCTGCTGTGGGAGTTAAGCCAATTAGTGGAGTTACGGGAAGGCAAGAAGGCTGTTAAGAATGTTAAGAATTTGTATAACATGATAAGCTTATCCAGTACAGGCAGGCTTTAGCCTTCAGTGTAGAAAGAATGTGTTACACAGAAATTGGGAAAGCTGGGTGAGGACTTCTGCACCAGGCTCAAGCACATGTTAGAGTAGCGAGTGATTTGAAGTCTGAAGGCTGGAAAGAAGTAGATGGTGTGGGGGGGACAGAGAATGCCGAGCCTTTGTTCGGATACATGAAAGCTGCAGACTGTGATTTGTTATGTGCCCCCAAAATGGCCGTTGCACCTTTGATGCCTGTCACTACACCGAGCCCTCAGCCACCGCCCTATAATAGTGCCAACAACAAATCACCGGAGGGGTGGACGTGTCGGGTGTGTGGAGAGCAAAACCCACCCTGGGCGGAGTTCTGCTGTGTCTGTGGGGCGGGCCGCCCATGGCACGATGCCCAGCCTGCCTCCAAGAACAATCCCACTTCCACTCTAACTCCTCCCTCCCACGGCCATCTTGCTACACCTCTTACTTGTTGTGGGGGGCCCGGAAAGCCCCAATCCGGCCTATATCCACTACTAGATCCGTCCGGTGCATATTACCAGCCACCAGCACAGGTGGAAAAGCCCGTAGTCCCAGAGCACCCATCTGAAACTAATGTGACACCCTCTGCTCCAGTCCACGATGCTGAGATGCTTCCCCTGTTTCCTATGGGAGTCACCCACAACCCTGGGGATATCCTCCTCAACTCCCCAGAATTTCAGGCCAGACTGCTCTCCCTCCGCCAACATACTGTTACTCAAGACGATACGGAGCCAGATGAGGGATGGGCTCAAGATACTCCAGCCCCCCCTCCTTTACCCCATACGTCTCCTATGGCATCCTCCACCCCACATTTATTGCCCATACTCCGGCCCTTGCTCCAAGCAACTGCTGAAAGAGCACCACCCCCCCAGTCTCTCAGAAGTTTGGGACCCCTGCCGCTCCCGGAACCTAGTAGACCCATCAGGACGCCCCGTCACTCTGTCAATAGGCTATGGTGACATCCTTACACATCGGGTGGGGGCCATAATCAACCCTGCAAACACCCTATGAGCCATGCTGGAGGATTGGCTCGTAAAATTGCCCTTGCTGCTGGTTCTACTCTGGCTGCAGAATGCCAGGCTCACTTAGCCGAAAACGGAGAGCTTTCAAAAGGCCATGGATTCCACAAAAGCAGGACCCCTTAGTACGTATGAATCCGGCCTAGAATACATGAAACAGTTAAAAGCCTGGGCTCAGAATCGCTTGTCAGATCAAGCTGGGTCTGTACAAGATGTTCAACAAGACCCTGATGAATCTGTGGAAAGATATGCTGCAAGACTCAGCATGCATTTTGAGGATCTCGGATACAGTCCTCACGTCAAGACGCAGGCCGTCCTGTTGGTTCAGGCCCTAGTAGATGGCCTACAAGACGCTCTCAGAGATGAAGTCCTGAGGGTACGCCCCGAGATTCGTTCTTCTTCTTTTAACGACGCAGTGGACATTGTCAAAGCTTTCCAAAAAGCCATGCTAAAAATGGAAAAGGATACTAAGCCAAAGAAGAAAACCGCTCCTGCCATGGTATATCAAGCTCAAGAAAGCTACCCACCCCTTGGCAACCAACATGGAATCAAGTGGGTAATGGTTAAAGGCACAGGTGATGATACTCCTCCCACATATAGAAAACAAGACAGAAGAGATGACAAGGGACCATCTAGAAACAGAAGACAATCTCGTGATTCTGAAGGACGAATGTTGTGTTGGGAGTGTGGTAGCCTTGACCACATCCTCAGAGACTGTCCAACCCGCAGACAGTACCATGACCGGTCGTTCCGTGACGGTCCACACAACCATGGACCTTCCCGTAAACCATCTCATCTACGCCAATGACGGCTCGGTCAACCAGTGTCCACTTTCCCGGCTACGCATCTCACGGCCGCCTGTGGGACTGTCACTTTACAGGTGGACCATCAACCACTGGAGTTCCTGGTGGACACTGGGGCGGCCACATCTGTCATTTCCTCTGCACAGCTCCCTCCTTCTGTATCCCTATCACCGGATACCCTCACCTGTGTTGGGGTGGAAGGCCAACATATTTCCTCTCCACTCACAGTCCCTGTGTCTGCAGGACCGTTCACCGGAGTACTCACAAGATTCTTGGTCTCTGAAACTTGCCCTGTCAACCTGTTGGGAGCCGATCTCTTAGAGCGGATGAAGGCAACAATTACTTTCGAAAACCATGGTATGGAGCTTCTTTTGCGGGACCCTCATTCCGAACAAGGGACTGAAGACCGCTGTGTTCTTAAAGCCTTCCCTCTCATGATGATGACCATACAACCTCACACTCTTCTTGATACCTCACAGTTCCCTCACTCTCTGTGGTCCAGTGGGCCAGAGGACGTCGGCCTCCTGCAGGTTCCCCCGGTCCGAGTACACCTCAAGCCTGGACACAGGTACCCACGGTTGCCACAATACCCCCTCAAGGCTGCACAAGAACAAAGCTTGGGTACCCAAATCGCTTCCCTCCTGGAATCAGGAGTCCTTGTCAGATGTGTATCTCCATGCAATACACCCCTCTTTCCTGTAAAAAAAGAAAACCACTCCGGGAGAGCCTCCAAGATACCGGTTGGTTCAGGATCTCAGAGCCGTCAATGCAGCTACCATTTTAGAAACTCCAGTAGTACCCAACCCAAACACCCTCTTGTCTCAGGTGTCTCCAACGGCCACCTTGTTTACGGTGTTAGATCTGGCCAACGCCTTCTTCAGTATACCCTTACATGAAGATTCGTGGTTTCTTTTTGCCTTCACCTTTCAAGGAGCACAGTTTACATGGACCAGGACTCCACAAGGAGCCCAGAACTCTCCTAACCAATTCACTCATTCTATGAAGTCTATTCTGGAACCATGGGTTCAAGAGAACCCTCAGGTCACCCTTCTACAGTATGTGGATGATCTTTTACTCTGTGGCACTGAAGAAAATTTGCCAGAGATGTCAGCATCCCTTCTCTGGTTTCTTCACTCAGCTAACTGTAAAGTCTCGAAAGGCAAAGTCCAATGGTGTCTGCCCAAGGTCATTTTCCTCGGACATTGTATTTCACAAGGTGCTAGACATCTGACTGAAGAAAGAAAACAAGCCATCATGGATATCACCTTCCCAACCACCTATTCCGCTATGCAGACTTTCCTTGGCCTCATCACTTACTGCAGGCAATGGATCCCTGATGCCTCAAAGCTCATGCAACCTCTGTACGACTGTCTCAAGAATGAAGGCTCAGTTTGGCTTCATGCTGAAGATCCACGTGTTTCTCATCAACACAGACTATGTTTTGACCGCCTTAAACAGGCTGTTGTCTCTGCCCCGGCCTTGGCTTACCAGACTATACTCAGCCATTTCACCTCTTTGTCTCGGAATCGGAAGGTCATGCCTCTGGAGTTCTAGCACAACGTTATGATCATAAGTATCGGCCTTTGGGCTACTACTCAGCCCGCCTGGACCCTGTCGCCCGAACTGCCCCCACGTGCCTTAAGGCGGTCCACGCTGTTCACATCCTCCTTGACAAGTCAGCTGATATCGTCCTTGGACATGATCTAGTTATACAGGCTGGCCATGATCTCTCGGCTGTTCTGCAACAAACATCTCCGAAACATCTCACCAACCAAAGACACCTGCGGCTGCAGTGTTCCCTATTGTTGCCCTCCAATATAACATTTACCAGATGTCTGACTATCAACCCTGCCACTTTGCTTCCACCTTCTAGGGGGGAAGGTGAAGAGGGTGAAGGTCCATTGGTGGAACCTCATGATTGTATAAATATTTTGCAGGAAGAGACTTCTGCTCCAGAGAATATGGTGGCACATCCGCTCGCAGACCCTGCCTTGCACCTATGGACTGATGGATCCCGTTTCGCAGACCCTCAAGGGAAGTTCCACACGGGATATGCTGTCACAACAGACCTAACAGTTCTGAAGGCTGAAGCTCTACCACCATACATGTCTGCACAAGAAGCCTAATGAAGGCCCTGGAACTACCCATTCAGGTTGCTGTTATCAAGGTCAAGGCTCATGGAAGACTAGATTCCAGGGAAGCCAGGGACAACCACCTAGTTGACCAAGCAGCCAAGACTGCAGCAGTGGAGAATGTGTCATCAAAGTGGCAGGAAAAGGAAGAAGAGATGGGGGAAACCCTGCAAACCGTAGCTGTGGCGCTCACTAGAGCAAGAGCCAAAGAACAGCCGGCGGAAGATCATACAAGTCCAGCGGAGACACGAGTGGAATCCAGGGGGGTCAGGATGCCTGAAGAAAAATTGTGTGAGGAACAAAGGAAAACCCCCCACTGAAGAAGTCAAGCAATGGAAAGCGGCAGGAGCTGTGCTGACAGGTCGCAAAGATTCAAAGGTCAACTCGACTCTTTACCAAGTGGATGGGAAGCCTTGCTTGCCTAGACGCATGTACTCAGCTGTGGCAGCATGGGCTCACGGGCCTACACACAGAGGAAAGAATCAAGCCTTGGCATGTATCAAGAAACTGTACTTTGCACCCGGAATCTCTTCCACTGTGACTGCGTACTCAAAATCCTGCTCTGTCTGCGCTACCTGCAACCCAACGTGTACGGCACGGGTCCCTCTCCAACACCTGGCTAAACCAGACTACCCTTGGCAGAGAATACAAGTCGACTATATCCAAATGCCTAAAGCAGGAAAATAGGAGTACGTTTTGGTAGCCGTGGATATGTTCTCAGCCTGGCCCGAGGCCTACCCGGTTGTCAACATGACTGCTAAAGTCACAGCCAAGAAACTGATCACCGAAATTGCCTACAGATTTGGAGTTCCCCAAGTCATAGAATCGGATCAAGGACCAGCTTTCACAGTGAATATCTACGAAGAACTCTGGAACATGTTGGGAACAGATTTGGGCCTCCACACTCCATACCATCCTGCCAGTTCAGGCAAAGTGGAGAGAATGAATTCCACACTCAAGACCCAGGTCTTGAAAATGACCTAAGATCATCCCCTCCCCTGGCCCGACCTACTCCCCATAGTATTGTATCATATCACACACACTCCTCAGGCCAAACATGGGCTGACTCCCTATAAAATTTTGTTTGGGACCCCACCCAAAATAGGAGAGATTAGGCCCCAAGAGTTGTCTGAAACACATGATAGAGTGGTAAAATTTGTGATTGCCTTGTCTAGAGAATTGACTAACACCCGCTCTCCAGTATCTGCTTCTCTCCCAGAATCTACAGGTGATGCAGTACATGATTTCATCCCAGGCGATCTAGTGTATGTGAAGAAGTTTGTCCGGAAAGACTGCCTCCAGCCGCGGTTCGAGGGACCGTACACTGTGCTTCTCACCACCCCGACGGCTCTGAAGCTTGAGGGCAAGAGCACCTGGATTCACGCCTCCCACTGCAAGAGAGACAGAACGAGTCTATAAAAGATGACTACCTTCTTCTATATCCTTTCCATATGCTTACTGTCTGTCCCAGGGTGGACAGCTACCACACAGGGGTAGATACCTCCTTCTTCTCAGGTTGGTTGGGAGGGCTCAAGGGATTCCTCCAACAAGTTTGTCTAGTAATGGGAGGTCTACTAGTATTGGGCCTGGTGGTCCTGTGCTGCATAGTCCCCTTATACAGGAAAGCTATAACCAATGCTGTCCCAACCTCCGGGACCTTTCTGAATCAAGAAACCACATCTCTGTTACATGATGATACCAGTAAGGAAGATATGGAGAAATACACTCCTTTGAACAAGCCTGACCAGCCCCCCCATGACAAAGTCCAATTGAGAGATTTAGTTTAGGGACAGTTGGGAGAACTCCATGTGTCACCCAGGATAGGGCTCGATTGTCTGGGGGCGTCCCATAAGGGGGCAGCTTCTAAGATGATTGGGTGAAGAAATCCACCTCCCCTCTTCCCACACATGGACAGTCTCAAAGGCCCCGAAGCAAGGGAAAGCTTAGTGTTTAGGGGGGAATGTCGGGGTAAAAGAGAATATATATTTTTGTAACTTTTATACTTTTGTAACTTTTATACGCTTTTTTGCTAATGTACTAACCACCATTTTGTGTCTTATAACAATAAGCTTTCCTTGCTACGTATTACTTAAATCGAAACTTAAACTAAGACAGTTCCAGTGTTGCCAAGACTTATTTCAGAGAAACGAAACAAGATTATAAGCTGACGGCTGCAATATCTGCCCAGAGACTGAGATAAGGAGATGTGGACCAATCAGGAGTGGCCAGACACTGGACTTTCATGGCTTACCCCGCCCCGGACAACCCCTTTTCCCTCCTCATTATGTAGTGTATTTAGGTTTGTGTATGTAGGAATAAACACAGAACATTGCTGAGAACGTTGTCTGTAGTAGTCTTTTGAGCGTGCTCTGAGTTTGAACCAGCTTGTTGTCTGACTCATTCTTTGAATGGTTGACCCATGCTCATAATTTGAATTTGGAGTGACTGGAGGACGAGTGATTTGTCGTCACGACCCCCACATCAGTAACCCTAGCAACATGTAACCCAGGATAGAGGAAGTAACCTTGACAACTTGTATCCCAGGACAGAGGAAGTAACCCTGACAACTCGTATCCCAGGACAGAGAGAGTAACCCTGACAACCTGTATCCCAGGACAGGGGCAGTAACACTGACAACCTGTATCCTAGGACAGAGGAAGTAACCCTGACAACCTGTATCCCAGGATAGAGGAAGTAACCCTGACAACCTGTATCCCAGGACAGGGGCAGTAACCCTGGCAACATGTATCCCAGGACAGGGTCAGTGACCCTAGCAAGATGTAACCCAGGATAGAGGAAGTAACCTTGACAACTTGTATCCCAGGACAGAGGAAGTAACCCTGACAACTCGTATCCCAGGACAGAGGGAGTAATCCTGACAACCTGTATCCCAGGACAGGGGCAGTAACCCTGACAACTTATGCCTCGGGACAGAGGAGTAACCCTGACAACCTGTATCCCAGGACAGGAGGAGTAACCCTGACAACCTATGCCTCGGGACAGAGGCAGTAACCTTGACAACCTGTATCCCAGGACAGAGGGAGTAACCCTGAAACCTGTATCCCAGGGCAGGAGCAGTAACCCTGACAACCTATGCTTCGGGACAGAGGCAGTAACCCTGACAACCTGTATCCCAGGACAGGAGCAGTAACCCTAACAACCTATGCCTCGGGACAGAGGAAGTAACCCTGACAACTAGTATCCCAGGACAGAGGAAGTAACCCTGACAACCTGTATCCCAGGACAGGGGCAGTAACCCTGACAACCTGTATCCCAGGACAGGGGCAGTAACCCTGACAACCTGTATCCCAGGCCAGGGGCAGTAACCCCGACAACCTGTATCCCAGGACAGAGGAAGTAACCCTGACAACCTGTATCCCAGGACAGGGGCAGTAACCCTGACAACCTGTATCCCAGGACAGGGGCAGTAACCCAGACAACCTGTATCCCAGGACAGGGGCAGTAACCCTGACTACCTGTATTCCAGGATAGAGGAAGTAACCCTAACATACTGTATCCCAGCATAGAGGAAGTAACCTTGACAACTTGTATCCAAAGACAGAGGAAGTAACCCTGACAGCTTGTATCCCAGGACAGAGGAAGTAACCCTGACAATCTGTATCCCAGGACAGAGGAAGTGACCCTGACAACCTGTATCCCAGGACAGGGGCAGTAACCCTGACAACCTGTATCCCAGGACAGAGGAAGTAACCCTGACAACCTGTATCCCAGGATAGAGGAAGTAACCCTGGCAACCTGTATCCCAGGACAGAGGAAGTAACCCTGACAACCTGTATCCCAGAACAGAGGAAGTAACCCTGACAACCTGTATCCCAGAACAGAGGAAGTAACCCTGACAACCTGTATCCCAGAACAGAGGAAGTAACCCTGACAACCTGTATCCCAGGACAGAGGAAGTAACCCTGGCAACCTGTATCCCAGGACAGAGGAAGTAACCCTGACAACCTGTATCCCAGGATAGAGGAAGTAACCCTGACAACCTGTATCCCAGGATAGAGGAAGTAACCCTGACAACCTGTATCCCAGAACAGAGGAAGTATCCCTGACAACCTGTATCCCAGGATAGAGGAAGTAACCCCGACAACCTGTATCCCAGGACAGAGGAAGTAACCCTGACAACCTGTATCCCAGAACAGAGGAAGTAACCCTGACAACCTGTATCCCAGGACAGAGGAAGTAACCCTGACAACCTGTATCCCAGGACAGAGGAAGTAACCCTGACAACCTGTATCCCAGAACAGAGGAAGTAACCCTGACAACCTGTATCCCAGGATAGAGGAAGTAACCCTGACAACCTGTATCCCAGGATAGAGGAAGTAACCCTGACAACTTGTATCCCAGGATAGAGGAAGTAACCCTGACAACCTGTATACCAGAACAGAGGAAGTAACCCTGACAACCTGTACCCCAGGATAGAGGAAGTAACCCTGACAACCTGTATCCCAGGATAGAGGAAGTAACCATGACAACCTGTATCCCAGGATAGAGGAAGTAACCCTGACAACTTGTATCCCAGGACAGAGGCAGTAACCCTGACAACCTGTATCCCAGGACAGAGACAGTAACCCTGACAACCTGTATCCCAGAACAGAGCAAGTGACCCTGACAACCTGTATCCCAGGACAGGGGCAGTAACCCTGACAACCTGTATCCCAGGACAGAGGAAGTAACCCTGACAACCTGTATCCCAGGATAGAGGAAGTAACCCTGACAACCTGTATCCCAGGATAGAGGAAGTAACCCTGGCAACATGTATCCCAGGACAGGGTCAGTGTCGGGGTAAAAGAGAATATATATTTTTGTAACTTTTATACTTTTGTAACTTTTATACGCTTTTTTGCTAATGTACTAACCACCATTTTGTGTCTTATAACAATAAGCTTTCCTTGCTACGTATTACTTAAATCGAAACTTAAACTAAGACAGTTCCAGTGTTGCCAAGACTTATTTCAGAGAAACGAAACAAGATTATAAGCTGACGGCTGCAATATCTGCCCAGAGACTGAGATAAGGAGATGTGGACCAATCAGGAGTGGCCAGACACTGGACTTTCATGGCTTACCCCGCACCGGACAACCTCTTTTCCCTCCCCATTATGTAGTGTATTTAGGTTTGTGTATGTAGGAATAAACACAGAACATTGCTGAGAACGTTGTCTGTAGTAGTCTTTTGAGCGTGCTCTGAGTTTGAACCAGCTTGTTGTCTGACTCATTCTTTGAATGGTTGACCCATGCTCATAGTTTGAATTTGGAGTGACTGGAGGACGAGTGATTTGTCGTCACGACCCCCACAAATGGCGCTCAACGTGCGGCGTGGCTAGCGGTACGCCGCCCTCCCGGACCCATATTGCTGACTTCCCTGGTGGTGACCGCGGTGGCTGAATTTGAGGCCTGATCAACCTCCATCGAACACGGTAAGTTGAGATATATATTATATATGTTTCACTTGCCTGTGTGTCAGCCGCAGCGGTTCCTGTTGGGTTATCAGGTTGGATCTGGGTGGGTGATCGGTCGAGTGGTGAGACCTCAGGCGTCCCGCACCACGTCCTGAACCAGCAAGTGTTAAAACGAGTGACGTCGCATGCCTGCGCGTGCTCGTGTGAACACCATCTCCTCCTCCTCCGGTCACTGAACTCTCTTTAGATAGCTGCCTCCCGTGATTGATAGTCGAGGTTTCAAAGCATTCCTGAATTGTAGTGTAAGGGAAAAAGAATCTGTGACGAATTGAGGAGTGCTCTTCGTCTAACACAGAGACTGCTGTAAAGTCAAGGTTAGGAAACAGTGTATTGAGGTGTCTCTACACTGTCGGGTGGTGCCGTGGTAGGAAAGGAGATAGATTGAGGTGTCTCTCTATCTCATCAGTGTATTGAGGTGTCTCTACACTGTCGGGTGGTGCCGTGGTAGGAAAGGAGATAGATTGAGGTGTCTCTCTATCTCATCAGTGTATTGAGGTGTCTCTACACTGACGGGTGGTGACCTGTAGTCAGGGTGCCGTGGTGAGTCACACTGTAAAGTCGCCATTCAAGGCTAGGAAAGGAGTTAGATTGAGGTGTCTCTCTATCTCATCAGTGTATTGAGGTGTGCTCTACACTGAGGAGTGGCGACCTGTGGACTGCACCAGTGATCTGAGTCGCGACAGATCATTGCATTCTATAAGAAAATGTTGCGTATATTCAAATTTGAAAGATCTCGTAAGTTGCGGAATGCTGCTGTGGGAGTTAAGCCAATTAGTGGAGTTACGGGAAGGCAAGAAGGCTGTTAAGAATGTTAAGAATTTGTATAACATGATAAGCTTATCCAGTACAGGCAGGCTTTAGCCTTCAGTATAGAAAGAATGTGTTACACAGAAATTGGGAAAGCTGGGTGAGGACTTCTGCACCAGGCTCAAGCACATCTTAGAGTAGCGAGTGATTTGAAGTCTGAAGGCTGGAAAGAAGTAGATGGTGTGGGGGGGACAGAGAATGCCGAGCCTTTGTTCGGATACATGAAAGCTGCAGACTGTGATTTGTTATGTGCCCCCAAAATGGCCGTTGCACCTTTGATGCCTGTCACTACACCGAGCCCTCAGCCACCGCCCTATAATGGTGCCAACAACAAATCACCGGAGGGGTGGACGTGTCGGGTGTGTGGAGAGCAAAACCCACCCTGGGCGGAGTTCTGCTGTGTCTGTGGGGCGGGCCGCCCATGGCACGATGCCCAGCCTGCCTCCAAGAACAATCCCACTTCCACTCTAACTCCTCCCTCCCACGGCCATCTTGCTACACCTCTTACTTGTTGTGGGGGGCCCGGAAAGCCCCAATCCGGCCTATATCCACTACTAGATCCGTCCGGTGCATATTACCAGCCACCAGCACAGGTGGAAAAGCCCGTAGTCCCAGAGCACCCATCTGAAACTAATGTGACACCCTCTGCTCCAGTCCACGATGCTGAGATGCTTCCCCTGTTTCCTATGGGAGTCACCCACAACCCTGGGGATATCCTCCTCAACTCCCCAGAATTTCAGGCCAGACTGCTCTCCCTCCGCCAACATACTGTTACTCAAGACGATACGGAGCCAGATGAGGGATGGGCTCAAGATACTCCAGCCCCCCCTCCTTTACCCCATACGTCTCCTATGGCATCCTCCACCCCACATTTATTGCCCATACTCCGGCCCTTGCTCCAAGCAACTGCTGAAAGAGCACCACCCCCCCAGTCTCTCAGAAGTTTGGGACCCCTGCCGCTCCCGGAACCTAGTAGACCCATCAGGACGCCCCGTCACTCTGTCAATAGGCTATGGTGACATCCTTACACATCGGGTGGGGGCCATAATCAACCCTGCAAACACCCTATGAGCCATGCTGGAGGATTGGCTCGTAAAATTGCCCTTGCTGCTGGTTCTACTCTGGCTGCAGAATGCCAGGCTCACTTAGCCGAAAACGGAGAGCTTTCAAAAGGCCATGGATTCCACAAAAGCAGGACCCCTTAGTACGTATGAATCCGGCCTAGAATACATGAAACAGTTAAAAGCCTGGGCTCAGAATCGCTTGTCAGATCAAGCTGGGTCTGTACAAGATGTTCAACAAGACCCTGATGAATCTGTGGAAAGATATGCTGCAAGACTCAGCATGCATTTTGAGGATCTCGGATACAGTCCTCACGTCAAGACGCAGGCCGTCCTGTTGGTTCAGGCCCTAGTAGATGGCCTACAAGACGCTCTCAGAGATGAAGTCCTGAGGGTACGCCCCGAGATTCGTTCTTCTTCTTTTAACGACGCAGTGGACATTGTCAAAGCTTTCCAAAAAGCCATGCTAAAAATGGAAAAGGATACTAAGCCAAAGAAGAAAACCGCTCCTGCCATGGTATATCAAGCTCAAGAAAGCTACCCACCCCTTGGCAACCAACATGGAATCAAGTGGGTAATGGTTAAAGGCACAGGTGATGATACTCCTCCCACATATAGAAAACAAGACAGAAGAGATGACAAGGGACCATCTAGAAACAGAAGACAATCTCGTGATTCTGAAGGACGAATGTTGTGTTGGGAGTGTGGTAGCCTTGACCACATCCTCAGAGACTGTCCAACCCGCAGACAGTACCATGACCGGTCGTTCCGTGACGGTCCACACAACCATGGACCTTCCCGTAAACCATCTCATCTACGCCAATGACGGCTCGGTCAACCAGTGTCCACTTTCCCGGCTACGCATCTCACGGCCGCCTGTGGGACTGTCACTTTACAGGTGGACCATCAACCACTGGAGTTCCTGGTGGACACTGGGGCGGCCACATCTGTCATTTCCTCTGCACAGCTCCCTCCTTCTGTATCCCTATCACCGGATACCCTCACCTGTGTTGGGGTGGAAGGCCAACATATTTCCTCTCCACTCACAGTCCCTGTGTCTGCAGGACCGTTCACCGGAGTACTCACAAGATTCTTGGTCTCTGAAACTTGCCCTGTCAACCTGTTGGGAGCCGATCTCTTAGAGCGGATGAAGGCAACAATTACAGTCATGGCCAAAAGTTTTGAGAATGACACCAAAATTATATTTTCACATGATCTGCTGGCCTCTGGTTTTTATTAGTGTTTGTCTGATGTTTATATCACATACAGAAATATAATTGCAATCATATTATGAGTACCAATAGGTTATATTGACAGTTAGAATGAGTTAATGCAGCAAGTCAATATTTGCAGTGTTGCCCCTTCTTCTTCAAGACCTCTGTAATTCTCCCTGGCATGCTCTCAATCAACTTTTGGACCAAATCCTGACTGATAGCAGTCCATTCTTGCATAATCAATGCTTGCATTTTGCCAGAATTTGTTGGTTTTTGTTTGTCCACCCGTCTCTTGATGATTGACCACAAGTTCTCAATGGGATTAAGATCTGGGGAGTTTCCAGGCCATGGACCCAAAATCTCTATGTTTTGTTCCATGAACCATTTAGTTATCACCTTTGCTTTATGGCAAGGTGCTCCATCATGCTGGAAAAGGCATTGTTGGGCGCCAAACTGCTCTTGGACGGTTGGGAGAAGTTGCTCTTGGAGGACATTCTGGTACCATTCTTTATTCATGGCTGTGTTTTTAGGCAAGACTGTGAGTGAGCCGATTCCCTTGGCTGAGAAGCAACCCCACACATGAATGGTTTCAGGATGCTTTACAGTTGGCATGAGACAAGACTGGTGGTAGCGCTCACCTCTTCTTCTCCGAATAAGCTGTTTTCCAGATGTCCCAAACAATCGAAAAGGGGATTCATCAGAGAAAATGACTTTGCCCCAGTCCTCAGCAGTCCACTCCCTGTACCTTTTGCACAATATCAGTCGGTCCCTGATGTTTTTTCTGGAGAGAAGTGGCTTCTTTGCTGCCCTCCTTGAAACCAGCCCTTGCTCAAAGAGTCTCCGCCTCACAGTGCGTGCAGAAGCACTCACACCAGCCTGCTGCCATTCCTGAGCAAGCTCGGCACTGCTGGTAGTCCGATCCCGCAGCTGAAACAGTTTTAAGATACGGTCCTGGCGCTTGCTGGTCTTTCTTGGGCGCCCTGGAGCCTTTTTGACAACAATGGAAGCTCTCTCCTTGAAGTTCTTGATGATGCAACAGATTGTTGACTGAGGTGCAATCTTTGTAGCTGCGATACTCTTCCCTGTTAGGCCATTTTTGTGCAGTGCAATGATGGCTGCACGTGTTTCTTTAGAGATACCCATGGTTAACTGAAGAGAAACAATGATACCAAGAACCAGCCTCCTTTTAAAGTGTCCAGTGATGTCATTCTTACTTAATCATGACTGATTGATCGCCAGCCCTGTCCTCATCAACACCCACACCTGTGTTAATGGATCAATCACTAAAACGATGTTAGCTGCTCCTTTTAAGGCAGGACTGCAATGATGTTGAAATGTGTTTTGGGGGTTAAAGTTCATTTTCTGGGCAATTATTGACTTTGCAAGTACAGTAATTGCTGTTAAGCTGATCACTCTTTGACATTCAGGAGTATATGCAAATTGCCATTACAAAAAATGAATCAGTAAACTTTGGAAAAATTACTATTTGTCTCATTCTCAATACTTTTGGCCATGACTGTACTTTCGAAAACCATGGTATGGAGCTTCTTTTGCGGGACCCTCATTCCGAACAAGGGACTGAAGACCGCTGTGTTCTTAAAGCCTTCCCTCTCATGATGATGACCATACAACCTCACACTCTTCTTGATACCTCACAGTTCCCTCACTCTCTGTGGTCCAGTGGGCCAGAGGACGTCGGCCTCCTGCAGGTTCCCCCGGTCCGAGTACACCTCAAGCCTGGACACAGGTACCCACGGTTGCCACAATACCCCCTCAAGGCTGCACAAGAACAAAGCTTGGGTACCCAAATCGCTTCCCTCCTGGAATCAGGAGTCCTTGTCAGATGTGTATCTCCATGCAATACACCCCTCTTTCCTGTAAAAAAAGAAAACCGCTCCGGGAGAGCCTCCAAGATACCGGTTGGTTCAGGATCTCAGAGCCGTCAATGCAGCTACCATTTTAGAAACTCCAGTAGTACCCAACCCAAACACCGTCTTGTCTCAGGTGTCTCCAACGGCCACCTTGTTTACGGTGTTAGATCTGGCCAACGCCTTCTTCAGTATACCCTTACATGAAGATTCGTGGTTTCTTTTTGCCTTCACCTTTCAAGGAGCACAGTTTACATGGACCAGGACTCCACAAGGAGCCCAGAACTCTCCTAACCAATTCACTCATTCTATGAAGTCTATTCTGGAACCATGGGTTCAAGAGAACCCTCAGGTCACCCTTCTACAGTATGTGGATGATCTTTTACTCTGTGGCACTGAAGAAAATTTGCCAGAGATGTCAGCATCCCTTCTCTGGTTTCTTCACTCAGCTAACTGTAAAGTCTCGAAAGGCAAAGTCCAATGGTGTCTGCCCAAGGTCATTTTCCTCGGACATTGTATTTCACAAGGTGCTAGACATCTGACTGAAGAAAGAAAACAAGCCATCATGGATATCACCTTCCCAACCACCTATTCCGCTATGCAGACTTTCCTTGGCCTCATCACTTACTGCAGGCAATGGATCCCTGATGCCTCAAAGCTCATGCAACCTCTGTACGACTGTCTCAAGAATGAAGGCTCAGTTTGGCTTCATGCTGAAGATCCACGTGTTTCTCATCAACACAGACTATGTTTTGACCGCCTTAAACAGGCTGTTGTCTCTGCCCCGGCCTTGGGCTTACCAGACTATACTCAGCCATTTCACCTCTTTGTCTCGGAATCGGAAGGTCATGCCTCTGGAGTTCTAGCACAACGTTATGATCATAAGTATCGGCCTTTGGGCTACTACTCAGCCCGCCTGGACCCTGTCGCCCGAACTGCCCCCACGTGCCTTAAGGCGGTCCACGCTGCTCACATCCTCCTTGACAAGTCAGCTGATATCGTCCTTGGACATGATCTAGTTATACAGGCTGGCCATGATCTCTCGGCTGTTCTGCAACAAACATCTCCGAAACATCTCACCAACCAAAGACACCTGCGGCTGCAGTGTTCTCTATTGTTGCCCTCCAATATAACATTTACCAGATGTCTGACTATCAACCCTGCCACTTTGCTTCCACCTTCTAGGGGGGAAGGTGAAGAGGGTGAAGGTCCATTGGTGGAACCTCATGATTGTATAAAAATTTTGCAGGAAGAGACTTCTGCTCCAGAGAATATGGTGGCACATCCGCTCGCAGACCCTGCCTTGCACCTATGGACTGATGGATCCCGTTTCGCAGACCCTCAAGGGAAGTTCCACACGGGATATGCTGTCACAACAGACCTAACAGTTCTGAAGGCTGAAGCTCTACCACCATACATGTCTGCACAAGAAGCCTAATGAAGGCCCTGGAACTACCCATTCAGGTTGCTGTTATCAAGGTCAAGGCTCATGGAAGACTAGATTCCAGGGAAGCCAGGGGCAACCACCTAGTTGACCAAGCAGCCAAGACTACAGCAGTGGAGAATGTGTCATCAAAGTGGCAGGAAAAGGAAGAAGAGATGGGGGAAACCCTGCAAACCGTAGCTGTGGCGCTCACTAGAGCAAGAGCCAAAGAACAGCCGGCGGAAGATCATACAACATACAAGTCCAGCGGAGACACGAGTGGAATCCAGGGGGGTCAGGATGCCTGAAGAAAAATTGTGTGAGGAACAAAGGAAGACCCCCCACTGAAGAAGTCAAGCAATGGAAAGCGGCAGGAGCTGTGCTGACAGGTCGCAAAGATTCAAAGGTCAACTCGACTCTTTACCAAGTGGATGGGAAGCCTTGCTTGCCTAGACGCATGTACTCAGCTGTGGCAGCATGGGCTCACGGGCCTACACACAGAGGAAAGAATCAAGCCTTGGCATGTATCAAGAAACTGTACTTTGCACCCGGAATCTCTTCCACTGTGACTGCGTACTCAAAATCCTGCTCTGTCTGCGCTACCTGCAACCCAACGTGTACGGCACGGGTCCCTCTCCAACACCTGGCTAAACCAGACTACCCTTGGCAGAGAATACAAGTCGACTATATCCAAATGCCTAAAGCAGGAAAATAGGAGTATGTTTTGGTAGCCGTGGATATGTTCTCAGCCTGGCCCGAGGCCTACCCGGTTGTCAACATGACTGCTAAAGTCACAGCCAAGAAACTGATCACCGAAATTGCCTACAGATTTGGAGTTCCCCAAGTCATAGAATCGGATCAAGGACCAGCTTTCACAGTGAATATCTACGAAGAACTCTGGAACATGTTGGGAACAGATTTGGGCCTCCACACTCCATACCATCCTGCCAGTTCAGGCAAAGTGGAGAGAATGAATTCCACACTCAAGACCCAGCTCTTGAAAATGACCTAAGATCATCCCCTCCCCTGGCCCGACCTACTCCCCATAGTATTGTATCATATCACACACACTCCTCAGGCCAAACATGGGCTGACTCCCTATAAAATTTTGTTTGGGACCCCACCCAAAATAGGAGAGATTAGGCCCCAAGAGTTGTCTGAAACACATGATAGAGTGGTAAAATTTGTGATTGCCTTGTCTAGAGAATTGACTAACACCCGCTCTCCAGTATCTGCTTCTCTCCCAGAATCTACAGGTGATGCAGTACATGATTTCATCCCAGGCGATCTAGTGTATGTGAAGAAGTTTGTCCGGAAAGACTGCCTCCAGCCGCGGTTCGAGGGACCGTACACTGTGCTTCTCACCACCCCGACTGCTCTGAAGCTTGAGGGCAAGAGCACCTGGATTCACGCCTCCCACTGCAAGAGAGACAGAACGAGTCTATAAAAGATGACTACCTTCTTCTATATCCTTTCCATATGCTTACTGTCTGTTCCAGGGTGGACAGCTACCACACAGGGGTAGATACCTCCTTCTTCTCAGGTTGGTTGGGAGGGCTCAAGGGATTCCTCCAACAAGTTTGTCTAGTAATGGGAGGTCTACTAGTATTGGGCCTGGTGGTCCTGTGCTGCATAGTCCCCTTATACAGGAAAGCTATAACCAATGCTGTCCCAACCTCCGGGACCTTTCTGAATCAAGAAACCACATCTCTGTTACATGATGATACCAGTAAGGAAGATATGGAGAAATACACTCCTTTGAACAAGCCTGACCAGCCCCCCCATGACAAAGTCCAATTGAGAGATTTAGTTTAGGGACAGTTTGGAGAACTCCATGTGTCACCCAGGATAGGGCTCGATTGTCTGGGGGCGTCCCATAAGGGGGCAGCTTCTAAGATGATTGGGTGAAGAAATCTGACGCGCCCCTGGGCCTGCTGTGTCGCGCAGCGTCTCGCGCACGGGGGCTTACCCGGAACCGGATCAGATGAGGGTTGTAGTCTCCGAGTGGCGGGGACCCGGTTCGTGCCCAGGGGGTCAGACTCAGTGTGTGGCAGTCTTGATAGATGTTATTTGAGTGTCGACTACGCCACCCGTTGATTTGCAGCTATGGAGCTGCCGCTGCAGGGCAGACCGCTGAGGCCGGTGTAGAATTGTGCAGCGTGATAGTATAACCCCCAACGGGAGGGGTATGGCCTCAGGGCAGCCGACGTGGAAGATGGGGGTAGCAGGAACCACTCAGAGACGGTGTGGTGTAATTCAGGGTCTTTACTGGTAACAACGATAGACCCTCCCGGAGTACTTGCTAGCGAACGGGGCCTGGTGAGTCCTTGAGCAGATGGGATCTCCCCTGGCCAGGCGGAGTTGTAGGCCTCCCAAACTGACTGTACTCTTCTGGCTACCTTGCTAGAAGCGGGTATAAGTAGCCCACGTCCCTGAGTGTGCCGTGTGGTGCTCACCCGTATGGCCGGTGACTCGGGGCCTTCTAGTAGCTTCCGCTCCACGATGGCGGTGCTGGTCCCACACGTGTGACCGTGCCTTCGGGTTTCTGGGCCTGAGGACCTGAAATCCCCTGCCGGTCGGCTTCTGCTGCTGGGTAAGAGTTAGTCCCCACAGCCTCGGACGCCGGGTCCGGTAAGAAAGCTTCTCAGTCAGGGCGAGCTCTGCAGCTGCCAGCCCCTGACTCGTAGTAGTATTGCTCCCACTGAGCTCCAGCTGTTTCTTCCTATGACTGTCTCTTGTCTCTACTCTCCTTGACTCCTAACCCTGCTTCAGCCCCGGGTTTATATAGGGGAAGTTCTTCCCCTCCCAAGACTGGGCAGGAGGTGTGGCATGCACAGGATCCCTGACCAAAGGACCTCCCACCTGCTCTCAGACATAACATCTCTATCACTGTGGCAACCAGACCCCTGGGGTGTCACATTCCCCCCTAGTGAAATTTAGTACTCCGGGACTAAACATATTTTAGAAAAACATAACAAGGTATAAACAATAATAGTACAATAAGAAAAACATATAAAGATGGTCACGGCGTGTCCGCAACCGGGTGCAGTTTTGAAAAGCAAGGTGTCCATTTCACCAAAACAGGGAGACGTAACCAGGTAGGGGTCTGTCCTACCCCGAGTCCTTAACAGTCTTTAGTCCGTCCTGGGTTACGCTCCAACTATGTACAAGGATTCCCGGTAAATCCACCAAGGACTCCTACAAATAACTAGAAACACAAAATTATACACAAGCAACAATACACAGGTAAACATAAATAAAACAATTTATACACTTCAAATCCTCCACCGTGCGGGTAACTGGCCTCTAGTGGCCCTAGTGGACCTACGGAGCTGACTGCCTAGCCCTGAACTACAGGGTGTAGGAGCTGTCAAGGGTAAACTGGGCAGCTGTCTACCGGCTCTTTGGCTCACTAGGGATATGGCAGGCTCACTGCAAGCAGAGGGTTGATCCTCCTGATCTGCTGGTGTGGAGTCTTCTGCCTCCTGGACCGGCTGTTCTTCCAGCTCTACCTGTTGCTCCGTAGGTGCTTGGGATGCTGGTTGGAGGAAGGTGAGTACGGGTACCACAACTGCACCATTGACTTGAGTCCAAGACCGAGGGAAGTCCCCGAGCACAGTACTAACCATATCTTCCCTTTCCTCTACGGCTCGATGGTCTTCTTGTTCCTCTTCAGGGTTCCTCAGTTGTTCGGGACACTTCTTCAGGTGGTCCCGGGATACAATAGCTGTGGTTTCCCCTCCGTCTTTACTGATGGTACAAACCTTCGGGTTCTCGTGGCTTGAGGGCAGTACGGTGTACGGGTCCTTTTCCCACTGGTCGTCCAACTTGTGGAGCCGTCTCTTCCTCTTCAAGACCTGCTCTCCGGGTACCAGGGGAACAGCGGGAGCATACTGGTTGTAAGTTTTCTCTTGTCTTTCCCTAGCCTGACAGAGACTTCGCTCCACGCTCTCCTGTATTCTCCGGTACTGCTGCTGCCTCTCCGTGTCCCAGTCTGTTTCTGGTGAAGTGTCCTCGGGTGTCAGGACTCCCATTTCCAGGTCAACAGGTAACTTACCAGGTCTTGCCCTCATTAGGTAAGCCGGGGTACAGTTGGTGGAACCTACCGGGATGTGGTTGTATAGGTCCACCAGATCGGGCAACTTCTCAGGCCACAGACTGCGTTCTTCCAGGGGCAACGTTTTTAAAAGATCCATTACCACCTGGTTCATTTTCTCACAAAGTCCATTAGTTTGCGGATGGTAGGGTGTCGTCCTTATCTTCCGGCAGCCATACAGATTGCAGAATTCCTGGAAGACCTCCGCTTCAAAGGCAGGTCCCTGGTCCGTCAGCACTTGGTCCGGGTACCCGTGTGGACGGCAAAAGTGCTGCTGGAAGGCTCTAGCTGCTGTTTGAGCCGTTAAGTCCTTGACGGGGACGACAACCAAGAACCGGGAGTAATGATCCACGATGGTTAACGCGTAGACGTAGCCACTTCTGCTTGGGGTCAGTTTTAAATGATCCAAGGCTACCAGTTCCAACGGTTGCCGGGTGACGATGGACTGCAGGGGAGTCTTCTGGCTGGCACGGTCCTTCCTTCTCAGGTTGCACGGGCCACAGTCTCTGTACCACTTCTCAATGGTTCCCCTCATGCCTACCCAGTGGAATCGCTCGCGCAGCAGGAACTCCAGCTTCTTCCACCCGAAGTGTCCAGCTCCGTCGTGGTATGCCTCCATCACCATGGCTGCGTCTCTTCGTGGCACCACTACTTGCCAGAGTAGTTCATGCGTCCGGGAGTTAACCATTCTGCGGCACAACTTCCCCTTGTAAAGGAACAGTCGACTCTTCTCTGCCCATAGTTGTTTGGCTTCCTCCGGAGCGTCTGGTTCAAGGCAAGCCTCCGGGCGAGTCAGCATCTCCTTCACCAGTCGGACGGCAGGGTCGCTGTCTTGCGTTTCCGCCCAGTTGTAGTGAGGTAAGGGGTTCAACGTAGCAGCCTGCTTATTCCTTACCCGGTGGGAATACTGGATAGTCCCATGACGGTGGAACGCAGGGAGTTCAACTTCTTCCAGTCCCTCCGGATCTTCTCCTTCGTCCGGCAGGTTGGGCATCCTGGACAGGGCATCCGCGTTGGTATTGGAGCGTCCGGCCCGGTATTTGATTGTGAACTCGTAGTTGGACAGACGGGCCATCCACCTCTGCTCCAGGGCACCGAGTCTTGCCGTGTCCAGGTGTGTCAACGGGTTGTTATCCGTGTACACGGTGAACCGGGAAGAAGCGAGGTAATGCTTAAAGCGCTCGGTGACTGCCCATACTACGGCCAGGAACTCTAGCTTAAATGAGCTGTAATTCTCGGGGTTCCTTTCGGTGGGTCGCAGTTTTCGGCTGGCGTAGGCGATTACTCGTTCCTTCCCCTGCTGGATCTGGGACAGTACGGCTCCTAGCCCGATGTTACTGGCGTCGGTGTAGAGGATAAAGGGCTGGCTATAATCCGGGTACGCCAGGATTTCGTCCCCCGTGAGGGCCATCTTCAGCTGGCGGAAGGACTCTTCTTCCAACTCCTCCCATTTGAAGGGCGGCTTCTGGTTCTTGGCCTTCCGGGACTGGCCTATCAGGAGGTCCTGCATAGGTGCTGCCTTTTTGGTGAAACCGGGAATAAACCTTCGGTAGTAGCCTACCAACCCGAGGAACTGCCGCACTTCTTTTACGCTGGAGGGGCTTGGCCATTCCTTAATTGCGGTGATCTTATCAGGGTCGGGAGCCACTCCGTCAGCACTCACCACGTGTCCCAGGTACTGCACCTTTGGTTTCAGGAGGTGACACTTGGAGGGTTTCACCTTTAGGCCGTAACTCGCCAGAGCTTCGAACACTTCCGCCAGGTGTTTCAGGTGGTCCTCATACGTCTTGGAATATACGATGACATCGTCCAGGTACAACAAGACCGTCTCGAAGTTTCTGTGGCCCAGACAACACTCCATTAGTCGTTGGAAGGTTCCTGGTGCGTTGCAGAGTCCGAACGGCATGCAGGTGAACTCGCTAAGTCCCATCGGGGTGGTGAATGCGGTCTTCTCCCGGTCCGCCTCTGCTACAGGAACCTGCCAGTACCCGCTAGTGAGATCCAAGGTAGAGAAGAAGTTAGCAGATCTTAAAGCAGCCAATGACTCCTCTATCCTTGGTAAGGGGTACGCATCCTTGTGTGTGATACGGTTGATTTTCCGGTAATCTACACACATCCTCATGGTGTTGTCTTTTTTTCTGACTAAGACTAGTGGAGCTGCCCAGGGGCTACAGCTATCCCTGATCACCCCAGCCTCCTTCATGTCTCTAAGCATCCCCTTGGCGTGTTGGTAGTGGGCAGGGGGTACGGGTCGATACCTCTCTTTTATAGGAGGATGGTCTCCCGTGGGGATGTGGTGTTCTACCCCCTTGACTCGCCCGAAGTCTAACGGGTGTTTACTGAACACTCTCTCGTACTCCTGAACCACCCGATAGACTCCTTGTTTCTGGTGTGAGGGAGTGGAGTCAGTACCCAGATGTAGTTGCTGACACCAGTCCTCCTTGTTTTTCTTAGAGCCGTTACCTTCCTCCGGGTGAGATGGAGGCAAGGGTTCCACAGATTGTATAGAATTTTGGTTAATGGTATATAATTTGGCTAGCGTGGCATACCGGGGCAGGTACACTTCCATCTCCCCGATATTTATTATGCGAACGGGCACCCTCCCATGGCGTACATCAACTACCCCCCGTGCTGTCAAAATGGTGGGCCTACTGTCTGAGTAAACTGGTTCTACCATTGCCTGGTAATCCCTACCTCTCAGACCAATAGCTGCCCGGCACCAAATCATCATTTCACTTTTTGGGGGCATGGCAATAGGAAAAGGGTCACACATTCTTACGCTACCAATCTCACCGCCGGAGAGTTCCACCTGTTGCCGTCGCATCAGTGCCCGGATCTCTTTCTGGAGCACCCGCTGCTCGCCAGAGCTGGCGTTCTTGGCAACCTGCTGTAAAAGGAAAATCACCTCTGCAACACAATTTTCAATTACATTAGTTCCTAGAGTTATTTTTGGGTGACTCTCATGTTTGTCAATATCTACAATGATCAGTCCCTGTGCTGCCAGTTCGACTCTACCGATTTTGATGGTCACCTCTTTAAATCCGATCTGTGGCACGGGCTGGCCATTGCTGGCGATGATACTCAAGTCGTCGTCAGGGTAGCGGGTAATATCCGAGTCATTCCAGTACTGCTTAAAGAGCACGTACGGGATGGTGGTGACCTGCGACCCGGTGTCCAGTAGGGCACTCATGGGAATGCCATCCAGTACCACCGGCAAGACTGGACGTCCTCCCACATATCTGTCGCGCCAGTTCGATGGGCCTGGTGATCTTTTTCCTGGGGGTTGGCCCTCTACCCCAGGTTGTGCCCGTTTAAAGAACAGTACCTTGCCATATGTCCGGGTTGATTGCAGCGGCGGCAGATCGGTCGTCCGTCCTCGCTGTATCGGTCACTGGGTCTTCCTCTGGCCGGTGGGGTCCTCCTTGGTCGACGCCACGGGATGTCCTCCGGTCCGGATGCCAGCTGGATCTTCCCTGGGGTGGAAACCTGTAAAGACTGCACAGTTCGGGTTAGCGCAGCTACGCTCTTAGCTAGCTCTTGGACCTGATGGTGTAGGTCTGGAGCCGGGTCATTGTCCAAAGCCTGCGCATCAGCTCCCACAGGCCCTGCCGACAAGGGCGCCGCCTCCTGGTGGTAAGTAATAGCTGGGCGCCTGTGGGTCATAACGCCACCCGGTGCCGGTTCTCAGAGCACCCGGATGGCTCTGTCCTTGAACTGTGCAAAGCCCAGATGGGGATCCTGTAAGGCCATTGCCCGCAACTGAGTTCGGTGGGTATTACAATACAGTCCCTCTATAAACTGTTCGGTCAACAGCCTGTCCTCGTTTCCCACTCCATCAGGGTCGGTCTGCTTAATGGCCCTCAGGGCCTCTTGTAGGTTTAGTGCATAGTCCCTTATACTCTCATGCGCTCGCTGCTTGCACCCGTAGAATCTAAGCTTAATCTCGGCTGAGGTGCGGGTATCAAAGGTGTCCTTCAGCCGGGTTAGTATCCCTGCGACAGTCTTCCTCCCAGGTGGCCAGGATTTTACTTCCCTTTTGGCTGCCCCGGTTAGTTGGGCCACCAGGATGCTCACTTTTTGCTCTTCTGTGAGGGGGTACACCTGGAAGAGGCTATCCAGCTTTTCTCTAAAGTCATGCAGGGTATGTGACTCCCCTGAGTACTGGGGTAGCCAAGCTGCTCCCGGGATATAGGGCATGGTGAAGGGCATAACTGCAGCAGCGGTGGCGCTGGCGGGGGTTGAGGCAGTGAAGCTCTCCTCCGTATCCGACATCTTCCTCCCCCCTAGTGGACCGTGGCCTACCTTGCGATGATCCTGTTCCGTAGGCCGCGGCTCCGCAGTAGATCGTCAGGGTTGAGGACCTTCCGTCGCGCTCCGGTGACGTCGGCGTCTGCTGGGCTCCTTCCAGGACCTTACGCAACGTCCGGACGTAAGGCGGGGCTTCAGTTCTCGCGCGCTTTCGAAGTCCACGCCCCTCTTCTTCCCGCGCGGCGTCCTCAAGATGGCGTCCAACGGCGGGAAAACTCCACGGATGGCGGGAAGAAGGCCGAAGATGGCGCCGGATGGCGGGAAAACTTTGCGGATGGCGGGAAGAAGGCAGAAGATGGCGCCGGATGGCGGGAAACCTCACCACTGGTAAGTTTGAACAGTCTTTGCTTTTCAGGCACGCAGTACCCGGTGGTTGCGGGCACGAAATCCTGCCGACTACGCCAAAGTTGACGCGCCCCTGGGCCTGCTGTGTCGCGCAGCGTCTCGCGCACGGGGGCTTACCCGGAACCGGATCAGATGAGGGTTGTAGTCTCCGAGTGGCGGGGACCCGGTTCGTGCCCAGGGGGTCAGACTCAGTGTGTGGCAGTCTTGATAGATGTTATTTGAGTGTCGACTACGCCACCCGTTGATTTGCAGCTATGGAGCTGCCGCTGCAGGGCAGACCGCTGAGGCCGGTGTAGAATTGTGCAGCGTGATAGTATAACCCCCAACGGGAGGGGTATGGCCTCAGGGCAGCCGACGTGGAAGATGGGGGTAGCAGGAACCACTCAGAGACGGTGTGGTGTAATTCAGGGTCTTTACTGGTAACAACGATAGACCCTCCCGGAGTACTTGCTAGCGAACGGGGCCTGGTGAGTCCTTGAGCAGATGGGATCTCCCCTGGCCAGGCGGAGTTGTAGGCCTCCCAAACTGACTGTACTCTTCTGGCTACCTTGCTAGAAGCGGGTATAAGTAGCCCACGTCCCTGAGTGTGCCGTGTGGTGCTCACCCGTATGGCCGGTGACTCGGGGCCTTCTAGTAGCTTCCGCTCCACGATGGCGGTGCTGGTCCCACACGTGTGACCGTGCCTTCGGGTTTCTGGGCCTGAGGACCTGAAATCCCCTGCCGGTCGGCTTCTGCTGCTGGGTAAGAGTTAGTCCCCACAGCCTCGGACGCCGGGTCCGGTAAGAAAGCTTCTCAGTCAGGGCGAGCTCTGCAGCTGCCAGCCCCTGACTCGTAGTAGTATTGCTCCCACTGAGCTCCAGCTGTTTCTTCCTATGACTGTCTCTTGTCTCTACTCTCCTTGACTCCTAACCCTGCTTCAGCCCCGGGTTTATATAGGGGAAGTTCTTCCCCTCCCAAGACTGGGCAGGAGGTGTGGCATGCACAGGATCCCTGACCAAAGGACCTCCCACCTGCTCTCAGACATAACATCTCTATCACTGTGGCAACCAGACCACTGGGGTGTCACAAATCCACCTCCCCTCTCCCCACACATGGACAGTCTCAAAGGCCCCGAATCAAGGGAAAGCTTAGTGTTTAGGGGGGAATGTCGGGGTAAAAGAGAATATATATTTTTGTAACTTTTATACTTTTGTAACTTTTATACGCTTTTTTGCTAATGTACTAACCACCATTTTGTGTCTTATAACAATAAGCTTTCCTTGCTACGTATTACTTAAATCGAAACTTAAACTAAGACAGTTCCAGTGTTGCCAAGACTTATTTCAGAGAAACGAAACAAGATTATAAGCTGACGGCTGCAATATCTGCCCAGAGACTGAGATAAGGAGATGTGGACCAATCAGGAGTGGCCAGACACTGGACTTTCATGGCTTACCCCGCACCGGACAACCCCTTTTCCCTCCCCATTATGTAGTGTATTTAGGTTTGTGTATGTAGGAATAAACACAGAACATTGCTGAGAACGTTGTCTGTAGTAGTCTTTTGAGCGTGCTCTGAGTTTGAACCAGCTTGTTGTCTGACTCATTCTTTGAATGGTTGACCCATGCTCATAGTTTGAATTTGGAGTGACTGGAGGACGAGTGATTTGTCGTCACGACCCCCACAAATGGCGCTCAACGTGCGGCGTGGCTAGCGGTACGCCGCCCTCCCGGACCTATATTGCTGACTTCCCTGGTGGTGACCGCGGTGGCTGAATTCGAGGCCTGATCAACCTCCATCGAACACGGTAAGTTGAGATATATATTATATATGTTTCACTTGCCTGTGTGTCAGCCGCAGCGGTTCCTGTTGGGTTATCAGGTTGCATCTGGGTGGGTGATCGGTCGAGTGGTGAGACCTCAGGCGTCCCGCACCACGTCCTGAACCAGCAAGTGTTAAAACGAGTGACGTCGCATGCCTGCGCGTGCTCGTGTGAACACCATCTCCTCCTCCTCCGGTCACTGAACTCTCTTTAGATAGCTGCCTCCCGTGATTGATAGTCGAGGTTTCAAAGCATTCCTGAATTGTAGTGTAAGGGAGAAAGAATCTGTGACGAATTGAGAAGTGCTCTTCGTCTAACACAGAGACTGCTGTAAAGTCAAGGTTAGGAAACAGTGTATTGAGGTGTCTCTACACTGTCGGGTGGTGCCGTGGTAGGAAAGGAGATAGATTGAGGTGTCTCTCTATCTCATCAGTGTATTGAGGTGTCTCTACACTGACGGGTGGTGACCTGTAGTCAGGGTGCCGTGGTGAGTCACACTGTAAAGTCGCCATTCAAGGCTAGGAAAGGAGTTAGATTGAGGTGTCTCTCTATCTCATCAGTGTATTGAGGTGTGCTCTACACTGAGGAGTGGCGACCTGTGAACTGCACCAGTGATCTGAGTCGCGACAGATCATTGCATTCTATAAGAAAATGTTGCGTATATTCAAATTTGAAAGATCTCGTAAGTTGCGGAATGCTGCTGTGGGAGTTAAGCCAATTAGTGGAGTTACGGGAAGGCAAGAAGGCTGTTAGGAATGTTAAGAATTTGTATAACATGATAAGCTTATCCAGTACAGGCAGGCTTTAGCCTTCAGTATAGAAAGAATGTGTTACACAGAAATTGGGAAAGCTGGGTGAGGACTTCTGCACCAGGCTCAAGCACATCTTAGAGTAGTGAGTGATTTGAAGTCTGAAGGCTGGAAAGAAGTAGATGGTGTGGGGGGGACAGAGAATGCCGAGCCTTTGTTCAGATACATGAAAGCTGCAGACTGTGATTTGTTATGTGCCCCCAAAATGGCCGTTGCACCTTTGATGCCTGTCACTACACCGAGCCCTCAGCCACCGCCCTATAATGGTGCCAACAACAAATCACCGGAGGGGTGGACGTGTCGGGTGTGTGGAGAGCAAAACCCACCCTGGGCGGAGTTCTGCTGTGTCTGTGGGGCGGGCCGCCCATGGCACGATGCCCAGCCTGCCTCCAAGAACAATCCCTCTTCCACTCTAACTCCTCCCTCCCACGGCCATCTTGCTACACCTCTTACTTGTTGTGGGAGGCCCGGAAAGCCCCAATCCGGCCTATATCCACTACTAGATCCGTCCGGTGCATATTACCAGCCACCAGCACAGATGGAAAAGCCCGTAGTCCCAGAGCACCCATCTGAAACTAATGTGACACCCTCTGCTCCAGACCACGATGCTGAGACGCTTCCCCTGTTTCCTATGGGAGTCACCCACAACCCTGGGGATATCTGTTAGAACCTTGCTGTTAGGTTTTTTTTCCTTTGCTGGTCACATGACCTTGTTGGCCTATTTAATCCTGCTCCGCCCTTCTGGCTTTGCTGGACTTCATTGTATATCTACTTTCTAGCTAGCCTGTGCTCTGTATCTTACTCTGTTAGTTTGCTTGGTCTACGGACCTCTATGTTCTATCTATTTTGTTTGTTCGTCTGTCTGCTACTATTTCTGTTAGGAGGTGTCCCATATTCCTCCCAGTCCTTAGTACTTGTAGGGATTCCCTCCTCACATCTATAGGTCTCCGTACAGACTAGATTAGGACTTTAGCAGGTCTGATCGCAGGATCAGGTTCCCTGTTACATCGTAGGGATTCAGCTGAGTCTTATAGTAGGGACAGATCTCCTCTCTTTCCTTAGCTTTGGTAGCAGAACATAACAGTAAGTCCAGCCTGCAAATTCTCTAAGGAAAGATTTTTTTTTTTTTTTTGTTCCATCATGGTGTCGGTTCAGGATTTGGCTAAACACCTGCAGGGACTCTCTCTGGAAGTGGCCGAGCTCCGTCAGCACGTGAGTAACTGTCCTGGAGCATATTTCTTGGAGCCTAAGGTATGTTTGCCGGATTTATTTTTTGGTGAACATTGAGAATTTTTTTCATTTAAAAATGCTTGCTTATTGTATTTTCGTTTGAGACCCAAGTCCTCTGGGGATGAATCCCAGCGCGTAGGGTTCATAATGTCACTTTTGCGCAAAGAGCCTCAGGAGTGGGCCTTTTCTTTGCAACCTAGTGATACATGCTTCAGATCAGTGGATAGTTTTTTTTCTGCTTTAGGACTATTATATGATGATCCTGACCGTGTGGCATCAGCTGAGACTGAGTTGAGACGTTTAAAACAAGGATCAGGTAATGTCGAAAAATATTGTACTCATTTTCGTCGTTGGTCCACTCAAACAGGGTGGAACGATTCTGCTCTGAAAAGTCTATTTCTTGCTGGGCTCAGTGAAAGGGTTAAAGACCTGCTAATTGCTTATCCTACACCTGAGGATTTGCAACAGGCTATGCAATTAGCTATACGGGTGGATAGAAGACTGCGTGCTAGGGTTAATGAGAGCAAATCCTCTGCTATGTCAGTTTCTGGTTATGATAATGTGTGTACTAACAGTGGTGAACCGATGGAGATTGGATCGGTGGCACCTCGCTCTCAAGAAAAAGACCGTCGTTTTTCAGAAGGCTTGTGTTTCTATTGCGGAAAATCTGGTCATTTGATTAAAGGCTGTGAGCTTCGTATGAAGAAAGAAAAAAAAATGGTCAGTCACGCCCGTATTGCCTGTTTAAATTCCAAGGGTATATTTTTAGCTGCTTCCACGATTGCTCAGGAAAAATTAATGGAATTTCGGGTGTTTGTTGATTGCGGGTCTACACTGAATGTAATTGATGGGGGATTCGTGGAAAAACTCAATTTAAAACCTGAACCTTTATCATCCCCCATTGCTGTGGTTTCTGTGGATGGCTCCCCTTTGAAGAATATTACTCTTAAGGTCAGTGAATTTCCTCTCACTATTAATGGTGTTCACCATGAGAAATTGGATTTGGTAGTGTTGAATAACTTGCCTTCTCCAGTAATATTGGGATTGCCCTGGTTAAAATTTCACAATCCTGTACTGGATTGGTCTACCAGTGAAATTAAATCCTGGAGCCATAAATGTTATGACAAGTGTTGTAACGGGCGTATTGCAGCCTTGGATAGGGGAGAATTGCCTGTTCCTATTCAGGATTTTTGGAGAGTTTTTTCTGAGAAGGAATCGCAGGTTTTGCCTCCCCATAGAGACTATGATTGTTCTATTGAATTTGTCCCTGGAGCGACTCTTCCTAAAAGTCGTTTATTTAACCTTACCATTCCTGAGAGGAAGGCTTTGGAGGAATACATACAGACAAGTTTGGCCGCCGGTCACATTAGGCCCTCTAAGTCTCCTGTGGCGGTTGGATTTTTTTTTGTAAAAAAAAAGGACGGCGGTTTACGTCCTTGTCTGGATTTTCGTGAGATTAACAAAATTACGGTACGCAATCCTTACCCACTGCCATTGATTCCTGATCTGTTTAACCAGTTATTGGGGGCCAAGTGGTTCTCTAAAATTGACCTTAAGGGGGCATACAATCTGTTGCGCATGAAGGAGGGTGATGAATGGAAGACTGCTTTTAACACTCCTGTGGGTCATTTTGAGAATCTGGTTATGCCTTTTGGTCTTACTAATGCTCCTGCATTTTTTCAGAATCTGATTAATGACATCCTTAGACCTTTGATCGGTAAAAATGTGGTTGTGTATTTGGATGACATTTTGATTTATTCGCCTGATCTGGAGTCTCATTGGCGGAGCGTGCGTGAGGTATTACAGTTATTAATGGACAATTCGCTTTTTGCTAAGCTGGAGAAATGTGAGTTCGCTGTACAGAGAATTAGTTTTTTGGGCTACATTATCTCCAGCAAAGGTTTTGAGATGGATCCGGTTAAGGTTCAGGCTGTGCAGGAATGGCCTAGGCCTATTGGTTTGAAATCGATACAGAGGTTTTTGGGTTTCGCCAATTACTACAGAAAATTCATAAAAAATTTTTCTAGTATTGTCAAACCTCTGACTGATCTCACCAGGAAAGGTGCTGATGCGGTTCAGTGGTCTTCTGAGGCCATTGAAGCTTTTGTGTATCTCAAGGAGAGGTTCACCTCTGCTCCCATCCTTATGCAGCCTGATGTTACTAGGCCGTTTTTGGTTGAGGTTGATGCTTCCTCTGTGGGGGTTGGCGCAGTATTGTCTCAGGATAACGGGGATGGATTACATCCCTGTGCCTTTTTTTCAAAAAAAATTTTCGGAGACTGAACTGAATTACGATATTGGTAATCGGGAATTATTGGCTATTAAACTCGCATTTGAACACTGGCGCCACTTCTTGGAAGGTGCGGAATTTCCCGTTCAGGTTCTTACGGATCATAAAAATCTGATATATCTTGATGCTGCCAAGCGACTGAATGCCCGTCAGGCTAGGTGGGCACTGTTTTTCTCGCGGTTTAATTTCTCCGTTACTTACATCCCTGGTACTAAGAATGTTAAGGCGGATGCCTTGTCTCGCAGTTTTTCTCCCATAGTCGGTGCTGAGAAAGAGGAAAACATTTTACAAGAAGGTGTTGTGATAGCTGCTTTAGACTCCGTTTTGGAAGATGAGATTCTTAAAGCTCAGGAGAATGCCCCATCTAACACTCCTTATGGGAGGTTGTTTGTGCCTGGGACCTTTAGGAGAGATTTGTTTGTTGAGTGTCACGAATCTCGGTTGGCAGGTCATCCCGGAATCTCTGAGACCAAGAGACTGGTGGGTCGCAGTTTTTGGTGGCCTGGATGGCAGAAGGAAGTCATTAAGTGGGTGCGCCAATGTACTATATGTGCTAGATCTAAGTCCTCACATACTCCTGCTGCGGGGTTGCTTTGTCCTTTGGAGGTCCCCAGTGCTCCTTGGACACATTTGGCTATGGACTTTATAACTGACCTTCCCTCCTCTGAGGGTTTTACTGTCATCTGGGTGGTCGTGGACCGTTTTAGCAAGATGTGTCACTTGGTTCCCTTCGTCAAACTGCCCTGCGCTAAAACTCTCGCTAAGGCCTTTGTCAAGGAAATTGTCAGACTTCATGGCGTTCCTACTGACATTGTTTCTGATAGGGGTCCTCAGTTCGTGGCTCGTTTTTGGCGTGCCTTTTGTGACAGGTTGGGAATTCATTTGTCGTTTTCGTCCGGATATCATCCTGAATCTAATGGCCAGACAGAAAGGAAAAACCAGGATGTTGAGCAGTTCTTGCGTTGTTTTGTGGCAGACAATCAAGAAGGGTGGTCTGAGTTTCTGCCACTTGCCGAATTTGCTCTGAACAATCATACATCTTCTTCTGCTGGTTGTTCGCCTTTTTTTTGTTGTTCTGGGAGACATCCGTCGTTTGGGTCGTTCTCCAAGTTGGGATCTGCCGTGCCTGAGGAGGAGAATTTTTCCGGTAATTTGGAAAGAGTTTGGACGGATGTGCGTGGTAATCTTCAGGAGGCCAACAGAAAATCTAAAGACTACTTTGATAGGAAACGACAGGAGGTTTTGTTCGCTGTTGGTGACATGGTTTGGTTGTCCTCTAGGAATCTGCGGTTGAGGATTCCTTCTAAGAAATTGGGTCCCAAGTTTGTAGGGCCCTTTAAGGTGCTTCAGGTTGTCAACCAATCTGCTGTTAGGTTGGAGGTTCCTACCTCCTGGAGAATTAATCCGGTCTTTCATGTCTCTCTGTTAAAAAAAGCCGTTGTGTCGGATGGTGACGCCTCTGCCTCTGTTCCTCCGGTGGTGGAGGACGGGGAATATGAAATTTCTCGCATCCTTGACTCTAGACGGTATAGAGGTAGTTTGCAGTATCTTGTGGCCTGGAAAGGTTTCGGACCCGAGGATAACTCTTGGGTGAGGTCAGATGATGTTTCCGCGTCCAGACTTATCAGAGCGTTTCACAGGAGATTTCCTGATAAGCCTGGTCCTAGGGGATCCGGAGGATCCTCTTAGAAGGGGGGGTACTGTTAGAACCTTGCTGTTAGGTTTTTTTTCCTTTGCTGGTCACATGACCTTGTTGGCCTATTTAATCCTGCTCCGCCCTTCTGGCTTTGCTGGACTTCATTGTATATCTACTTTCTAGCTAGCCTGTGCTCTGTATCTTACTCTGTTAGTTTGCTTGGTCTACGGACCTCTATGTTCTATCTATTTTGTTTGTTCGTCTGTCTGCTACTATTTCTGTTAGGAGGTGTCCCATATTCCTCCCAGTCCTTAGTACTTGTAGGGATTCCCTCCTCACATCTATAGGTCTCCGTACAGACTAGATTAGGACTTTAGCAGGTCTGATCGCAGGATCAGGTTCCCTGTTACATCGTAGGGATTCAGCTGAGTCTTATAGTAGGGACAGATCTCCTCTCTTTCCTTAGCTTTGGTAGCAGAACATAACAATATCCTCCTCAACTCCCCAGAATTTCAGGCCAGACTGCTCTCCCTCCGCCAACATACTGTTACTCAAGACGATACGGAGCCAGATGAGGGATGGGCTCAAGATACTCCAGCCCCCCCTCCTTTACCCCATACGTCTCCTATGGCATCCTCCACCCCAAATTTATTGCCCATACTCCGGCCCTTGCTCCAAGCAACTGCTGAAAGAGCACCACCCCCCCAGCCTCTCAGAAGTTTGGGACCCCTGCCGCTCCCGGAACCTAGTAGACCCATCAGGACGCCCCGTCACTCTGTCAATAGGCTATGGTGACATCTTTACACATCGGGTGGGGGCCATAATCAACCCTGCAAACACCCTATGAGCCATGCTGGAGGATTGGCTCGTAAAATTGCCCTTGCTGCTGGTTCTACTCTGGCTGCAGAATGCCAGGCTCACTTAGCCGAAAATGGAGAGCTTTCAAAAGGCCATGGATTCCACAAAAGCAGGACCCCTTAGTATGTATGAATCCGGCCTAGAATACATGAAACAGTTAAAAGCCTGGGCTCAGAATCGCTTGTCAGATCAAGCTGGGTCTGTACAAGATGTTCAACAAGACCCTGATGAATCTGTGGAAAGATATGCTGCAAGACTCAGCATGCATTTTGAGGATCTCGGATACAGTCCTCACGTCAAGACGCAGGCCGTCCTGTTGGTTCAGGCCCTAGTAGATGGCCTACAAGACGCTCTCAGAGATGAAGTCCGAGATTCGTTCTTCTTCTTTTAACGACGCAGTGGACATTGTCAAAGCTTTCCAAAAAGCCATGCTAAAAATGGAAAAGGATACTAAGCCAAAGAAGAAAACCGCTCCTCCCATGGTATATCAAGCTCAAGAAAGCTACCCACCCCTTGGCAACCAACATGGAATCAAGTGGGTAATGGTTAAAGGCACAGGTGATGATACTCCTCCCACATATAGAAAACAAGACAGAAGAGATGACAAGGGACCATCTAGAAACAGAAGACAATCTCGTGATTCTGAAGGACGAATGTTGTGTTGGGAGTGTGGTAGCCTTGACCACATCCTCAGAGACTGTCCAACCCGCAGACAGTACCATGACCGGTCGTTCCGTGACGGTCCACACAACCATGGACCTTCCCGTAAACCATCTCATCTACGCCAATGACGGCTCGGTCAACCAGTGTCCACTTTCCCGGCTACGCATCTCACGGCCGCCTGTGGGACTGTCACTTTACAGGTGGACCATCAACCACTGGAGTTCCTGGTGGACACTGGGGCGGCCACATCTGTCATTTCCTCTGCACAGCTCCCTTCTTCTGTATCAGTATCACCGGATACCCTCACCTGTGTTGGGGTGGAAGGCCAACATATTTCCTCTCCACTCACAGTCCCTGTGTCTGCAGGACCGTTCACCGGAGTACTCACAAGATTCTTGGTCTCTGAAACTTGCCCTGTCAACCTGTTGGGAGCCGATCTCTTAGAGCGGATGAAGGCAACAATTACTTTCGGAAACCATGGTATGGAGCTTCTTTTGCGGGACCCTCATTCCGAACAAGGGACTGAAGACCGCTGTGTTCTTAAAGCCTTCCCTCTCATGATGATGACCATACAACCTCACACTCTTCTTGATACCTCACAGTTCCCTCACTCTCTGTGGTCCAGTGGGCCAGAGGACGTCGGTCTCCTGCAGGTTCCCCCGGTCCGAGTACACCTCAAGCCTGGACACAGGTACCCACGGTTGCCACAATACCCCCTCAAGGCTGCACAAGAACAAAGCTTGGGTACCCAAATCGCTTCCCTCCTGGAATCAGGAGTCCTTGTCAGATGTGTATCTCCATGCAATACACCCCTCTTTCCTGTAAAAAAAGAAAACCGCTCCGGGAGAGCCTCCAAGATACCGGTTGGTTCAGGATCTCAGAGCCGACAATGCAGCTACCATTTTAGAAACTCCAGTAGTACCCAACCCAAACACCGTCTTGTCTCAGGTGCCTCCAACGGCCACCTTGTTTACGGTGTTAGATCTGGCCAACGCCTTCTTCAGCATACCCTTACATGAAGATTCGTGGTTTCTTTTTGCCTTCACCTTTCAAGGAGCACAGTTTACATGGACCAGGACTCCACAAGGAGCCCAGAACTCTCCTAACCAATTCACTCATTCTATGAAGTCTATTCTGGAACCATGGGTTCAAGAGAACCCTCAGGTCACCCTTCTACAGTATGTGGATGATCTTTTACTCTGTGGCACTGAAGAAAATTTGCCAGAGATGTCAGCATCCCTTCTCTGGTTTCTTCACTCAGCTAACTGTAAAGTCTCGAAAGGCAAAGTCCAATGGTGTCTGCCCAAGGTCATTTTCCTCGGACATTGTATTTCACAAGGTGCTAGACATCTGACTGAAGAAAGAAAACAAGCCATCATGGATATCACCTTCCCAACCACCTATTCCGCTATGCAGACTTTCCTTGGCCTCATCACTTACTGCAGGCAATGAATCCCTGATGCCTCAAAGCTCATGCAACCTCTGTACGACTGTCTCAAGAATGAAGGCTCAGTTTGGCTTCATGCTGAAGATCCACGTGTTTCTCATCAACACAGACTATGTTTTGACCGCCTTAAACAGGCTGTTGTCTCTGCCCCGGCCTTGGGCTTACCAGACTATACTCAGCCATTTCACCTCTTTGTCTCGGAATCGGAAGGTCATGCCTCTGGAGTTCTAGCACAACGTTATGATCATAAGTATCGGCCTTTGGGCTACTACTCAGCCCGCCTGGACCCTGTCGCCCGAACTGCCCCCACGTGCCTTAAGGCGGTCCACGCTGCTCACATCCTCCTTGACAAGTCAGCTGATATCGTCCTTGGACATGATCTAGTTATACAGGCTGGCCATGATCTCTCGGCTGTTCTGCAACAAACATCTCCGAAACATCTCACCAACCAAAGACACCTGCGGCTGCAGTGTTCCCTATTGTTGCCCTCCAATATAACATTTACCAGATGTCTGACTATCAACCCTGCCACTTTGCTTCCACCTTCTAAGGGGGAAGGTGAAGAGGGTGAAGGTCCATTGGTGGAACCTCATGATTGTATAAAAATTTTGCAGGAAGAGACTTCTGCTCCAGAGAATATGGTGGCACATCCGCTCGCAGACCCTGCCTTGCACCTATGGACTGATGGATCCCCTTTCGCAGACCCTCAAGGGAAGTTCCACACGGGATATGCTGTCACAACAGACCTAACAGTTCTGAAGGCTGAAGCTCTACCACCATACATGTCTGCACAAGAAGCCTAATGAAGGCCCTGGAACTACCCATTCAGGTTGCTGTTATCAAGGTCAAGGCTCATGGAAGACTAGATTCCAGGGAAGCCAGCGGCAACCACCTAGTTGACCAAGCAGCCAAGACTGCAGCAGTGGAGAATGTGTCATCAAAGTGGCAGGAAAAGGAAGAAGAGATGGGGGAAATCCTGCAAACCGTAGCTGTGGCGCTCACTAGAGCAAGAGCCAAAGAACAGCCGGCGGAAGATCATACAAGTCCAGCGGAGACACGAGTGGAATCCAGGGGGGTCAGGATGCCTGAAGAAAAATTGTGTGAGGAACAAAGGAAGACCCCCCACTGAAGAAGTCAAGCAATGGAAAGCGGCAGGAGCTGTGCTGACAGGTCGCAAAGATTCAAAGGTCAACTCGACTCTTTACCAAGTGGATGGGAAGCCTTGCTTGCCTAGACGCATGTACTCAGCTGTGGCAGCATGGGCTCACGGGCCTACACACAGAGGAAAGAATCAAGCCTTGGCATGTATCAAGAAACTGTACTTTGCACCCGGAATCTCTTCCACTGTGACTGCGTACTCAAAATCCTGCTCTGTCTGCGCTACCTGCAACCCAACGTGTACGGCACGGGTCCCTCTCCAACACCTGGCTAAACCAGACTACCCTTGGCAGAGAATACAAGTCGACTATATCCAAATGCCTAAAGCAGGAAAATAGGAGTACATTTTGGTAGCCGTGGATATGTTCTCAGCCTGGCCCGAGGCCTACCCGGTTGTCAACATGACTGCTAAAGTCACAGCCAAGAAACTGATCACCGAAATTGCCTACAGATTTGGAGTTCCCCAAGTCATAGAATCGGATCAAGGACCAGCTTTCACAGTAAATATCTACGAAGAACTCTGGAACATGTTGGGAACAGATTTGGGCCTCCACACTCCATACCATCCTGCCAGTTCAGGCAAAGTGGAGAGAATGAATTCCACACTCAAGACCCAGCTCTTGAAAATGACCTAAGATCATCCCCTCCCCTGGCCCGACCTACTCCCCATAGTATTGTATCATATCACACACACTCCTCAGGCCAAACATGGGCTGACTCCCTATAAAATTTTGTTTGGGACCCCACCCAAAATAGGAGAGATTAGGCCCCAAGAGTTGTCTGAAACACATGATAGAGTGGTAAAATTTGTGATTGCCTTGTCTAGAGAATTGACTAACACCCGCTCTCCAGTATCTGCTTCTCTCCCAGAATCTACAGGTGATGCAGTACATGATTTCATCCCAGGCGATCTAGTGTATGTGAAGAAGTTTGTCCGGAAAGACTGCCTCCAGCCGCGGTTCGAGGGACCGTACACTGTGCTTCTCACCACCCCGACTGCTCTGAAGCTTGAGGGCAAGAGCACCTGGATTCACGCCTCCCACTGCAAGAGAGACAGAACGAGTCTATAAAAGATGACTACCTTCTTCTATATCCTTTCCATATGCTTACTGTCTGTCCCAGGGTGGACAGCTACCACACAGGGGTAGATACCTCCTTCTTCTCAGGTTGGTTGGGAGGGCTCAAGGGATTCCTCCAACAAGTTTGTCTAGTAATGGGAGGTCTACTAGTATTGGGCCTGGTGGTCCTGTGCTGCATAGTCCCCTTATACAGGAAAGCTATAACCAATGCTGTCCCAACCTCCGGGACCTTTCTGAATCAAGAAACCACATCTCTGTTACATGATGATACCAGTAAGGAAGATATGGAGAAATACACTCCTTTGAACAAGCCTGACCAGCCCCCCCATGACAAAGTCCAATTGAGAGATTTAGTTTAGGGACAGTTGGGAGAACTCCATGTGTCACCCAGGATAGGGCTCGATTGTCTGGGGGCGTCCCATAAGGGGGTAGCTTCTAAGATGATTGGGTGAAGAAATCCACCTCCCCTCTCCCCACACATGGACAGTCTCAAAGGCCCCGAAGCAAGGGAAAGCTTAGTGTTTAGGGGGGAATGTCGGGGTAAAAGAGAATATATATTTTTGTAACTTTTATACTTTTGTAACTTTTATACGCTTTTTTGCTAATGTACTAACCACCATTTTGTGTCTTATAACAATAAGCTTTCCTTGCTACGTATTACTTAAATCGAAACTTAAACTAAGACAGTTCCAGTGTTGCCAAGACTTATTTCAGAGAAACGAAACAAGATTATAAGCTGACGGCTGCAATATCTGCCCAGAGACTGAGATAAAGAGATGTGGACCAATCAGGAGTGGCCAGACACTGGACTTTCATGGCTTACCCCGCCCCGGACAACCCCTTTTCCCTCCCCATTATGTAGTGTATTTAGGTTTGTGTATGTAGGAATAAACACAGAACATTGCTGAGAACGTTGTCTGTAGTAGTCTTTTGAGCGTGCTCTGAGTTTGAACCAGCTTGTTGTCTGACTCATTCTTTGAATGGTTGACCCATGCTCATAGTTTGAATTTGGAGTGACTGGAGGACGAGTGATCTGTCGTCACGACCCCCACATCAGTAACCCTAGCAACATGTAACCCAGGATAGAGGAAGTAACCTTGACAACTTGTATCCCAGGACAGAGGAAGTAACCCTGACAACTCGTATCCCAGGACAGAGGGAGTAACCCTGACAACCTGTATCCCAGGACAGGGGCAGTAACACTGACAACCTATGCCTCGGGACAGAGGCAGTAACCCTGACAACCTGTATCCCAGGACAGGAGCAGTAACCCTGACAACCTGTATCCCAGGACAGAGGAAGTAACCCTGACAACCTGTATCCCAGGATAGAGGAAGTAACCCTGACAACCTGTATCCCAGGACACGGGCAGTAACCCTGGCAACATGTATCCCAGGACAGGGTCAGTGACCGTAGCAACATGTAACCCAGGATAGAGGAAGTAACCTTGACAACTTGTATCTCAGGACAGAGGAAGTAACCCTGACAACTCGTATCCCAGGACAGAGGGAGTAATCCTGACAACCTGTATCCCAGGACAGGGGCAGTAACCCTGACAACCTGTATCCCAGGACAGAGGAAGTAACCCTGACAACCTGTATCCCAGGACAGGGGCAGTAACCCTGAAAACCTGTATCCCAGGACAGAAGTAGTAATCCTGACAACCTGTATCCCAGGATAGAGGAAGTAACCCTAACAACCTGTATCCCAGGATAGAGGAAGTAACCTTGACAACTTGTATCCCAGGACAGAGGATGTA